>NC_053435.1:19654271-20351519 GCF_007990345.1 Gossypium hirsutum | reverse complement strand
TATAATCTCGTTTTAATTGATGCATGAAGAACCATATATATACATTATAACATATGAGATAGCATATTGCGATAATAAAACATGCATTTAAATGATATGATAGCAATAATGTCAGGCCATACATTAGATACATACATATAAATATAGCAAATCTTAGTCATATAACAACATACATACAAAGATATACATAGCATATATTGAAGATGAATAAGCAAAACATACAAACATACAAAGTAAATATTAATTTAAAAATGATGCATACTATACAACTTTTCATATAAACAAAAAAACAATATAGTACCAATATACATAAAATACAATCATCAAATTATAAAATAACATTTAATTCATAATGATGTATACAATATAAAAATATATAAAAGAATTAATATATATAAAATATAAAATAAAGTGAAAAATTATTAAAATATACATATAATATAAATTAAAATACAATATTTAATAATAATGCATGGTAATAATATAAATAAAATAATATATGTAATGGAAAAACAACTTTATAGCATGGGATATAAAGTATACAAGTTTTTTAAAAGATAAATATAGAAATATAAAAATAAATAATTAATAAAATGTATAACATCGATTTAATATTTAAATATAAAAATAATAATATAAATAATAATATATATAAATAATACAAAATAAATAATATGTAATAATAATATAAATATATAATAGAATATAAAATAATATAATAATATAGTAAAAAATATGAATATGTCAAAAAAATAAATGAATTTTATAAAAGGAATAATATATATAATAAGGATTAAAACGGAAATCAAATAAAATTTTAGGGTAAATTCTTAAAAAGGGGTTGGACCGATTTGAATACGAATCGAACATCGAGGGACTCATTGAATAATTAACCATCGTCCCAAAATGGCGTCGTTTCCCTAATACCGTTTTAAAAGCTGCCATCAGGATTAAATTGAAATTAAATCAAAATATTAGGGCTAAATCAGAAATAAAATAAAACATAATTATAAACAAAAAAATGGAAGGACAAATCGGGTAATTAACCCCAAGGAAAACACGCGGATCCTCCCCAGGTCAGGTCAACGCGCAGATCTTTCTTGGGTTATATCGAAACGACACCGTTTTGCTGTTTATTAAGTTAAGTATAAACGACGTCGTATTTAAAGAATTATAAAAGGCTGCTTTAAGCCTTGGAAATCATTTTGGTCTCTATTTTAAAAAAAAAAAAGAAAATCCTCTGAAGGCAGAGAGGAAAAGGGGGGAGAGAGTCCTCAGAGCTCCGTCGAGCCTCCATCATCGGACTCTCATGTGCCTATGCGCCGTCTCCAGCCCCACCGTATACGGTGGCCGAAGGTGAAAATCCTCTTTTTTCTTTGCAGATCGGCAGATAAACACCCTTATCTTTCGTTTTCCTTTTTATTTTTATGCAAAAATCTACATACATGTAAAGAAAACAAACAGGTAAGTGAGAAAATGAAAATAAAACAATCGGCTCTATTACCTTTCAAAGAAATTGATCTCTTTTTTATATATATAAAAAAGGGGTTTTACAACTACTTTCGTTTTTCACTTCTTTTTGTGTCTTTTTTTTATCTGTTTTGCTCTCTCCCTTTTATTTTTGGGTATCTTTTTGCCTTCTTTCTTTGCAAGTTTGAAGAAGGCTTTATAGCCTGGAAGCTGTTCTATTTTGGAAAGAAACCTTAGATTTCTTTCCATATCTGTTTAGGTCTATCTGCTACAATTTTTGCTTTGATTCCTTTCCTTTTCCTGCAGGTGACTGCGAGGATCTCGGTGATTCAAAGGTCGCTGGCATGATGAATGTTGGAGCGCCAATGGTGGCACAATCCAAGGCCAGGATTGCTGCAGGAGCAACAATCTTGGTAGCGAAAGGTCGCTGGAACAGAGTCGATCCGGCCTTGATTCAGGAGCTGGACAGATGTGAGGGAGACAGGTTTCTGGACAGCGCATTGATGGCGTGTTGACAGTGCATTGATGGCCTTGATTCGGGAGCTGGACAGACGCTCCCCGAATCTTCTAGAAGATGTTGCGGCGCTAGGAGGGAAAGGCAGAAACCCTAGGGTTTCCTGCCTCAGCGTAAAAGTTTGGGCTAATTGGGCCACTTAAGTTTTGTAATCGGGTTAAGGGTTTTAGGGGCTAAAAGGTTATTGAGTTTAGTGTATGTGTTGGGCTTTGGGTGTATTTGGGTTACACGGGCATTGGTTATGCGGTTTGTTTAGGCTTGGGCCCCAATGCTTGGGCTTTGTAACCTGGACTATTAGATGGACTTTAAAATAAATATTTATTTATCTATTTTGCCCTTTTAAAGCCCGGACAAATTTGGGCTATTACAAGTAATAAATATTATTATTTAATATTTACGAGTTAGTATAGAATTACTTTGAAATTTGATTTAATGATTTTTGTTAATTGAACGAATAATTAGGTTCAAGTGGTTAAGAAATTTTAATATTTAGATAGTTAATTTAGTAAAAAGAACTAAATCGTAAAAGCTGTAAAAGTTAATCGCTATAGGTTTATTTGGTTTAAATGGTTAGATAAGTATGAAATGAAGGTTTTATAATGCATTTAGACATTAAATGTTTCTAGTGGCCGGTTAGCTGATGGAAATATGTGTTTTTATATGTTAAAATATATTTGTCTTTTTATAATAATTAAATGTTATAATAAACAAAAGAAAAAAAAACATGGTCAACTTCTTAAACTTTTTTTCCCAAACCCAATTCCTCCATGAAAAAAACCAAAGCTTTCGGTCAAGCTATTCTCTCTTGCATTGTATGTATTTTTAAATTGTTTTTACTAATTTTTATGTTTTTGAGATCGTTGCAATTAGGTCTAGCTAACCTGTATCTCTATTTTCGAAACTATTAAAGATTTTGGATTTTTTCATTAATTAATCTTAATTATTCTTGATGTTAAATGATGAATTTGTAATCTTGGTTGTTCTTTAGGACTATTTTGTAAAGTGATTTTAATTAGTTTTTAGTTAAAGGATTAATTTGTGAAAATAGTAAATTTCATAGAATTATTGTGAAATGATGATTAAAATGGGCTGATTGTGAACCCTATGAAATTCAACCAGAGGTTATTTTGAGTTTAATTTGGGTAATTTGCAAGTTCTGGGTTTAGGACTAAATTGTAAAAAGGGTAAAAAGTAAGGGTATTTTTGTAAAATTTTTATGGAAGGGTTAAATTGTATAAATTTGATTATATAAGTGCTGGAATTGGTTTAATTGAATAAAAAATTTCATCTAGATCAAGAAACGAGACAATTGGACTTAAACCGGAGAAAAGCTAAATTGTTGGACTAGTCGTCGACTTTGTTTTCATAACCATTTTAGTTGAGGTAAGTTTGCAAGTTAATTTCGTAGCTATTTGATTTATGTTCTATAATTTAATTCTTATCTATTTATGATTGATTCATAAAATTACTTGATTTGAGAAAAAGAAAAGACCATGATTGAAAGATATCATGACATTATATTTGAAAAGGAAAGACCATAGTTGAAAGATACTATGGCATCATTTCAGGATTGTGTAAGACCTTGGTTGAAAGATACCATGGCATCCCTGACACAATGGAAAGGTTGAAAAGGTTACCAATGTAAAGGTCGAAAAGGATACCATTGAAAAGATAAAAAAGGAAACCATTATATCAATGTTCTCGGGTAAGTTATGTGAACACAAACTTATGAATACATAACTGAAATTTGACTTCATGGTTAAATCTTGTGAATTGAATCTTATTGTTATAAGGAGTTGATTTGGAATGGTATGATTATTAAACTTGTGATAGGTGATATATGTGTTGAAATGCTTGTTACCACATGTTCAAGATTTGTTTTTATTATTATGTCTTATTTGATTCACCTATTAACCGTTGGTTTGTGTTATAGGGAAGTAATATATAGGCACATGTTCTAATGGATGAATTTATACAAAATGATTATATGTTAAATGTGTGAATGAAGTGGTAAAATGAAATGTTTAGAGAAAGTGATTATACGACATGGCTATACTAAATGTTTATATGAAAACAAATATAGGAAATAATTATATGAAATATATGTGGAATTATTGTTATGTGAAAATGGATATTTGAAATGAATATTTGAAATAAAATGTTATTTGTTAAATGAATGTGTGAGGGTTGATTTATGTACCAAATGTGTTTTTGGGTTTATGTTTGAAAACAAGAGAAAGTTACAAGTTATATATATAAACTCACTAACCATGTGAGACATGTGAAGTGTTGTAAATAGGAAAGGAAAGTATCCTATTGATATAATGAACAATGTTTGAATGATTTAATCATTTTATGTTTGATAAGTTTAAGTTTCCTTTATATGAGCTTACTAAGCACTAGTTGCTTATATAGTTGTTTTTCCTTGTTTTGTAGATCATCAGAAGCTCGACCGGTTGGAATTGTGTCGGAGCATGATTACACTATCCAATCATCATTTTGGTAGATTTTGGTTTTTTGGTATAAGGGTATAAATGGCATGTAATAGGGTTAAAATGTTATTTTGGTAGTTTGATTGGTTTTGAATTTATCCCAAGTTCATTTGTGTTTTAATGTCCCTTGGTTGATGGTTTGTAAATGAAGTGTAAATTTATGGTGATGAATTCTTGTGCATGCCTTTGAAAGTAGGTAGCTTATGGCTGCTTGGTATATTTTTAATATGGTTATTTGGTGTGTTTAACGTTTGAACTTGATATGTTGAATAGAATTAATGTTTGGTATGTGAAATATGGTGCATTTGGATGGAATATTGGTTAGGTCTTATACAATGGTTGATTTGGTATGTTTTAGAGTGTGTTAGAATGTACTTTGGCCATATAAGTGCATGTGGAAATGGATTGGCTTAGTGTACAAGCAATTAGATTTTTTTTTTCACAGAAAAAGGGCTTGAAAGCTACAACCTTGATTAACAAGAATCAAATATTACAATATTGTGGATATTGCCACTTAAAGAACATATTACAATTCTTAGCTAAAGCTATCCTACTAAGATAATCTATGACATTGTTTTTAAACCGCCCAATCCATTTGACTTCAACCTTAGAAAAGGAATCAAGTAGACCCATAACCTCCTTAACCCAATGACCAATAATAGTGGCATTCTCCTAATTATTCCGAAAACGGTTGATAATGCTGGCACAAATGGTCTAAAAAATGACCTTCTTAAAATTGTTGGTACAGGCCAAATTAATGCCCTCAACTAATGCATTAAACTCATCCCATTCCACATTCATGTGCTCAGCTTTACAAGTCACAATGCCCCTGAGAACAAGACCATCACAGTCTCAAGCAATGATCCCAATTCTTATCTTACCATCGCCCATGGCAGCATACATGTTAATTTTAATGTACACGTTTGGAGGTTTCTCCTATTTTTGTGGGCTAGGCATCTTAGGTAGGATCGACTTATTTGTAAGATTATAGATCCGAAAATCAGCCACAAGAGTCATAGCCCGATCCCAAATTACGCTAACGTCCTCTTCTTTTCCACGGAAAAGGGCATTGTTGCAGCTATTCCAAATATTCCAAAGGATCGTAACAAAATCTTCGAACGCCTTCCTATCCATCAAACACATTGCAGCCTCCAACCAGTTGATGCATCTCTAGTAAATAGTATCAAAAAGCCTACCATCAATCCCACTGTGAAAAAGAATCGCTCGAGCTTTTGAACAATTCTTAAAGGCATAGATGGCAGTCTCGTCACTAATGCCACACCTCAAACAACCTTGGTTAACATGCTGCTTAATGGATGATATCTTCACGTTCGTCGGAAGTAGTTTGTGGCCCATCCTCCAAGCAAATATTCAATTTTTTGGAGGATTCGGAGCTTCCAAATGATCCTCCAATAAAATTGATGCTGGCCAAAGCAAATCTACAACAGAGCAAGCCACTAGTAGGCAATCTTTGTAGTATAAATTCCATTATTATTGTGGAACCAAATGTCCCTATCCATTATCCTATTTGAAATTATAGGAAATGCACAGATCTGATCCACTAAGGCATTTCCAAAGAGGTCACGGACATGATCATTATCCCACTCGAGATCGTTAGGTCTCTAGAAGTCAAGAACCACCCTCTTCCAAAGGTAGTCGCTACAATACCTCAAAGCTTTGCCATCAAGGCCTTCGAAGCCCCAACGATCTGTTCCAATCTTAATAGTTTTTCCATCCCCAATCTGCCACCTGAAACTGGCTTCCAAAGATTTAGCCTTCTGGGGTGGTCTGTTTGATATCCAAAAACTGCTCAGCAACAGTTGGACATGTGGAGAATGTTGGGATGGACCAGAAAAGTTTGGGTAGAACCGAATCTAAATGTTGGCTAGGTAAGCGTCCTGTAGTAAGAGGAGTAGTTATGAACCCTGTAGATCATCCCCATGGGGTGTTGAAGGGAGGGCTCCAATTGGTAGAAAAAAAGCCGCAACCCCTTGGGGTTATCCTGCACTTGGAAGAAAAAGTAGAAATGATCGGGATAGCAGACCCAAAGTTATGGAACTTGGGCGTGGGTCTTTTGCCGAAATGGAATGGCCTTTTATTTATTATATATCGTATATTTACTTTTTTATTTTATATTTATATATAGTATAATCGGCCAAAACAAAATAAAATAAGCATTTTTTTTTATTTTACGCCCTATAACTCTTCCTCAGCCAGGCTTGGGAAGGATAACAGAGCAAGTACAAGTTTTAGTAGCATAGAAAAAATGCGCTCCTCATCATTAAATTAATGTGTTTGCTCACGGTAATTGTGGCCTCTCGGGAGAATCGATGACTGCATCTTCGAGGCATTTGGTAGTGCTGTCAAAATAATTATCCAAGTGAAAGAAGGGTTTATCAACCTTCTTCGAGTGAAGCACATCACTATCTGGAAAATATTTGGTACTGAGAACATGGAAACAAAGAGTGTCTCTATGGTTTATAAGGTGCCAAACTTGTCGAGCCAACAAAGAAATATTGAATAGCCTAAAATCTCTAAAACTGAAAACACCTATGCCCTTGGGTGTGCATAACACATCCTAGGCCATCATAGCCTAGCCGCGCCCTTTGGTTTTGGTTGCCCACCAATAGCTCTGTATCCTAGACAACATCTCATTGATCGTAAGTTGGCATGTAACACCACTTACCCGTATCCGTCGCCGGAACAGGGTACGAGGTATTAACAAATTATAGTATATACTATTAAACAAAACCCAACAAAAATATGGCGTTCAATTTGATCATTATAACATATGCCATTAACAATACAAACCAACTTCAAAGGCTTTGTACAAAATGATTAGTTTGATACTATAAGTAGTAATTTGAACCTAGACAATTATGACACGTAACAAAATAACTAAGTCTGCTATACATGCCATATTTCAAAATTTGAGTTCAGATACCGAGAGTATTGATAGTGCGGGCGGATCTTCTACAATCTCTGACTCCTGTGCTAGCTGGACGACACTATAAGACAAAGGAGAGAAAAGAAAGTAAGCTTATAGCTTAGTAAGTAAGTATATAAATAACAAATAAGAAATCTAATATGTTTACAACATAACTCAATTATATCATATTTTTAATTTTATTGTTTACTCCAATTTGATCAAGCTGTCCCTCCTGCGTCATGATCACTAAATAAATCATAACTCGAGTTACGAAACTCAAAATTCAAATCCGTAAAATTTCCCTGTATCTAGACTCATAAAAACTCTTACTAATTTTTTTCTAGAATTTTTGGTTCGGCCAATTAGTACAGTTTATTAGTTAAATTTTCCCCTGTTACACAGCTCAACTGATCTGACCTCTGTTCATTACGAAGTGAATTTCTCTCAGTACACAATTCAACTAACCATGAAACCTATTTCATTGAAAACTATATTCAATAAGGAATTTAGGCATATAACCTATATTTATTAATTTGTTTTGTAAAATTTTTAATGATTTTTTAATTTGAAACAGGGGATTTCATAGTCATCCTGAGCAAGTCTCACACAATTGTAAATATCTCAAAATATAGAATTTCTTTGCTTGCTCTGTTTCTTTTATATGAAAATAGACTCATTAAGCTTTAATTTCACATCTCATTAAACCTCTAATTAAATTCCTTCTATTTTTGGTGAATTTTCAAAATCACGTTACTGCTACTGTCCAAAACAGTTTTAATGCTAATTTCATTCTTTCACACATTCTTTATACTAACCTCATTTTAACTTACATATATATATACTACAAATCATTTTCATCACATTTCATACATCACAAGTGTAGGTCTATGACTACAATGTCACCACAAAACCATCCCGTTGAACAATTCGGAATAATCCTCGATTCTTGATAGTTTCAGCACACAGCCCCACCATCATATCTCATTTAATTCAGCTCTCTTGTACACATGGTGAACACTTAGTACCACTCATGTGACCTAGCCAATTTATCTCGTAGCTCTCTTGTCTACATGGTGTCCTTCACTTGGAACCACTCATGCGACCTAGCTACATTTATCTCTCACGTAGCTCTCTTGTCTACATGGGATACATCCCGTATCACACATGTGACCTAGCTACTATATAGTATCTTGTAGCCTTCTTGTACACGTGATGTGCACTCGGAACCATACATGTGACCTAGCTACGCTCCCTCTATTTTATTCGATTTTTCCGAATGTTCAACCGGGATCTCTCTCTCTATTATTTATTTCCATTCTTTCAATAGTCGATTTATACTTCAACATCAGCTAATATATATAATAGGCTGAAATATAAAAATGTAAATGAAATTAATGTATTATTTATATACAAACTTACCTCGGTGCAAAATATGGGAATTTTGCAATTTAGTCCAAAACTTTCTCCTTTCCTCGTTCGAGGTCGATTCCACGCCTTTCTTGATCTATAACAACATATTTAGCTCATTTAACACTCAAACTATTTATTTTAATCCAAAAATCACATTATACAAAAATTACATTTTTGCCCCCTAACTTTTACAAAATTATGATTTTTCCCCAAGGCTCGGAAATTTAATTTCAGCCCTTATTATTATGTTTAATGACCTACTGATCATTTTTCTCTTCTACGGCAACATCAAATTCTCACTCTAACACATAGTTATGAACAATAGGTATTTTTATCGATTATGCCGTTTTGCTCGTTTTCGTTAAAAATCGCTTAGAAAAGATCGTTCCCCTAACTTCAAACATTCATATTCTACCATCAAACAACAAAATACATGCCTATCATTCATGGCTAAATTTTTAAACATAAACCCTAACTCGAACTAATGGTAGAAATAAGTAAACCGAGCTACGAGGATTTCAAAAATGTGAAGAACATTAAAAACGGGGCTTGAATTCACTTACTATGAAGCTTGAAAGTTGAAGAAACCCTAGCTATGGAGGAGAGCAATTTTCGGCAGCAACTAATGAAGATGATAACCAGTTTTGTGTTATTTTTCCCATTTTATTTCATTTAATATACAAATGACCAAAATGCCCTTACTACTAAACTTTCAAAAAAATTCCCTCCATGTCCAACTTTTGTCCATAACTTAAGAATGGGTCAAATTTCTATTTAAGACCTCCTAATTAATATCCCAAAGCAATTTCATACTAAAAACTTCTAAAACACGAGTTTTACAATTTATTCGATTTAGTCCCTATTCTCAACTTAAGCGCGAAATGCACAGAATTTTATCACGAAATTTTCATGAAATCATGAAATCATATCATAAACCCCAAAATAATTATAAAACGATTATTTCTATCTCGAATTTGTGGTCACGAAACCACTATTCCGATTAGGCCCTAATTCGGGTTGTCACAATTCTCCCCCCTTTAAAGATTTTCGTCCCCGAAAATCTTACCGGTAAAGAGGTTCGGATACTGTTTCCTCATAGCTTCCTTGAGTTCCCACGTAGCCTCTTCTATCCCATGTTTGTGCCACAATACTTTCCCTAAGGCTATACTTTTATTTCTTAACTGTTTAATTTTTCGAGCCAAAATCTTTATTGGTTCCTCCTCATAGGTCATATCCGGTCGAATCTCAATTTCTGTTGGAGAGATTACATGTGAAGGATCAGAACGATAACGTTGCAACATTGATACATGAAACACGTTATGAATTCTTTCTAACTCTGCCGGTAAGGCCAACCGATATGCCACTGGTCCAATCCTCTCAGTAATCTCGTACGGCCCAATAAAACGCAGACTCAACTTGCCTTTTCGGCTAAATCTCAGAATCTTTTTCCATGGTGACACCTTCAAGAACACTTTATCACCCACCTGAAATTCAATCTCTTTTCTTTTTAAATCTGCATATGACTTTTGTCGATCTGAAGTAGCTTTCAAGCAATCCCGAATTACTTTTATTTTCTCTTCGGTTTCTTTAACTAGATCAACTCCGTGAATCTATTTCTCACTAAGTTCGGTCCAATATAAAGGAGTCCGACACTTACGACCATACAAGGCTTCATACGGTGCCATTTGTATACTTGACTGATAACTGTTATTGTAGGCAAATTCAATCAAAGATAGATATTTCTCCCAACTACCTCCAAATTCTAAGACACAGCATCTAAGCATATCCTCGAGTACCTGGATTACTCTTTCCGACTGACCATCTGTTTGTGGATGAAACGCGGTACTAAAGTTCAATTTTGTACCCAAAGCTTCTTGTAACTTTTTCCAAAATCTCGAGGTAAATCTCGGATCTCTATCTGATATTATAGACATAGGTACTCCGTGTAACCTCACAATTTCAGCAATATATAATTCGGCTAATTTATCAAGTGAGTAATCGGTACGTACTGGTATAAAGTGGGCTGACTTTGTTAATCTATCAACCACTACCCAGATAGCATCCTTCTTTTTAGGAGTTAAAGGCAAACCGGTTACAAAATCCATGGTAATCTTGTCCCATTTCCACTCAGGCACCATTACCAGTTGAAGTAATCCTGAAGGCACTTGATGTTCAGCTTTTACTTGTTGACAGATCAAACACTTGGTTACAAATTCAGAAATGTCCCTTTTCATACCTGGCCACCAATACAACTTCTTTAAATCATTATACATTTTTGTGCTACCAGGGTGCACTGATAAACAGCCACTATGCGCCTCATGTAATATTTTCTGAATCAATTCATCGTTTTTCGGTATACATATCCTGTCTCGAAACATCAAACAGTCATCTGGTCCAACTCGAAAATCTGAGTCGTAACCTGATTCGCATTGAGTTCTCTTGGTTCGCAACTCACTATCGTTCTTTTGAGCATCACAAATCAACTGGAGAAATAACGGTTTAACCCTCATCTCTGCTAAGATTGACCCATCATCAGACAATGCTAACCCCGTATTCATGGCTCTCAAAGTAAAAAGAAATTTCCTGCTCAAGGCGTCAGCAACCACATTTGCTTTTCCCGGATGATAATCAATCACTAGATTATAATCCTTTAATAATTCAAGCCATCTCTTCTGTCGCAGATTCAAATCCTTTTGATTTATCAAATACTTCAAACTTTTGTGATCAGTAAAAATTTGGCATTTTTCACCATACAAATAATGTCGCCAAATCTTAAAGGCAAAGACAATAGTGGCCAATTCCAAATCATGTGTAGGATAGTTCTTCTCAAGCGGTTTTAACTGTCTCGAAGCATAAGCTACCACTTTAGCCTCTTGCATCAACACACATCCAAAGCCTGTCAATGATGCATCACTGTAAATTACGAACTCCTTTCCTAGTTCGGGCTGTACTAAAATTGGTGCTTCAGTCAATCGTGCTTTCAACTTTTCAAAACTCTGCTGACATTTATCAGTCCATTCAAACTTAACATTCTTTTGCAACGACTTAGTCATAGGAGAGGCAATTATCGAAAATCCCTCAACAAAACGTCTATAATACCCGGCTAAGCCTAAAAAGCTTCTAACCTCGGATACATTCTTGGTCGGTTTCCAATCAACGATCGCAGAAATCTTGCTTGGATCCACCCGAATACCATCACCTGAGACTATATGTCCCAAAAATCTGACTTCACGAAGCCAGAACTCACTTTTACTGAACTTAGCAAACAGTTTCTTTTCTCTCAAGATCTGCAATATGGTTCTCAAGTGTTCGGCATGTTCAGACTCATCCCGAGAATAAATTAGAATGTCATCTATAAACACTACTACAAACTTATCCAAATATGGCCGAAAGATCCGATTCATTAAGTCCATAAATATAGCTGGAGCATTTGTTAAGCCGAAAGGCATCACAAGAAACTCATAATGTCCATACCTTGTCCTAAAGGCGGTTTTCGGCACATCCGACTCCTTAACTCTCAACTGATAGTAACCAGACCTCAAATCGATCTTTGAAAACACTGTGGCCCCCTTTAACTGATCGAATAAATCATCAATCCTTGGCAATGGGTACTTGTTCTTTATAGTCACCTTATTAAGCTGACGGTAATCAATGCAAAGTCTCATTGAACCATCCTTCTTCTTTACGAACAATACAGGAGCACCCCAGGGAGAGAAACTCAGTCTCACAAATCCCTTGTCTGTTAACTCCTGCAACTGAGCCTTCAATTCTTTTAATTCAGTCGGAGCCATTCTATATGGAGCAATCGAGATCGGTGTAGTACCCGGCAACAAATCAATGGCAAACTCTATCTCTCTGTTCTGAGGCAACCCAGGCAATTCCTCTGGAATTACATCTGGAAACTCACAAACTATCGGTACTGATTCAAACTTTAGTTGAGGCAACTCAGTATTCATTACATAAGCCAGATAAGCTTCACACCCTTTCCTCATGTATTTCTGTGCAGACATGTGCGAAATCACCATAGGCAATTTATTTGATTCATCTGTTTCAACCCACAAAATTTCTCCATTTTCACATTTCAACTCTAGTGTTTTTTGTTTACAATCTACCTTGGCATCATACAATGTCAACCAGTCCATTCCCAAGATAACGTCAAACTTATCAAATGGTAACAGCATCAAATGAGCTGGAAAACAGTGACCTTGAATCATTAATGGGCAATTCTTGCAAACCTTGTTAACTAGCACATATTGGCCTAAGGGGTTCGACACTTTAATCATAAACTCAGTAAACTCAACAGGCAACTTTTTATTAGATACTAAATTCATGCAAATATAGGAATGAGTGGACTCGGGATCAATCAATGCAATAACAATAGTATCATAAAGAGAAAATGTACCAGTAATGACGTCGGGAGATGATGCATCTTCTCGGGCACGTATAGCATAAGCTTTAGCAGGTGCTCTAGCTTCTGATCTTGCCGTTGAATCTTTCATCGCAGTTTTACTGCTAGTCCCACCTCCAGTATTTCTCGGTGGTCTACCTCTACTAGCGGTGGTATTCTGTCTAGCACTCTGAAATCTTTCTTCTTTAACTTTCTCCGGACAATCTCTAATAAAATGCTCGCGAGAACCGCACCTGAAACAAGCTCGCTCGGTTCCCCAACACTCACCATAATGTTGCCTGCCACATTGCTGACACTCTGGCTTTCTAGGTCACACATTACCCACACTTGCCACCGAAGTAGCTTGAGCTTTAGACCCCGAATATGCTCTACCACGATCTCTGTGTGAATCCCCAGTTGAAACTGTCATTCGAGGGTTTATCTCTTTGGACCTCTTTGATTGAGATTGAAATGGCTTGCTTATCGGCCTTTTTCTAGCATCTCGAGCCTCAATAGCAGCTTTTCTTCTTTCTTTGTTCAATTCTTCGGCTTTAAGAGCTCAATCGACCAATACTACAAATTCTTTCAACTCCAAAATTCCTACAAGCACTTTAATATCCTCATTTAGCCCATCTTCAAACCTTCTGCACATAATGGACTCGGTGGACACACATTCCTGGGCATACTTGCTGAGTCTCACAAATTCACGTTCATACTCTGCCACAAACATCTTGCCCTGCTTCAATTCAAGGAACTCCTTCCATTTTTGATCAATAAATCGCTGACTTATGTATTTCTTTCTAAATTCTTCCTGGAAGAAATCCCAACTCTTTCTTTTGGCACCACTGCTACCAAAGTCTTCCACCAGTGGTAGGCCGAATCTCTCAAAAGTGATACAGCACACTTTAAGCACTCCTCGGGTGTACATGAGAGCTCATCAAATACACGGGTAGAATTTTCAAGCCAGAATTCCGCTTTCTCAGGATCATCATCGACCTTTGCTCTAAGCTCTTCGGCCCCTTGTTTTCGAATCTTGTCAACCGGAGGCTTGTTCATTCTTACCAAATCTCTGCCTTGAGCAGCTACAGGAATCGTCTAAGGTATATGAGGGGGTGGACGAGGTTGAGCATTTGGATTTGCTCTAATAAATTCAGTATACCAATTGTTCATCATTTGGAGAAAGGCATCCCGAGCCTCATCTCCCTGTCTCAATGTCTCAGGTCTACTTTCTACAGGTGCGGTCCCTTGTGCGGGAGCCGGCGCATTACTAGCAGCATCATCAGCCGCAGTTCCTTTAGGATCCATTACTATATTAAAACAAAACACAGTTTAGAATAATCAGGAGTCACCACACTATCACAATATTTTTATGGCATGTAAACTAGACTTTTACACACACTTTATTAGTCCGAGAACCGACTAAATCATAGCTCTGATACCACTAAATGTAACACCCCTTACCCGTATCCATCGCCGGAACAGGGTACGAGGTATTAACAAATTATAGTATATACTATTAAACAAAACCTAACAAAAATATAACGTGCAATTTGATCATTATAACATATGCCATTAACAATACAAACCAACTTCAAAGGCTTTGTACAAAATGATTAGTTTGATACTATAAGTAGTAATTTGAACCTAGACAATTATGACACGTAACAAAATAACTAAGTCTGCTATACATGCCATATTTCAAAATGTTGATTTCAGATACCGAGAGTATTGATAGTGCGGGCGGATCTTCTACAATCTCTGACTCCTGTGCTAGCTGGACGACACTATAAGACAAAGGAGAGAAAAGAAAGTAAGCTTATAGCTTAGTAAGTAAGTATATAAATAACAAATAAGAAATCTAATATGTTTACAACATAACTCAATTATATCATATTTTTAATTTTATTGTTTACTCCAATTTGATCAAGCTGTCCCTCCTGCGTCATGATCACTAAATAAATCATAACTCGAGTTACGAAACTCGAAATTCAAATCCGTAAAATTTCCCTGAATCTAGACTCATAAAAATTCTTAATAATTTTTTCTAGAATTTTTGGTTCAGCCAATTAGTACAGTTTATTAGTTAAAGTTTCCCCTGTTACACAGCTCAACTGATCTGACCTCTATTCATTACGAATTGAATTTCTCTCAGTACACAATTCAACTAACCATGAAACCTGTTTCATTTCAAACTATATTCAATAAGGAATTTAGGCATCTAACCTATATTTCTTAATTTGTTTTGTAAAATTTTTAATGATTTTTTAAAGTTGAAACAGGGGATTTCATAGTCATCCTGAGCAAGTCTCACACAATTGTAAATATCTCAAAATATAGAATTTCTTTGCTTGCTCTGTTTCTTTTATATGAAAATAGACTCATTAAGCTTTAATTTCACATCTCATTAAACCTCTAATTAAGTTCCTTCTATTTTTGGTGAATTTTCAAAATCACGTTACTGCTACTGTCCAAAACAGTTTTAATGCTAATTTCATTCTTTCACACATTCTTTATACTAACCTCATTTTAACTTACATATATATATACTACAAATCATTTTCATCACATTTCATACATCACAAGTGTAGGTCTATGACTACAATGTCACCACAAAGCCATCCCGTTGAACAATTCGGAATAATCCTCGATTCTTGATAGTTTCAGCACACAGCCCCACCATCATATCTCATTTAATTCGGCTCTCTTGTACACAGGTGAACACTTAGTACCACTCATGCGACCTAGCCGATTTATCTCGTAGCTCTCTTGTCTACATGGTGTCCTTCACTTGGAATCACTCATGCGACCTAGCTACATTTATCTCTCACGTAGCTCTCTTGTCTACATGGGATACATCCCGTATCACACATGTGACCTAGCTACATTTATCTCTCACGTAGCTCTCTTGTCTACATGGGATACATCCCGTATCACACATGTGACCTAGCTACTATATAGTATCTTGTAGCCTTCTTGTACACGTGATGTGCACTTGGCACCATACATGTGACCTAGCTACGCTCCCTCTATTTTATTCGATTTTTCCGAATGTTCAACCGGGATCTCTCTCTCTATTATTTATTTCCATTCTTTCAATAGTCGATTTATACTTCAACATCAGCTAATATATATAATAGGCTGAAATATAAAAATGTAAATGAAATTAATGTATTATTTATATACAAACTTACCTCGGTGCAAAATATGGGAATTTTGCAATTTAGTTCAAAACTTTCTCCTTTCCTCGTTCGAGGTCGATTCCACGCCTTTCTTGATCTATAACAACATATTTAGCTCATTTAACACCCAAACTATTTATTTTAATCCAAAAATCACATTATACAAAAATTACATTTTTGGCCCCTAACTTTTACAAAATTACGATTTTTCCCCAAGGCTCAGAAATTTAATTTCAGCCCTTATTATTATGTTTAATGGCCTACTGATCATTTTTCTCTTCTATGGCAACATCAAATTCTCACTCTAACACATAGTTATGAACAATAGGTATTTTTATCGATTATGTCGTTTTGCTCGTTTTCGTTAAAAATCGCTTAGAAAAGATCGTTCCCCTAACTTCAAACATTCATATTCTACCATCAAACAACAAAATACATGCCTATCATTCATGGGTAAATTTTTAAACATAAACCCTAACTCGAACTAATTGTAGAAATAAGTAAACCGAGCTACGAGGATTTCAAAAATATGAAGAACATTAAAAACGGGGCTTGAATTCACTTACTATGAAGCTTGAAAGTTGAAGAAACCCTAGCTATGGAGGAGAGCAATTTTCGGCAGCAACTAATGAAGATGATAACCAATTTTGTGTTATTTTTCCCATTTTATTTCATTTAATATGCAAATGACCAAATGCCCTTACTACTAAACTTTCAAAAAATTCCCTCCATGTCCAACTTTTGTCCATAACTTAAGAATGGGTCAAATTTCTATTTAAGACCTCCTAATTAATATCCCAAAGCAATTTCATACTAAAAACTTCTAAAACACGAGTTTTACAATTTATTCAATTTAGTCCCTATTCTCAACTTAAGCGCAAAATGCACAGAATTTTATCACGAAATTTTCATGAAATCATGAAATCATATCATAAACCCCAAAATAATTATAAAACGATTATTTCTATCTCGGATTTGTGGTCACGAAACCACTATTCCGATTAGGCCCTAATTCGGGTTGTCACATGGCAGATATTGTAACACAACTTTTATAAAAACATTCTTACCACCATAGGATAATAGCCTTGACCAGCCATTAATCCTATTAGAGAACCAGCCGAGGATAAGTTGAAAGGCACTTTTCTTTTTCTTGCCAATAATGAGCGGGAGGCTGAGATAATTTTCGGTGGTCTCAAGAACCTAAATCCCCAACACATCACTAAGATATTGCCTTTGATTTCTGGAAGTATTGGGGCTGAAATACACACTAGATTTAGAAAGATTGACATGTTGACCAAAAGCCTTTTCAAAATTTCAAAGAATATCGTTGACTGCCTCAACCTCTTCCAACCTATTCCTCAAAAATAGGAGCGCATCATCCATAAAGAAAAGATGATTGAAACGTGGACCATTTTGACTAGCATGGATGCCTTTGATCTTACCTTCAACCCAATCAAAATGAAGCATACTAGAAAATGCCTCCATAGAGAACAAAAATAAGTAAAGAGAAAACAGGTCTCCCTGAAGAAGGCCTCTTTCCGGGGTGACCTCAAATGAAAGGGCCGAGTTGCTCAAATCGAGCTTTATAAAATAACCCTTGTTCGGGCCATTTTTAGAGCTCTGAATATAATGAATGAGCTCTTGAGCAATAAGGATATTGTCGTGAATCATCCGCCTTGGAACAGACGTGCTTTAATTCTGACTAATGCATCTCGGAAGTAAAGTGTTTAACCTATTCGCCAAAACTTTAGAAACAATCTTGCAAATAAATCAACACAAATTGATTGAACGGAAATGGGTCATATCCTTGGGTTCCTTAATTTCGGAATAAGGACCACAATCGTATCATTAATATTCCCAATATCCCGACTACCATTGTAATTTTCACAACAATATTGAATCACATAATTACCAACAACTGCCCAATTCTTCATATAAAAGATGCCAAATAATCCATCGATACCTGGAGCCTTACGAGGATCCATTTGGTTTAATGCCTCCAAGATTCCCTTATCTGTAACTGGCCTTTCCAGCAAAGAATTAATATCAGAGGTGATACATCTCTAAATCTGATCCAAAATCCTCCCATTACTGCCATTAGACTCAAATTTGAATAACGACTAGAAATAAGCCCGAGCCATCCCACACATATCACCTGACCCATCAACCTAACTACCATTGGAGTCCATCAATCCCTTAATCCTATTCCTTTTATTCTACCGGGTAGTATGAGCATGGAAGAATTGCGTATTGCTATCCTCGTCCTTAAGCCACTAGATCCGGGATCTTTACTGCCAATAAGTATCTTGTTCCAAGTATAAGCGCCTTAACTTAGCCCGAGTAACCCTCAACACATCGGTATTAAAATCAATCCTAGGCCTATTAATAAGTATATCGATTTGATTAACCAATCGGCTCATCTTACTTTTCGTTCTCTTAAATCGATGATATTTTCACTCCCTAAATCGAAAGCAAACCCCTTGAATTCTAGCCAGCAAATCCCCACCCTTTGACTCGACACCCCTTTAATAATGTCCTTAGCTTTCTTTTCATCGGCCTAGCAAACCTCATACTTGAAGAATAGTCTTGGATCTTTAAAGTCATCCCTAGGCTACTGCCTAAGAATATCAAGGAAAATAACATCGTGATTTGAATTTCCTTGGCAAACAACTTTCGTAGAAACAAAAGGCACATTATTCAGCCAAGTAGCTGAAAACCAATAACCTATCGGTTCCGTCCTTCATAAGCCTACTACCATCTTGATTATTTGTCCGAGTAAACCAACCTTTATTAGGCTTAATATTGACCAAAGGAAACTCCATCGCATTCTAAAAAGTATCCATTACAACCTTTAACTTACATCTCCACCTACACTTTCAGCATTATTATAAACCTCATTCAAGTCACCCCTAACAATCCAAGCCTTGTTCGGAGAGTCACCCACTCTCTGAAGAATCTCCCAAGACTTATACCTCTGACTCAACTCCAGATGCCCGTAGAAACTCGTGAACCTCATCTAATTAGGCCCGTCAGTCCCGACCAAGGAATCAATGTGGTGCATTGACTGACTCTGGATAACCACATCCACTCACGCCTTCCATAATAAAGCCAAACCCTTTCCACGCCCTCTTAAATCCACCACAAAATAGCCTTCCATTTTACAACGAACACAAATGCACTCAACTTCACTTGCACGTAATTTAGTCTCGCTCAAAAAAATAAGATCGGGGTCTTTGGCACCGGGGAGCTACCTAAGACTGTCACAGGGTCCCAAGCCTTTGACAGTTCTAACAAAAGATCCTCATGGCTCCAAGCGGGGCTGATCGCTAGCCACCTCCTTAAAAGGAGATAAACCACACATCAATTTCCTCCAAACCACCCGAACATGAGTTTCATCAATTCCTTCCCTGTTTAAACTTTTGTGTTTCTTATGCTTGTTCTTTATCCTTCCATTTCCTTCTTTCAAATGTTGTATTATTCATTTTTCAGTCAGCGAATATGAACCTGATGCCTCATCCCCTGACTTGGTCTTTCCTTTACCATTTTGTAGTATCATATGACCCCCTAACTCAACAGTACTCTCAGTTCTTCCAGTTGGCTCGTTTGGTCCTTTATCAATCTCTAAGATCTCCACCCCATTGCTCCACTTACCCATCTCTTGACTAAACTGCCTATTGGAACTCTTAACCAGTTGCCATACAAATGGTTTGAGTTGTTCATTCCCTAGATAATTTCTTGCTGCAGACACTTTTGGGTGTTATGGCTGATGCACCTACAAATGTAGTAGAAATTCGAGAGCCTCACATATTTTATGGCACATATAATCTCATTTCCATCTATCCCTACCATGTAAACAACACGTCGTTGAGGTTTATATACATCCATCTTCACACGAACCCTAATATATTCAATCTAACAACCCTATCTATCACGCTGGTCAACCACCAGAACCTCTCCAATAGCCCCACCAACTTCAATAGCCATTTGGCAATCCATCCACTCATAGGGGACATTGTAAATTCGGATCCAGAAAGGGATAAAATCAAAATTGTATCCGTTCATAGTCTGTCCCTTTATGAAAGGTAGCAAAGTAAACAAACACTGGTCAAACAACCAATGAGCCAAACTAAGGATCCTCGCCCTATCTTCCACTACACCAAATTTTATCAGAGCCAACCCATCTGCCATTGTTACAAAACTCACAGGTTCCTCAGTAAACCATAAACACTTTAGCACTTGGTACATAGCTTCCTTATTAGCTTTTTCTTTTGTCATAAATTTACCAACGCCCATGCCTCATAGCCTTGCAAATTCGGGAATGGTATATTTTGACACACCACCCTCTTAGTCTCTGTTTCTGAAAAAGTCAATTTGGCCAACATAGCATTTAGACCTTCTACCATAACAAGCATCCACAGAGGAAACCTGCTGAGAAAGTCACCACAAATCACAACCAAAAAACCCAAAACCCAACGCCACACCACTCATGGGGAAACAAATATGCCAAAACCAATATAACAACACGGGCTACCTCCCCAACAAGCATAAACAAGGAAGAAGTCACCACCCTGCACCAATGTCCCCCAAAGCCTTCGAGGAAACAAAACAACTTCAATTTGGCTTCTAAGCCAAAAACACGAAACCCGATCAAAGAGAACCTCACCAAAGACAAAATCCTAAAGAGAATCAAGAATAGACGAAGCAAAGGCAACCCAGCCAAAGGAACTCCAAAAATTGACATAGGCCAACCATCGATCAAAGAAGCCTGAAGTGCAAATAGATCAAGATAACCGCCGCATCTACCAAACCGAAACACACCAAGAGCCACCTCTATGAGTCAAAAAATCAATAACAAATATTGGACTAGAACCAAAAACACAATCACGTCAAGACTAAGAGAAAACCAATTAGATTAATATCCAAGAAAAGAAAGATGAAAGAGGAAACAAAGCAATACATAAAACTCAAACGAGTAAAAAAATGGAAAAATAATCGAGAGAAAAACCCTAAAAAAACTGAAGGTAACAAAACCATCAATTTTACAGGAAAACTGAATTAAATACAATAAAAATGATAAAAAAACTATAAAAGAAAAAGTTAAAATAAAGGTAAAAAATGGAGAAACAAAATGTAACACCCCAAACCTGGCCTAGACGTTATGGCCGAATTTGGCGTGTCACATTAAAATGCTTTTTCGAAAAACTTTGTCTTATAAATAAATCTCGCCTGAAAGATAAAAGCCACTTTGTTTAATTCTAAAGTCAACTTAATTATTTGTTAACCATTTTAAACCAGCCTTACTATTTAAAAACATGTTTGTTGTGGAAGCATTTCAACAATGTTGCGAAAACATGATGTTTTGAAAACAAATATCATTTTGGAAAACTGCGCTCTACTTTTAACAGAAATAAATTATATTAGTCAAAAACCCTCCAAATTAAAAGCTAGAAAATTAGAGAAAATGCCTTATTACATCAAAAACCCAAAGAGAATGTAATTTAAGAGAAAACATAATTAAAATAAAGTAATTCAAATTACTAAAATTTTACTGTCCATAATGTGGCCACCTTCGAGTCCTCTGATACGTTGAACCGTCTCTCACTAAGGATTACCTGAAAAATTAAAAGCGGGGTGAGTTTACGAAAACTCAGTGTGTAATCCCCTTACTAGAGTATCAGTTAGTATACAGAAACAGAAACAGTCTAGGCCAAAGCCCCTTAACAATAACAGTACAGTCCAATTCAGAGCATAAGTGGGCCAAAGCCCATTATAATATCATTTGGGTCACAACCCATAATAGAATCAATTGGGCCTAGCCCATCTCAGTAACAAAACAGAATGTGTGAATGCATGGATGCATGCTATCCCATCCAACCCTGCACTTGCCTCTGTCCAACCCTGCACTACCTGTGGGGAATAACTCACCCACACCATCCCTACACTTACAATGTTAGCACCGGTTGCAGCACTAACCAAAATCGAAGCAAAGCTGCTAGTATATATATGGCTTTAAGCCTTCAGTAGTGGTATTATAATTGGCACAAAGCCATTAGTAACTGTAATAAGCTTGGAACATAGCCATCAGTGAAGGTAATATAATCGACACACAACTATGGGTAAATATGACTGACATAGAGTCATCAATAAATACGATAGGCCCATAGCCACTGGTAAATACGATTTGTACAAAGCCATAATTAACATAGCATAGAGCCATATTTAGGTTGGTACAGAGTCATAATCAGCATAGCACAGAGCAATATTCAGGTTGGCACAGAGCCATAATCAGATTAAGCGGCACTAAGCCGTCCATTGGTTCACAGTCGTCTCGTGCGACCCATGCGACCCTAATAGATCAATACTGGATCCACAGTCATCTCGTACGACCCTGCGATCCTATCAGAAATTCCTCTGTATCAATGTCCCAACCCCATGCAATATGTCGTGTATGTTATGCTCAATCATCACATGTGTATGCAAAATGGCCATGCTCAGTAACAATAATTTAAACAATATTAAAAGCATATCAGTCGTACAACCACCGTCAAGTTAGTTAAAACACAGTCATACAATCACAGTCAAATCAGTCAAATTCATTGTCCATGTCAGTCATTTACCTACAACGGCAAAACAGTCATTTTACCCTACAGGGGTATTTCGGTAATTTTACACTACAATGTTATTTGGGTAATTTTTCAAATAGGGGGTATTTCAGAAATTTTACAATCTAAGGTCTTAACGATCCAACATATGGTCCACCGTCACCTCGAGCGACCTATGCAACCTAAACAGACATAACGGTGTAAGTGGGCCTAAAGCCTATTACTCGGCCCAAGTGGGCCCACACACTCGTGTGGCCCATTTAGCCCAGAAACAGCCACAACTATACGAACATCACAGTCCAAACAATATTTTCCACATCACATACATTTATTCGTGTAGGGCCCACGAGCCCATTAGGCCACATGGCCCAGTTAGCCCAACGAGGCCCAGAACAACCCAAGACCACGAGAGCGCTCATGGTGGCCTCTACAGTCCAAGGCCCATGTTCATGGGCTCGATTCACCACATGTGTGATTGCACTCTCGTGTGGCATCATACGCCATATTTCCGGCTTTCCAGCACTTTGCCGATCAACAGTCATAGCAGTGTAAACAGCACATACTTTCAGCTTTTAAACGATTATCAAAAATCGTATACAAATACACGCACTTTCGACTTTTCAGCTGATCATCAAACATGGCATACGGTTACACACCAGATCACGTAGAGTACTAAGAATTCATGATCGCCAGAACCTTGAGTAGATCGGTCGACTGTAATTTGCCTACCTAATCCAAAGTTTGGTGCCGCCACCCTTCTGCATCCTGGCGAAAAGTCCCGAACTGTCGACACCTTACGCCACTTAAACCTAGGATTAGAGGCTACGCGCTCAATCTCAGCCGGCACCCTTGCCATCACTTTATCACTAGCATCCCCTTTTCCCATCTAAAGTTCGATTAGCAGAGGTTGTTTACCAAATTGAAAACAAAAATGGAAAGAGAGCGAAAAGGGGGTTTGAGGGGGAAAATAATTTGAGAAAAAGACTAGATTTAACCAGAGGTGTTTAGGAGAAAAGCAATAAGATATTCATCTTTAGAGAGAAAGAGGAGAAAAGGAAGTAAATGGAGAGGAAGAAAATAACATTCGGTTGCGTCAATGGTTTGAGAGACTTGGGAGTATTCGGCCACCAAGGAGGATAGAAAGAGATGAAAAAAAAGGGAAGATGAACAGATTCAACAGGCTACGAAGGGAAAGAATCGGTCACTAGAAAAAGAAAAAGAAAATAGAATATTTGAGTGGCACCTACAAATTCAGCTAGAAAGGAGAAAAACAAAAAGAATGCATGAGAGGTCACTTTTCATTATATGTTCGGCAATACAGAAAATTAAGAAATAAAAATCAAAATGAGGAGAACCCTAGAAATGGCACAAAAAAATTCAGCTCCTTTAAAATAAGATGTCCTATGACCGAATTTGCCAAGATGGGGGAGTCCCACATTCGGCCAACTCAAACACTCCCATCAACTTTCCAACATTTTCTCCTACAAACACTCTACCTACCGATTTGAATTACTTCAACCTCCTCTACCCATTTGGCTAGCAACAACTTATTCAAACCTTATTCAAACTCTTTTCAAACTCTTCTAGAAACCTCCTTGATTTACTCCCAACAACCTCATCCAAAACCAAGTCAACAACCACCTCAGAAGAGTTTTAATCCAACTCTACCTCTCTCACCTCATGGAAATAAAATAAAATCCCTTTGTATTCCATGCGTTTTGAACTCAAAATCCCATGCCACCATAATGACGCCACAACCACTGGATCACCAACTCATCTTGTGTCATGATTCCACCAACAATATTATTTAAGCCCACTTACTTACATCCAGGTTTTTATTCACTTGCAACCAAATCAGGTTCAAACCCAGGACTTCTCCAATACTTCTCGGGACCCTTAACCACTAAAGCAGACATACCTTTGTGTTATTCACTTGCACACCTAAATTCCAATTCCTCAGATATGCAAAGCCCATTTCTTCTAGGCCCAAAATTTAGGGTGTTACACAAAAGAAGGAAAGAAATTCACCACGAAAATTGACGCTAGTAACTATTGTCCAAAAAACATATAAACAACCCCTTACGACGTATGAGGGAAACAAAACAAAAGGACGTAAAAATGCATGCAAGAAACAACAAAAATCACCACTCAAACAATACGACTCCTGAAACTCAACATTAAATCAACACAAGCCTTTCACAAGCTACCAAGAACCACCGCATCAAAAACCCCACCATAGCACACAATAGCACCGTTCGCTCGAGAGACGACCAACAAGACACCCACCGTCGAAACGTTCTAAAAAAGGAAAAAGATAAACCACTATGACCACAAACAATAGCTCATTCGAAACCCCGAGACACGAAGACGAACACAAGAATTTTGATCGCCCAAATCTTTTTACTTTGTTGCAATAAATTAGATTTGTAATGACTTATTTTAGGAGCAATTTATGCTACACACGGACTGTAACAGCTTGATTTTGGGCCTAGTCGGAACTGTAGTTTTGGAACCTCTATTCCAAGGCCGGAGAAATTATTTTTAATTTTATTTTATGTGTTATATCATGATTATATGAGTGCATGAAAATTTTGGTGAAATAATTTTAGCGATTGCTAGCTTAATTGAGAAAAAGGACTAAATCGCATAAAGGGCAAAAGTTTTGTTTTGCAAGCTAAATGTGTTAAATGCTAGAGAACCATAATTGGGGGCCTTTAAAGAGTAAATCTACCCTTAGAAAAGACTTGGTCGGCCATAGAGATAAAGAAAGTAGAAAAGTCAAAATTGGTGGGTATTAGGTAACTTATTTGGTATTAAAATAAAACAAAAAAGAAAAAGTTGTCATCTTTTCATCTCTCTTTCATCCCCACCGAAAGTACCAGCAAAGAGGGGGTTTTGAAAGCTCAAAAATATCAGCCACTCTTCACCCTTGCAATTAAGTGATTTAGATAGCCTTTCTTGATAATTTTTGCATTTTTAGAACCCTTGTAACATGAGCTTTCTAATAAGGGGTCTATTTTGCAAAATCGATGAAAGTCTAGGGTTTTACCATGAGAGAATCTATGATATTTTCTAAAATTTTATGGAAGAAAATGAATCTTAGTTGTTTAATAAACAACTTTTGTGAAGTGGTGTTCATGAAAAACACCTAAAAAGAGCTAGTTTGTAATAATTGTAAAATAGATAGTAATGTGGTGAAGTAATGAAAATTTTGGGTTTCTATAAGAGTAAAAATGGTTCAGCTAGGCTTAATACATGAAGAAATTCGATAAAAATAGATTTTTGAGCCTAGGGGCAAAATGGTCATTTTATGAAAGTTTAGGGGCAAAATGAATGTGAATTTTTAATTGTCTAAATTTATTTAGTGATTAAATGAGTGAATTTAATCATTTTAGATCAAGGAACCGAGATTCAGGCTTAAATCGGAAAGTACAAGGTTATGGACTAAAATAGCATAATTAGCCGAAATTGCATTCGAGGTAAGTCCGTGTGACTAAATTAGCATGATATCCATGCTATTGTTAATATACTTGAAAATCTATCTTTCTATGATTGTATTAAATTTTATGTTGATAATATTGTATATGAGAAGGTGATGCCAAATGTTAATAACATTTATGTGTTATTAAATGCTTGGAAATTTGATGGAATATGATATTCCATTGAAACGAGTAAGTTGTACGTAAATAATGCAAATTAAATGTTATCATGTATTATATCATTAGTTTGGCATGAATTGTTGAGTTTTGATGAGAACGTGAATTATGAGAATTTATGTAACAAAGACTTCCAGTTGAACATTTGGAATAGACTTGATTATTCATACCATGACATTAGGTGATATGTGTGCTAGTGTAAGACATGTCTGGGACATGCATCGGCCACATTTTGAGAGCCAGTGTAAGACATGTCTGGGACACGGCATCGGCCTCGATATATGAAAGTCAGTGTAAGACCTATCCGGGACATAGCATCGACTTTGATGTGTTAGCCAGTGTAAGACCAAGTTTGGGACATGGCGTCGGCATCTTATCCCATGTTTGGGGATAATGAATATCCTGTAGTATTCCAAATGGTTCAACAGAAGATTTATGATTTATAACGAAATGAGAGAACTTATGACCATATGGTGAGTGGTACAGGTACTTACATGAAATTGATGAGATGTGAATGCAATTCATGTTGTATGATTAGTAAGGAATGAATATGAGCATATGGAGTAACACAAGTATGAGATGTAAATAGGTAATTTTTGTGATGGTCTTGTGATTATAGGTCTATACTTATGATGTATAAATACGTATCTTTACCAATGTGGTGAAAATGAATTAATAAAGTGTGATAAACTTAGTATCATTAACTTACACTAAAACAGTTTTGGAAAACAGCCGTAGTCCGACTTTGAAAATCCACAAAAAATTGTTGAAATTGAGTTAGAGGCTGAATAAAATATGAAATTAAATATTAATGAGTCTAGTTTCACATATAAGAAACGGTGTAAGAAAAAGAGTTTCATATTATGAAATATTTAAATTGTTGCGAGACATAGTCAAAATAATTTCGAAATCCCCTGTCCTGATTTGGGAAAATCATTAAAAATTTTAAAAAAATAATTATTGGTTAAGATTTATATTATTATAATTTTTAATGATTCTATTTTCAAAAAGAAACAAACAAGAACCTCATTCGAATCCCGTGTGAGGAGTTAATTAATTTTTAGTAAGGAAAGGTTGAAGCTGTCAAATAGCAGAATAGGGGTGACTTTGAAGAATAAACTGTACTAATTGGATAAACCAAAAATTCTTAAAATTTTATGGTAAGAAGATATATGAGTCTAGTTTCTGGAAATATTTTTGGATCTTAATTTGGAGTTCCATAACCCTAGATATAAGTAATTTAGTGACTGTGACTCGAGAAAATAGCTTGACCAGAACATAGGTAAAAAGGCAATTCTGATAGTATTACCTCGAGATCATGTTGTAAGAATTGGTGGAAGCATATTGATAAATTGCTTATTATTTTCATATGGTATTACTAAGCTAAAAATCTTACCCTCCTTTCCATTTCTTTAGTGTTGTTAGGTTAGCTCGAGGTTGGAGATCGTCGGAGGCAGCATCACATTATCAAGCTATTACCTTTGGAGTATTGGTACATATGTTAGCGTTTCCAAGTGAGTGGCATGTATAAGGATCTAGTTATATGGCATGTGTTATTATGATATTGGCCAAATGTATCGACTTATATTAAGTTATATGTATATGGCTATGAGATATGACTCATATTGATTACGGTTTGTAAATCTAGCTATTCATGTTATGTCTAATGTTTATGATGCGATTATGTTTGGTTTCCATGCATGGTTGGTAATACGACATGTGTGTTGGATGTATGCTCTATGACCAAGTGTGGTGGTCATAGCCATGTAGTAATTGCACGTTATGAAAACAACATGATAATGGTTGAACATGAGTGGTTGATGGATAAGTTGGTAACCATAGTATAATGGTAAAAATGGTCATCAAAATGACAAGTCTTATGAACGTGTATTAAGAAATCTAGAATTGGTATTACATGAGTAGATGCATTGCTTGTAAGAGGACATGTTAATATTATGAATGTATATTAATAAAGAGTGCTTAATCACTAAAATGATGCCATGGTTTGTGGTTTTAATATGTATAAGGTTGTAAGGGTTTATGGGTAACATGAAGGCTTGGAAAATAGCCTAAGTGTTAACTATACGGGCCGAGACACGGTCGTGTGTCTCAACCGTGTGAGGGACACGGCTTGGAGAAACGGGCATGTGGCCTGGCCGTGTGGTACTATTTGCATGCTGACGTCATAAACAAAGAGTTACATGGCCTGAGGACACGGGCGTGCCAAAGGCACACAGGCATGTCCCTATGTCCACACGGGCATGTGACCCTATTTCATGGAGAAATTTTCTAAGTTTTCTTAAAACTTCTCAAAGTTCTTGGTTTAGTCCCTAACTACTTTCAATGCATTTTTAGAGCTTCGTAGGCTTATGTATGGGACATTATGCGTGTGTATGAAAAGTTTTGAATTAAAAGAAATTTTGTAGCCCGATTTTTACATATATGTGTATGCTCAAGTTCGGTAATGCCTCGTATCCTATTCCGGCATTGGACACGGATAAGGGGTGTTACACGGCCACCCCACATGGTCATGTGTCATTTTAATTTTTTTAGGTGCAAAATGAACCACATGGTCTAAGAGAGTAACACAGCCATGTGACCAAACTTCTAAAACACACACGGTCTGGCACATGGCCTGCGACATGGTTGTGTGACCCTATTTCGAATACTCACATGACCTGTTATGTCACATGACCTGGCCACATGACCATGTGACCTCTGTTTTCTATTTTTTTTAAAATTTTTGAAAATTTTCCAAATTTTCTTGATTTGTTTCAAATTAGTCCCTAGATGTTCACAACCTATATTTATGACTTCGTAAGCTCGAATTAATGTCTATAATCATGTTTATGCCATTAACTCTTATTAGTTGAATGTTATTATTTAAATTGATTTATTTTTTCTAAAGGTCATTACTTGTTATGATTTGATCAGTAATACTCCGTAACCTAATTTAGAAATGGTGACGGGTTAGGGGTGTTACACAAGCAGTTTTGCTTAATGCTTTTTTGCAGAAAAGACAGGTATGCATGGGACATTGGATTTATTAGGTGATGATAGCTTGCATTAGTGGATAGAAACGGAGAATATATTTACCAGATCTTATGATAGCCTTATGGAAATGGGCAGAAGTTCACTTGTCAGCAATGGAATAGATCGTAAAACCGATGAAGAGCGTACTCGGCAATTCTATGTACGCCTAATTCGTCAAACTTTAGCACAAATAGATAGCTGACAGGAATAATCATTGAAAGAAAAAGATGGACATTCCACTATCAGTGAAGAGAAAGAGTAAAGCAAAAGAGTCTCAATTGATGAGCCTAGCAGATTTGTCGAATATAAAGTGGGCGATCTGAAAGATGTAAGAGATGGCCCTATTGGGCATGACTACACACAGAGATTTGGTACGCGAGTGCCAAATCTGTCGCCTAACAAATATGCACCCTTCCCACTATTCGACAAGTCCAAGGGGGAGGAAGAGGAGCCCAATGATGATAACGACAACGAGAAAGGTGACGACGATGTTGCCCCTTTCCCGGCATATGGCTTTGATCAAGTGTTCCGATCTGGAAGGCCATTGAAAAAAGGATTCGTAATGTGCAGTCCAAGCCGAGAAAGCCCATCTAATCTTTGAGCAGGTGGGTTACTAAAACATCTATGGGTTGGGATCGATGTAAGGAAAAGGTAGTGGAGAAGCCGGAACCTAATTCCGACCAAAAATAAACTTTTTATTATTTTCTAAGTGTTGTAAATATTTAAACTTAGATGATTTTTATTTTTATGCCATTAGTTAGATTTTATTTTTATTTTTTCTTAACTAAGGAAAAATCATTTTTTTCTATATAGGGACCCCATATTTTGACGACACAAAATTTCAAAGCTAAACCGAAAAGGACAAGAAGATCGAACAACAATCGCAACACTGAAACACCAAAAATAGTAATTTCATCCCTTAATTTTATTTTGAGCACATTACGGACAATATGCTAAATAAAGTGTGGGGTGACAAAATTTTCAATTATTATTATTATTTCTGTTTAGTTTTAGCAATTTTTAGAGTTAATTTTTATTATGTTTTTTCCATGCTTAAGCTTGTAGAAATACAAGTAATTGGTTAGGAGGATGAACATAGGTTGTTTGCTTAAATTGTAAATTTAGGCCGAGAATAAAAGATTTTAGGTTTTTTGAATTTAGACTAGTTAGTTCAATTTGTTAAATTGTGAATAAGAAAAAGGAGTTAAATGTACCAAATGACATAGGTATTTTACGAGTAGGTATATATGTTTGTTGAATAATAGGTTGTTTAAATTTGAATACTCAATAATTAAATCCATGGTTATTGAAACAATATAGTTTAATAAGTATAAAATCATTGCAAGTATGTGCCTCAAAATAAAAATAATTTGTGAAGAAAAGCATTTTAAGGTTTAAAAGCAAAGCGAGTGTGATAAAAGCATAGAACCAATAAAAACCGAGAGAGTGGGAGTAATCATAGTGAAATAAATTGAAAATATGAGAAATTGGGAAAATCTCACTCATATTGGCACAAATACTTGCAAATTGCTTGTACTTATAAATATATATTAGAGTTTAAAGCATGGATAAAAGAAACTGAGTAATTAGAATTCGAATTGATTGTTTTCTTCAACCATAAATGTTATACTCGTACAAATCTTTTGATGGAGTCATATGTTTGACTTAATTTGACTTATTTTCTTTGTAATCTATTGAACTAGCATGTTTGAATGTGAAAATTGTAAATCGTTTACACATCTAGCTAGAATTTTATGTTTAGCAAATTTTCCTGTTGTCATTGTTTCGATCCAATCTCGTGTACGAAGCATGCTCAAGTACTCTAGTTTTAGTTGTTGTGTTTTCTTTTAGTTTTAATTTTATCTTCTTCGTTTTTATTTTATTTTTCGTTTGCTTGAGGAAAGTAATGATTTAAGTGTGGGGGTATTTGACCTGTTGTTGTGTGTATATAATGGAAATGTGCAAGTCTACACATCGATTCAAGTAATATAATGATGAGTGAGTATCATCTCCAAATGGATCAGAAGTTGATTTGAATTGGTAAGTATTATTGAAGATTTAAAAATTAAAATTATGCAAAAGGAACGAAGTAAAAATTGGTGAAGGGAATTAATGAATGAACTTATAATATCAATTATACCTTAAAAATGACCAAACAATCTAAATGTCATGGCAATTTACTAGGAACAAGTAGAGAGTATTTCTGCTGTTGAATAATAAAGGTTGGAATTACTCAAGAAATATTTTCATTAACATAATAATGTCATGGCAAAGTTATGACTAAACTATTGCCTAGATATTTACTACTGTAGTCAACTTCTTTCGAGAGTTAAATTCTAATTATTATTTAGAGTCTATGTATGTCTACAAGACTCACAAATGATAACCCAACTAACATTCTATACCTGTACAGATCACATCTTCTATGTCTAGAGTGCTACGAATATTCTTTCGAGTACTCACCTGTATCAATCAATTAATAATTTGATGTATTTAATCCTTTCAGATTCAAATCCATATAAGTTCCTAACATGCAATCAACTATATCTAGAGCTTGCATGCATTCCAAATAAACAAGAATCGAATGAAATAATAAATTTAATCACAAGCATATCATGGGCATTACAAATAGTTAAATACTCACCCAAATAATTCCAACCCGAAGATAATTAGCTCATGGGTTGGGCAATGAAATCCAAAATTAAATCATTCATCAACATACTTCAAGTTTCACGAATCACAGAATTCAAAACCAAGAAAACAAAACAAAGGTAGAACTGCAGGAAGTTCTCGCTGCACTCTAACTTCTCATCCAGATTCTATGCAAAACCTAGGGAAAAGTTTTCTTCCTCTTCTTCGTGTCTGTGATCTCCCCTTCTTTAGCTGATCCCTTCTTCTTCTCTTTTGAATTACTCCACCGGATTCTGTTGTAGAGAGAGTAACTGCTTTATTTCTTTTCCTTTTCTCTTCTCAATCCATGTGTTTCCTTTCTTTTGTTCTCTCTCCTCCTTTTATAGGGTAGATTCATCCCTTTTAGCACACATCTTTTACTCTTATTTTTCAGGGTGATTTATCTGGTACACGTACAGTTGGCTGAGAGTGACATGGATTGAGTGCTACGTCATCTTCCTGGAATTGCCATGACATTTCTATTGACAATCTATCCCACCATTTTCCAAGAAAATGACTCACCTTCTTCATTCTCTTTTCCCCTTCATCTTTTCCTTCTTCTTGCCTCTTTCATCCTACCTGCATAACAACCAAATACTACTAAACCTTTTTCTAGCAATTAAAAGTAACATAAATTTACAGTTGAAACACAATCCAAGCTTTAGTATGTAATACTCTAATAATAAGTCTAAAATGCAAACATATTTTCTTAATTACAAGCAAATACTTCAGTTTAGAGGCTTGAAATATAACTCTTTTCAAGAGTTATCACACCCCCGAACCTGAATTATTGATTGTCCTCAAGCAAATATGTATGAGTATGCATGAATATAGGTATGCATGAGTTCGCCAATCACTGGACTATCTGAAATATATTTTTCACCTCTATTCTCAGCAGCCTTTTAAATAAAGAAAAAATGGTTCGAGTTTTATAAACTTGTTCAGAAATGAAGTGCAGAAAATGTTTCCTAAAAATAAAAGTTCCTAAATAATTATGCAATTATGGCTATAGCAGATCTCTCCTAATATATTTAAAATATCTATCCTCTAAATTCAATTTCATTATTCTTAGGTATTCAAAATTTTAATTATAATTATTACTTTCTTTACTTGAAAACCTTAATGGAGCAAACACTAGACTGCCAGATATTACATCATGCCACAATTTAAATGGAATTCACTCATAAAGTTAAGGCTTTTATCCAAACAGATGGATGGAGCAAACAACTAACTCTTTAGCTTAGCCTAACACTTCAAAAAAGTGTCCTTAAATTATTATTAACATTTTTTTTTGCATGACTCTTATTTGAACTCATTTTTCTGATCAATAATACGATAGAGCAAACAAAGCATTACTGACCTACTCAATAAATTCAAACATTGGAATGCAAAACTATTGCTAAGATATTCCTTGTTATTTACAAATAAAATATTGAATTTAGGATTAAGAAATTCTAGATGCATTAAAAGAGTCCTACTATAGACTTAATCGCATTGATACTTAGGTTGTTCTACTTTAAGGAATCAATTTTCAAACAACCATCCTAAGCTAAACAAACCTAAATACTTGAACAATCTTCTAAACTTATCAAAGAATTATTATCCTTATCGAATATCATAAACAAAAAAATATACTTAGCAAAGTCTGACAATTGTTTGGCAATTGTATGTCATGGAAAAGTAAATGACAAGACAACAAATATTAACATACATATCTACTGCAACCTATATGCACAACACACCCCAAACCTAAGGGATGCACTGTCCTCAATGTAGAAAAATGAAAAATGTTAAAGAATATATATTTACAAATATAGAAATGCAATGATAAAGAAAAATGAATGCTTGAATTAGAAATAAAAGCTTGGACAGAATGTTTTTTACTCTTAAGTTGGTTTGGTAGACTTCTAGGCGGCACGTTTGTAACACTATTGCTGCTTGGATTCACCACTCTCAGCTGCGACTGCTTTTCCACCAGTTGTCTTGAAACGTTTCCTTTTACGCTAACTAATAGGCACCTCATCTTCTGAATTAGAGTCTGATTTGGTGAGTTCATCGATTAGTTGATGAACTACACATTCTTGTGCGGTCATAGGTGTTGTTGCTCTTAGTGTGGTGGTAGTGTTGGCAAGTGCATGGGCTTGAGTCACATCATCATCTTCCTTTTCAGATTTGGATTTCTCTACTTCTCCTTCTTGTTCGATGGTCTACTTCTCCATAGTAGGTTCTTCACCCTCATCATCATCCTTCCTCAAGTGGTCTGCTCATTTTACAACTCCTCAGGAAAAATAGAGAATGCGGGCATCGGGTGAGTGAAGTTCTTTTGAAGGGACTTCTTAGTAGCTTTGTCCCTGCGTCGAACATAGCCCCAAAATATCGCCATTTCCTTTTAAGCATTGCCAAGATCCATAACCATCGGTTGTTGCTGATTTTCTAGTTTCTGAAATTGTTGCTGCAAAGCCTCTAGAGACTCGAGGACCTTTTACTCAAATGCAGTCTTAGAAGTTGATGGAACAGCATCAGTGGGCCAGGGTGAAGAAGATGCCGGAGAGCGATTCGAATACTGTGGCAGTTCCTCACTAAAAAATTTTAAATCAATGTTCTTAGTAATGGCATCAGTGGGCCGGCATTTTTCAATGAACAACAATGGACCTCTCGAAAGATAATGTTCCCAACATTTATCTTTCATCCCATTATAATCGAATGAAGAAGCAACAGATGTTCCTTCAAGATTGTAGAGTTATGGGTAGATAGGATGAGACAATTTTTGAGGAAATGATACCATACCCTACAGTTGGGCTTCAAAGTTACCCAATCAATGGTGTAACAATCATTCCTAAATACCGTCCACTTGGTGCCCTTCACACAGACATCAGTGAGCACGTGATTTAATTTTTCTACTGTCATTGTGTTGAGGAAATCCACATGTTCAACTGGACCATCAGATAGCCCGTCTTGTGCATTTATAGACTCGACATCAAATAGTACTGAGGCACTTTGCACATAGATAAAGGCATTTTCAGAAGAAGTAAGATGAGCATAGAATTCCTTTAGCACTTAAGGGAAAACATCATTAGGATGGAGATAGAAAATCTGCCATCCATGTTGCTCCACCACGGATGAAATGGCTTTAGTATACCCTATAAAAGGGGTATCTTGAAAAATAAATCCCTTTCCAAGCACAGAGGCCGTTTGGAAATGTTTTGGTGGTACTTAGTTTCCACTACCTTGTTGAAGAATATACGCCTCTATGCAGCAGTGGAAGTGGATGGTGCTTGTTAAGCCATGGCAACAAAGATGATAAATGTAAGAATGAAAAAGGTGAGACCTTTAAAAGTTTGGGAGAAAATAGATAGAAAAATAGAAGAGAAATAAAATAAAGGTAACGGTGAAGAGGAAACTGAATCGGCTAGGGTAAAAACTTAAAGGTAAAGAATATGTGACGTGGGTGATAAGATTGGGTCTTAATCATGGTTTGATAGAAGCAACAGTAAATATTTAAGCAGGAAAAATTGTAATATTGAGTAAATTGAGTAAACTAAAAAAAATAACTAATGAAATCAGTGGAGTTAAGGCCGAGAAACCTAGGCCGTACTTACCTGGACATAAAGAAAATAGAAGTTAATGAAATTTATTGATTCAACTTAAATAAAGAGATTAAAATCTAAATAATTAAATAAATTGTGCAAGCGAGAAATATTAATCAGATTGAAAAGATGATGGAAATTTTATCCCCAAGTATGAGTGCCAAAGTAATGCTTTAACTGTTGACCATCAACTTTAAAAGTAAACCCATTTTTTTTGTCTTTAACATCATTGCTGTAATGCCCCGTACCCGAGACCGTCGCCGGAGTCGGACACGAGGTATTAACGGACTTAATTCAATTATTTATACGGTTCATTTTAAAAATTTCTAGACAAGCTGGCTAACTGTGTCACTGTCACCTTAAAAATTATATCTCAAGTTCCAAAACTCGAAAATTGATTCCGTAAATTTTCTCTGAAACTAGACTCATATCTCCATCTACAAATTTTTTTCTAGAATTTTTGGTTGGGCCAATTAGTACAGTTTATTAGTTAAAGTCTCCCCTGTTACAGGGTTCGACTACTCTGACCTTCATGCATTGCGACTTAGATATCTCCCTGTACAGGGCTTCAATACTTATGCCGTTTATTTCTAATGAAACTAGACTCGAAGAGGAATCTGTAAATATAAAGTATGACTTAAAATTATTTCTGGTTAATTTATAGTGAATTTCCAAAGTCAGAATAGGGGATCCAGAAATCACTCTGGCCCTGTTTCACGAAAACTTAAACATCTCATAAAATACAACTCATATGGTGGTTTCGTTACTTCTATATGAAAATAGATTCATCAAGGTTCGATTACATAATTTATTCACTATTTAAATTCATTCCTACTATTTTTAGTGATTTTTCAAATCCATATCACTGCTGCTGTCAGCATCTATTTTTAAGGTAAACTTTACCTATTTCATGGTTTTCCATGGATCCACTAAAATTTGTCATACATAGCACCAAAATGATCGTGATTAACCATTCCAATGGCTAATCGTTACCAAACATTTCCATACCACTCAATGAACAACATACAAAATGATTATAATGCTATGCTCAAAATATATATAAGCCATTTTCGCATGGCTATCCAAATATATACATTACCGAAGTATTTGACTAACAACAAAAGGGCAGTCCTATACATGCCATTATCAGAGTTCAACTAAAAGAGTACCAAAAGGGCTTTGATAGTGTGGGCGACTTCGACTTTGACACTCCCGAGTCCAATAGCTGACGAAACAAAATCTAATAAACAGAGAATCAAAGAAACGGAATAAGCATTTAATGCTTAGTAAGTTTTGAGTAATGAAATCATGCACAACTGAAGTACAGCATTTATATGACTAAACGAATAATTTCATATACACATATTCTCACAACCATACCTACTTCACATTTCCAACCCTTATATTCATACATAAGAAATCAACTTGACTAAAGGCCGGAAGCTTGTTAATCGATTGAGCGAATACTATTTAAAAGGAATCAATTATTCCAATGCATATACAAAACATACCTCATCGTTGGGATTTTACGAGCGTATTAATTGAAATTATTACAGCAAGGTCGCTCATTCCCAAACCAAGTACCTTCGGGATTTTTCCGGATATAGCTACTAGCTCAAATGCCTTCGGGACTTAGCCCGGATATAGTAACTCACACAAATGCCTTCGGGACCGAGCCTGGATATAGTAACTCGCACAAATGCCTTCGGGACTTAGCCCGGATATAGTAACTCGCACAAATGCCTTCGGGACTTAGCCCGGAATTAGTCATTAGCACAAAGGCCTTCGGGACCTAGCCCGGTTATCATCCGAAAATTTATGCACATATATCAATAAATCATATCACATCTATATTTCATTTTCATCACTAGAACTCAAACACAAGGCACTTATCAACCATCCCATTTTCGGCTCAATAGCCACATACAAGGAGCATGATTTGATTTGCTTTATGACATGATCTCTATGCACATTCGGCTACCCGTCATAAGTATAAACTAATTATCTCGACATATAATTCATAAACTACGTTCCATTACTCAAAGACTTACCTCGGATGTTGTCGAACGGTTTCGACGGCTATTCGATCACTTTTTCCTTTCCTTTATCCAACTTTGATCCTCTAAGCTCTTGAGCTAGTTCACACAAGTTTAACTTATTAAAGTCTCATTATGCTAGCTTATGGCTGAATATGACAAGAAATTTAATAGGTCATATAGCCACTTTTAGCTCAAATACACAATGGTCATACGCATTTTTAATCACATTAAGCAATTTAATACAATTAATTTAACATTTCCTCATGTACACCTTTACGACCGAATACACATTTCATTAACCTAATATCAATTAACTAAGCACTTTAACAAGTTTTCTTTAACTATACACACATTCGGCAATGACAAAGACAACTTAACCAACCTTAAATTCAACTTATAACAATATATACTCAATATTCAAAGCATTTAACATCACTTCATCATAATTTTACATCATGGCCGAATGCTCCTTTTAAACCATTTACCCTCACAAAGCATGAATTTCATCATCCAACTTACAAGCTTACAATCCCATGAATTTTAACCTCATAATATCTATCCAACTCTCACTCATTAGCTTCTATCATAAATCTCCAACAACACCAAGTAAAAATATACTTCATGAGTCTAAGGTAGAACCAAGAAAGGAACTCATAAATATCAAGATGTAAGCAAACTACCATTGTTCATCTAGATTTAGGATGAAACAACAACCATCACCCTTATTAATTTCCATAGCTGAAAACCTTACTCATTCCAAAATCAAAATTTCAACATAGGTTACAAAAATAACTTGATATCTCACTCAATATCAACTAAAATTTCAAGAACTAGTATAAACTCCCTTACCTTAATATTGACCTTAGATGACCGAATGCTTCACTCCCTTCTTCCTCTTTTCATTTCGACCAAGAAGAACTGATTTCTTCTTTTGTTTTCATCACACTTTCATTCTTTTCTTTCTTTTATTATCCTTAGTATTTCTTTTATTTATTTCCTTTCTTTTACATAAAATAATGACCATTTCATGAAGATTTACTACATATTCTAATATATGCACCATCATGGTCGGCCACTATGTATAAAAAAAAGGAGTATTTGACATGCAAAACCATTGTTTTCACTACATGCTTTAATAGGTCCTTATAGATTAACCTATCACATTTCAAAAGTGTCACACATAAGTCTTATTAACTAAATTCACATGCAATCGACTAAATCGAAGCTTAAAACTTTCACACATTCTTATTCACATACTTTAGACAATAAATATCACATTCAAATACTTCAGTGACTCGGTTTAGCGATCCCGAAACCACTTCCCGACTAGGGTCAATTCAGGGCTGTCACAACTCTCCCCCACTTTAGGAAATTTTCGTCCCCGAAAATCTTACCGGTAAATAGGTTTGGGTATCGTTCTTTCATAGAGTTCTCAGGTTCCCAAGTAGCTTCTTCCATTCCGTGTTTGAGCCATAACACTTTTACTAAAGGAACCTTTTTGTTTCGTAACTCTTTCACTTCACGAGCTAGGATACGAATCAGTTCTTCTTCGTAACTCATATAGGATTGAATTTCAACCTCTGATGGATTAATTATGTGCGATGGATCAGATCTATAACGTCGAAGCATCGAAACATGAAAGACGTCGTGAATCTTTTCAAGTTCAGGGGGTAAAATCAATCTATACGCAATTGGAACGACTCGTTCGGATATTTCATATGGCCCGATGAACCTCGGACTCAATTTGCCCTTACGCCCAAATCTGAGTATCTTTTTCCAAGGTGAAACTTTAAGAAACACTTTATCTCCCACCTGATACTCAATGTCTTTTAGTTTCAAATCCGCGTACGACTTCTGACGATCTGATGCTGCCTTCAGACTTTCACAAATTATTTTTACTTTCCGCTCAGCATCTTCAATCAAATCAACTCCGAAAATTTTACTTTCACCGAGCTCGGTCCAAAACAATGGTGTACGGCATTTACGACCGTACAAAGCCTCGTAAGGTGCCATCTTAATACTTGATTGAGAACTATTGTTGTAAGCGAATTCAATCAAAGGTAAATACCGTTCCCATGAACCACTAAACTCAAGGATGCAACATCTCAACATATCCTCGAGTATCTGAATTATCCGCTCGGATTGACCATCGGTTTGGGGATGAAAAGCAGTGCTAAAATGCAGCTTGGTACCCAGAGCTTCTTGCAATTTCTTCCAAAATCGTGAGGTGAACCTCAGATCTCTATCCGACACAATAGAGATAGGTACCCCGTGTAATCTTACAATTTGAGAAACATACAATTTCGCTAGTTTATCCAATGAAAAATCCGTACGTACGAGGATAAAGTGAGCCGACTTAGTCAGTCTATCAACAACAACCCAAATCGCATCTTTCTTACTTGCCGACAATGGCAACCCAGATACAAAATTCATCGTGACTCGATCCCACTTCCATTCAGGTATCATGATCGGCTGAAGTAAACCTGTAGGTACTTGATGTTCCGTTTTCACTTGTTGACATATTAAACACTTCGAAACAAAATCAGAAATGTCTCGTTTCATACCATGCCACCAAAACTGACGTATCAGATCGTTGTACATTTTCGTACTCCCCGGGTGAATTGACATTCGGCTACAATGAGCTTCGTTCAGAATCGTCGAAATAAGTTCTGAATTTCTTGGAACACACAAACGACTTCTGAACCTCAAACAATCGTCATCATCAATTTGAAACTCTGATTCCATATTCGAAACACATTCAGCCTATTTTGCACTAATTCATCATCGACTTTCTGAGCTTCACGAATTTGATGAATCAACAATGGTCTAGCCTTTAATTCCACTACTAACACATTGTCGGATAGAACGGACAAGTGTACATTCATCGCTCGTAAAGCAAACAGTGATTTACGACTCAAAGCATCCGCAACCACATTAGCCTTTCCTGGGTGATAGTCGATGACAAGCTCATAATATTTTAACAACTCGAGCCAACGTCTTTGTCGCAAATTCAAGTCTCTTTGAGTCATCAAATATTTGAGACTTTTGTGATCCGAGAATACATGGCACTTCTCACCAAATAAGTAATGTCGCCATATTTTCAAAGCGAATACGATGGCAGCTAATTCAAGATCATGGGTTGGATAATTTTTCTCGTGTGGCTTCAATTGTCTCGACGCATAAGCTACAACTCGACCTTCTTGCATCAATACACAACCCAACCCAAGTAAGGATGCATCACTGTAAATAACGAACTTCTTGCCTGATTCGGGCTGCACTAGTACTGGAGCTTCCGTCAAATGAGTTTTCAATTGATCGAAACTTTTCTGACACTTTTCTGTCCATTCAAACTTGACATCTTTCTGAAGTAGTTTCGTCATTGGTGTGGCTATCATCGAGAAGCCTTTTACAAACCGTCGGTAGTAACCGGCAAGTCCCAAAAAGCTCCGAACCTCAGTAATATTTCTCGGAGGCTTCCAATTAAGTATGGCTGAAATTTTGCTCGGATCAACTCGAATGCTCGATGCAGATACCACATGACCCAAGAAGCTAACCTCTCTTAACCAGAACTCGCACTTACTGAACTTAGCATATAATTGCTTATCCCGTAAAATCTGCAACACTAATCTCAGGTGCTCAGCATGTTTGGTCTCATCTCTTGAATAGACTAGGATGTCATCAATAAACACAATTACAAACCGGTCCAAATACTGTCTGAAGATCTGATTCATCAAATCCATAAATACCGCAGGGGCATTAGTGAGCCCAAACGGCATCACTAAGAACTCGTAGTGACCGTATCTCGTTCTGAAAGCTGTTTTGGGTATATCCGAATCTCGAATTCGCAACTGATAATAACCCGATCTCAAATCTATCTTTGAAAACACTGAGGCTCCCTTTAGTTGATCAAACAAATCGTCAATGCGCGGTATCGGATATTTATTCTTTATTTCCACCTTATTCAGCTGACGATAGTCGATGCACAACCTCATGGTTCCGTCCTTCTTTTTCACAAACAATACTGGTGCACCCCACGGTGAGAAACTTGGTCGAGCGAAACCTCTATCCATCAACTCTTGCAACTGAGCCTTCAATTCCTTTAACTCCGTTGGTGCCATACGATACGGAGCTATCGAAATCAGTGTAGTCCCAGGTACAAGCTCAATGCCAAACTCTACCTCCCGAACAGGTGGTAAACCCGGTAATTCTTCGGGAAAAACATCCAGATATTCGCAAACCACCGGCACAGATTCAGGCTTCTTTTCTAACTCTTTGTCATCAAGTACATACGCTAGGTATGCTTCACACCCCTTTCTTACATATTTCTGAGCCAACATCGATGATATTACAGCTGGCAACCTATTCCAGTCAGTAGACTCAACTCGGATTATCTCGTTATTGACACACCTCAAATCGATGGTTTTTCTTTTGCAATTTACAATTGCATCATGTATGGTCAACCAATCCATACCGAGGATAACATCAAATTCATCAAACGGTAAAAGCATCAAATCGGCCGGAAAACAGGAACCTCGAATTATTAGGGGACATTTCTTACACACTTTGTCGACAAGCACATAACGACCCAAGGGATTTGACACCCGAATTACGAACTCAGTAGACTCAACAGGTAAAGTCTTACTGGATGCTAAGGTTTCACATATATAAGAATGAGTAGAACCAGGGTCAATCAAAGCAATCACATTAGTATCAAAGAGAGTAAAAGTACCGGTAATAACATCTGGCGAGGAAGCATCCTCGCGAGCGCGTATAGCATAAGCTCTAGAAGGAGCACGAGCCTCAGATCTGGTTGTAGCATCTCTAGATCCTCTCTGACCGCCACTAGCATTGCCCGTATTTCTAGATGGTCTACACCGAGCAGTGGTAGCACCAGGTTTCCCACTCTGATTTACATTTTATTCAGACAATCTCGGGCAATCTTTAATAAAGTGGTCAGCTGATTCGCACTTGTAACAAGAGCGGTCATGGAATCTACAACTCCCCGAATGCCATTTACCACAATACTGACACTCCGTTCTGTCTCGACGATCATTTCCAACACTGGCGACCGAAGTGACTCGTGCACTCACAGGGGGTCGATCACGATCTCGTCTAGAAAAGCCCGAAGTGTCTCTAGATCGGCCTAAATCATCTCTAAATTTTTTTATGATTGTTGAAAGGGCCTCCCCGAAGACCTCTTATGAAACTCCTTTGCTCCCATATCAGCTTTTCTTTTCTCCATACTGAGCTCCTCGGCTTTGCAAGCTCGCTCGACAAGTACCACAAATTCTCGAATTTCTAAAATGCCAACATACAGCTTTATATCATCGTTCAGTCCATCTTCGAAACGTTTACACATCACAGTTTCTGAAGAAATGCATTCTCGCGCATACCGGCTGAGCCTTACAAACTTTCGTTCATAGTCGGTAACCGACATGGAACCCTGTTTAAGTTCAAGAAATTCTTTCCATTTTTGATCAATGAATCTCTGACTGATATACTTTTTTCGAAACTCGGTTTGGAAAAACTCCCAAGTTACTTGCTCTCTGGGCACGACAGAAATCAACGTACTCCACCAATAGTAGGCAGAATCACGTAGCAAGGAGATAGTACACTTTAGGCATTCGTCGGGTGTACAAGATAGTTCATCAAGTACCCGAATAGTGTTGTCCAACCAAAATTCAGCTTGCTCGGCATCGTCACTGTCCGTAGCTTTAAATTCAGTAGCCCCGTGTTTTCGGATTTTGTCAACTGGGGGCTTATTTGACCTTATTTGGTCAGTTACCGGAGGTATTGTAGGTGCGGGGGTTGTATTAGTCGGGAATGGAGGTTGTGGAACAGCCGTATTAGTTCGAATGTATTGGTTGAACCAATCATTCATCACGCTATAAAAAGCTTGTCTAGCTTCATCATTCTGATTACTAGCAATAGGTTGAGAGTCCGCCGGCGCTATCCCTTGTGCGGGAGCAGGCGCTACACTCTCAAGATCATCAGCTACCGCTCGGTTGGGATCGGGATCCATTACTATAAATAAACTCATTTTCAATTGTCAGAAATCACCACACTATCAAATAATCACATAATGGCATGTATAACTAGACCCAAACGTATTACGGTAGTCCTAAACCGTAGCTCTGATACCAATAAAATTGTAACGCCCCGTACCCGAGACCGTCGCCGGAGTCGGACACGAGGTGTTAACGGACTTAATTCAATTATTTATACGGTTCATTTTAAAAATTTCCAGACAAGCTGGCTAACTGTGTCACTGTCACCTTAAAAATTATATCTCGAGTTCCAAAACTCGAAAATTGATTCCGTAAATTTTCTCCAAAACTAGACTCATATATCCATCTACAAATTTTTTTCTAGAATTTTTGGTTGGGCCAATTAGTACAGTTTATTAGTTAAAGTCTCCCCTGTTACAGGGTTCGACTACTCTGACCTTCATGCATTATGACTTAGATATCTCCCTGTACAGGGCTTCAATACTTATGCCGTTTATTTCTAATGAAACTAGACTCGAATAGGAATCTGTAAATATAAAGTATGACTTATAATTATTTCTGGTTAATTTATAGTGAATTTTCAAAGTCAGAACAGGGGATCCAGAAATCGCTCTGGCCCTGTTTCACGAAAACTTAAACATCTCATAAAATACAACTCATATGGTGGTTTTGTTACTTCTATATGAAAATAGATTCATCAAGGTTCGATTACATAATTTATTCACTATTTAAATTCATTCCTACTATTTTTAGTGATTTTTCAAATCCACATCACTGCTGCTGTCAGCATCTATTTTTAAGGTAAACTTTACCTATTTCATGGTTTTCCATGGATCCACTAAAATTTGTCATACATAGCACCAAAATGATCATGATTAACCATTCCAATGGCTAATCGTTACCAAGCATTTCCTTACCACTCAATGAACAACATACAAAATGATTATAATGCTATGCTCAAAATATATATATAAGCCATTTTCGCATGGCTATCCAAATATATACATTACCGAAGTATTTGACTAACAACAAAAGGGCAGTCCTATACATGCCATTATCATAGTTCAACTAAAAGAGTACCAAAAGGGCTTTGATAGTGTGGGCGACTTCGACTTTGACACTCCCGAGTCCGATAGCTGACGAAACAAAATCTAATAAACAGAGAATCAAAGAAACGGAATAAGCATTTAATGCTTAGTAAGTTTTGAGTAATGAAATCATGCACAACTGAAGTACAGCATTTATATGACTAAACGAATAATTTCATATATACATATTCTCACAACCATACCTACTTCACATTTCCAACCCTTATATTCATACATAAGAAATCAAATTGACTAAAGGCCGGAAGCTTGTTCATCGATTGAGCGAATACTATTTAAAAGGAATCAATTATTCCAATGCATATACAAAACATACCTCATCGTTGGGATTTTACGAGCGTATTAATTGAAATTATTACAGCAAGGTCGCTCATTCCCAAACCAAGTACCTTCGGGATTTTTCTGGATATAGCTACTCGCTCAAATGCCTTCGGGACTTAGCCCGGATATAGTAACTCGCACAAATGCCTTCGGGACTTAGCCCGGAATTAGTCACTAGCACAAAGGCCTTCGGGACCTAGCCCGGTTATCATCCGAATATTTATGCACATATATCAATAAATCATATCACATCTATATTTCATTTTCATCACTAGAACTCAAACACAAGGCACTTATCAACCATCCCATTTTTGGCTCAATAGCCACATACAAGGAGCATGATTTGATTTGCTTTATGACATGATCTCTATGCACATTCGGCTACCCGTCATAAGTATAAACTAATTATCTCGACATATAATTCATAAACTACGTTCCATTACTCAAAGACTTACCTCAGATGTTGTCGAACGGTTTCGACGGCTATTCGATCACTTTTTCCTTTCCTTTATCCAACTTTGATCCTCTAAGCTCTTGAGCTAGTTCACACAAGTTTAACTTATTAAAGTCTCATTATGCTAGCTTATGGCCGAATATGACAAGAAATTTAATAGGTCATATAGCCACTTTTAGCTCAAATACACAATGATCATACGCATTTTTAATCACATTAAGCAATTTAATACAATTAATTTAACATTTCTTCATGTACACCTTTACGACCGAATACACATTTCATTAACCTAATATCAATTAACTAAGCACTTTAACAAGTTTTCTTTAACTATACACACATTCGGCAATGACAAAGACAACTTAACTAACCTTAAATTCAACTTATAACAATATATACTCAATATTCAAAGCATTTAACATCACTTCATCATAATTTTACATCATGGCCGAATGCTCCTTTTAAACCATTTACCCTCACAAAGCATGAATTTCATCATCCAACTTACAAGCTTACAATCCCATGAATTTTAACCTCATAATATCTATCCAACTCTCACTCATTAGCTTCTATCATAAATCTCCAACAACACCAAGTAAAAATATACTTCATGGGTCTAAGGTAGAACCAAGAAAGGAACTCATAAATATCAAGATGCAAGCAAACTACCATTGTTCATCTAGATTTAGCATGAAACAACAACCATCACCCTTATTAATTTCCATAGCCGAAAACCTTACTCATTCCAAAATCAAAATTTCAACATGGGTTACAAAAATAACTTGATATCTCACTCAATATCAACTAAAATTTCAAGAACTAGTATAAACTCCCTTACCTTAATATTGACCTTAGATGACCGAATGCTTCACTCCCTTCTTCCTCTTTTCATTTCGGCCAAGAAGAACCGATTTCTTCTTTTGTTTTCATCACACTTTCATTCTTTTCTTTCTTTTATTATCCTTAGTATTTCTTTTATTTATTTCCTTTCTTTTACATAAAATAATGACCATTTCATGAAGATTTACTACATATTCTAATAAATGCACCATCATGGCCGGCCACTATGTATAAAAAAAAAGGAGTATTTGACATGCAAAACCATTGTTTTCACTACATGCTTTAATAGGTCCTTATAGATTAACCTATCACATTTCAAAAGTGTCACACATAAGTCTTATTAACTAAATTCACATGCAATCGACTAAATCGAAGCTTAAAACTTTCACACATTCTTATTCACATACTTTAGACAATAAATATCACATTCAAATACTTCGGTGACTCGGTTTAGCGGTCCCGAAACCACTTCCCGACTAGGGTCAATTCAGGGCTGTCACAATTGCTCTATGAGGATATACCTGAGCAACTTTGAATGGACCTGACCACCAGGATTTTAATTTGCTAGGAAACATTTTAAGCCTTGAATTGAAAAGCAAGACTTGTTGTCGAGGAACAAATTGCCGTGGCAAAATTTTGCTGTCATGCCATCGTTTGGTCTTTTCTTTATATAGCTTAGAATTTTCATAGGCTTGAGTTTGAAATTCATCCATATGATTCAGCCCCAGTATGCTATTTTTTCCAGCAAATTTCCAATTCATATGGAGTTCTTGATTGCCCAGAATCCCTTGTGTTCTAGTTCAACAGACAACTGGCATGGTTTACCATAAACCAACTGGAAAGGTGACATAGCCAATAGTCTTTTGAAAACTGTTCAATATGCCCACAAAGCTTCATCCAGTCTTACCAACGAATCTTTTCGGTTGGGAGTGACTACCTTCTCCAAAATTTTCTTAATCTCTCTATTAGAGATTTTTGCTTGTCCATTCATCTGGGGATGATATGCCCTAGCAATTTTATGTTGCACCCCATATCTGTTAGGAGTATTGGAAACTAACTAGCAATCGAAGTGGGAACCTTCATTACTGATTAATGCACGAGGGATACCAAACCGAGTAAAACTATTTTTATAAAGAAATTTTAATACTAATTTGGCATCATTTGTGGGTAGAACAGCAGCTTTAACCCAATTAGAAACATAGTCAACAGCGACCAGTATATAGATATTACCACCAAGGGGGTGGAAATAGCTCCATGAAATCAATTCCCAACACATAAAATATTTCCACTTCTAATATATTTTTCAAGGGCATTTCATATCTCCTGGATTGATTTCCAGTCCTTTGACAGCAATCACAGGCCTTATAGAATTCATGAGTGTCTTTAAACATTACTGGCTAATAAAAACTAGATTAGAGACCTTGTGCAGCAGTTCACATACCCCCAAAATGGCCTCTATATGGTGTTAAATGACAGTGATGTAGAATACTTTGGATTTCATCATTCAGAATACATCTTCTAATGATCTAGATTGCACACTATTTGAATAAGAATGGCTCATCCTAGTAGTACTGCTTAAAATTGTTAAGGAATTTCTTTCTTCCTGGACTAAAGAGCTTGGTTGGTAGCAATCCATGAACCAGAAAATTAATAATGTCAGCATACCATGGTAATGCCATGGCAACCAGAAACTACTCATTAGGGAATTTATCTTTAATCAGTTGAATATTACCGTATTCATTCCCTACTTCCAAACATGATAAATGATCAACCAATTGATTGTCTATGCCCTTCCTCTCTTTAATCTCTAGATCAAATTCTTAAAACAGCAATATCCATCGAATTAATCTGGGTTTAGCATCTTACTTGGTCACCAATTTTTTGATAGCAGAATGATCTGTGTACACCATGACTTTAGTGCCCACAAGATAAGCTCTAAATTTGTCAAAAGGAAATAATACAACTAATAGCTCATTCTCACCAATGGTGTAATTTAGCTGTGAATTTGTTAATGTAGGCTGGCATAGTATATAGCATAAAATACCTTGGCTTTTCTTTGTCACAATACTGCTCCTACTGTAAAGTCACTTGCATCACACATTAATTTGAATGGTAAGGTCTAGTTTAGTGTAGTGATTATTGGTGTTGTGACCAATCGCTTCTTTAGTTCCTCAAATTCTTGAAAGCATGGCTTATCAAAATTAAAAGATCTGTTTTGTTCCAATAATATACAAAGAGGTTAGGATATTTTGGAAAAATCCTTGATAAATCAACTATAGAATCTTGCGTGACCGGGGAAGCTTTAGATACCTTTTACTGACGTAAGTGGTGGCAATTTGTCAATAACCTCAATTTTTGCTTTGTCAATGGCAATTCTCTGTTGTGAAATCTTATGTCCTAGAACAATGCCCTTACAAACCATAAAGTGGCATTTTTCCCAATTCAACACAAGATTGGTTTCTTAACATCGACAAAGGACTAACTCTATATTTCACAAACAATCTTCAATTGTATCATCAAATACTGAGAAATCATCCTTAAAGACTTCTAAGAATTTCTCCACCATGTCAAAAAATATAGCCATTATGCAACGCTAAAAAGTTGCAAGGGCATTGCATAACACAAATGGCATTCTTCGAAATGCAAAATTTCCATACAGATAAGTAAATGTAGTCTTCTCTTGATCAGCAGATGTTATGGCAATTTGATTGTTCCCTCAGTATCCATCCAGAAAATAGTAGAAGGCTTTCCCTGCTAGTCTATCCAACATTTGATCGATAAATAGAAAAGGGAAATGGTCCTTCCTGGTGGCTTAGTTGAGCTTCCGATAATCCATGCAAACCCTCAATCCTGTAACAGTACAAGTGGGAATAAGTTTGTTGATATCCTTGGTGACCATAGTGACACCTATTTATTAGGTACACACTGTACAGGGCTCACCCAAGAACTATAAAAAATTGGGTAGATGATTCCAGCATCCAGCCATTTGATGATCTCCTTCTTTACCACTTCCTTTATTATATGATTCAATCACCTTTGTTGCTTAATAGATTTTCCATGGCACTTCTCCAATATTATCTTATGCATGCAAATTGTTAGACTAATTCCTTTGATATCTGAATTTGACCATCCCATGGCTTTCTTAAATTTCCTTAACACTTCCAATAATTGACCCTTTTTTCTAATGTTAACTCAGCAGAGATGACTACTGGCAACGTGTTGTTATCTCCCAGATATGCATACTTCAAGTGCAGTGGCAATGGCTTGAATTCTAGCTTAGGAGGATCTTCTATTAATGGCTAATAAGGTGTAAAAAAATGGTTGGACAGATTTAGTGGTTCAAGATTTGTAATCATGTCTACATTAATTGACTTATATATTTGCATCATTTTCTGAGTTATTAGAACAAAAATCTTTAATTTTTTCTTGTACTGTTGTATCAATGATTTCAATAACATGACATTCTTCATCAGTATCTGCAGACATTATAGCATTAAAGACATCAAAAAGTTAACTATTGAATTCACCTTTTCGGACATCAATTAATGTTTTACCTGTGGCTAAAAAAGGTCTCCCAAGTATAATTGGGACCTCTTTATCAGCCTCGCATTCCAAAATGATATAATCTATTAGGAAAATAAATTTTTCAACTCTAACCAACATGTCTTCGATTTTACCTTCTGGATGTGCATAAAATCTATCAACTAACTGTAGTGTGATAGTTGTGGGTCTCACCTTTCATATTCCAAGCTTCTTGAAAACAGACATAGGCATTAGATTTATGCTTGCACCCAAATCACATAGTGCTTTGCCTACATACTAATTACCAATAGAGCTAGGTATAGTAAAACTCCTTGAATCCTTTAGTTTTGGTGGAAATTTGTTTCGGAGCATTGTTGTGCACCATTCAGTAAGAGCAACAGTCTCAAATTCTCCTAACCTTCTTTTCTTTTATAGAATATCTTTCATAAACTTCAAGTAGTTAGACGTTAACTCCCATGCTTTTACTAATGGTATATTAATATGTAATTGTTTTAGGACCTCCAGAAATTTGTTGAATTGAACATCTTACTTAGATTTTTGGAACCACTGAGGAAAATGTGGTGGGGGTATTCCTTCTGTTTGTCTAAATTGTTTTGTCATGGCATTTGTATTAGCAATACATGTAGCATCTATTTAAACATTTTTCTAGTAACTCTTTTTCTTTGTAGCTTGCTCCCCTACTGCTTCTGGAATCTTTTCATTTGCAATAGTTGAACTTCTTTATTTAGGAATGGTGTCATTCACAACTCTTGGTACCTGAGTACCACCTCGAAGTGTAATGGCTTTACATTATTCCTTCCATTGGGAGCAAGAACTCTCAGTGTCACTCGACAATGCTCCTTGCTGTATGGAATTCAATACAGTGGCAATTTGCCCTACTTGGTTTTCCAAAGCTCTTAAAGAAGCAGTTTGGCTCTAAATGATAGTATCATTCTTGGCTATATACTCTTTCAATAAAGCTTCCATAGATAAATAACTTGAAGTTGAATTTTACTGAGCATTTTGCCGTGGAAATGGTTAATTGTACCTGGCCGGTACACTAGTAGCATTCTGTCAAATGTCATTACTGGTATTTCCTCCTAGATTACTCCAACTAAAATTAGGATGTTGTTTCTACCCCGAATTATATGTTTTGGAGTATGGGTTGTTGTTGTTGTTGCAAATAAAATTCCCCATGTAATAAACTAAGACTGGATTTGACAAGCAATCATCAAAGACATGATCTTCTCCTCAGTAAACATAGGCTAACTCTTCTGTTTTCAATTCCTACACTGTAGATGCCTTTTTTAGTGTTTTAATCACATTTATTAAAGATGATACCTGAGTTGTTGCAGATGTAATTGCATCAAGCTCCATTGCTCTGACAACTCTTCTTCCAGTTCCAACTTTGGTAGTAGGGTATTGATAATCATTATTTTCTATACTTTCCAAAATTTTATAAGCCTCATTGTATGATTTATCAAGTAAAGTCCTATTGACAGAGGCATCGACAACCATTCTTGTATGAGCATTCAATCCATTGTAGAACATTTCCATCTGTGTCCAATGCTGGAAACCACACATCGGGCTTTTTCTCAGTGGCTCCTTAAACCGCTCCCATGCTTCATATAATGTTTCATCCTCTTATAACAACACATTTTTCAGTAAAATCAAAACAGCAGTTTCGGGACCACAAATCCGATCCAAAAATAAGGTTTATTTTATTTCATTATATGGCCCGTATTATAATATGCATGTCGTGTGAAAATGTTGATACAAAAATTTTATCGATTAAGTGTTTAATTACGAGAAGGACTAAATTGCATAAAATATGAATGTTAAATTATAGTAGCTATAAGGATCAAATAGCTATGGAAATCAAAACTAGAGGTCCTTATATGGTAATTATACCATTAAAAAAAAGTATGTAGATTTTTCTTGGTGACTCATCCATGGAAATATAGAAAAAGGGCAAAGACTAAATTGGAAATAGAAAAATACTTAATTAATTAAAAGATGAGAAAAATATATATCATCTTATTTTCATCATCTTCAACCTAAAAAAAACACATGGAAACCCTAGGTGAGAGAAAAGAAACTTTCAAGGGCTAATTGGGTAAGTTTCCTTGTCCCGTTTTTAGTAATTTTGATATTTTTGAAATCAGGATAGCTTAATCTCTCTATTTGAGGGATTCATTTGAAAAGTTATCAAGTTATGAAAAATGGTTCATGGATGTATATGCTGGAAATTAGAAATTGTTAGAAAATGAAATATTATTGATAGATAAACAACTTTTACAAAATGATTTTTGATGAAAACATGATTTAGGGACTAAAATGAAAAGTTGTAAACTTTGATGAAAAATTATAAAATTTTATGAATACATGTGCTGTAAAATTTGTAATGGGGCTTTGGTTAGGCTTGGAATAGGGAGTAATTTGCACAAGTTTCATTTTCCGAGCCTAGGGACAAAATCAGAATTTATGGAAAAGTTAGGGGCAAAATGGTAATTTTCTCTAGGAGGTAAATTGAGTCCATTTAAATATAAAACGTGTGAAATTGATGGTTAAATATAGATCAGGATAACATTAATTCGAGGTTAGATTGAGGAAAAGAAAAGGTTTTGGATTAGTAGACTTTATACGCGAACAAGTGTCGACGTAAGTTCGTGTAACTTAATCGAGCATGTAAATATGTCTAATTGAATGGTGTGATTGTATGAAATGTTATTATCATTTGATGTGAATTATTTGATTGCTATAATGAATGTTTGAATACATGCTTGAAATGATGATAAAGGGGTAAGTCCCGATTGAATACTAAATTCCGATGATTATATGCGCTATCCCGAAACTAATAAGGTCCTGCATTTGTTGCGGACGAGATTTAGCTTGGACGAGTAATCCTATTGACCTTTTTATAGAAATGATTTAGCCCGGACGGGTAATCTTGATATAATACCTCTCGAGCATACGTTATGATTAAGGTTTACCCTGGACTGGTAATCTTAATCGAGCCTCTCTAAGCTTACGTTATATAAAGGATTTAGCCTAGACTGGTGATCCTGTTATACGATATGTGGCTCGAGAAAGTGTTTCTTGGTTAAGTGCCCTAATGGGTATCTTTGAATAATAAATTTATTGATTATTGAATCGTACACTTCAAGTGTACTGCTTGAGCATCCATCAAAATTCAATGATTCAACGGACAAAAAACTCTTGACATGGCGTGAAAATCTTGAAATGAAATGATAATGGCTTGAAATAATATTGCTTGATGAGCTCGTATATGTTACTTGATTGATATGAAGATTTTGGTGACTAGCATGTTTGATTGAATGTATGTGTTTAGGCAATTTAGCCAAATGGATGGAAAACTTGTTATTGTATGCTTAGATTGATAAACCGGATTGGTTAGTTTAGTTTCCGTTACAAGAACTTACTAAGCATGTAATACTTACTCCATTTTATTTTCCCTTGTTTTATCGTGCTCAGAAGCTCGGGAAGGTTGGAGATCACTAAAGCATTGTCACACTATCAACTAGACATTTTGGGTACAATTAGTAAAAAAATCATTTTGGTATAATGGCATGTATAGGACAACTTGGCCAATAGTGGCATGAAATGTTATTTTGTAACCTAGCCATTGGAATGGCTAGTGATGGTTCATTTTGATATGACTAAGTAGATTATTATGATATATATATACACATCTGTTATGTTAAGAATATGTGATCAATGTTGTGAATGCATAAGTTAAACTAAGGTAAGGTTGTGATCATGTATGCTTGTAGTGATATGCCTTGTGAATGATGAAATTTGCTTAAGTTGAATACTTGGATTGGTTGGTATTGGATGTGTGTTTCAAGTGCAGGTCTTGGGTGAAATTTTAGGTGAGAAATGAAGCTAGAAATGGCTTCATTTTGTCCGCATGGGTAGACACATGGGCGTGTATCTAGATCGTATGTGACACACGGCCTGGTTACATGGGCAAGTGGTTAGGCTGTGTGTCCCCTGCACCTTAATTTTGAGAAACAGAATGCTTAGAATTGATCACACGGGCAGAGACACGGGCATGTGTTTCAACCGTGTGTGCCACACGGCCTAGAACACGGGCGTGTGTATTGGCCGTGTGAAACCTGTACCTAATTTCTAATTGAATTAATTAACCACACGGCCTACCACACAAGCGTGTGGCATGGCTGTGTGTGCAAGTCAGAGAGTTACACGGGGTTGAACACGGCCTCTAGCACAGGCATGTCCCAGGGACACACGAGCGTGTGAGTCCTGCAGCTTGGAAAAATTTTGAAAAGTCACGACAAATTCTTAAAGTTCCTGATTAAGTCCCAACTCGATTCTAATGCTCATATTAGGCCTCGAGGACCCAATCAAGGGACGTTATGAATGGTCTCAGTTAGTGAATAGTCATTTACATAAGTTATTTGTAAATGTTTCGAAATGATCCTGTAATACTCCTAAACTCTTTTTTCGATGATGGATATGGGTTAGGGGTGTTACACCATTGGTTTTCTAAACGATGTAATATCGTTTCTCAACATAGCATTCATGTTAGGAGGATTATATCTGAGCAGAAATTTCTGACACAACTCATTTCATGATGCCACTATACCTGATGGTAATGCATTTAACGATGCTCTGGCACAATCACGCAATGAGTAAGGGAATAACTTTAGTCGCAAGGTATCCTCAGGAACACCTTGTTGTCTGAATGAATCGCAGACTTCCAAAAAGAGTCGTAAATGCAACCTTGGATCCTCAATATGCAATCCACTAAATTTCCCCACTGTTTGCAGCATTTGAAATATGATTGGCTTCAATTCAAAATGCTTGGCCTGAATATGTGGCCTAACAATTCCTAGATTTAAATCATCTAAGATTGGCATGACATGTTCTCTAATGGGTTTGTCTCTGTCATCTATGATTCGAGGAATATCAACATCCCTTCTTTCTTGATGTAGTGGCTCCTCTATAACTTGATTGTTTCTAATTCTTTCCAGTTCTCGAAACTCTTTTCTCTTTCACCTTAAGGTTCTCTCAATATTTGGATCAAAATAGTACTGAGTATTCTCTGGAATATTTCTATAATGCACTACCACATACTTTAGAAAGAAAAATCAAAACAACTAATTAAACTAAACTTAAAAGAAATTAAACAGATAATAGCAAACCAATTTTCAATAATATTGTTGATTTTTAGCAACAGTGCCAAAAACTTGTTGCGTATAAATAATGCAAATATGCAAGTGTACACGTCGATTCAAGTAATATAATGATGAGTGAGTATCGTCTCCACAAGGATCGGAAGTTGATTTTAATTGGTAAGTATTACTAAAGATTTAAAGAATGAAACTGTGCAAAAGGAACGAAGTATAAATTGGTGAAGGGAATTAATGAATGAACTAATAATATCAATTATAATTGAAAAATGACCAAACAATCTAAATGTCATGGCAATTCACAATGAACAAGTAGAAAGTATTTCTACTATTGAATGATAAAGGTTGGAATTACTCAGGGAATGTTTTCATAACATAATAATGCCATGGCAAAATTATGACTAAACTACTGCCTAGATATTTACTACTGCAGTCTACTTATTTCGAGAGTGAAACCCTAATTATTATTCAAAGTCTATGCATGTTTACAAGACTCACAAATGATAACCCAACTAACATTGTATACCTGTACAAATTAAATCTTCTATGTCTAAAGTGCTGCGAATATTCTTTCAAGTACTCACATGCATCAATTGATTAATAATCTGATGTATTTAATCCTTTCAGATTCAAATCCATCTAAGTTCAAAATATGCAATCAACTATGTTTAGAGCTTGCATGCATTCCAAGTAAACAAGAATCGTATGAAACAATAAATTTAATCAAAAGCACATCATGGAAACTACAGTTAATTCAATATTCACCCAAATAATTCCAACTCGAAGATAATTAGCTCATGGGTTCAGCAATGAAATCTAAAACTAAATCATTCATCAACATACTTCAAGTTTCACGAATCATAGAATTCAAAACCAGGAAAACAGAACAAAGGCAGAACTGTAGAAAGTTCTTGCTTCACTCTAACTTCTTATCTAGATTCTGCACAAAACCCAGGACAGATTTCTCTTCCCTATCTTTGCATCTATGATCTCCCCTTCTTTAACTGCTCCCTTCTTCTTCTCTTCTGAATTACTCCACTGGATTTTTTTTTCCTCACAATCCATGTGTGTCATTTCTTCTCTTCTCTTTCCCCTTTTTTTAAGGTAGATCCATCCCTCTCAACACACATCTTTTACTCCTCTTTTTAGGGTGATTTATCGAGTACACATGCAACTGGTTGAGAGTAATGTGGATTGAGTGTTGCATCATCTTCCTAGAATTGCCATGGCATTTCTGTTGGCAATTTATCCTACCATTTTCCATGGCAATGTTTCACCTCCTTTGTTCTCTTTTCCTCTTCCTCTTTTCCTTCTTTTTGCCTCTTTCATCCCACCAGCACCTATGACCAAAGACTACCAAACCTCTTTCTAGTAATTAAAAGTAACATTAATTTAGAATTGAAACGCAATCCAAGCTTTAGTATGCAATGCTCTAATAATAAGTCTAAAATGCAAATATATTTTCTTAATTACAAGTAAATACTTCAGTTTAGATGCCTAAAATATAACTCTTTTCAATAATTATCACCTGCCACAAATTGTAGTAGGTACTTTTTGGCACTTAACGAACTTAATTTTTTAAGTAATTTTACCTTTAATTATTGCATTTTAAATTTTATTAATTTAGATTTAAATTATTGCAAAATAAGTATTTTTACGTAATATTCTGAGTTAGTTGACCTATTGGGCTAATACCGACCTTAAGGTAGTTTTAACGATTTAATTGAGTGTGCAAGACACCTATTTTAAGGCCAAAAAGCATCATGAATGATAGCCAAGTCGCAATATGTAACACTTCTAACCCGTATCCATTGTCAAAATAGGGTTACGGAGTATTATCGAACAAACAAAATAGTAAACCATTCAATTCATACATCAATGCAATACATATTCTAATTTCCTTCAAATACATTCATAACGTCCCTTAATCAAGCCCTCAGGACCCTAAAAATACAATAGAAATAGTCCGGGATTAAATCAAAAACATCTAGAAAGTTTAGGAAAAAGCTAGAAAATTTTACACTGCATGTGTCACACAACCATGTGACCAGGCCGTGCGGCTCACACGACTGAGACACGCATCCGTGTCTCAAGCCATGTAACATTTGAAATAAGGACAGACGGCCGTCTCCCAGCCTATGCCAGTGCCCGTGTAACTCACTGACTTGGGTCACACGGCCAAGCTACATGCCCGTGTGCCAGGCCGTGTGCTAGGCCATACAACATTTATGCCCAACTCTTTTAGGATCAAGTACATGATAAATTATTTCATAAGAAATTACATCTTTTCATTTGGATAGTACAAAGTATAAACACAAAAATTAACCATATGTGTTCCTATCATCCACAATCTCAACTAGAGAATTGAAACATTCAATTCAAGCTTAAATATATGGCAATTCCATCAAAATCACTAAACAAGTTACCTTATCGAGATTTATAGTCAGATGAATTCATCTATGTTCAGATCAATATTCAATAAATAACAAATCTTTCAAATTCATTAAACAGATTACCTTACTAAGATTTTCCATTCGAAGAACAACTTACGGATAAGAGTACATCGTCAGATCAACCGAACACACCTCAGGAAATCTAGTCCAACCGAAACACACCATACAGAAGCTCATAAGAGCTGATCCAACTGAAACACACCAAACAGAAGCTCATAAGATTTGATCCAACCGAAACACACCAAACAGAAGCTCATAAGATCTGATCGAACCGAAACATGCCAAATAGAAGCTTATAAGAGCTGATCCAACCAAAACACACCAAACAAAGAGTATAACACGAGAGTTTGCAAAAAAAGTTGAACCTCAGTTCACTCAGGTAATATAAAAATATCTCCCTCCAATACCATCTCCACTACAAACCCCCATAACACACCAAATCACGATTGTACTCTATCCCGCAATCAATCCAAACCTAGCATAAATTCAATATTATATCTAAAATTACCATTAATTATCAAAAATTTAAAATAAATATATAAGTTGTATCATGTTAATTTACTTAACAATTCATATTAATGTTAAATTCTAACCATACGAACTTACCTGGCTAAATTTGCAGAAATGTCAAAGTATGGGGGATATTTAGTAATTTTTCATTTTTCTCGATTTTACACTCGATCTTGATCTAAATTAATAATTTTATTCAATTTATTAATTTATATAGTAAAAAAATTTATTTTATGCAATTTAGTCATTTTTTTCATTTTTACAAAATTACCCCTAATATTTTACTTTTATTCAATTTAGTCCCTGAGCCTAAAACATGCAATTTAACCATTTTTATTGAAAATTATTAATAGCCAAATATTTTCAGCTTCCATTTCAGCTTATTTTTGCAACAATTTCACACCAAGTCCTTGTATTTTTACTATTTCAACAATTTAATCCTTAATCGGTAAATTCATCAAAAATCACTTAATAAAATATTTATAAATAACAAAAAATACTTCAAATTCATCCCTTAAAATTTAAAATCACAAAGATTCATCAATGGCAACATTAAAAATCTTTAACAGTTTCAAAAACGAAAGTACAGGCTAGTTAGACCTAACTGCAACGATCTCAAAAATATAAAAATTATTAAAAACAGACCTCAAAATCTCCCCAATGCATTGAAATGGATTGGATGAATCTCCTTTCTCCAAAAATGGAGTTCTTTCCATCAAAGAAAAGGAATACAAAACAAAACAAAACAAAATTATGTTTTGTTTTGTTTTTGTTTTTCTTAATTAATATTTATTATTTAATTTATTAATATTAAAATAATATCATATCAACTAACAAAAATAATCACCAATTGACCACTCAACTATAATATGGTATATTTACCATATTCGTTCATAAATTTACTTTTTCATTGCTATTAAACACCTTTAGTTAGTAGAATTTAACTTTCACACTTTTTTACAATTTAGTCCTTTTTAATTAATTAAATATCGAAACATTAAAATTTCTTTAAAAACTTTAATAAAACCTTAATGACACCCCGTAAATATTTATAAAAATATTTATGACAGATCTTAACACTTGAACTTAATTAATCATTTATATAACAAAAATTATCATATCAAAAACCTTTTTCAAACTATATTTGACTCATAAATATTAGATAATAATATTTACAAACTTACTTGTTAGATTTGTGGCCCCAAAACCATTGAAAAATCGACTGTTACATAACACAACCGAACCAACACAAGAATTTATATTCGAAGTTATGTTTCACGACAAGCACTAGGCTATGTCACAACATAGGTCTGAAGGAGGGAGAAAATTAATTAAGGGTGTTTCCATTTTAAGGCTTGTATTTGACCTAAAATGGGTTGCTAACTTTGCCTATAAATAGAAGGCTTATGTCCAACTAGAGAGCTTTTTTCCAAGTCCTTTTAGGGTTTTAGTTTAGTACTTTAGGATTTACTTAGTTTTATTTTATTTTAAAAATAGTTTTATCTCTTGTTATTTGACTTGGATTGGATTTGAGTCCAAGTCTTCATTGTCAAGTATTGTCATAATTTTTTTTTTACGTTTCCCTTGCAAATGACGATATCTCGACAACTATTAAAGGATTTCACATATTCGAACACATCAAGATTCTCAACGGACGAATTTATATCTTTTTCTCTTTTAATATAAATTGTGTTTTTCATGATTAATTTAATTAAAAGGAATATGGTTATTAAATCGATGAGTGACTAAATCCTTTAGGGAGATTAACGAGTGGATGTGGGAGTGATTTTAAAAGAAGAATGAAAGTCTCTTATACGAGTTAGTTGGTATAAATTTATGTGTGCTTAAGCCCTAGGATTGACGACCCTAGGAAGTAATCTAAATTAAACGAGGTTGAGAGATAAGTTTGCCTAGTAAATCGTGATTTATCCTGGCCAAGAAAGTGAGGTCGAGAGATAAGTGAGTACTAGCCGATTAATAAATTAGGAGAGGTCGAGAGATAATATTGATTAGTTAATAACTAATTCTCTACTGGAACCTGAATTGTAAAGTTAATTGCAACCACTGAAGCAAGTTAATCTTCTGTTTGTTATTTAGAAGTTTTTCGTTTATCAATTTTTTTTTAGTATTTTTGTTTTCATTTTATGACTTTAATCTTTAGTTTTAATTATCGTAATATAACTCTTAGTGACTACTGTTTAGACTTGCTATTGTAGGATACATTTTTAGATTTAATTCAACCTCCCTTGAGTACTATCCACGAAATACTTTATGTTCTGTTGTAACACAAAACTATATTACAAATTGACTTGTTCACTGGCAGACACCACACTTAATTTTATATATTTTATTTACACAATTTTTTCTCGAAACATTCGCAGTTTTGGAGGCGGTCTAGTTGTTGGTCGTGCGGCCTTAGGTGATTTCTTGGGTTCAAATCCGCCTAAGTCAGTCTAACACTTGTAAAGTTAGAATCCTTGATAGAAATTCTTGATAGAAATTCTCCAAGGTACCGAAAATAAAACAGAAGCAATTCAAAACGAAATAGTAACGAAAGAATAGAAATTGTCTCAAGAAAGCAAAACACGCCCAGTGTTTAAGTAAATACTCTCAAAGTATTCTATTACTCCAGAAAAAAATACAAAGAATGTGATACAATGGATGATTACAAATGAGGGGGAAAACCTCTATTTATATTTGAGCTCCTCCAAAACTAACAGTAAAGATTAAGTTACATTGACGATCGAGATTATAGCCTATCTACAATTGATATTCTTAAGTAATTAACTCAATCCTTTAAGATTACAAAATCAAATCTTATCAGATTACATATCTTCTAAGATTAGTTTAAGTATGATTCTTATTTCAGTCAAATTTGAGAAATAATCTTCTAGTTAAAATATGTTTACTTGTTTCAATCAAACTCTAATTAGTTAAGATTATTTTATTATTATTTGACCTATGAATTTAGCTTATAAATTGGCTCTTTTACAACCTTAGAAAATACACCATTAGAGATTAGAACTCATAACACATTTATAGAATTTTGTGTTTACGTTTTGAGGGTTCTTTTTTTTGGGTTTTCAGAGTTTAGTTTTTATCTCCATCTTTTGTACTCTTTGTTATTTTTCCATTATAGTATAATTATCTATGCCCATGGTTTTTTATCCTCTTTGAAAGAGTTTTTCCATGTTAAATTTGTGTGTTCAATTTCTCAATTTCTTTCGCTAATTTTACTTGTTCGTTGTTTAATCGGGTCGATCCCCAGCAAGTGGTATCAAAGGTAGTTCAATTTTCATAGATCAGCACCTTTAGAGATGGTAGCAACAAGGTTTGAAATTGAGAAGTTCAATGGTGAGACAAATTTCAATTTGTGGCAAGTTCAGATGATGGCAATTCTAGTTTAGTCAGGCTTGAAAAAGGTTATTTCCAGGAGAAAGCTTGAGAATCTAAATAAAACATAATAGGAAGTTCTTGATCAAAAGGCTAACCATTTAGTGTTGAAACAATGTCTATTTACGTTTCACATAAACGAAGGTGAGCTTCTTAGAGATCACATCAGTCAATTCATTACTGTTTTAAATGATTTAAAGAACGTTAAGGTTTAGATTGACTATGATGCTATTATCGTGCTCTTTACTCCCTTCATTTAAGCCTTTCAAGGAGACCCTGATTTATATCAAAGACAAACTCTCATTTAAAGATGTGAAGGGTTATTTGTTGAGTAAAGACAAACTCGACAATGTGTTTGGTTTGGATAGCAAGGCAGATAGGCAAGCTTCCGTTTTGGTAGCATCAAAGAAGCGAGACAAAAGGTGTCGCAATTGTAAGTTAGATCATGTCAAAGTAGATTGTTATAAGCTGCGAAATAAAAGAGCTATTGAAAGTAACGAGAAAGATGTAGCTTGTAACAACCCGTTTTTAGTCAAATCGGAACAGTGATTCTGGGACCATAAATCCGAGGTTGAAATAATTATTTTTATTATTATTTTAATGTCTATAGCACGATAGTATGATTAGTGAAATTTTCGTTAAGAAATTTTATCGTTTAAATGCATAATTGATAAAAAGGACTAAATTGCATAAAGGGTAAAAGTAATGTTCTATTAGCTAAAAGTATTAAATGACTATGGAATTAAATAGTGGAGGTCCTTATGTGGTAAATATACATTGTTAATGTTAGTGGACTTTTATGGACATCTTTTAAGTGAATTTCAATGTTTTAATTTAAGGTTAAATTAGTAATTTATGTATTAAGTTATTGTAAAAATAAGTAAAATAATCATATCATCTTCTTCAATGGTTTCTTCAACCGAATTTGAAGAAAAAATACTCCATTTTAGGGCTCACACATTTGCCACCTTCTTTGGCTAGCATGTAAGTGATTTTGACTCGGATTTTAATGATTTCTATGTTTTTAAGATCGTTGCAGCTTAATCTACCTAGCCCAGGGACTATTTTGCAAAACTGTTAAAGGTTTAGGGTGTTGCCATTGATGAATGTTGGTGTATTTTGATGTTTGATGATAGAAAATGCATGCTTGTTGTTAGATAAACAACATTTGTAAAGTGATTTTTGACAAAATTGTCAATTAAGGATTAAATTGTGAAATGTTGAAATTTTGTGGTTAAATTATGAAATAAATGAAAATTATGGGCTGCTAGGGACTTAATTGAAATTCAATTAGCATTGGTTTAGGTTGAATTGCATGAATTTGTATTTTTATGAAATAAGAACTAAATTGTAAAAATGTTGAAATATTATGGGCAAAAGTGTAAAGTTGCTATAATGTGTATTTTGGACTAAAATGAATAGAGTGATAATTAAATAAGTTAATTTTGATTATATTTAGATAAAAAAGTGAAATAGGGATTTAGATCAGGGAAAGGATAAGGTTTTGGACTAATCGACTTGTTTCGTCATTTTTGCTTTTGAGGTAAGTTCGTATGTAATAAGCGTTGTTATATTTATGTTTTAAATGCTTTGATAGTGCATAAATTATGAATACGACCTTGCGGATATGATCGATGGTGATTCGACTACGAGAAATCCCGGTTGAACCTTAGGAATAGATTAGGATACGAATGACATGTCATTCAGGATTTTGTGATTTGGGTGCTAGTCCGTATGTCCTACTGGTGGCTGAGTTATCCAGCATGTGTTGCGGATAGTCGTCAACTTGTGTGAGTAGCACCGCGTTACTTCGTCATGACCATCAGCTTGTGTGAGCAGACCCGTTGATAGCTCTAGAGTGAGCATTATATGTGGTATGAGATTGAGATAGCTTCGATTATAAATATGGCATTTACGGTGCAAGTTTCCCAGGTATCTAATAGTATTCCGAATGGTTTAATGGGCATATTAGAGATGTTGTTGAGTATGAATTTGGTACGAGATAGTACAAGTATGTATATGAACCGTACAAGCTTTGAAATGAGAAAATTTATGAAATTCATAACTAATTTGGTGAATGAAAATGTGGAAGGTTTGTGAATCATTGAGATATGTCATGTTATGTTTAAATTGATTATATTGTGCATTATATGGTAAGTTGATTTTAATGCTATACGAACTTACTAAGCTTTATAGCTTACATTATTTATTTTTCCGAGTTTTATAGTGAAATTAAAGCTAGCTCGGATTCAAAAATTATCGGAGACTTCATCACATTATCCAACTATCACTTTGGTACTTTTGAATCTAAGTTTATAGATATATGGCATGTATAGGATTATGGTCATTTTGATATATAGTTTGGTAATGATTTTGGTCATTTGAAATGGCTTGTAAATGTTAAGTATTTGGTTTTGTGCATAGCCATGAGAGTTGACTTATTTTGGTTGATTTGTTTATGTGTGTATATATATGAAAATGGCCTTTGTCTTATGTTGATAATTGCTATGCTAATGCTTGTGGTGAATGGTTGATTTTTGATAAGTTATATGCTTGTGAGTTTGGGCATAATGATGCATGTTTGAAAGTGTTCATTTAGTTGAAATGTGAATGTGTATTTAGTATAAATGGAATGGTCTATTTTTTTATTTATGTGTATTGTGGATGATGGTTTAGAACTAGCATGAATAAGGTTTGATTTAGTTGGTTTGATTGCCTTTTCCATGTTTTGGTGCCAATTGGTTTGGTGTATGTGTATACAAATTTGGGTGGCAAAATGGCTTGGTAAATAGCCCATTTTTGTCCACACGAGCAGAGACACGGGCTTGTGTCTCCGTCGTGTGTGACACACAGTCAGGTTGCATGGCCGTGTGTCCCCTGGTGTTGAATTAGAAATCAAGTCAGTATACTCCACATGGCCTAACACATGGGCATATGACTTGGTCGTATGGCTTAAGTTAGTATACCCTACAGGTTTGGCACAGCCTAGCACACAGTCTGGCACACGGGCGTGTGTGGCCATTTCGAAAGGCACACGAGCTAGTCACACGGACGTGTGGTTGGCCGTGTGATCCAAGTCAAAGAGTTACACAGGGTCGGACATGGGCTGGGACATGGCTATGTGATCTATTTCGAATGTCCATACGACCTATGACATGGGTGTGTCTTTGGTCGTGTGAGACACACAGTAGGGCCAAACGGGCATGTGTCCCCTGTATTTTGAAAAATTTTCTAAGTTTTTCAAAAATTTTCCTAAGTTATCGGTTTAGTCCCTAGCCACTCCTAAAGCATGTTTTGAGCCTTGTTGGCTTGTATTAGGGACATTGTGAATTATTTGAATGATGATTACATAAGATTTGAAAGTGTATCACTACAGGAAAATAGGGCTTTATAAAACGCCGCTAAAAACAGAGCAACAGCGTTGTTTTAGTAAAAAACGCCGCTAAAGACTGAGCATTAGCGACGCTTTTGGTAAAATGCCGCTAAAGACTGAGCATTAGCGGCGCTTTTGGTAAAACGCCGCTAAAGACCAGAGCATTAGCAGCGCTTTTGGTAAAATGCCGCTAAAGACCAGAGCATTAGCGGCGCTTACGGAAAAACGCCGCTAATGACCAAAGCATTAGCGGCGCTTACGAAAAAACGCCGCTAATGACCAGAGCATTAGCGGCTTTAGGAGTTAACTAGTATTTGAAGGTTTATGATGAATTATGGGTTTAAGGATTATGATTTAGGGTTTAGGTGTTAGGGTTAGAGTTTAAGGTGTAAGGGTTTGGGGTTAAGGGTTTAGAGTTTAGTGTTTATGGGATAGGGGTTAAGAGGTTTAGGGTTTAGATTAATTAGTATTTTTTAATTTATATATTAAATGATTTCTTATATAATTGTAAAAGAGATAATCTTAATTTGAATATATTAAACTTATGATTATAGTTTAAATTATTTAAGAGATAATAGATAAACTTTATATATATATTAAATGGTTTAAGATTTAATCTAAAAATATTTTGATATATTAAAAATAATTCAATTCAAATTAATTCCTCTACACTTAATTTATTTAAGTGAAATTTAAACTTAAAATTTAGTCCTTATATTTTAATTTGATTAGTTTTAGTCCCTGTATTTTTCAAATCGATCAAATTTATCTTTTGTACTTTTCAAAATTTAAAATTTTAGTCATGATCACTCAAATGATAGCAATTATATATGTTTGGTTAAATTCTGCTATTAGTCTTGATATTGTGCGTAAAGTTGTAGGTTGAGTTCATGTTATCCAATTAGATCATTCTTGGTCCCTATACTTCTCGACTTTTGAAATTTTAATTTTGACACAAATGACAACCATTAAATCCGTAACTGGCTTTTTGTGAGTAATATGTTTGTTACATTAGATTTTAGAAATAGAAAAACTTAATGAATTTAATAGCTACCATTTAATTAATACTACAATTTCAAATTTTCAAAATTACAATGACTAAAAAATAACAAAATTAAAGTAAAATGACTAAATCCACAACTTACATATAATTCAATGACTAATAGAAAAATAATAATAATTAAAAATATTTAACTTGTTTATATTTAAAAAATTAATAAATATCAAATGAAAATAACATGTATATATTTATAAAAAAAATTAAAACAATATCATTAAGTTTAAGTAAATTTACGTTAAGTATTTATAAATTTAATTGGAAATTTAACTTAAACGGGGTTGTTTTCCATTTTTTAAATGTTTTCTTTTTCTCATGCCCGACACTAAAACCCCTAATTTTTAAAGTCATTGAATATATATTAATAAAAAAACATAATTGTTTAACTTAAACATGATTGTGCTTTAAGCATGATATTAATATATTTTATTTTTATTCAAGTCTCACTTCATTCAATATATGAGCCTAAAATTTTATCTAAGTATGCCCATATTAATTAAAGGCTTAACCTAAACCCAATTTAATATATATATTTATATTATTTTTAATTTAATATTTAATATCCTATATATGTAATTGTATTAAAATTTTTAATTTATATTTATTAAAATTTTATATGTAATTTCATTAGCATTTTTTAATGTTGACATTGTAGTAATATATAATATTATTATAAATTTAATTTTTATGTATTATAAATTTTATAATACATAAGAATTACATAATATACAAAACATTATAAAAATTATATTTTTACAGTTTGTGCATATAATATACGATGCAATTTTTTAATCCATTTACATTTTATGCAAATTTTTAATCCATTTACATAATATACGCCAGTAATATCCATTTACATTTTTCGCCAAAACCCTAGCATTTGCCTTAACGCATTTTTATCGCCTCACACTCTCTGTTTTCACTTAGTTTCTGATTCTTCACTTTCATTACTTCAAACTCTCGCAGCGATGAGACCTCCAAGAGGTAAGTAACCAACGTCTCTTACGTTTCCTATCATTTTTAGTTACAGACTCTCGTTATGGCATTCCTAATGGTTTAATCATGTTTCAGGCCGTGGTGGTGGGTTTAGGGGCAGAGGTGATGGTGGAAGAGGGAGAGGAAGAGGAGGTGGTGGAAGAGGTAGTGATAGGGGCGGTAGTGCCATGAAATCCCGCGGCAGACTGGTGTTTGATTGTTTCTGTTTTCTTATAGTTCGATGGAACAAAAAGATTCTCCAACTTTAGTTGACAAAAACTTTCCTCTTTCCTCTTTTCTCTTGTCACTGTGAAATCATTCTTTCGCTAGATCCATAGAAGTTGCTTATTAACTAGAACTTGGTTTTCTGTATTCTTGTTTACAATTATGGCTATCGGTTCTTGCTGTAATGTTATAGAGGAAAAAGGTAGGTTCTATTTTATCTATTTTCTTCATTGTGTTAAACCAGAAATATTATAAGGAATGCAGGATGAAATATTATCTACTGAAGTAATAAAATAGAGTTCATTAGTTTTCATTCTTATTGAGAATCAAATATGTGAGTTGAATCCTAATGCTTTCAGGTTGTGAATTATGTTGTGTAAATTATACTAGGGTTCCAAGTTCCAACACCAGAAGTCCAATGTTGCTGTTGTTGATTTGTGGAGGAGGTAAATTGGTCCTTTCATACACATTTAATATTCTTTATAGGGATAGACACAGTGGTATTCCCAGTCTGACTTTGTTTAGTGGGAGAAAATATGATGATTAGCACTCCGTCTACACTTAAACAACAGCTTTTCTAATTATGCTGGAAATGGCAATGGCAATGACAAGGAAAATGTTGCTGGGGTTTTGGAGACCAATGGGGATCTTAAACACAAATTCCAAAGGGAAAAACGAGCTATACAGGTGCATCAATTCTCTTTGATATATTTTTAGCCCTTTGTGCTTAAATCTTGTACTATTTCAACTTTAATTTGTGTTATGATTATTGTTCTTTTAATTTCTAACTATTTTCCTTTCTCTTCCTCCGTAGCCATAGAATTTGCTGTTTTCTGTTGGTTTTGGGATGAAGTAAAAGCTCTCTTTAAAAACCATTCTCTGTCTGACTCACGTTATCTCCCGAGATATTTATCTATGATTTTATATTATATTTTAGTTCTTGATATTAATTCAGTTGAAAAATGATTAAAAATCATTTTTTTACAAAATATCAAATGCCATATAGAGTGTCTTTTTATCTTTGAACTTAAAGTATAACTTCAATTAAAGTTTTTTTTTCCGTAATGTTTTGTTTTGTAAATATAATTTATATATTGAAATTGCGAGATCTTATATAATATAATGAACAAAAAACTATTGCAGGCTGTAATAAAATATATTGAAAGTTTATATATTACTGGTACTTAAATTATATCTTCTTTTTTTTCTGTCTTTAAACTTTTCTAGATAAATTATATTTAAGGTTATAAAACTATTAATAAATTTATACTTAATTTAAAGTTGAAACTATTTAAAAAATTTCATGAAAGTTATTATTTAAATAAGTTTTTTTCTTTCAACAACAGCAACATTGGACTTCTGGTGTTAGATTTTAATTTGGGATCACCATTGTGTTGACATTAACATTCAAACATGAGAATGAGACAGCTATATTTGAGATGAACCTGCATGATATGTTTTCATTCCTTTGCAACCTTCATCTTTAAATAAATATACATCCACACACGCATAAACACATATATTTTTTCAGTTTGAATTCATATAACTTATATAGAGAATTGGGAGAACCCTGTCATGTTGGATGCTCCCGTCTCTAGAGGTGTTGTAGCTGCTGAAGCTGGTTCACTTACTTTCATGGTACGAATTCATTTTTGATCACCTTCTTTTTCTAGAGTTGACCTATTATATATTGTTTTCCATTGAATGTATATGGACACTCATTAAACTTCTTCCCAACCTTCTTTAGTTCTTCCCCAGGATAGGAGTCTACTAGTAAATATTTTTCCAATTATTTTAACCTTGTTCGTGAGTTTACTGTTTAGTATCAATTTCATTGCAAGATATTATAATTTTTACTTTATATTTTCAATGATGCATGTAAGATTAGTTGCCACAGAAGTCTGGTATTTTAGAAACACAAATGATATTAAGTTGGCAACACTTTTAGGTAGTATTAAACTTATGATAAAAAATGCCATGTGATCCAGGTTGGTGGCTCTGAAGATGTGTATCTTGCTGCCAAATCCTTACTCCTCTCGATGGGAAAAGAGGAACTGCAAGAGGCTATTGATTTTATATCTCTGTTCGGGTAAAGTGGGCTTTGTGCTTCAGTCAGAGCTGCCTTGGTTCTTAGTGGTAGTATGGGTTCTATCTAATTCAAAAATGAGAAAGAAAAGGAAAGAATGGGCAGATAATGTATCTTTCAAAAATGATGAAAGTGCCACGAGTAGAGTCAAAACTAAGAGTGTTTTGTGTCAAGATTCAGTTCCGAACTCAGGTTTGGCGGTATCTCCATAGTAAATCTGGTTTGATAAATTTACAATATTATTCAATAATTAATCTCCTTGTTTCTCCTTTTTCTTTTATTGAATCACTTGTTTATCCTCTGTTCTTAGATTTTTTTACCACCTGCAGGTTTCTGAATTTAAAAGGAGCTTAAATACTGTAAATTCTGCATGTAATGAGGTATATCATTAATGTTGTTGATGACGGCAGTGTTTATTCGTTCTTATCTTACAACTTTTGTATTGGTTATATAGGTACAAAATTTCCTTAAATTGAAGGATCTCATGAAGAAAATTCTCTATCTGGGAAATACATTGAACCAAGGAACTGCGAGGGGTAAGTGACATTCAATTTCTCCTTTTGGCTTCAGTCTTTGATGCTACAATTGCAGCTTGTAAAAAGATTATGCAGAGAAAATATTACTAGCTAAACCACATGTAATGTATTACTAAAACCAATTAAGGTTTGCCTGTCCAGTCCTTGCATTATCTAAGAATTGGGTAATATTCAAACCGATCAAAAACTAGTTATTTATTGAATAGGTAAAAAACCAATTATTTTTTTTCCCTTTTTCTTAAATTAAAGACCATGCCATTAAGGTAAATGCTTATTATTGTTAACTATTAATTATATTAACTATTTATTTTACATTAAATTAATGTTTAAACATAAAAAATAAAATAAGAAACAATCAAACCAATTGGTTTAACCTGTGGTCCAGTTTCTTTAACATTGGCATTTATGTCCTTTAATATCGAACTTCTACATTTATGTCTTTCATTTTGAATTTTTAGATGATAGTAGTGTCAATCAATTCTTTGTCCCTTGTTATGCTATTAGTTCCTTTGTTTTGCATTTTCTTTTTTTCTTTTTTTGCCAAAGCCACTTGTCCCAGGTGTCATGTTTTTTTATGCAACTTTAAATTTAAAGTTGAACTCAGGGAAGAAATAAAGATAAAAACAACTAACATAGTGGATCAGGAAAATGCTTTTCCATGAGCTGCTTTCTGTTTGACTTGTTTACGTATCTAAATAATAGATTGTTTGAGGATAGGCCATGGATTTGGTGATATTTTTTATTTAAACTATGTAGGTTTTAGATGCAACGCCTGTAAATGCAAACGCACATGATTAATAACATGATCTATGATTTTTGTCGAAACAAATTCTAATTCTTGCATATATGATTAATAACATGATTAATAACATGATTAATGGTTCTTCAAATTTTCCAAATGTGTCTTTAAGGTGCTCGAAAATGTCATATTAATGTTGTCTATATATGATTTGAATGCTGGAAATTTACAGCATTTAGTTTCCTGCTTGAAGTTGATTAAACCATGCTGTAAATGCAAACATTTATATGCTGTTCACATCTAAATTAACCATTAGTGAGCTTAAAATTGATCTATTCGAATGTGTTAAATTCATTGTTCAATGTGATGTTATTTCTGCTAATGTATTGAGTATATTAAGTTGTGCAATTTGATGTTATATGTGGCGTTAATATTGACTTGTTAATTGCATATTTTATTATTAATTTGATGTTATATGTGTCATTCATTAACTTTTTTTTCTTTTTTCTCAGGTTCGAGTTTTTGTTGGATACATGGTCCAGGATTAGCTGAATTCATGCATAGTGACGACTTGTTTAAGCTAACTGTTTATCTTAAAGTGTGCATTCTATCATTATTTTGTTCTATTTGTATTTTGTTAGATTTCTGGTGTAGTATGATAAGTGCGGTATTTTGTTTGGCGGGATGTATTTATATCATAGATTATTCTTCTTCTCAATATTTTGATAATGAATTTTAATTTTTTTATATTTTTCAGGACATTTTTATAATATTTTATTTTTTAAAATTTTTATAACCTTTAGCGGCGTTTGTGGGAAAAGCGTCGCTAAAGGTCCTAACCTTTAGAGCGTCTGTGGGAAAGCGTCGAGAAAGGTCCTGACCTTTAGCGGCGTTTGTTGGAAAAGCGCCGCTAAAGGTCCTGATCATTAGCGGCGTCTTTTCAAATAAACGCTGCAAAATTTTGCGGCGCCGTCTATAGCGACGTTTTTTGCGGCGCTTGCAAAAACGCTGCGAGTAGTTTTAGTGGCGCTTAAAAGCGTCGCTAAAGGCCCAAAAAAGGCCGCTAAAAATTAGTTTTGCTGTAGTGTATGTGAAATGTATTGTTTAATTGTATAATATGTTCAGTAATACTCTGTAACCCTATTTCGGTGTTGAATATGGGTGAGGGGTGTTACATAGCTGGTGCTAAATTGGTTGATGAAAGTGATGATGATTTCTTGTTAGTGTCAATGAGTGAGAACTCTAAGCTTACATCCGAGTGGATCCTAGATTCGAGATGTTCTTTACACATGTGTCTCAATAGAGAACGGTTCTCCATATACAGTTTGGCTGATGGTGGAGTTGTGCGCATGGGAAATGATTCATCCAGTAAGATAATTGGTGTTGCTACTGTTAAAATTAGGATACACGATGGGACGATTAGGATACTCTCAAATTTCAAGTATGTACTTGATTTACGAAAAAATCTCATCTCCTTGAGTATTTTAGACTTTAAAGGATGCAAAATCAACATCAAGTCGAATGACATTAAAGTATCTCATGGAGCTCTCATTTTGTTAAAAGGTAAGAACCAACAGTTTTTATATTCTAGACGGTTTTACAGTGACCGGTGAGATTGGACGTCCCTCGTCCGTTATGTAGCCGAAGTCAACTCGTTTAGAACAAAGGCAACTTGGTCATAGGAGGGAAAAAAGTATGATCATTTCGTTGAAGAGGTTGTAATGACCCAAATTTTACGGTTATCGGGAAAGTAAATTTTCGAGTCTCCGTTTCTGAAAAAATGGATTCGTAAATATTTATTAAAAATATTTACGAAGTCAATTGAGTGGTTAATTAGACTTTAATTAAGTAAATTTAGCTTAATTAAGAGTAATTAGTGGAAAGGATTAAATTGAATTAAGTGTGAAAGTTTAATTATAAATTAAAAAAAGTTAAAGGGACCAAATAGGTAAATATACCAAGTCTCATAAATGAGGTGGCAAATGTGGATAAAAATCTTAGATTTTTTTTCATGAATGTATTATTTAATAAGACTATATTATTATTTTATTATATTTTAATTTATATTAATGATATTATAATATTATTTTAACAATTGTAGGGTAATTATAAATACATGTGTAATAAATTAAATACATACAGCTGTAATATAACTAAATAATTACTTAAAATATAAGAATTGTTATTATATTATATTATTATTATATTATATTATATTATATATTATATTATATATTATATAAATAAGTAAAGAAACATAAGAAACAGAATGAAAATAAAACGAAACAGAGAAGAAACAGGGGAGAAAGAAAGAAAGAAAAAGAAAAAAATAAAATTTAGGGTTTCAAGGTTCAAAGATAATTTGGTAAGTCAATTTAATTCATTTTCTTGTAAATTTTGAGTTTATGGAATCCTAGAGATGAATACTACTTGATTTAAGTGAAATTTTTGAAAGTTGTTAGATTTTTAGATACTGTTCTTTTTGAATAAAAAGATGAATTAAGGGCTAAATTGATAGAAATTCAAGTTAGAAATGAAATAAGGATTGAATTGTAAAGTGATTCATAAGTTTTATGCTTTAAGGACTAAATTGAAAGAATTTTGAAATTATGGTTTCATGATGAAAAATAGATAATTATGTCTAAGTTTGGTTAAAAATTGAGTAGAAATAAAGAATGAATTAAGATAGAAAAGTAAGTGAATTTAGTTAGGATTAAATTGAAATTAAAAGTAGAAAATCAATATTTTGCACTAAGACTATTTTAGACAGCAGCAGTAGTCTAAGTTTGAAAAATCACCAAAAATTGTAGAAATTGAATTAAAGAATGAATAAAATATGGAATTAAATCTTATTGAGTCTAGTTTCTTATAAAAGAAACGGTGTAAGCAATTGAATTGTAAATTATGAGATATAATGAATTTTGTGAGACAATGTCAGAATGAATTCAGGTTCCCCTGTTCTGACTTTGGAAAATCACCAAAAATTGGAGAATAATAATTAGAGGCTTAAAGTTATATGTTTAGAATCCCTAATGAGTCTCGGAAGAAATCAACAGGAATATTATCCGAGTTCTGTACTGTGAGATAATTAATTTTTAGTGAAAAGGGTCGAAACTGTCAGACAGCAGAACGGGGGTGAATTTAAAGAATAAACTGTATTTAATGGCTAAACCAAAAACTCTGAAAATTTTATGGTAAGAAGATTTGTGAGTCTAGTTTCAGGAAAAATTAGCGAATCTTAATTTATAATTCTGTAACTCAAGATATAAATTAGTATTGTATTAATGATTATGAATTATATTAATTTCGTAGTCAATGTGGTACCGATAATCTCGGCTAAGAAAGGACAAGACAAAGTCAATGGGAGTTAGCTCGAAAACTACGGTTTGTATTTCTATAATCCGAACTTAATATTTAATTATTGAATTTATTATTTATTATGTATGGTAGGTGCATTGATTAGATTATTTGAAATAAAATGAATATTGATTGAAATTGAAGGGTGAATTTAATTAATAATTGTTGTATTTTAATTAAATGTTATGGTAAATAATTAAAGTATGAATTATTGGTATTGTGTTTTTATTGAAATGATTTGATTTGAAAATGTGGTGAAATAATTATGAACATGTGTTTATTGTAGAATTTAATTATATGAAAATGAAAAGTGAATTGAATTGTATTAAATTATGAATTAATGTGAATAATTGAGATATATATATATTGAATTGAATGAAAATGTATGAGATTGTGAAAATGTGTGAATATATGTAATTATTGGAATGGTATATTAAGGAAAGAATTATTGAATTGAGAAAGTGAATTATAATTGATATTGAACTAAGATAGAAATTATACTGAAAAGTGAATTAAATACCCTATTAACTAGTCGGGCTAGTCGGATATAGTTGGCATGCCATAGGATATAAAAGAGTACGGGTTTTTGCCGGCTTACTGATTAGGCACTTATGTGCCGACTACTGTTACTGTTACCGTTACTGTTATCGATTCGGCACTTTGTGTGTCGAATACTGTTACTGTTACCGTTATCGATTCAGCACTTTGTGTGTTGAATACTATTACTGTTACTGTTACTGTTCTGGATTTGTTCCGATGAGGTACTCTGTGTACCGTATTGCTACTGTTACTGTTACTGTTTCGGCTTCGGCCAAAATGAGGCACTATGTGCCGTACTAGTGTGTTGGTTGGATCCATGTATCCGTCTGAGTCCGAGTCATGTTAATAGAGGTAAATAAAGGAATAAAATAACTGATTATTACTGAATAATTGACTGTTACTGAATAATTGACTGTTACTGGATAATAGACTGTTACTGAATAACTGAATATTACTGAATAATTGATCATTACTGAATAACTGATTGTCACTGAATAGATGACTGTTACTGAATAACTTAATTACTATTGAATATCTGATTTTACTAAATAATTGACTATTACTGGATAACCGATCAATTGATTGATACTAAATAATTGGTTATTATTGAATAATTGATTGTTACCGAATAAATGACTGTTACTGAATAAATAATTGTTCTGATTGTTAATGAACATTGCTGATTAATTAATTGCTATTGAAATTAATAAATGATTTGAAATTTAAAGTAGACCAAAACAATGGTTGGAAAGTGAATGTTTGAATAGTTCAATATATATAAATTAATAAGTTTTATAATTGTTTAAGTGTTCAGATTATAGAAATACCACTGAGTGTATACTCAGCGTATGGTTTGTTTCCGTGCGCAGGTTAAGTTAAGGCTAGACTGTTGAATCAGCATCCCAGGCCGATCCTGAATTCAATGAGGTAAAGTATGTTGAGTATTGATAATGGCATGTACCCAGGATGTTTAATGAGAGTCATTTAGGTGTTAAAAGTATTGATCAAAATAAGTAAATTATGGTTGGCAACGGTATATAGTATTAATTTTGAAATTTATTAAAAATTCGTAGTGATTCTAAATTAGTTCCAAATTGAATTTACTGTTCATATTGGATCGCGAGAGCCCATTAATGGGACGACATCTTAAAACTAGGATGAGTGTGAATATTTATTTTAATTAATGACCGGAATTGGACTGTACTGACTGGTAATGTCTCGTAACCCTGTTCTGGTGACGGTATAGGGTTAGGAGATGTTACATTTAGTGGTATCAGAGTTAACCGGGTTTAGCCGATTCTAGGATTAAGTCAAGTACTGAAAAGAGTCTGGAGGTACATGGCATGATTGAGTCGAAATTGAGTCGGGATTGGATACTGATATATTTGTTTGGTATTGTTTTATAGTTGAAATGTTAGATGAACATATCGATGGCATTGATTACGAAATATATACTGGAGATGAATAGTTTGGTGAATTAAATGAAAACTGAATCGGTAATATTGAGTATTAACTCAATAAGTAATTAATTATTGAATGTTGACTGATGAAATAATAGAGAAATAGATAATATATAACTGCTTAGAATTATAACTAATGCTGCACAGTGAATAGAAGAAATTGTATCTGCTACAACATCTACCTTCCTGTTTCTCAATCGGTTCCCAAAGTGCTTCAAGGTACGGAGTTTGTCTAAACGGGTAATTTATCTGTTGCTAATACTTCGTAAATATAGTGTGGATGAATTGAGAATTAAAGCTGAAAATGATTTTGAAAGAACTGAAATCTAGTTAGAGAATATTATCGGGATTGTAAATGAATTATTCTGTTCATCGATTAAATGTTAGAAAGGTATGATATTTCTGTTAAAAAGATTCAGCTTGCCAGCGGTGGAAAATATTGATTTCTGTTGTGATTCAGAAAGGGTTATTTGGAAATTTTCTGAGATGAGTTCTGAAAGATATATATATCAGTTGGAGATTTCTTGATCAGAAATGTACACAATTCTTGAAGCTTAAACAGGATCATATGATCGTAACTGTGTATGAAGTGGATTTGTTTGATTGATTAAGTATAGCAGAGGGTGTATTCCGATAGAAACTATATGATACAAATGGTTTGAAAATGGTTTAAATGAAGACAGAAGCTGAAGAATATAGAATAAGGAATGGAATATTTGTTAGACATGATTCTTCTGATTATTATTTTAGAGATTGCTTGAAGAAGAGTTGAAAAAGATATTATTCATAATTCAAAACCAAGCAACATAGTTATCAGAGACAGACTACCTGTAACTTCGGAAATACAAGTGACAGTCAAGGTGTGACAAAGGACTTCACTGCAAAATCTGAAGCATGAACATCAGCCAGGACATGTGTTGAACATATATAAGAAGATATTTCTCTACCGGATGTCATTACATGTATTTCCTTCTTTATCGACACTGATATGATTATTTTAAATTGATCTTGAATTGACTTGTTTATATGATTGCATGAATCCAATGTCTATTAAAGATTTGTCTGTTGAGTTCACTAAGTGTTTGGTTGAAGTATCGCATTTTTCTGGATCAGTATTTATTGGTTTAAAAAAAAATCTACATGAACTATCTGATAATGATATTAAGGTACTGTTTTCTGATCGATTTGATGTTATTATTGTTCGATGTGATTCTGAGAATGGAATGGTTAATTTTGCACGATGTTTGTGATAAATTATAAGCAGAAGTATAATATGTTACAAGATCAAGATGATGAAATGTTTGTTTTGAACAAGAGAAGATTGAATGATTTGTTTATTGTGATATTAATTATGTTAACACAAAAGTATGCCAGAAAAGAGGTTATGGTACTTACCTTGCTTATGTATTGGATATTGAAGTATCTAAGTTAAAGTTTAAATCAGTAGCAATTCTGATGTGTTTTCAGAAGAGTTATCTGAATTACTATTGGTTAAAGAAGCTGAATTTGCTATAGATTTTGTGCTTAAAATGATATCGAAAGGTATATCTGAAATCGGGGGTTTTCTAAGACTAATCGGTTATTACCGAAATTTGAAAAAGAATTTATAAATGATATGGTTATTACAGAAAAATGTGGAATTGAATGGTCTGATAAATGTCAGCAATGTTTTGATTAGTTGAAAGCTCAGTTAACTAAAGCACTAGTTCTGGTTTAGTCTGAAATCAGATAAAGAAACTTGTGATTTACAGGGATAGTAGTGTTTTGATGCAAGAAAATGAACTGATGGTTTATGTTTTCAGAAAGAATCATATGAAAAGAATTAACTGATACATGATTTGGAAGTGATAGTTATTGTCTTTGCATTAAAAGAACATGATTTGATAATTGATTATCATCCGGAAAAGGTAAATGAAGTTATGTGTACTCAGAATTGAAATTTTTATTTTGTGTTATGAGCTATGAACATCCCAATGTTATTATCTAACGATGGCTGAAGTGTAGTTGAGATAGAGGTTAAACTGACTTCTCTACAGTAGGTCTGCAAAGCTCAGAAATATGGTAACGAGTTACCAGTTATATGGGTGTAGAATACAAATGACTTTTGATTGAAAATTCCAGATTGAATTTGATAATTGTCTGCTATTTCGAAATAGAAGCTGTACTGAAGAATTCAGAGCTTAGACAAAAGAACTTGCATGAAATCTATAGCAGTATTATGTCTATGCATTTTGGAGAAATAAGATGTACAGTGATTTGAAGTAGATGTGCTGACGATTGGGAATGAAAAGCGATATTTTGAACTTGTAAATAAATGTTTGTATGTCAGCAATATAGAACTGAACCTCAGATACTAATACCTTCAGAACTGTTACAGCCAGTGATGATATCAGAATGGAAATAGGATAGAGTTTCTGTGGGTTTGAATTGGAATTATCTCGATCTTCGAAAAAAAAGAAAAGACGGTATTTGAATAATCGTCGAAGGTATGCCAAAGTTTGCATATTCTATTTAGGTATGAATAAATTTCTTACTTAATAATTTTCTAAAATATAGGTTTCTGAGTTACATGGTATGGTGGTTTCTATTATTTCTAATTGAGAGACGTGGTTTATACTCTGATTATAGAACAAGTACAAGAAGTTCTGGGTACGTGATAACAGTTTTTAGCATTGTATGAAGTTCTGAATGATTATGAATGTAAAATTGCATGGGATCTGATTGAATACTGTGAGAAAAAAAAATATGTGGAACTGTTTGATTCGTGAAATTGAAAAAAAAAATTGGAAGTGATTCGAAATAGACTGAAAGCAGTTTTGACAGAGAGAAATCATATATAGACTTGAAACGTTGGGATATTGAGTATGTTGTTAGTAATATGGTATTTCTTAAAGATTCACCTTGGAAGAAAATTTTGAAGATCGGGTTGAAAGAGAAATTGAGTTCTTATTCTGTTAGGCTATGTGAAGTTGTAGAAAAGTCAGATTGGTAAAATACTGTTTCGTTTTGCTTCTGAAGTTACATAAAGTTATGATAATTTTTCATGATTTGAAGCTCAAAAGATGGTATAGATCAGATCTCTTACATGTTATATTGATAAAGGATATTGAGATTTAGTCTGATTTATCGTATGAAGAAAAACTAGTTGAGATGCTAGCTTGCATGATGAATTCATGATATTGAGGAAGCAATGCGGGAACCAAAAGAAACAGTGAGATTTTTATACCCCTACCTCTTTTCAGGCAAATTTCGAGGACGAAATTTATTAAATGGGGGAGAATTGTAATGACCCAAATTTTACGGTTATCGGGAAAGTGAATTTTCGGGTCTCCGTTTTTGAAAAAATGGATTCGTAAATATTTATTAAAAATATTTACGAAGTCAATTGAGTCGTTAATTAGACTTTAATTAAGTAAATTTAGCTTAATTAAGAGTAATTAGTGGAAAGGATTAAATTGAATTAAGTGTGAAAGTTTAATTATAAATTAAAGAACAGTTAAAGGGACCAAATAGGTAAATATGCCAAGTCCCATAAATGAGGCAGCAAATGTGGATAAAAATCTTAGATTTTTTTTCATGAATGTATTATTTAATAAGACTATATTATTATTTTATTATATTGTAATTTATATTAATGATATTATAATATTATTTTAACAATTGTATGGTAATTATAAATACATGTGTAATAAATTCAATACATACACTTGTAATACAACTAAATAATTACTTCAAATATAAGAAATTATTATTATATTATATTATATTATATTATATTATATTATATTATATTATATTATATTATATAAATAAGTAAAGAAACATAAGAAACATAATGAAATTGAAACAGAGAAGAAACAGGGGAGAAAGAAAGAAAGAAAAAGAAAAAGGAAAATTTAGAGTTTCAAGGTTCAAAGTTAATTTATAAGTCAATTTAATCCATTTTCTTGTAAATTTTGAGTTTATGGAATCCTAGAGATGAATACTACTTGATTTAAGTGAAAATTTTAAAAGTTGTTAGATTTTTAGATATTGTTCTTTTTGAATAAAAAGATGAATTAAGGGCTAAATTGATAGAAATTCAAGTTAGAAATGAAATAAGGATTGAATTGTAAAGTGATTCATAAGTTTTATGCTTTAATGACTAAATTGAAAGAATTTTGAAATTATGGTTTTATGATGAAAAATAGATAATTATGTCTAAGTTTGGTTAAAAATTGAGTAGAAATAAAGTATGAATTAAGATAGAAAAGTAAGTGAATTTAGTTAAGATTAAATTGAAATTAAAAGTAGAAAATCAATATTTTGCACTAAGACTATTTTGGACAGCAGCAGTAGTCTAAGTTTGAAAAATCACCAAACATTGTAGAAATTGAATTAGAGAATGAATAAAATATGGAATTAAATCTTATTAAGTCTAGTTTCTTATAGAAGAAACGGTGTAAGCAATTGAATTGTAAATTATGATATATAACGAATTTTGTGAGATAAGGTCAGAATGAATTTGGGTTCCCCTATTCTGAATTTGGAAAATCACCAAATATTGGATAAAAATAATTAGAGGCTTAAAGTTATATGTTTAGAATCCCTAATGAGTCTATTTTCAGAAGAAATCAACAGGAATATTATCCGAGTTCTGTACTATGAGATAATTAATTTTTAGTAAAGAAGGGTCGAAACTATCAGACAGCAGAACGGGGGTGAATTTAAAGAATAAACTGTATTTAATGGCTAAACCAAAAATTCTGAAAATTTTATGGTAAGAAGATTTGTGAGTCTAGTTTTAGGAAAAATTAGCAAATCTTAATTTAGAATTCTGTAACTCAAGATATAAATTAGTAATATATTAATGATTATGAATTATATTAATTTCGTAGTCAATGTGGTATCGAAAATCTCGGCTAAGAAAGGACAAGACAAAGTCAACGGGAGTTAGCTCGAAAACTACGTTTGTATTTCTATAATCCGAACTTAATATTTAATTATTGAATTTATTATTTATTATGTATGGTAGGTGCATTGATTAGATTATTTGAAATTAAATAAATATTGATTGAAATTAAAGGGTGAATTTAATTAATAATTGTTTATTTTAATTGAATGTTATGGTAAATAATTAAAGTATGAATTACTGGTATTGTGTTTTTATTGAAATGATTTGATTTGAAAATGTGGTGAAATAATTATGAACATGTGTTTATTGTAGAATTTAATTATATGAAAATGAAAAGTGAATTGAATTGTATTAAATTATGAATTAATGTGAATAATTGAGATATATATATATATATTGAATTGAATGAAAATGTATGAGATTGTGAAAATGTGTGAATATATGTAATTATTGGAATGGTATATTAAGGAAAGAATTATTGAATTGAGAAAGTGAATTATAATTGATATTGAACTAAGATAGAAATTATACTGAAAAGTGAATTAAATACCCTATTAACTAGTCGGGCTAGTCGGATATAATTGGCATGCCATAGGATATAAAAGAGTACGGGTTTTTGCCGGCTTACTGATCAGGCACTTATGTGCCGACTACTGTTACTGTTACCGTTACTGTTACCGATTCGGCACTTTGTGTGTCGAATACTGTTACTGTTACCGTTATCGATTCAGCGCTTTATGTGTTGAATACTGTTACTATTACTGTTACTGTTCCAGATTTGTTCCGATGAGGCTCTCTGTGTACCGTATTGCTACTGTTACTGTTACTGTTTCGGCTTCAGCCGATAAGGCACTATGTGCCGTACTGGTGTGTTGGTTGGATCCGTGTATCCGTCTGAGTCCGAGTCATGTTAATAGGGGTAAATAAAGGTATAAAATAACTGATTATTACTGAATAATTGACTATTACCGAATAATTGTCTGTTACTAGATAATAGACTGTTACTGAATAACTGAATATTACTGAATAATTGATCATTACTGAATAACTGATTGTCACTGAATAAATAACTGTTACTGAATAACTTAATTGCTATTGAATATATGATTTTACTAAATAATTGACTGTTACTGGATAACTTAATTGCTATTGAATATATGATTTTACTAAATAATTGATTGTTACTGGATAACCGATCAATTGATTGATACTGAATAATTTGTTATTATTGAATAATTGATTGTTACCGAATAAGTGACTGTTACTGAATAAATAATTGTTCTGATTGTTAATGAACATTACTGAGTGATTAATTGCTATTGAAATTAATAAATGATTTAAAATTTAAAGTAGACCAAAACAATGGTTGGAAAGTGAATGTTTGAATACTCATTGAGTTTGAATAGTTCAATATATCTAAATTAATAAGTTTTATAATTGTTTAAGTGTTCGGATTATAGAAATACCACTGAGTGTGTACTCAGTGTACGATTTGTTTCCGTACGCAGGTTAAGTTAAGGCTAGACTATTGAATCAGCATCCCAGGCCGATCCCAAATTCAATGAGGTAAAGTATGTTGAGTATTGATAATGGCATGTACCTAGGATGTTTAATGAGAGTCATTTAGGTTGTAAAAGTATTGATCAGAATAAGTAAATTATGGTTGGCAACGGTATATAGTATGAATTTTGAAATTTATTAAAAATTCGTAGTGATTCTAAATTAGTTCCAAATTGAATTTATTGTTCATATTGGATCGCGAGGGTCCATTAATGGGACGACATCTTAAAACTAGGATGAGTGTGAATGTTTATTTTAATTAATGACCAGAATTGGACTGTACTAACTGGTAATGTCTCGTAACCCTGTTTCGGCGACGGTATAGTGTTAGGGGACGTTACAGAGGTTCTTTTTTGGATTTAGGTTTTAAAAAGTTAGTGCACTGCGTTCGTGAAAATCAAACCCAGGTTTGTTTTGATTCGACAGTGTACAAGTCGAAGGCTAGAAGTCTTCTAGTTTCTAAGCATAGATTCGACTCAGTTAATTCCTACATAGTTCAACATATGCCTGTGGCGAGCTTTGGCAAAGATGGCATTATGGAAATATGAGTCAAGGTGGAGATTTGTTTAGTATGACTCCTATTTCAGTCAAATTTGAGAAATAATCTTCTAGTTAAACTCTATTTATTTATTTCAATCAAAATCCGATTAGTCAAGATTATTTTATTATTATTTGACCTATAAATTTATCTTATAAATTGGCTCTTTTAAAATCTTAAAAAATACACCCATTAAAGATTAGAACTCATATCAAATTTAGAGAATTTTGTGTTTACATTTTGAGGGTTTTTAGGGTTTAGTTTTTATCTTCATCTTTTGTACTTTTCGTTCTTTTGCGATTATAGTATAATTATCTTTGCCCGTGGTTTTTGATTCTCTTTGGAGAAGTTTTTCCACATTAAATGTGTGTTCAATTTCTCAATTTCTTTTGCTAATTTTACTTGTTCGTTGTTTAATTGGGTTGATCCTCAACAATATCCCTATTTACCATGGTAGTCCTAAATTTCTTTAAGTGCTTCACTTAGCCACCAACATTTCCAGTAGATGGGTTTCTCCACATGTTCCACGAATTGGATCAATTCAAGTGGGTTGAATGAGCTACGTTTAATCGATCAATCTACATTCGATGCTCTTTGCGCAATCGTCACGGGCTTTGATCTGTAGCCCATGACACTAGCACATACGTCACTTCATAGTCTTGAAGTCGTAGTTGGAATAATAAACATTGAAATTTGAAATAGCCATCCATTGTGTGCAATGCTAGAATTGGGTTACCCCCTTATGTTGCGACTCCCTATGGATGCATTAGATGTAAGATTGAAAAAAATGGTCCAACAATCATCCATTCTACATCCCCCGCATTGAGCGTTTTCATTTGTATACCTATGCGCACTAGACCAATTTATCTTAATCTCATTACTTCTACAAGAATCTAAAATTGAAATTGACGATCAGTAGGATCAATGTCATAATTATTAAAAATCATTCCATTCCTAACCTTCCAAATAGTCCAAAAACCCAACTAATAAGAAAGTATAGAAGTCTGACATGTTTTGTCATTAATATTTACATTCCTGAACCAATATATTTGTATTTCTCCTGTGCTCGAAATTCAGAGATAGCTGAGAGCCAAACTAGACCGTCCTAGCAAATTCACATTTGCGGCATAGATGGTTTAGTGTTTCCATCTCCCTATGGCAAAACCAGCACTCAACAATGCTTGGGATCAGCCGCTTCTACAATTTATCACCTATGGGTAAATATTTATGCCATAATTTCGAGAAGAATACTGGAATTTTATACGGATCCACAAAAAAGTGCAGTTGATAGTAAGTCTATGTCTCAATGAATGCAACGACGCTTCATTCCAAAGAAATCTGTATACACTTCGAATCGAAAACTGTCCATTGTTAGAGTAAAGAGATTAAGGACTGTTAGTTTGTTATTAGTCAGTTACTGAGTCTGGTGTATAATTGATTAGGAGCATTTATTCATTTTCAAGTATACAAACATCATCTATGTAATTGGTTAAAGCAGATAAGAATACTAGTATCATAATTGTTATTTGTTTAGTATGGTATTTTACATGGTATCAGTCACCAACTTCTTTGGGCCTCCTTCCCTCTATTGAATCCATGGCAAATTCCACCGAATCTACCTCTGTTGGTTCTTTTTCTGATTCTCGTCTGGTTCAATCATTTCCTCATCATTATACAGTGAAGTTAGATGATGGAAACTATGTGCAATGGCAACAGCATGTAAGGTTGATCACAGAAGGTTATGAATTGCAGGATTTTCTAGACGGTACTTTACCTGTTCCAGCTCGTTTTGTGACCTCTCTAGATGGAACTCTGACTCCAAATCCTAATGCATCTTTCTTTATTCAACAAGATAAGTTACTTGCATCATGGTTACTTTCTACCATTAGTGCATCATTATTGTCATATTTTATATTTTTCAAAAAAGGCTGTAAAATATGGAACACTACTAATCGACTCTTTTCTGCCACAACTGGTGCGAAACTCTCTAGGATCAAGCATGGCCTATAATCAATCAAGAAAGGAGCATTAAAGTCAAAGAATACATTGCCAAGATACAAAATACCTGCGCTCTCTTGGAGGCGTCTGGATCTGTCGTCTCGAAGGCCGAAAAGGTAGAGGTTACTTCATCAGATTTTGATTCCGTGATAACGCTGACGTCTTTCTCCTCTGAGCCACTTCTGTTTCAAAAAATCATTGGGGTTCTCTTGGATTTTGAGAATCAGCAGCTTCGTACGATGCATGATGTACCGTTTCATGTGAACATGGTTGAGGTACCGTTAAACACGACGGTGGCCGGTCCTACTCATGACGGCGGTCGTTCTTTATCTGGTTCTAATAGGAGCGACTTTCGGCCACGGGTTCAATGTCAGATTTGCAGTCACTACGGTCATTCGGCTCAATGACGCTACTACCGTTACAATCAGGATTACGACGGTCTGTCTCCTCCATCCATTAGACGTTTCTCCTCTGCTAATGATGGCCAACGTTTCCTAAGCGAGAAGTTTGCTCGATCTAACGGTACTTCTGAATAGTTTGGTGGCCCGACAAACATCCATCGACACTGTTTTCAGAAGGTTTCTTGTGGTGAGGGTGGCCATCACAGCAACATCATTTCAATCGTCTGCCGCATGTTTGGGATTATAATCCCTTTAACCCTAATTTTGTCGATGCAGGCCCTAACTATTTTTCTGATGCAGGCCACATAAGCAGGCCTAGTGGTGGCCCACATCCGCCTGGTCTGTATGGCGCTAGCCTACCGTGTGAATTGGGGCGCAATTTTGGGCTAGTGTCTTCTATTTATGTCTATACCCATACTCCGTCTGTTGGCTCTTATCACGCGTCACCTACAACAGGCCGTGCTACTAGGCCCAATGATCTTAGTGGATTGTCTTCTGGTGGGCTGAAATTTGCTGCGCAGAATACTACTGATGGTCAGCCCTTTAATGGGCCGAAGATTAATTATGTTGGCCTTGAAAGCTACACATCTTCTTTACCAAATGGTGGGTCTGGTGTTCCATGGAGGACTAAACCGAGGGCACGTGTATTTGATTTTGATTCCTCATAGTGTATTAGGTTACCTCATATTCCCGACTTTAATGTGTCCGATTATTTGGATACTTCCGGATCCAATGCTAATTTCACTCAGTACGGTTCCAATTTTGATGATTCATATGTTCCCTTTCCTGTTGGAACTTCATCATGGTATCCAGATTCAAGGGGTACACACCATGTTTTTCAGAATACTTCTGGTTTGAATGAGTCTACCCCATATTCAGGTAATTCTTCTGTTTTAATGGATAACAGAGCTCCCACTAAAATCTCATATATTGGAAATTCTGTCCTGCCCACGAAGAACAAATTATTACATCTTTCTAATGTCCCAGTGTGCTGAGTATCCGAAAGAATCTTATGTTTGTTTCTCAGTTCAGTAACAACAATAATGTCTTTTTTGAATTTCATCTGTCTTATTCTATTATTAAGGATGCCCAAACACAGGAAATTTTACTGCGGGGCCAAGCTCGTGATAGTCTCTATCAATTTTCAGCTGATCTATCAGTTCCATCTGATGTAGTACCTGCTATTCACAACACCAGGGTTCACGATTTTTCTTCATATAATGATATTTTTACATTGTGGCATAAAAGACTTGGGCATCCTTCTACCTTAACTATTATAATTGTTCTTGATAAATATCACATTGTTTTTAATAAGAAAAGTTTAGATAATATTTGTGTTGCCTATCAAAAAGGGAAATCACATAAATTTCCTTTTGCTCATTTATGGAATTATTTGACTTGGTTGTCTCTACTTTATGGCGATCGACATCTGTTGCTTATGGAAGTAGTCTGTACTATGTTTCGTTTATTGACATGTGTAGCCGATTAACTTGGATTTATCTCATTAAAAGCAAATCTCAAATGGTTGACTATTTTCTCCAGTTTCAGAAAATAGTTCTCACTTAGTTCAGGAAGCATATTAAAAATTCCAAAGTGACTGGGGCAATGAGTATCATGCTTTTGCATCAGTTTTGGCTAATCATGGGATTCTTCATCATCTTTCATGTCTTCATAACAGAACGCTATTATTGAGTGTAAACACAGGCACATTGAGGAGACCGGTCACTCTTAGCTCTAGCAAATCTACTCATGGATTACTGGGGTATGCGTTTTGCAGTGCTATTCATCTTATCAATCGACTACCTACTCCAGTCCTAAAAGGTCAGTCTCCATATCAGGCTCTTCATAGTCATGAACCAACATATGATCACTTAAGGGTATTTGGTTGTTGTTGCTTCCCGTATTTGCGTCCGTTCATGCATCATAAACTGGAGTTCCGATCACAGCCATGCACGTTTTTAGGATATAGATCTCAACATAAAAGCTATCACTGTTTCACACCGGATGGCAAGATTATTATCTCTCATCATGTTTTTTTTATTAGAGTCGATTCTTGTTTTCTTCACTACTTTGGACACCATTAAGTCTCCTGCATGTATCACTACTTATGTTTCTATCATTCAGCCCCTTCTGATCGATTCACTGTTGAACGAAGAGAAATCGTTACATCGTCACCCATTTTATATTTTGCTCTTATTGGTAATCCTATGCCATCTGTATTAGTCGATCTCTCAGCTACGTGTAGTCCAATACAACCTGTTTCGGTTGATTCTTTAGCTGAATCCTGATCTGACCATTTTGATGTTCCATCAGCTGAAGCTAGTTTGTCCGACCTAATCACTGAGTCTACTAATTCATCTCTTGATCCTCTGGGGAATACTCACACTATGATTACTCGATCCAAGACAGGAATTTTTAAACCCAAAATTCTGTCAGTTGAAGCTGTTGATTTTGAGCCACGAACTGTTGAGGAGGCTCTTACTAATAAAGAGTGGAAATTAGCAGTCCAAGCTAAATATGATGCTTTAATGGCTAATTCTACATGGGAACTTGTGTCGTTACCTCTTGGTTTAAAAAGCAATTAGGTGCAAATGGTTATTCAAAGTCAAGAAGAATCTTGATGGGACAGTTGATTACTGAAAGGCACGATTGGTGGCCAAAAGGTGTTCCCAGGTACCTGGATGTGACTTCAAGGAAACGTTTAGTCCAGTGGTCAAACCTGCGACTATTTGAACCATACTATCTATTGTTGTAACAAATGGTTGGAAACTCCGTCAAGTCGATGTAAACAATGCATTCTTAAATGAAGATCTCACTGACGAAGTGTTTATGCAGCAACCTTTAGGGTATGTTCAATATGGGGAAAATGGTGATGCTTTGGTGTGTCGTCTAACAAAGGAATTGTACGGATTACAGCAAGCTCTTAGTGCCTAGTTTGATAAATTGAAGCAGTTTCTTATCTCTAATGGGTGTGTCTTGGCTAAATCTAATACTTCTTTGTTTGTTAAAGTTGCAACCAAGTCTATCATTTATGTCTTGATTTATGTGGACGATATTATTATTACTGGAAGCTCGACTAATGTGATAAACTATTTTTTTCAACAACTGCATAACGAATTTTCTCTAAAGGATTTGGGTGACCTTCATTATTTTTTAGGTGTTGAAGTCAGTCGGTCATCTACCGGTAGTCTCCACTGGTGTCAGCGCAAATACATTCGGGATCTTCTTGACAGGTTTTCTCTAGCTAATGCAAAGAGTGTTCATATGTCGATGATTAGTTCATCTACATTATTTAAAGATGAGGGTACTCGTCTTGCTGACCCTACTGAATACAGAAGTCTTGCTGGAGCTCTTCAATACTTTGTTTTAACCTGACCAAATATTGCGTATGCAGTAAATCGTATGTGTCAATTCATGCATGCCCCTACTACAGTTCATATGGTAGCATTAAAACGTATTTTGAGGTATTTTCATGGCACTATTAGTTATGGGCTAGTGTTCCGTCGATCTGACAGACTATCTTTAGTGGGTTATGCAGATGCCAACTGGGGTTTAGATTTTGATGACCGTCGGTCCACTACAGGCGTGTCTACTTTGGTCATACACCTGTCTCATGGTGCTCTAAAAAGTAACAAGTTGTTTCTCGCTCTACGACAGAGGATGAATATAGAATTTTGGCTGCAGCTACCAATGATGTTGCGTGGCTAGTTTCTCTATTTATAGAATTACAAATCGGTTCTACTAATCCTCCTGCTATTTGGTGTGATAATTCCATTGCAGTTGTTGTTGCTGCTAATCTGGTTTTACACTCCAAATTTGAACATGTCGAACTTGACTTATATTTTGTTCGTGAAAAGGTGGCTAGTAGCTCACTTATGGTTGGTGAAGTACAAGCATGTGACCAGGTTGCGGATATTCCCTCTCTAATTTTGTCGGTTTCGAGGTTTACTTCGGGTCTTACCCCTTGAGAAGCTGGATGAATGTTAAGAGCAAAGAGATTAGGGACTGTAAGTTTGTTATCAGTCAATTACTGAGTCTGGTGTATAATTGGTTAGGAGCAGTTATTCATTTTCAAGTATATAAACATCATCTGTGTAATTGATTAAGGCATATAAGACTACTAAGCAGATTTTTAAGTAAATTCAACTTTATCATAATTGTTCTTTGTTTAGTATAGTATTTTACAGTCATTAAACTTAAGTTTCCAAATGAACCTCCCTTCTTCATCAAATAACAAGAAGTTCCCCACACCACCACACCCTCTGTCAGTTGGAACCTAATCAGCATCGAATCCTAGTTCTTGGAGATTGGATGAATGGTGAAAAATGTTTTCAAAAATATGTATACCTTCACCTTTCCCAATTTGGATGTCCAAGCCTTTTTCCTAATATCTCTCCCTTTCAACAAACTATTCCATAACCAGGAAGGAGTCTGTATTCTTTTGCATAACATTGTAAAATGGTACTGTGTGTAGTATTTCACCAACAAAACCCTTTGTGCTAAGTTACACAGTAAACAGTCTCCAAGCTTGCTTGCAGAGCAATGCATCATTTTCCAACTCTGATTTGCATAGACCCAACTCCTTTTAAAGGCTAGTGCATAAGAAATCTTAGCTACACATACAATTTCCTTTGATTAAGTTATAACCTCACCAGAAGCTTTGAATGATTCGGTCAATGTGTTTCACTTTCTCACTTTTAGAATCTTAAAACTAATGCTTTTCAAATTTAGGCATAAGAAAATAATATATCTAATAAATCTGTAATTCATTTACAGTTCTTGAAAATTACAAAGCACTAAAATGAAGATAGATTGTTCAATGTTTAAACTTCTATTTGAAATTTTTAGGATTGGAATAAAAATATTAGGATTGAAAAATAAGCTTGAACAAAAAAATAAGCTTGTTTAAAATATGGGTTAACCTTAAACTTCATTATTTGAAGCCCAAATCTAACCCGATTCGCTTTCAAGTTTATTATATATTATTTTTATATATTATGGTAATTAAATATGCTAGAAATATAATGTAAGTATTAAAAAATATGTTAAAGTTATGTGTGTTTAAATTTAATAAAAGAAAAAAGATATATTAATCCTTAAACTTGACAATTTTTCTCAACTTTTGAATTTTATTAATGTGATGATATGACGCTCTAAGATTACGCCACATGATCACATGAAAATTTTAAATTTTTTATATTAAAGGAAATACAAAAAAAAGAAAAATCTAAAACTATTAGGTTAAAAAAAATAAAAATCTTACTTAAGAAAAAGAGTTGAATAATGATATGAATTAATCTCATGATGGCATATCACTATACCTTAGTGGAATCTATGTTCAGGGATAAAATTTGGCTAAGTTCCAGAGCTAACATGGACAAAAAAGAGTTTAAAGACAAAGTGAGAAAATTACCAAGTTTAAGGGCTAAATGTTATTTAATTCCTTTTAAAAAAATAAAAATGAATATGAGTGAACTCAAATGAACTTAAGTTAGCCATTTATAAAGACGACCAAGCATGGATAAAATTTAATACCTATATTTTTTAAATCGAATTAAACTTGGGCAACTATTCATGGTGTTACTACCATGCATAGGCATGACTTAGATGAACCTCATTCATTGCATGAACACTTTGGCACAAGATTAAGATGTTTATTTTATCTATGAAACTTGAATTCAAATAGCCTATTCGATTAAGATGACTAGCTGTATAAATGTACGTAAGGTTGAGCATTCGATCGAATCGAATTGAAACGAATGAAAAAATTTCGAATTAATCGAGTTGATGAATCATATTTTATCATCCTAACTCAATTTGAAATTTCCTCGAATAAAGTCGAGTGAGATGAAATTCGAATTAAATTAAATATATTTGTTCGAGTTAAATTAAAAAAATATTTTAAGCCATTGTAATCATTGTCACCCACCATAATCAAATATGTTATTAACTTTAATCCCCTTATAATTTATTTATTAATCTTTTATATACGTGTCAACTTCTTCGCTTGCTTAGTTGCTTCAATTATCTTCTTATTCTTGTAACTAAGTATTTTGAAATTAAAAAATATATTAAATGTAAAAAATGTAATTTTTTAATAAAAATATTTTAAAGATAAAATATGAAATTGATACCAACATAAAATTTTAACACAAATATTTTATGGCATCATCAATAATTCAATTTTAGCAAAAATTTATAAAGATTTAATATGATAAAACAATTCAATAATATAAATAGTACAAAATGCGAAATTTAATTTAATAATATAAATATTATATATAAATAAAATTATTATTATTTAGGTTTTAAGAAATTTTTTTTGAATGGTTTTAATTTTTTATTTGGGGTAAAATGTGAGAAGTAAAAGTTTAAAGAGAAAATGCACAAGGGGGATGGTTTTGGGATAAAAGGGGGAGAGATGGGAGGGGCAAAAGTTATGATAGAAATGTAAAAAGGGAGTATTTTGGGAGAAAACTAAAAAGGTTTAGAAGATTAGAGTAACAATAAAAATTATCATAGTTTGATATTCAATTTATTTGAATATTTAAATTATTCAAGTTATTCGAATTCGAAAACTAAACTTGATTCAAACTCAAAACTTCGAAAAAAATTCGAATTGACTCGAATAACTCGATTTGTTTAACTCAAAATTCAAAAAAAAAAAATTTAATTTTTCAACTTGAATCGAATTTTGCTCACTCCTAAATGTACGGTTGTAAATGAACATAACTCCTAAATGTACGGTTGTAAATGAACATAACGTGTGACGAGCAATATACTTTGGTTATTATTTATATATATTCGTTTATCAAAATAAATAAACAAATATTAATAAAAATAAAATTTTGAGACTCGTTTCACATCTTCAATTCCTTTATTTTCAAAAACAATCTCATTTGATAAATGCATTTACTGCTTTTTGTTGAAATAAAATTTATGTTTTCTTACAAAAAGAAAAAGAAAATATATTTATGTCGGACATATAAGTCTCATTCTTATATTGTGTTTATGCTTAACGACCAACACGAAGGAAACGACAAACAGAGTTGACAATTATCATACAAGTCTTACAAGAATCTAACCCTTCTGCCGTATCCATCCATGTAAAACCAACACAAAAGACAACCAGAAAAACAATCCCGTAAAAACCAAGGCATTTCTCGGACTTTCAAATGATGAATAAAACGACAGCATTGCCAATAAAATAAAATCTTCACCCGTACCTGAATTTATAATACCAAGGTTTAAGAGAATTTCCAATTCCTTGATCATTGATAACAGCCATGCAGTCGTTTGACGGTGACGGTGAACGAACAGAGAATGACTTGGACAAACCGAGAGATTCTGATGCAGGAATCAGCAATACCTTGGAGGCCAAGGTGGAAGAACTGAGGAAAACAAAGGAAGAGCTGATGAGAGCCAAGGAAAATGCTACAGATTCATGGTTAGATTCCAAACCCCTCCTTGATGAGCTCGAAAGACTAAAATCGGACCTCATGATTGCGCAGAATCAAAATTCTATTTCCAAAAATATGATTTCAGAGCTTGAATCACAACTTGAGACCATTGTCAAGGACATTAGAGCCAAAAGGGAGGAAGAACTCAAGGCTGTAAAGACCATCAATGAAACAAACCGGAATCTGGAACAAACACGTGAAGAGTTGGAACAGTTGAAGGCAGACAAGGATGAAGAGCGCAGAACAAGGTTGAAATTAAAACAAACCTTGCGGCTAAGGAGACAGACTCTTCGCACGTTGCAACTGACATTACGAGCAGTGCGAATAGAATCAGATGCTTTCAGAGCATCAGCAGCAAAAGCACTTCAATACACCGATCATCCAGAATCAGACAATTCCCCAGTACAACTAACTCAGGAAGACTTCTATGCCTTAAAGAGAAGAGCTAAAGAAGAAACATCGTTGGCAAATTGGCGGGTTGCTGTAGCTGTGGAACAGAAGGCTATCGCAGAAGCGGCACAAAATTTGGCTTTAAGAAGATCAAAAGAAACACATCCAGACAACAAATTACAGAGGAGAAAGGGAGACCGCAGGATGGTTGAAGGTGAAGAAACGAAACAAGAGGAGGCAGGAGATCAGGACATGACTAAGCAAGAAGTAGAGGAAGTCCTAAATGAAGACTTCGTATTCCCAAAAGCTCGAGCCAAAGAAATCAATCAGAATAAGCAAGGGAAGCCTCAACGGATGAGCAAGCCTAAAAGCAGGAAGATTCCAGTGTCGAAAATTAAAAAGAAAGTATCGATTTTATCTCAAATGAAAATTTGTCTTGTGCACATAAAAAGAATTTTCACATAAATTCAAACAGACGTGCACGAAAATACAGTTCCTGCTCGGAATAAAATGTCAGATCTGCTAGACCAGAAATAAAAAGGAATAAAAGATGGTTCTGATTTAAAATGCACCCAAGTTTGAGTATTTCCTGAGGAGAAATCTGGAAGGTTTTAGCATAAACAAATGCCTGCACAACAGAACAAACCCAATAAGATCGAAAGAATAGACGAGTATGTGTGAGTCCATAGCAAGAATCAGAAAATTTTCAAACCCGATTTCTCCTAATGCTGGCCAGACAATAAAAGAACTCCGAAGACTAGATACATGATGAGGTATGAAAAAAGAAAATCCAAAACTGATCTTTCAAGACAAAAGTCAGCCTACAAATCATGAAAACATGGTTTACTAGAGAACATGAAACTTAGATATTCAGAAAGCAAATATAAAGATTGTTGCAGTACCATAATGTTGACTAAAGTTCTACTGAAACATTCTAGAGTACGCCTTTTTCTCCTGGTCCCGTCTGTCAGCAATCTGCAGCAGTTTTACAAATTCAATTTTGTTCACAGGTGAAATCAATGAGTGCAAGGAGGAAGGCATTAAATATTTTAACATTTTCCACGAAAGAATAGATGATTGTAATTGACCTTCTTCCTTGCAGCTGCAAGCTCTTTCTTTATTCCACCTGAGTGCCAGAAACATGAGATAGAATAAGTAATCCCCAAATTCTACATGATTTTGATGAAGCAGTAATACGAATGATCGCAAAAAATGAAGTAAAGGAAATGATGATTTAACATCAAATATCATACTCAAGGTATGATCATATGCAATTTTACCAGGTGACACAGCAATGACATTTCATTAATAAAAAATGAAAACCTAACAAGCCCTTCCGAACCTCAAACCAGTAAAGGGGGAGGAAAGTAATAGAAGATGGAGGGAGAGAGCATGGAAGAGGTTTCGCAGCTATTCACTTGAGACAAGATTGTACTGACCATCATTAGGTTCCAAGTCCAATGCCTTTTTAAAGCTCTCAACTGCAGAATCGATGTCATTAAGTGCCATATTTGCCTGAGATCAGTTAAAAACAAAAGCAATTAAGTAAAAAGAATCCCCGGTAAAAGTGCAGTTAACCATGTAATAGTTTGAACAATGTGCATTCACTGAAAATAGAGGGCATGTGGTTTACATCATTATAATCATGCATGGGTCCTCCCTCAAACCAATTACCAAAATAAGAAACTATGAAATAGTTATGCTTGAAAAGCTCCAAAACTAGTCATCCAAGAAAATCATGGCTACGAACTAAATTACAAACACTACCAAGTAAATTACAAACATGCATGGGTCCTCCCTCAAACCAATTAGCAAAATAAGAAACTATGAAATAGTTATGCTTGAAAAGCTCCAACACTAGTCATCCAAGAAAATCATGGCTACGAATTAAATCACAAACACTACTAAGTAAAAGAAGCAGTGTCAAGGAATCAATAAACTTGGCTTTGGATATCATACAAATAGTAAGCACTAACCTGGCCTTGACGAAAGAAAGCTTTCACATTATCTTCTCCATCACGAATTGCAAAGTCTGCATCCAACAATGCTCCTTTTAGATCGCCTAGTTTCAACTTGCAGGCCTAAACAGACAACAATTATATGAAAAGAAACAAACATCAATAACCTAAAAAGGAATATAATGTGATAACATATGCTAACATAGAGGAACTCCCTATCATAACATGCTTTCAAACCATTACAGAGCATATTAAATGAATGAGAACCTAAAAAATAAGAAAGAAGATTGGAAAGTTGTTGCATGCTAGATGCCTCAACATATGATCAGTGATCAAATATATTCAATTTTCAAGGACATTAAAATCTTACAGAACTGTTTGTAAATATCTGAGACTTGGTCTTCCGCAAATACGAGCTCTTTGCTGTGTGATGACAAATTAGAAAGGAAGGAAAAAAGTCAGCGAAAAAACTAGAGAATTCATGGCAATAATATCACGATGGATGCACCTTGATCAATTCCCTCCAAGTCCCAGCAGACATCCAAGTAACGTAAAGCCTTCCAATATTTTCTAAGAGCAATCTTATAGTCTTGTTTCTGTAAGAGGGAACAACTAGGAAAATTCAGCGAGCGGCATTGTAGCAGTAAATCAAATTCCAAACAAAAGAACAAAAGACATTGATAATCAAATGTATGGTAGAAAATGTGACATCATTAAGCATTCATAACTTGAAGAGAGTACCAGGCATACTCATTCATAAGAAAGAATGTACCATGCATAATCTAGGAAATGGGAAAAAAATGAGCAAATTAAACCGCAAAAAACTGTAACTATATATCAAATACCTTGTATTGCTCGTTTGCAAAAGCTTTGATAGAGTCTACTGCCTTCATCCACCAAGAAATTTCATCTGGTTTTTTGTCAAGGTCAACTGGCCAATCAGGATATATATCACCATCCTTAAAAAAGTTGGATACTCCATCATCTCCCCCCTCGGGAATTTCTCCACAATCAGCAATTATAACCTCTTGAGTGGGGTAATCACCATCCTCAGTAGCAACAAGCTCGATAGAACGAACAACACCCATTCCTTTTATAACCTTCCCAAAAACCACATGTTTTCCATCGAGATGAGATGATCGAGTAGTTGTAATGAAGAATTGAGACCCATTGGTGTTAGGCCCCATATTAGCCATCGATAACATTCCTTTTCTTTCATGTTTTAACTCGAAATTTTCATCTTCAAATTTCAAGCCATAAATGGATTCTCCCCCAGTTCCATCACCAGCTGATATATCCCCACCTTGTATCATAAAACCTCGGATAATGCGATGAAAGCGCACACCCTATTAAATCGAAATTGCATTATATTAGAAAAAGGAAATCACTACAAAGTTTCTTATATAAGTAAAGGAAACTATTTGGAAGTGCATAGTCATCATTGTCGGCAGATTAATTTCATAATTGCAGAATTACAAGAAAACCATAACATTTTGCAAATGCATCAAATTCTAACGTGAAGTGCCTTGAGCTGCCTGTGTGCCCATCAACATAGGACCTAAAGAGCGTAAAGGCATGTAAAACGAGAGCATATGATCATTCAACCAAAGTGAAATTACAAAAACAAGAAACCATCTAACAATAACATATTTAATGCCCTTCGTTCTCTAAGTTTCAAGTTATGTCTACATGCATCAACATTAGAAGCAAACTGCATTTGAGAAAGGAAATAAAGGAGTTACATTGCTTCTTATTACAAGAATTCCCAGTTGAAAAAACAGACCTCAATTCCCAAGGAAAATTCAATCTTTTTTACTCTAGGAAATGCTCGCTTTACACCACATAATGAGTCGATAAAACACTAGGTGCCAATTTGCTTCGGTTTAATCGATGAGACACTGTGTGTCAATTTATATAGCGCTGGGTGTAGTTATTACTTCGGATTTATTCGATGACGCACTGGGTTCCAAATTGACGTGTTGGTTGGATCCATGTATCTGTCCGAGTCCAAGTCGTGTTAATTGGGGTAATTAAATAATAAAGCTATGTAACTAATGTTTAAAATGGCAAAATATGTGAATTGGAAATGAAAAAATGGACTAAAAAATGAAATGTGAAAATGTTGTGATCATAAATGAGATATATGAGTAATGTACTCATGGATTGAACAGAGTTGGTTTATGCCATTGTTAAAATAAATTGTTGAATGAATGATGAAAAGCTATTTTATAGCAAGTGATATTAATTGAGTTATATGTTAAACCAACTAATGGAAGAATATTTGTGAAGTTGAGCAAATCATGAAATAATGTGGTATTATACATGAAATCGAGATGGTGATAAACTGTAATTGCTTGTTTTGATAGTAATGTGATTGTATAATTCAATTTGGGCTTCATGTATCATTATGTCTTTAAATGTTCAAATTATAGAAATATCACTGAGTTTTACTCAGCATACGGTTTTGTTTTCTGTACGCAGGTTAGGTACTTTTCTTTTGATTGCCAATTCAGCATCCAACAATGATCCCGACCTCAAATGTGGTGATGTTTACCTTTTGTGATGGCATGTACCTAGGATGTCTTAGTTGATAGTTATTTTGTGAATGGATTGTAAATAGAGTTATAAGTATAATGTTGGTTTGATATATAAGTATATGTTTGTGTTTGGAGCCATAATTTGGCATGTTGTTTGAAACCAAGTCTTGTTAGGTGTGTGTGAATTTAAGTTTGATGTTTTAGGTAGTTATAAGCTAGGCTAAATTGATTGATTTTGGTATAGTTAAAACTTTGATTTGAATGATGCATTGATGATATGTTTTGATGTTATAACTTGTGGTACAAATGAGGATACATTGGTTAGGCACCTAAGATGATTATTTTGGCATATTTTGAGTATGTTTGATTGTGTTTTGAATAGGTTTAATGATTGGTTTTTGAGTTACTTAATGCCCAAGCAAGTAGGAAATGGTAAACTTGCTGTTTAAGGTACATTTTAGGTCCACACGGCCAGCCATACGGGTGTGTGACTTGGTTGTGTGAGACACACGGCTGGGCAACATGACCATGTGTCAGCTGTTGAGTGATTAGGGAGTAAGTTAGCTAGCACATGGCTTGGCACACAGGTGTGTCGCTTGGCCGTGTGACCCAAGTCAGAGAGTTACATGGGTTGGGATATGGCCGTGTGTCCCTATTTCGAATGTTACACGGCTTGAGACACTGGCGTGTGTCTCAACCGTGTGAATCACACGGCCTGGCCACACGGCCGTATGACCCCTGCAGTTGAATTTTTCTAACTGTTTTTTCAATGTTTCAAATGTTCCTATTTTAGTCCCGAAACACTTATAAAGTGATTTTAAGGCCTCAAGGGCTCGAATAAGGGACAATATGCATGTATAATATTGGTTTATGCTATGTTTATTGAAATGTGAATAAATGAATGATTTAGGTTATGTTTTTTCAGTAATGCTCTGTAATCCTATTCCGACGATAGATACGGGTTAGGGGTGTTACAATGCTACTAAAGTACATACTGCTACTATATATTTCACTGATGTCTTTCCTTTATGGTGGCATCATAGGTCCATAGATGAAAAAACACAGTGGACTCACAATTGGATCTTGGGATGAGTTCCAAAAGGAATTCAATTGGTAGTTTTACCAGCAATATACTGAGGATGAGGCTTGGGCTAAGTTGTGTTGGTTTATGCAACAAGGTACAATTAGGGAGCAACTGCGGGAGATCAATGAACTCATGTTCCAAATTTTTGATTAAGATGAGAATGAGACATTTTCGCCTTTATAGATAAGCTGAAGTCATGGGCAAAGCCAGAGTTGCAACTTCGAGGAGTCAAGGAACTTACCAAAGTCATGATCGTAGTGGAGCCCTTAATTGAACTTGTTCTGAAAAACAAGTTAAAGTCTTCCAAGCCTAAGGAGAAGGGTAATGGTAGGGGAGATGAAGAAAGATAGGTTAGAAATGGAAACAAAAATAATGGCAATGGGAAACCACTTAACGGGAAGTGGAGACCAAACAACCATTCGAGGGACAAGGAGACTTAGCAGAAACCAATACAATGCTTATTATGTAGTGGGCTACATTGTCACATCCCATTTTTCTATTAATTGTGATATAATGAAACTGCTATTGCCTATGTCTTAAATTATTTGTGCAAAAATGAACACAAGAAAGTGTTGTGGCTTAGTGGAAATAAGCTCATTAACTATCTTACAAGTCCCTAGTTTGAACCCTCACATTCTCATTTTTTTAATTAAATTTTTGCACAGAACTGGCATGTGCATTCAAGCCTTGTAGTCCACCCCCATTGTTTCCATATGTGGAGGATTGCTTTCCTCCATTAGTAAGTCAAATTTCCCTTATGTTGTGAGACACATCCCTTTTTTCACTTATTGTTTATCTCCCTTGCCAAAACCTCCTTCCTTTCCATAAGATTGTGATACAATAAACCTGGTCATAGTTGACCAAGCTACACACACCCTTTTTGCTGTCCACCACCCTCATTTGCACCATAATCTCCTTGTTTTTCATTTTCTTCATCTTATTTTTCTCTCAAATATAAATAGAACCACCACTACCTCCTTTTAAATTTTATTCTCCAACCACCACAGCCAAGCCTTTCACCACCATCGAAGACCTCTTAACCGCCATAGAAGTTTCCGTTTTTCACTCATGCCTTCCACAGCTGTGAGCTACCACGAACCATCGTGCGTCTTCTCCTCCTAATTTACCTATTTTCTCTTCTTTTTCTCTCTTTTCCTTTCTTCCAATTGTAGTGATTGAAACCTCTTCCTTTTAATATTTTTTCAGCATCGTCAGACTATCGCTCCTCTATAGTCGGAGACCATCGAGCCGCCGCCGCCAGTCACTAAAATTTTCCTTTTTGCTTCCTCTTTCTTTTGCTAATTCCTTTGTGATTAAAACTCATATTTTTCTTTCACTTATTCAATAATTTATTTCTATATCACTCAAAATTTGATCTCATTCCATTCTCAATTCTTTGATCATTTTAAAAATACCATGGTTTGGCCGAATGGGGTGATAATATCATTAAGTTATTTTATTATTGGTTTAACATAAGCACTAATGTGATTTCGTATCAACTTGAAGGACCAAATGACGCCGATCAAAGAGATCCTTAATGTGATAACGAAGACAACTAATCCAAGTCTTAAAGGGTAAGTGATGGTGAGAGCTATTTCGAACAATTAAAACTTTAAGTGTTAAAAATCAAATCCAATAGATCTAATTAAAATATGTGTTTGATACGGTTGATTCATCTACCGGTTTAGATCCAAGTGAAATCTCCTCTAATAGGATTGTGGTAATCAGATCTACGGTTTAAGGTATGGGATCTAACTATAGTTTTAATTGAAATATAATATTATTTACTTTAATAAAATGTTATTTATTTAATTAATTTGTGAGTATATTAAGTACTCGAGTGGAGTTGAAAAACTTAATCAAAGAGGAATCCAAGTAAGTGTCTTAAACTATTAAGTGTTGTGAAAATCCATGATTTGTGATATGTGATGTACATAATGTTAATCTCAACTTTATGTTTTGTGATTTATGGCTAGATTGATATGTGATGATCTAAACATGTTATATATGTATGTGTATGTTAAGATCCATTTTTTCATATAAATATGTGAATTAAAGCATGCTAAAGTGAAAACTATGTTATATGTGAAAATATGAGCATGATACATACATATGTGTAAAAACCGAGAAATATGAGTTACAAGCATGAATATGTGACAAATGTGGAAAGTGAAACATATATGTTAAAATGGCCATATCATATGCATAGGGTGGGATGTGAAAGGAGGAAGCTATGTGGCAATTTAACTGCAATTATGTGGCTGTTATTAGCAATAATGTGGTGGCTTGTCCACGATGTGTTATGTGACCAGTTATTGGTATTTATGTGGTGGCTTGTCCACAAATGGTGTGTTATCGGATGGACGAGTTGTAACAACCAGATTTTGGGCCTAGTCAGAACAGTGGTTTAGGGACCACAAGTTCGACTAGGAAAAAATTATTTTTATTATATTTTTATGGCCTACAGTTTCACGAAATGATTTCGTGAAAATCTCATTCGAAAATTTCGATGTTCAGGTACTCAAATTAGTAAAAATGACTAAATTGAAAAAGTGCAAAACTTGAGTTCTAGAAGCTAGAGGTATTAAATAGCTATAGAATTTTTAGTAGAAGTCCTTATGTGATAATTAGCCCATTAATAAGTTAGTGGAAGATATTTGTTTGGTATTTTTGAAATTTGTTTGAAAAGAAAAGGGCAAATTGGAAATTAAGTTAATAAAGGCATAATAAGACAAAAATTTAAAAGCTATCATCTTTTCTTCTTTCTTCTTCAATAGTTTATGAAGAAAATGGGTAGCCATGGATGAGCAAACATTCGACCAAGCTTCTATGGCTCATCTAGGTAAGGTTTTTGTCCCGTTTTTAATTATTTCTACATTTTTGGAGTCATGGTAACTCAATTTAGCTATCTCGTACCTTCGTTTTCAAAACTGTTAAAGTTTTTAAAATTTTCCATTGATGAATATATGTGTATTTTGATGCTTGATGATGGAAAATGCATCCTTTTTGTTAAATAAATGACTTTTACTAAGTGATTTTCGGTGAAAACGTCCTAAACGTCCATTTTGTAAAAGTTGTAAAAATGGTATAAAAATGTGTTTTAATGAGAATTGTAGTTTTCTATAGTTATGAAAATGGTTCATCTAGGCTTGAAGTACAAAGAAATTGAGTGCATTTCATTTTACGAGCCTAGGGGCAAAAGTGTAATTATGACAAAGTTTAGGGGCAAAAATATAATTTTGCAAAAATATGATTTTTGGATCACATTGAATAATGTGACTAATAATTAGACTGAATGTGATATTTTAGATCAAGAAAAATAAGATTCAGACTTAGAACAAGGGAAATCAAAGAATATGACGGTTATGTCCAATTGCCGATTTTGTGTCAAGGTAAGTTAGTGTGATTATAATAATGCAATATTATAATTGAATATTAAATGCTTTTTTGTTATTATTATATAAATTGTATGATTGATTACAGGGATATTCTTGATGAAGATCTGACAAGTAAGTACATATGCAAATAATGTGATGTTGTAGCATATTTTAATGCTTTGATAATATGTGCATTTAAATGTTTTATTACTATCATGAAAGTATGAAATGTATGATGGAAGAATAAATGACATTATGAGAAAGTGTGACGACATTGAGTTGGGCAATAAGTCCCGTTTGAACCTTAGGAATAGTATAGGATACTCGAGATATGTCATGAGAAATAATGTGGTCTGAACTCATGAGTTGTGTCTGAGTTCATGAGATAAGTGATATACGTAATGTGAGTCAGGGTATTGACTTTGTGTATAAACCCATGAGTAGCTCAATGAGTTGGCATTACATGATAATGCTTTGGGGTCCGAGTGCTGACTTTGTGTACAGACCCGTGAGTAGCTCAAATGCGGGCATTACAAAATATGTGGTAGCTTTAGCTACATACGTTACGCGCTATGAGTTGGTTCTAGCTGCGTATATGGCACTATGTGCAAGTTTCCGTGTATCCATTATTATTCCAAGTGTTCAACGGGTAATTCAAGGAAGGATTTGATGATGGTGCCAATGAGGTATGCCATTAATGAGAACAAACTTGAATTATGTTACGAATGAGTACATGTATGTACAGAAACTCAATTGAATATGAAATCCATGAATGGTAAGTCCATGCGTATTGTGAAATGATGTTGTATTAATTTGGTGGACTATGATATATGTTTATAAATGTATAGATTTCTAATTTAAAAGAAATAAAGGTGTGATGAACTTAGTTATCATCATTTTTGTACTAAAATTGTTTTGGAAAGTAGCTATAGTCCAACTTTGAAAATTCACCAAAAATTGTGGAAATTTAATTTAAGGCCAAATAAAATATGAATTTAAATATTATTGAGCCTAGTTTCACATAGAAAAAACGGTGTAAGAAAAAGAATATCAGATTATGAGATATTTGAATTTTTGTGAGATAGAGTTAGAATGTTTTTGGCATCCCCTGTTTTGATTTTTGAAAATCATCAAAACTTGTAAAAAAATAATTATGATTTATAATTTATATGATTAGAATCCTTAACGAGTCTAGTTTCAAAAGAAATAAATGGGAACATCATTCGGATCCTGTATGAGGAGTTAATTAATTTTTAGTGAAAAAGGGTCAGAACTGTCAAATAGCAGAACATGGGTGACTTTGAAGACTAAACTGTACTAATTGGCTGAACCAAAAATTCTGAAAATTTTATATATGTGAGCCTAGTTTCAAATAAAATTTGAGGAACTTAATTTGGAGTTCTGTAGCTTAAGATATAAATAATTTGGTGACTACGACTTGAGTAGACAACTTAACTGGAATTTGAGCAAATAGTGGAATAATGTGCAAATATGATTGTGATACCTTGAGAGCATGTTATAAGAATTTGAAAAAAGCATGTAAATAAATTGCTTATTGTTTTCATATGAACTTACTAAGCTTTAAGCTTACTCCCCTTCCTTTCTATCTCTTATAGGTTTATTTAGCTAGCTCGGGTTGGAATCATCGGAGATGCTATCAAACTATCAAGCTACCATCTGGGGTATAAGTATTCAAGTACTCGAGTTTATGGCATGTATAGGAATTATGTCTTTTGTTATATTAGTCATTACTATTAGGGCCAAGTGTGTTGGCCTAGAATGAGTTGTGATTCAATTTGAATATGCATAGCCATAAATGATGGCTTATGATAATCATATGCTTAATCATATGTAAATGACATGTTATTGCATGAATGTGGTTAGTTTAAATTGCATTTATATGCTTGATAATCTACGATGTGATGTGATATGAAATTGTGCAAGTAAGGGTGACAAGATGGCTTGGAAAATAACCTTGCAATCGTCCACACGGGTAGACCCACATGTGTGTGTCTAGGCTGTGTGTGACGCACGGTCCGCCCCCACAGGCGTGTGTTGGCCGTGTGCCCCTAAATTAATGATGACGTCATAAACAGAGAGTTACACGGGCTGAGGACACGGGCGTGTCCCAAGCCACACGGGTGTGTGTAACCACACGGCTTACTCCACTCGGGCGTGTGACTCTCTAAAAATGGAAAATTTCTTAAGTGTTGTAAAATTTCTGAAAATTTTTAGTTTAGTCCTGAATCATCTCCGATGTATGTTTTAGGCCTTGTAGGCCCGTATAAGGGACGATATGCATGTGTATGAATGGTTTTAAATTAAATGAAATTTTATGGCTTGGTTTTGTATGAATGTTTATGTTTAAGTCCGGTAATGCCTCGAACCTTATCCAGACATCGGACGTGGAAAGGGTGTTACACGAGTTTCGGGGAACTTGATATTAGTGGTGTAGCGAAGATGGGTAGGAAATCCTCTGAAATGTGCATTATTACAAAAGCATAACTTGTTACGTTCATTAAATCTAATGATATGTGAATTTTGTGAAAGTTATATTTACAATGATTTGGATGTGTTATGCTACATGTTGAAATATATGTTTGTGACGATCTCACTCTGAGCCTTTTAGAGCTCACCTATGTTATCTATTTGTCTCAGGTAATTCTCGTAATTGAGGCTTGAAATTAGATCTTCAGAGGGGCTCTCGGATTAATGATCTTTTGGTCATAGTTTTTTTCTTTTTTCAAATAATGTGGGACTTTTAGGAACTATATGAGTTCATTTTGAATTTTTTTATTATGGACTTTAATTTGGGTTATCTTAAAAACTTTTTGGACTTTATTTTTAAATTATGAAATGTGGCATAGGAATTCTATTTTGATATTTTTGGATAATACTGCATGAATTGTTTTTATGTGATTTTTAAACGTCAATAAACATTTTAGTGATTATTAGCCTATGCAAATTTGTGATTTAAAAACTAAGTTACATACAAATATTTTTAATTAAAAAAAGAACAAGTAAATTTTTATTGAAAGGAACACAATGTTTTAGAAATGACATATTTTCAAGACAAGTGAGTTTTTCTCATAAAAACGTTTTGGCCATCTCCACGACCCATGTAATTACTTAGATTAGGTCGTAGCGTCTAGGCTCGGTTTGAGGGGTTACATTTAGTGGTATCAGAGTCCGATTCAAAACTCGGGCTATGGGTAAAAATGTTTTCAAAACATCATAAAAAGGGGTATTTCGGGGAAAACATGCCACATGTGATTTGTTATAAAGAAATTCAAGATCTCTCGAAGCCAATCCGAGGTAAGTGATCGTTAGGTGTGAGATTTTAGACTTTGAAAACTATAGAATTGTAAAAACTATAGATTGTGAAACTATAGAAGACTATAGAAAACTTTAGACTGAGACAACTTTAGACCATGAAAATAATAAATATTGAGACTCGTATAAAGTGATAAAACAAAAAATACAATTGAAATATTCAAGTGATAACGATAAAACTTATCTTTATTGACAGCCTATATAAAACTTAAAATGAGTACTCGTGGTGTTAGAACGAGAGGAATGATAGCTTGTGGAGAGCTAGGTCAAAAAACCCAAACTGACTCATCTGTGTCTCGGGTGTGAACCCATGAGCCAGCTACAAAGAATGTATAACGTGCGCCCACTGTTGAAAAGAGCCAGCAAGAGCATGCGAATGAGTAGCAGGTGCCCAAATTGGTGCTAATAATCGTGGCACTATTGCTGAGAGGCTCTGATCAAGTAGGGTTGAACTATTTAGAGGCGTTGCAGGGACAACCCCCATTGTAGCTAAGTATTGGTTAGAGGCTATGGAGCAGATTCTTGACGATATGGAGTGTACCCCTGAATAGAAGCTTAAGAGGACTGTGTTTGTAATATCGTTAAACTGTGTCTAGTAGTTTCAGGTGTATTTTTCAGGTTTCGAGTGTGAAACTAGGAATTTATGGAGTTTCTAGTAAATTTTAATTTAATTTAGGGGGCTAATTTGTGTTAAATTTAAATATTAATTAAATTATATTTAATTGTAAAATAAGGGAAATTTTGGAGTGCTTATTTGGCAAATAAACCTTAAAATTCAGAATTTTGGAAGGAAAGGATTAAATGGTAAAGTAAGGAAAATAAAGGAGTGAAAATTAGGCAAATTTCCCAATTTTTAAATTTCTGGTGGTTGTTTCAGTTTTAAACACAATACATCTAGCCTACTTTTCACACCATTTACATCAAATTAGAGAGCTTTAAAATTTGTTTTCTTTGCATAGTTTTAAAGATCTATCATCAGACAATAGATCCAACCAATTTTCTTCTCAAAATACTCTCTCAATTCACCCAAAATTATTCTTGAAAGTAGCCAAAAATATTCTGAAATTTCTCAAGCTTCTTAAATCAAGATTTTCAATCAACGGATTTAGAACGAATCAAAGGAAATTATTATTTCTAAACTTGTTTTTATGAAGATTAGAAACATTTTTACATGATTGAAAGTCAAGTAAAGGATTTTTATCAATGTCATCTTCTTCCAAGAACACATGGTTCTTTAATGGTGTATCTTGAATTTTGAGAGGAAATCCACAAATCAATGAATTTTCCAACTCAAAATGGATCTATTAAAAGGTTTTTGGTTTTATTGATCAAGATTAAAGATGATTTGTGAGGTAATTTGAAGAAATCTGAATTTCATCGTCTTTATGAACCAATTTTCTGGATTTTTGTTAAATTGATTTAAATGTGAAATTGATATATGTGTATTTGGTCTAGTATTGATGTTGGAAGTGATTAGGAGGGTTGAAGAGATTGATTTTGTGAGGAATCGAGTTTTCAACTTATTGATACAAATCCGGTAAGGTATCTTTGTGAGAGAATTTCAATTAGTATAGTTGATTAAAAACTGTGTTTATTATAGCATTGGATAGCATTGGAAAGGTGGTAATGTCTAGTTTACCTCTAGTGAAGCTCTGAACCTTGAAAGGGATTGAGATAACTGGAATTGAAGCTTGGAATTGCTTAGTTGATCACTTGTTGTGATAGAATAAAATTGTGTGGTGAGTGTTTCGAAGGGCGATTTGGTAAATTGACCTTTAATTATATTTAATTAGTAGCTTAATCAATGGTTTCAATTAATTAATTATGATTGAATGACTGATTTTGCAATATTGATATTAAATGTGCAAAAATTGAATTTGTATTGAAAGAAATGGTAAGTAAGCTTTTGGGTAGTGTTGTGCTATTTAATTAAATTAATTTTAAGGATAACTTAAAGCATGTGTACTGAAATTTTTTATCATGATATTTTGGTGTTACAATTGGTAATTTAATATAGGAAATTGACAAATGAATTGCTTGATTTAATTGGATGCTAAATGGCTATGTTACAAGTTACACATAAGCATCTTGTCACATTAAATTGAGTACAATAGTGACTGATTTATATGCTATATTTGATTGAATATATTGGCAACATGCATGGTGGATCCATTAGATACAGTTGGCATGACATAGGATTTGTGGGTACTCACCTTTATTTGTGACATTGTGAGCATATGGCTCTAGGTGGATTGATTTGTTTGGAGTAGATAAAGAAGTGTTGACCATGAGTCTCCACTTAATGGGTTATTTGAGGCACTATAAGGGAGCGTGTACTTTGGGCCACTCAACTCAGTGGACTATATTTGATATTTGTGGAAGTTTGGAGATCCGTTTATCCGAAGTATGATCACCCAATTAAGCCATGAGAAATGTATGCCAATATATTTATGTGTGATTGTTACTATATTAATTGATGATTGAAAGCTATAAATAATTTATTTTTTGTATTGAAAATGCTTATGGAAATTTAATTGACATGTTTAATTAGTTTGGCTGACAATTAGTGAATGATTGGTTGTGAATTAAGTATGAATTGGATGTTAATTTACTAGTCATTTTTATTGACATTCACTGAGCTTTTTAAAACTCACACCCTCACAATTCGTGCTGATAATTGTCGGGATTAAGGAGCTGAGGAGCCAACCAAGGGAGTTCTAAGAGATTTAGGCTTGGTAGAGATTTTATTACACATTTTAGAGATTGTAATCGGGCATTGTGGAACTCCCGTGAATTAGTTTGATTATGGTTGTAATTGGACTTTGGACATTTATTTTGGATGGTTTTATAATAATTTTGAGGCATGTTTGAGTTTAATTATTGAATGATTTACTGTGCATTGTTGCTTGATAACATGGTGATTGATAACACGATGTGTGAAGCATGAAATTTATACTAACGATTGTTTAATTGGAGCTTCCATAGAGTGGTTTACTAGCGACTAAGGTATGCCACTTGTTTGATTTATTCAATGTTTGATGTGCATGAAATTAATTGTCTAATTCTATTTAATTGAGGCTTAATATATGTCAATAAATTCAATTGAAGTTGTGTGTATATGGATGTTAGTTAATCGTAGTTAAATCGGGTTAAATTGGCCATTTAAATATGTAAAATCAGGTTTTAAAATGAGTTTTTTCCACAAAAATAGGTGCAGTGGTTTTCATGCGGGTGTGTGCTTGTCCACATGGGCGTGTGAGGGGTTGCACACAGCCATGTGGGTGAATGACATGGATTTGTGAAAACTGGAGCTATCACACACGAGCGTGTACGATCTGCCTACAAGTTTTTTGTAGCACGAACACAGTCATTTAATGACACACAGCCTAGGGGACACGGCCGTGTGAGTTTTTATGGGTTTAAATTTGTATATTTTTAAATTGGTATTCTAATTTGTTTAAGATACAATTTAGTCCTAAAAATTGATTAATCTAATTAAAGCCTTAGATGATATGGAAACTTGGTAAAATTTTAGGACTAGTCTCGTAATGGGTAAAAATGGATAAAAACACACTTAATTTGTAATTCAGAATAGTTCCTGATAGTTTGCATTTGTTACAATTTAGTCTATAATAGTAAAACTTGAATTGGACATAACAAACGAACTCAATTTAAGCTGGAATTTTTAGGCTTGCATAATTTTGACTAAAAGAATGTCGGTAAACATTTAGATTTAAAATCGGGTTAGTTTTACCGTAGGAGGTAAAATGACAAAAATACCTTTAGGTTAAATTACCTAGGAAAAGTTTAAAATTGGCTCATAATTAGCTTTTGCGTTAATAAATAACTAATATTTAGATAAGATCGAGGTGTTATAAGGTTGGGGTATGTCTTGGGTGGTAGTTAGCCAGAGAGTCACTTAGGTGACTAATGTAATCTTCAAATTTGGGCAGGTTTGTCCTAGTCGGGTTTAGTGTGTCACAGTGTCATTGCTACATGACGAGGCCTATTGCTGGTGGTAGTCCATTGTGAGGAGCACCTAAACCGATCACTTGACGTAGTATTATTTTCTAAAGGCCTTCTGGAAGAAATATGTATGAGTGAGATATGTCGAGGCCAGGATGTTAAATCACCGGTACACCCTACGGCGCAGTAAAAAAATAAAATCTAGAGATCACATATAGGGATCCATGTGCAAGGAACGAATTGGGGTGAAAAATGGATGAATGATTACCTTTAATCATTGAACTAGATTACACAATTGTATGTCAATTCCAAGTCGCTACGAAAATGTTTCGGCCTCTACGTAATCCAACCGGTGTGACAACGAATGGTAAGCACTCTCTAATACTATTTCAGAGAAAAAAATTGCTTGACGGCTGCTAGACCTCACACATCCCTTATATCAATTATATTAGGTTTTTCTCAAAAACTCTATATTTCCTAATTTGGGAATAATTAATATTTTGATATGAATCAAATCATAATAATGTTTGACAAAAAAAATACAATTTCAGTAATTATAATAATATTTGATCCTAAATTATAATTACAATAATTATAACAAGGATTTCGATAAATTACCTTTTTTTAGTTAAATTTTATACGAATCAAATTCATATATTAATTTAACCATATTTTTCATTATGTGTTCAACATACTTGTACATATAATTCATTCGATATATAAATTAATTCTATACTCAATTTAATTCATGTTGACAGCTAAACACAATATCAACTATGTTTGGATTTCATTCATTTAAACCAAAAGGTGTGACCCTGTAGGTTCTTGTAACGTTAGCAGTAATACTAGAACGATTCTAATGTTACAAACAAGGAGTGGGATCTAGAAATGCATCATTGCTACCTAAGTTACAAGAAGTCATGATCCGACATAACCTCTCTGTTATTAAACCTTTATGTATTAAATCCTTTTGTCCTTTATATCCAGAATGGACACAAGTCATGGAATAGTCACACTTGTTAGTCCATCTAATGTTTCTTAATGTCCTGAGTAGACTATGAAAAACAAATAAGTATGATATCTCATACCAACTTATTCGAGCATGGCCATGCATTTCTAGTTTCACTTAATCAAGTGACCTAGGATATTGCTCTCATTATTTAGGAGGGACAAATTCTATATTGATCAACCATATCCCACTACATAGATTTTGGTATATCCAACATCAGCCTTTATATAACAACCAATTACGGTGGATGTTTGACTGTATCAAAATATACGACTTATGATGTTGGGATAATGATGATCTCAAGTCTAATGATCGTATACATTGTAATAACTATGAGTAATGTTGTGACTACTAAATAATAATCTAAGAAGTATACTCATAGTGGGTCAGTCTAATATATTGTTCTCTAACACACATACTCATGTATTGATTTTGACATCTCAAGTCAATGACAACACTTTGTCATCAATCAAGTACATGTTAGTCTTAATGCATTATTGTTGTTAAAGCCCACAATAATAATTGACTAAAGACTTTTTAAGAATAATCATATCATTCTTAGAACATTATTATAAAACAGTTTATTTATATACATAGGAAATAAACTAAAATAATAAAGGCTATGCCTTATATTAACAAATGAGGTAAAATATGTATGTAATTAAAATCATATCATGATTGGTCTTTGGGCATACTCTAACACATGAGATTTGAATTTATCTAGCTGAGGCAACGTAGTATGTGCGGTTGATTACGAGGCGGAGTTCCTGAGGCTCAGCCGTTATGATCTGGGAATAGTGGTTGATGAGTAAGATAAGTACACCCGATTTGAATTTGAGCTTAGATCTGACTTGATGATGCAAGTGGCTCCACTAAAAGAGAGGGTCTTCGAAGCTTTGGTAGAGAAGACCAAAATTTGTGAAGAGGTTAGGCACATTGAGCGCGAATAAAAGGAGCAAGTAAGAGCTCCTGCTAAGAGAGACTTGGGTCTGAGTGGATAGGCTCCACGTATAGTTAAGCGAGCCAGAGATGACTGAACCCACCAGAACTTTGTCACAGTAGGAGACAGGATCTAGAATTGTGCCACTTGTGGCAAGAGACATCCAGGTGAGTTTTGGCGAGGCATGGGTGCATGCCTAAAATATGGGTCACTAGACCATAAGATTCGAGAATGTCCTCGACTAAATGAGCAGATGCAAGGGTAAGGTTAAAATCATGCACCGAATAAGAAAGATGGTCAGTAGCCACAGTGAGTTCAGAAGCAAAATAGAGGAGGTAATGTGGGTCAGAGATAGTGAGCACTGGGTTAGGGTGCTAACTGAGTTGATGCAAGGCAGACACCGAGAGGATCATGATGCTGCCAATGCGATAGTAGGTGCCTTTACTATTAACGCTGTTCCTTATTTTGCATTGATAGGTAATAGCTTTACATATTCGTATGTGTCTTGCGTGATGGCTGAAAAATTGGGTATTCTGGTAGAGGAAACTGCTAGCGATGTGACCATACTTAGTCCTTTAGGACAATCTACACATATAAATAAAATCGATAGGCGATGTCCATTGCAACTGCAAGGTGAGGTATTTCTTACTGAACTTATAGAACTACCCTTCAGAGATTTTGATCTCATATTGGGAATGGACTGGTTGAGTGAGCATCGAGCCATCTTAGATTGCAAAACTAAACAAGTTACTTTGAGGAATTCTTTTGGAAATGAGATAATCATGGTTGGGGAGCGTCAGAATTATCTCACTATTGTGATTTTCGCCTTAGTAATGGAGAAATTGGTCTGTAAAGGATGTGACACCTATCTCACGTACATCTTGGATGCGAATATGGATAGTGCGGTATTGTAGAATATTCGTGTGGTAAAGAAGTTTCCTAACATCTTTCCTGAGGAGTTGCCTGGTCTACCTCTTGAGCGTGAGGTCGAGTTAGGAATTGGGTTGCTACTTGGGACAATACCGATGTCCATTGCACTCTATCGCATGGCACTTAAGAAGCTTAAGGAGCTTAAGGCTCAAATACAAAAGTTACTAGATCGTGGCTTCATAAAGCCGAGCATGTCGCTGTGGAGAGTTCTAGTTCTTTTTTGAAAAATAAAGATGGGTTTATGAGGCTGTGCATTGATTATTGTTAGCTGAATAAGTTGACTATGAAAAATAGGTACCTGTTGTTGAGGATCGATAACCTATTTGATCAATTCTGAGGTGCTACGATTTTATCTAAGATCGATTTGAGGTCAGGATACTACTAGTTGTAAGTGAAGGAGGTTGATGTACCGAAGGCTACTTTCAGGACTCAGTATGGGCACTAAAAATTCTTAGTGATGCCCTTCGGTCTTATGAATGCTCCTGCTGCGTTCATCGTCTTAATGAATAGAATTTTTCAGCCTTACCTTATTCGATCGTTGTGGTCTTCATTGATGACATCTTGATCTACTCCAAATTTGAGTTGGAACACAAGGATCACTTAAGGTTAGTCCTTCAAACCTTACGTGAGAAAAAGTTTTATGCGAAGCTCAATAAGTGTGAGTTTTGGCTCCGAGAGGTTATGTCTTTGGAACACGTAGTATCTACTGAAGGTATTCATGTGGATCCAAAAAAAAATTGAGGCTATCTTAGATTAGAAGCAACCCAAGAATGTTAGTGAGATCTGAAGTTTTCTTAGACTTACTAGCTATTATAGGAGGTTTGTGAAAGGATTCTCATTGATTGCGGCTTCGATGACGAAGTTATTGAGAAAGATTGCACCGTTTAAGTGGATTGATGAACAACAAGCTAGCTTTGAGAAGCTTAAGGCAGTTTTGACTCAGGCACCTGTGCTGATCCAACCCGAGTCTAGAAAGGACTATGTGGTCTATAGTGATGCATCCCATTCTGGTCTTGGCTATATGGTGATGTAAGATGGGAAGGTTGTGGCTTATGCTTCGAGGCAACTCAAACCACATGAGGGAAACTATCCAACTCATGATTTGGAGTTGGCTACTGTGGTTTTCTTTCTTAAGATATAGAGGCACTATTTCTATGGAGAGAAATGTGTCATTTATACAGATCACAAGAGACTTACGTATCTCCTCACCCAAAAGGAGTTGAACTTAAGACAGAGGTGTTGGATCAAACTTCTGAAAGACTATGACTGTACAACTGAGTATCATCTAGATAAGGCTAATGCTGTGGCGGATACGTTGAGTAGGAAGTCCCTATTGTAATTGAGAGCAAAGTTTGCTAAGTTGGGTTTATCTAATAATGGTGGTTTGCTTGTGGAGTTACAAGTGCGACCAACTTTGATTGAGGAGATTTGACTGAAGTATATTTCAAATTCGTCCTTAGAACCTCATGTGAAACTTGTTAAGGAGGGTAAGACTTCAAATTTTGCTTATAATTCTGAAAGAGTTTGGTGTTATTGTGGGAGATGCTGTGTACCTTCTGATTCTGAGATAAGGCAGTCTATACTTTGAGAAGCGCATAATAGTCGCTATGCTATACATCTTAGGGGTAGTAAGATGTATAGGGATCTTCATTAACAATATTGGTGGCTGGTACTAAAACATGATGTGACAGACTTTATGGTAAGATGCTTGACATGCCAACAAGTCAAGGCTAAACATCAATTCCCTTAGGGTTTACTTCAGCTTATTCAAGTTCATTAGTTGAAATGAGGGCGTATCACCATAATTTTGTTAGTGGGTACCGTTGACTGGAACGACGGAAATGTACAAGTGTACACAATCGCAACAAGTAATAAAGTGACAAGTAAATGTTGAGCTATCATACCCACAAGGACTGCGAAAAGAATTATTTATGAATGCAATTTAAAACACTTTGGTGAAAAATAATATTTTGTTGAAGAGGGTGATTAAAAACTAAGATTTTAAACTAAGTAGCTAAAGAAATAAATCTCAAATACACGATTTCAAAATATGATTTAATCAAGATGAAATAATTGTGTTGATTTAATTACATTTCTTTAACTTAGAATTATTAAGCTCATGCTTATGCTGTTATGAATAAATTCACGGCAACTCGGTAATTTGCTAACTTATGAACATATTCACCTACATAAATCCATTCATCTCTTAACATATCCCTATGTTAATTCAAACGATTAAACATAATTTAATAAGCAAACATGTTATGACACATACATACTCATTAAATTGAACTAATCTCTTGCATATCCCTATGTCAATTTTAATGATTAATAAAATCTAAAGAGCATATAAAAGACTACGTGAGGTAACAAGGTACTCTTACCTTGAAACAGTTTAATCACAATAATCTTACAAGTTATGCAAGGCAAGTGTATCGCCAGATACATTGCTAATTTAACCTTCAACTACATTCGAAGAATAAACATGCATTGATTAAGTATTGTGTCCATTAATTACAATTTCAGTCCGTTTAAATAATTAATTCATTAGCTACCTCACAACTGTAATGCAAGAATAACTTAGGCATGATTTTACTTAATCAAGCATTTTACCGAGGCCTGTAACAGCATAAACACAATTTTAATAATTTAAGCAGATGAAATGCAATCAAACCAACATAAATTAAATTCAAGCTAAAATAATTAAATTAACCATTCCAACAACATAAATATTCATAGATATAACAACAACAAAAATTAAAGAGATAGGGAACAAGAATCAAATCCGGTATTTTTCTAAGGCTTTGACAAAGTTGCTCCATTCTTTGTTCTTTGTTGTCCTCACCGATCAAGGCTTATATGAACACTCAATTGCTGCTCCAAAATGGCTGAAGAAGAACCCTTTTCCAAGGGGAGAAATCGGCACAAGAGCAAGAGACTTGAAATGGAAAAATGAGAGGAGAAAGTGAGATAGGAGAGAAGAGAGAAGAGATGTGAATGAATTAAGGTGTGCTTTGAATGATTAGCCAAGGGGGATTTTTATAGCTGAATGTGGCAGCTAAAATTTGTTAAAAATAGCAGCCAAAGAGCCACCCCTTGGTCGGCCATCTATGTGGCAAAGTTGATGGCTTCACCTTTGCTAAATATGGCTTTGGGCAAATCCATAAAGCCACCAATTGTGGATGGGGCTTGAATGCAACTTTGAAAAGTCTTCAAGGTCTTCTTTGCAAGCTTAATTAATCAGCTAATAAGATTATTTGGGTCAGCATACAGACGGTTTTGGGCTGCCCAATCCTTGGCCAGTTTAGTTCAATCGGTTCTGTTCAACTGAACCACTTTTCCCATAATTAATTAATAATAATTTATTTAGCCCAAATTAAATTGGGTATAAATTAAAATAAATTATATTATGAATTAATACATATAATTGGACCGTCTTAGGTTGGAAATTAATTCACCTCAATACTTCAAATTGCTTCTCGGTTTTGTGCTTCTGGCAGTGTCCGCCGAACCATTTTTCTCCCTTTGTGCAAATCTGTCAAAAATAACCAAAATTCATCAAAAATAATTATAAAATTAACTAAATTTCAACATGTTCATATTTTAAGTGCACTTTAATTATTTTATAAAAATTAATTATTTTTTGACAATAATTTAACTGAATTTGAATGAATTTAAGTTGAAAAGGATACAAAAAGTGTGTAATTTTTTGTGTTTCCACACCCCCAAACTTAATTCATTGCTCGTCCAGAGTAATGCACAAATTTTGAAAAGAATTTCTCGGAAACACCTTTGAAAAATTCTTTCATAACAACATTTTTCTCAAAATTATGAATTTAATATACTTATGCTCAAAGATAAGAAATTTGATAGTTATGCTACTTAAGTATACATATCGTTCAAATAAATCTCAACAACTATTGTGATAGCAAAGACTAAATGCTTCCTAATAAAGTCATGTTAAACTTTACCAATGTAATTTTATTCCCTTTATTCAAGATTAAGCTGGAATCATTAAGTTTAACTTATGTCTTCATATGTTGTACGCAGCAATTTCTCTCCACTAATGTAGGTAGCATTGGGATTTTTGAATCAATAGGTCTTTAACAAGGTTGTAACGTGGCTGGGCTTAAGGGTAGGTAAAAGATAGATAGATTTAGGTTTTTAAACCCTAGACTCAGCTTGCATTGGACCTTCAAAATAATTACTATCAATACATCAACTTTCTTTACTTTCACATGCTCTTTTGTACATCTTATTTTAAGAACTCATGCTCTCTCTCTCTTTTTTTTTTCATAATTCAAGCATTTTGCTGAATGTACTACAATTTTAGAGCATTCGATACTTCTTTTCAACTCCACTAAACTTAATTTTAAAGAATACTTCGAATAGTACTGAGTCTAGTGTTTGGGAAAATTTTAAGATATTTAAGAGAGAAGTGATGGCTAAATTTGCAAGGGTTCAAATAAAATTAGGCCAAATAGTCTTAAAGTTGGGTTTCAAAGGATAAAAAATTCATCATGGTTGGCTTGAAAGGCTCAAACGGTCCAAACAAATGTTGCCTAAATCATTTTCAATGTTTCATGCTTCCTAGGATTTCGCCTCAAGAAACTACCAAGTCAATTCTAAAGACTTAAACTTTCATGCATGCTTTATTAAAAATACATTCATATCATTATTAAGCTAACATAGTAATTTATTAAAATAATAGAACTTTATTTATACTGAAGTTTAGCATACTTAACAAAATTTCAAATTATTGAACAAAATATATCCTAATCATAATTAAAAGAAAAATTTATTCTGAGTGGAAATGATTCAAATTCAATTTTTTTGGTCTCCTTACTTAAGATGAACAATGTCCTCATTGTTTAAAGTGAATAGATACTATACATAATGTAGGATTCTAGAAAAGATGAGGTGAGTCAAATTGACTGCTTAAGTGTCAAGCTTTCTCTAGATCCAATCCTAGACATGTATATACCTATTGCCACACTTTATACTTTGCAACTTGTGAAATTTTATTTATGATTTCCCTCTCTTATTATGCGAAAATAAAAATTCCTAATTAAACCTAATCCTAAAATGATCTAAGAACAGAAATAAAATAAGTTCAAGATCCCCCGTTTTATTTATTTACAGACCCTTCTGAATTTGACCATCTTTTGCTCCATCATTATTGCCTTTGCATGAATCACTTCGCTCATTCTTCAATAAAATCTGGAAATTCAGGCACAAAAATAAATAGGTCATTGTAAACTTTCTTAAGAGCACTTCGTATTGAGTCATCCTTTATTTTTAAGTATCTCCAGTAGGCTTGTTGCTGCCATTGCGTATGCTGCATTATGTCCATCAACTTTGACAGCTCATCTCGAAGATCTAGGCTAGGCGGTTAAGCTCTGAACTTTGAAGTTTCGTCATCAGGTTCAACTTCTGGTTCTAGTGGTTCCACCTTATCAGGGACTTCAGTCGATTTCATTAGTTTGATCTCTGTGGGATCTTCTTCCTCTTCTTCGGGATCCTCACTTTCATCAATTCGCTGCTGTAGAATAGAATCTCTAGCTATTCGGTAGAGGTCCCAGTCTGTGATTGTGCCCTGGCTATAGCCTGTCTTCTTTACGTTTGCAAGAATTTTAGCTTTCAAGCACAAAATTGTTATCGTAAAGGGAAAGTAGGCTGGGCCAGAACATCTAATGGCATAATTCTGTATTTCTCTCAGGATAATTTTTCCCACATCAATGGTCTTTCCAGTTAAAATCGAGTATAATAAGACCATTCACTCTAATGAAATTGTAGTCCCATGTGAGCTAGGCATAAGGCTGAAACGGATGAAATAGAACCATACTTTCATGAGTGGTGCCAATTATTCTCTTCGACAAGTGTGGATTCATTGTTTTGACACAGTCCACTTAGAACCTAAAACTGTAAGTTTCTCGAGAATTTCTTGCAAATTTTCAGGCTCTATATTGCTAATTAAGGAAGAATATTCATCGTTTTCGAAATCAGGCAACTCAAAGAACTCACTAATAGCGTTTGAAGTTATTGGTACCTTGATTCCGTGAACTGGAACTTCTGTCAACTCACTTGAGGTTAAATTTGCATAGAATTCGCAAACTAGTTCCTCATCCACACTAGGTCTCTTCTCAGAAAACAATTCCCAATTGAGGGTTTCAGCAACGTGACGAATACGTGCCATAAAATCTTTGTAGTTGCTCTCTTTCAATATAAAGCCTTTCTCTGGATGCATCTGTTGATTTTTGAAGATACTCTTGTATCTTGCTTTGGCTTTTTCACAATGAAACTTGTTTTGTGTTCATCAATTTGGGCGCAGGCACGAGTTCTCTTGCGAGGCATGATTAACCTGAAAAAGATGGAAGAACTATTTTCTCAAAAATTTAACTAAATAAAAATTATTAATAATTCAAATAATTGAAGAATTAAATAATTGAATAAAATTAAAATTTAGGAGAAAAATTGGTCTTACCACATTTTCAATAAAAATTAAGAACTCCTAAAAATAATTAATGAATAAAAGAGGTCAATTTAGGTAGGTTGGAGGGTTATCAGCTAAGGAGATTGGTGTAGGTGTGTTGTGCAGATGGGCGTGCGACGATGAGCTTGGCGTGGGTAGTTATGCGGGCTGTAGGCCGCAACACCGAGTGGGCCATAGCTTGGGTTCACGCGAGCTGGGGCTAGAGAGAGCACGAGGTACGCGGATCCTTACGAGCAGACCTATCGAGTGGCGCCAAGGAGCAGCTGCTGGGCGCACGGAGGAAGCAGGTGTACGCAGGGTGAGCTACTGGCCGATTGGTTGGGTGCTGTTGTGGCTAGGGGCTTGAGGCACTTAGGGGGTTTGGTACTTTGGGATTTTGAGTGATGAATGATGAAGAGGGTGATATTTATAATGAAGGGAATAGGACTTAAAGTAGAATTCTTAGAACAATTAAATTATTCTAAGTTCTAATCCTAAATAAAGTTAACAACAATTAATAATTAATAAAATACATATTAAATTATTAATGCTATTAATTTGTTTAAAAATAAAATAAACTAATCCTCATTCTATGCTAAATTGATAAAAATTAACATATAAATTATAATAGATATAATTATATATTAAAGATTATCATCTTGTTATTAAAAAAAACTTATCAAATAAAATATGATTAAATTAAAACTAATCCTAACTTTTTATAAAGTTGATAATAATTAATATATATTATAATGGATATAATTATATATTAATAATTATCATCTTTTTTTATTAAACTAAAAACATTTATTCTAGAAGCCTTTTTAAAATATTTACAAAGAAAGACATCTAATTTTTTATTATTTACGAAAAGAGCAACCAACTTTTAAAAATACTTCAAGTAAATCCCTAGACTTAATGAAAATTTAATATTGAGTTGCAATTTAAAACTTGGATCAAAATTGACCATTTTATTTGAAAAACCAAAAATTTAATTTTCTATTTAGGGAAAAATTTCTCGAAAAATTATGTTAAAATCAATTCCCAAGAAAGATTGGAAGGGTCACAAGCGGTCCTGCTTAAGTTCCAATCTCCTAGACAGAATTTATTTAAACATACTAATCCCGAAAATATACCCTAAATAATTTATTAAAAAGGAAAATAAGAAAATTTAAACATCTGATACAATGAATGAAATTTGATTCTGTTCAGTCTTATCTCCTCAGTAATGTTTCAGATGCAAAGCATTAACTTGAAAATTACCTCTCTTACCTTGGAGTTCAACAACTCTGTATGGATAGACGCGATGAATTATAAATGGACCGGACCAACGTGATTTTAATTTACCCAGAAAGAACCTTAATCTGGAATTGAATAACAAAAGTTGCTGACCTACTTCAAATTCTCGAACTTGAATGTGCTTGTCATGCAATTTCTTAAGTCTTTCTTTGAGTAATTTTGCATTTTAGTATGAGAACATTTGGAATTCCTCTAGCTCATTGAGTTGGAGCATCCGTTTCTCTTTAGCAAGCTTCAGATTCAAGTTGAGTTGTCGTAGGGCCTAATAAGCTTTGTGCTCTAACTCCAGGGGTAGATGACAAGCTTTCCCAAAGACCATCCTGTAGGGTGACATCCCTAAAGGTGTCTTACATGCTGTTCTGTAAGCCCATAAAGCATCATCCAATCTTTTGGACCAATCTTGTCGGTTCCGGCAAACTACCTTCCCAAGTATGCCTTTGACCTCCTTGTTCACCAGTTTAGCTTGCCCATTCGTCTGCGGATGGTAAGCTGAAGCGACCTTGTGTTTCACCCCATGTTTATCTAATAACCATTTCTACCACTTGTTCACAAAATGGGACCCTTCATCGCTGATGGTAGCTCTTGGGGTTCCAAACCTTGTGAATCACGTGTTTCTACAAAAACTTCATCACAACCCTATCATCATTTGTCGGATAAGTTTCAGCCTCGACCCACTTAGACATATAGTCTACTGCTACTAATATGACTTGTGACCAAAAGACGGCGGAAAAGGACCAAGAAAGTCAATACCCCATATATCGAACAATTCTACCACACTGATATTTGTTCGAGGCGTTTCAGTTCTGTTGGTGACATTTCTAACCCTTTGACATCAAGCACAACTCTTTACGTAAGCATATGCATCCTTGAACAATGTTGGTCAAAAGAATCCAGCTTGCAATACTTTGGCTGCAGTAAGAGTACCTCCAAAGTGTCCCCCACTTGGAGCTGAATGACAATGGTATAAAATCTTTTGTACTTCATCTTCTTCCATGCATCTCCTGATCATTTGATCTGCGCACTTTTTAAACAAGTACGGTTCTTCCCAGAAATAGTACTTCACATCGTGAAGAAACATTTTCTGTAACACCCCGTGCCCGAGACCGTTGCCGGAGTCGAACACGAGGTGCTGACCGACTTAGTTCATTTACTTTGTTTTCACAGTCCATTAAAAAAAATTCCTGACAGGCTGGCTAACCGCATCACTGTCGCCTTAAAAATCATATCTCGAGTTCCAAAACTCGAAATCTGATTCCGTAAATTTTACCTGAAATTAGACTCATATATCCATCTGTGGATTTATTTCTAGAATTTTTGGTCGAGCCAATTGGTACAATTTATTAGTTAAAGTCTCCCCTGATTCTGGGTTCGACTACTCTGACCTTCACGTATTATGACTTGGATATCTCCCTGTACAGAGCTTCAATACTCATACCGTTTGTTTCTAATGAAACTAGACTCAAAGGGAAATCTATAAATATAAGGCATGACTTCTAATTATCTCTGGATAATTTATGGTAAATTTTCAAAGTCGAAACAGGAGATCCAGAAACCGTTCTGGCCCTGTTTCACGAGAACTTTAATATCTCTTAATATACTGTTCATATGATTGTTTCGTTACTTTCATATGAAAATAGATTCATCAAGGTTCGATTACATAATTTATTCACTATTTAATTCCATTCCTACAAATTTTAGTGATTTTTCAAATCCATACCACTGCTGCTGTCAGCATCTGTTTTCAAGGTAAACTTTACCTATTTCGTGGTTACCATGGACCAACTAGAGTTTTGTCATACATAGGTCCGCATATGATCATATTTAGCCATTCTAATGGCTGATCATTTGCCCAACACTTCCATTCCAGTCCATAGTCACATCATGAAACCATATATATATACATAAACACAAATGGTCTAATGCCATACTCCACTTCTATGAGCCATTTTCGCATGGCTGTACACACATACATCACAAAAAGTACTTGAAAAACAACAAAGGGTAGTCCTATACATGCTATATCCAGAGTTCAACTAAAAGAGTACCCAAAGGGCTTTGATAGTGTGGATGACTTCGACTTCGATGATCTCGAATCCGATATCTAACGAACAAAATCTATAAAACATAGAGCCAAAGCAACGGGGTAAGCATTTTAAAGCTTAGTAAGTTTCAAGTAATGAAATCGGCTTTGACTAAAGTATTACATTCACATAGCTATATGAATCACTTTATTAATACACATTCTCATAAACATACTTACTTCACACTTCATCAACATATATACACGAGGTATTAACCTATCTAAAAGCCGAAAGTTCGTTAGTCGATTGAACGAATACTATTTAAAACGAATCGACTTTTCCGATGCACACGCAAACATACCTTATCGTTTGGATTTTTCGAGCGTATTAATTGAATTTATTACAGCACAACACGCTCACCTTCGAACCCAAGTTTCTTCGGAATTTAGCCGGATATAACCACAAGCACAATTGCCTTCGGGTCTTAACACGGGTATAGCAACTCGCACAAATGCCTTCGGGTCTTAGCCCGGATATATCAACTCCCACAAATGCCTTCGGGTCTTAGCCCGGATATATCAACTCGCACAAATGCCTTCGGGTCTTAGCCCGGATAAAATCACTAGCATAAATGCCTTCGGGACTTAGCCCGGATAAAATCACTAGCATAAATGCCTTCGGGACTTAGCTCGGATATCATTCAAATGCTCATGCACACATATATCAATAATCATGACACATCCATATTTCATTTTCGTTACTAAGGCTCAAACACAAAACATTTATTAAACCTTTCCAATTTCGGCTCAATAGCCACACACAAAGAGCATGATTTCAATTGGCTTTATAACATAGTCTCTATGCACATTCGGCTATCCGTCATAGTATGACTAATCATTTCAATATAATTCAAGTAGGGTCATTACTCGAAGACTTACCTCGGATGTTGTCGAACGGTTTCGACGGCTATTCGACCACTTTTTCCTTCCCTTTATCGGATTTAGTTCCCCTTTGCTCTTGAGCTTAATTCAAACAAATTTAACTCATTAAAGTCTCATTTTGCTAGCTTATGGCCGAATATGACAAGGAGTTTGATAGGTCATATGGCCACCTTTTAGCTCAAATACACAATGGTCATACGCATTTTTAATCACATCAAGCAATTTAATACAATTCATTCGAACATCAAAAGAGAAGCTCAAGGTACTTAGCCCATATATACATTAGACATTAGAGTCACATATGTACGGAATTACGAATCGAATTCAACACACTAGCTAATATTTCCCTTAGCCGAATTTTCTAAGTCAAGATAAAGCCATCAATATGCTTACCTATGGCCGAACATACACATCAACTTATGTACTCATTCATGTGGCCGAACATACATGTCTATGTTGAGGCCGATTGCAACACTCAATACATTCTACAAGTATGGTCACTTGTATTGACTAAACACCATTTTGTTTCAAGTTCAAAACTTGGCCCATACACATATATACACTAGTAAAGCATCCTCTCCCTTTCCATCAATTCAACACATGCATTACTCATTAATATACAAAAATTATATTCGGCCTTAGCACACAACTTGCTAGCCGATTCTTCTCCATCTAGCAACTAATGCACATATGTGCTCATTTGTTAGACTCTACTTCATCTAACAACAACCATATTTTCCCTTCTACTTCCTACCATGGCCAAATGCATCACAACACCATACCATTTCAATTTTTTGTCATGGTTAAACAAAGAACTTAATGTCTCACTCAAAAATGCTAAAAGAAGATTCAAGAATCATCAATCCACCATCACATGCACCATTACAAAGCTTCACTTTTAGCATGCAAATGATATCAACACCAATCCACCTTGGCCGAATATCATCTCCATGACATAGTAAAGATTTGAACCATGGGCTATTTAGAACTCAAGCTAACTACTAAAACTTGCATGCATCTCATGGAACATCATCAAACATACCTTAGTCTATCAAACCACCATAGCCGATTTCCTCAAAGCTCTTTTTCCTACTTTTTCTTTCTCCTATTCGGCCAAGAACAACATGAGAGCTTTTCTCTTCTTTTTTTTTTTGGTCATGCATGAGAATGATGAACACATTTTTTTCTCTTTGTTTTCTTCCTTCAATTTCTTATTAGTTTATTGCCCATGCTTCTTATTTTATTCTTCCATTAACACAACATGTTTCATGACATGTTTTGCCCATCATCCCTTGTCATGGCCAGCCACTAGTACTTAAATGGGGGGAAATTGACATGCAAGTCCACCCCTTTGATTACATGCACTATTAGGCCACTTGCATTTGCCTAGCACATTTCTAAATGTTCTCACATAAGTCCTATCAACTAAATTCACATGCAATTAACTAAATCGAAGCTTAAAACTTTCACACATTTATATTCACATATTTTAGGCAATAATTATCACATTCAAATAATTTGGTGACTCGGTCTAGCGGTCCCGAGACCACTTTCCGACTAGGGTCACTTTAGGGCTGTCACAACTCTCCCCCACTTAAGAAATTTTCGTCCTCGAAAATTTGACCGGTAAATAGGTTTGGGTATCGTTCTTTCATCGAGCTCTCGGTTTCCCAAGTAGCTTCCTCGATCCCGTGTTTGAGCCATAACACCTTTACTAACGGAACCATTTTGTTTCGCAACTCTTTCACTTCACGAGCTAGGATACGCATTGGTTCTTCTTCATAACTCATATCGGCTTGAATTTCAACCTCTGATGGGCTAATTATGTGCGATGGATCAGATCTATAGCGTCGAAGCATCAAAACATGAAAGACGTCGTGAATCTTTTCAAGTTCAGGGGGAAAAATCAATCGATACGCAACTAGACCAACTCGTTCGGAGATTTCGTACGGCCCAATGAATCTCGGACTCAACTTGCCCTTACGGCCAAATCTGAGTACCTTTTTCCAAGGCGAAACTTTAAGAAACACTTTATCTCCCACCTGATATTCAATGTCTTTTCGTTTCAAATCCGCATACGATTTCTGACGATCCGTGGCTGCCTTTAGACTTTCACGGATTACCTTTACTTTCTGTTCGGCATCTTTAATCAAATCAACTCCAAAAATTTTACTTTCACCGAGCTCGGTCCAAAACAATGGTATACGGCATTTACGACCGTACAAAGCCTCGTAAGGTGCCATCTTAATACTTGATTGAAAACTATTGTTGTAAGCGAATTCAATCAAAGGTAAATACCGTTCCCATGAACTACTGAACTCGAGGATGCAACATCTCAACATATCCTCAAGTATCTGAATTATCCGCTCGGATTGACCATCGGTTTGGGGGTGAAAAGCAGTGCTAAAATGCAGCTTGGTACCTAAAGCTTCTTGCAATTTCTTCCAAAATCGTGAGGTGAATCTTGGATCTCTATCCGACACGATAGAAATAGGTACCCCGTGTAATCTCACAATCTGAGAAACGTACAATTCAGCTAGTTTATCCAATGAAAATCCGTACGCACGGGGATAAAGTGAGCTGACTTAGTCAGTCTATCAACAACAACCCAAATCGTATCCTTCTTACTTGCTGACAATGGCAGTCCAGACACAAAGTCCATTGTGACTCGATCCCATTTCCACTCAGGTATCATGATCGGCTGAAGTAATCCTGAAGGCACTTGATGTTCCGCTTTCACTTGTTGACATATTAAACATCTCGAAACAAAGTCGGAGATGTCTCGTTTCATACCATGCCACCAAAACCGACATTTCAAATCGTTGTACATTTTCGTACTCCCCGGGTGAATTGACATTCGGCTACAATGGGCTTCGTTCAGAATCATCGAAATGAGTTCTGAATTCCTTGGAACACACAAACGACTTCTGAACCTCAAACAATCATCATCATCAATTTGAAACTCCGATTCCTTGTTCAGAACACACTCAGCCTGTTTTGCAACCAATTCATCATCGACTTTCTGAGCTTCACAAATTTGATGAATCAATATTGGTTTGGCTTTTAATTCAGCTACTAACACATTGTCGGGTAGAACAGACAAGTGTACATTCATCACTCGCAAAGCAAACAGTGATTTCCGGCTTAAGGCGTCCGCAACCACATTAGCCTTTCCCGGGTGATAATTAATGACAAGCTCATAATCTTTCAACAACTCAAGCCAACGCCTTTGTCGCAGATTCAAGTCTCGCTGGGTCATCAAATATTTGAGACTTTTGTGATCCGAAAATACATGGCACTTCTCACCAAACAAATATTGTCGCCATATTTTCAAAGCAAATACGATGGCGGCTAGTTCGAGATCATGGGTCGGATAATTTTTCTCATGTGGCTTTAATTGTCTCGACGCATAGGCCACCACTCGACCTTCTTGCATCAATACGCAACCCAACCCAAGTAGGGATGCGTCACTATAAATGACAAACTCTTTGCCTGATTCGGGTTGCACTAAAATTGGAGCTTCAGTCAAATAAGTTTTCAGTTGATCGAAACTTTTCTGACATTTCTCCGTCCATTCGAACTTACCATCCTTTTGAAGTAGCTTCATCATTGGTGTGGCTATCATCGAGAAACCTTTTACAAATCGTCGGTAATAACCGGCGAGTCCCAAAAAGCTCCGAACCTCAGTAATATTTCTCGGAGGCTTCCAGTTAAGTATGGCTGAAATTTTGTTCGGGTCAACTCGAATACCCGATGCGGATACCACGTGGCCCAAGAAGCTAACCTCTCTTAACCAGAACTCACACTTACTGAACTTAGCATATAACTGCTTATCCCGTAAAATTTGCAACACTAATCTCAGGTGCTCAGCATGTTCGGTCTCATCTTTTGAATAGACCAAGATGTCATCAATGAACACAACTACGAACCGGTCCAAATACTGTCTGAAGATCCGATTCATCAAATCCATAAATACCGCAGGGGCATTAGTGAGCCCGAACGACATCACTAAGAACTCGTAGTGACTGTACCTCGTTCTGAAAGCAGTTTTGGGTACGTCCGAATCTCGAATCCGCAACTGATAATAACCCGATCTCAAATCTATCTTTGAAAACACTGAGGCTCCCTTTAGTTGGTCAAACAAATCATCAATACGTGGTAACGGATATTTATTCTTTATCGTCACTTTATTCAGTTGACGATAGTCAATGCACAACCTCATGGTTCCGTCCTTCTTTTTCACAAACAATACTGGTGCACCCCAAGGTGAGAAACTTGGTCGAGCGAAACCTCTATCCGTCAATTCTTGCAACTGAGCTTTCAACTCTTTTAACTCGGTTGGTGCCATACGATACGGAGCTATCGAAATCGGCGTAGTCCCAGGTACAAGCTCAATACCAAACTCTATCTCCCGAACAGGTGGTAAACCCGGTAATTCTTCAGGAAAAACATCCGGGTATTCGCAAACCACCGGCACAGATTCGGGTTTCTTTTCTAATTCTTTGTCATCAAGTACATACGAAGGTATGCTTCGCACCCTTTTCTTACATATTTCTGGGCCAACATTGAGGATATTACAGCTGGCAACCCATCCAAGTCCGTAGACTCAACTCGGATTACTTCGTTATTTGCGCACCTCAAATCAATAGTCTTGCTTTTGCAATTCACAACCGCATCATGCACGGTCAACCAATCCAACCCGAGAATAACATCAAATTCATCAAACGGCAAAAGTATCAAGTCCGCCGGAAAACAGGAACCTCGAATTACTAGGGGACATTTCTTACACACTTTGTCGACAAGCACGTAACGACCCAAGGGATTTGACACCCGAATTACGAACTCAGTAGACTCAATAGGTAAAGTCTTACTGGATGCTAAGGTTTCACATATGTAAGAATGAGTAGAACCGGGGTCAATCAAAGCAATTACATTAGTATCAAAGAGAGTAAAAGTACCGGTAATAACATTAGGCGAAGAAGCATCCTCGCGGGCACGTATAGCATAAGCTCTAGCAGGCGCACGAGCCTCGGATCTGGTCGTAGCATCTCTAGATCCTCTCTGACCACCACTAGCATTGCCCGTATTTCTAGATGGTCTACCTCGAGCAGTGGTAGCACCCGGTTTCCCACTCTGATTTACATTCTGTTCAGACAACCTCGGGCAATCTTTAATGAAGTGGTCAACTGATCCGCACTTGTAACAGGAGCGGTCATGGAATCTACAACTCCCCGAATGCCATTTACCGCAATATCGACATTCCTTTCTGTCTCGACGTTCATTCCCAACACTGGCGACCGAAGTGCCTCGTGTACCCACAGGGGTCGATCACGATCTCGTCTAAAAAGGCCCGAAGTGCCTCTAGACCGGCCCACATCATCTCGAAATTTCTTCGATGCCTGTTGAAGAGACTTTCCCGAGGATCTTTTACGAAACTCTCCAGTTCCTACATCAACTTTTTGTTTTTCTTTTCTAAGCTCTTCTGCTTTACAAGCTCGCTCGACAAGTACTACGAACTCTCGTATTTCAAGAATGCCAACGAACATTTTTATATCTTCATTCAGCCCATCCTCGAAGCGTTTACACATGATAGCCTCGGATGAAACACATTCCCGAGCGTATCTACTAAGTCTAACAAATTTTCGCTCGTAATCAGTAACTGACATAGAACCTTGCTTAAGCTCAAGAAATTCCTTCCGTTTTTGATCAACAAATCTCTGACTGATATACTTTTTCCGAAACTCAGTTTGGAAAAACTCCCAAGTTACTTGCTCTCGGGGCACAACAGAAGTCAGAGTACTCCACCAATAGTAGGCAGAATCACGTAGCAAGGAGATAGTACACTTTAGGCACTCATCGGGTTTGCAAGATAGCTCGTCGAGTACCCGGATAGTGTTGTCCAACCAAAATTCAGCTTGCTCGGCATCATCGCTGTCCGTAGCTTTAAATTCAGTAGCCCCATGTATTCGGATTCTGCCAACTGGGGGCTTATTTGACCTTATTTGGTCAGTTTTCGGAGGTATTGTAGGTGCGGGGGTTGTATTAGTCGGGAATGGAGGTTGTGGAACAGCCGTATTAGTTCGAATGTATTGGTTGAACCAATCATTCATCACGCTATAGAAAGCTTGTCTAGCTTCATCATTCGGATTACTAGCATTAGGTTGAGAGTCCGCCGGCGCTGTCCCTTGTGCGGGAGCAGGCGCCACACTCTCCACATCATCAGCTATCGCTCGGTTGGGATCGGGATCCATTACTATAAATAAACACAAATTCAAATGTCAGAAATCACCACACTATCAATTAATCACATAATGGCATGTATAGCTAGACCCAAACGTATTACGGTAGTCCTAGAATCGACTAAACCGTAGCTCTGATATCAATAAAATTGTAACACCCCGCGCCCGAGACCGTTGCCGGAGTCGAACACGAGGTGCTGACCGACTTAGTTCATTTACTTTGTTTTCATAGTCCATTAAAAAAAATTCCAGACAGGCTGGCTAACCGCGTCACTGTCGCCTTAAAAATCATATCTCGAGTTCCAAAACTCGAAATCTGATTCCGTAAATTTTACCTGAAATTAGACTCATATATCCATCTGTGGATTTATTTCTAGAATTTTTGGTCGAGCCAATTGGTACAATTTATTAGTTAAAGTCTCCCCTGATTCTGGGTTCGACTACTCTGACCTTCACGTATTATGACTTGGATATCTCACTGTACAGAGCTTCAATACTCATGCCGTTTGTTTCTAATGAAACTAGACTCAAAGGGGAATCTATACATATAAGGCATGACTTCTAATTATCTCTGGATAATTTATGGTAAATTTTCAAAGTCGAAACAGGAGATCCAGAAACTGTTCTGGATCTGTTTCACGAGAACTTTAATATCTCTTAATATACTATTCATATAATTGTTTAGTTACTTTCATATGAAAATAGATTCATCAAGGTTCGATTACATAATTTATTCACTATTTAATTCCATTCCTACAAATTTTAGTGATTTTTCAAATCCATACCACTGCTGCTGTCAGCATCTGTTTTCAAGGTAAACTTTACCTATTTCGTGGTTACCATGGACCAACTAGAGTTTTGTCATACATAGGTCCGCATATGATCATATTTAGCCATTCTAATGGCTGATCATTTGCCCAACACTTCCATTCCAGTCCATAGTCACATCATGAAACCATATATATATACATAAACACAAATGGTCTAATGCCATACTCCACTTCTATGAGCCATTTTCGCATGGCTGTACACACATACATCACAAAAAGTACTTGAAAAACAACAAAGGGTAGTCCTATACATGCTATATCCAGAGTTCAACTAAAAGAGTACCCAAAGGGCTTTGATAGTGTGGATGACTTCGACTTCGATGATCCCGAATCCGATATCTAACGAACAAAATCTATAAAACATAGAGCCAAAGCAACGGGGTAAGCATTTTAAAGCTTAGTAAGTTTCAAGTAATGAAATCGGCTTTGACTAAAGTATTACATTCACATAGCTATATGAATCACTTTATTAATACACATTCTCATAAACATACTTACTTCACACTTCATCAACATATATACACGAGGTATTAACCTATCTAAAAGCCGAAAGTTCGTTAGTCGATTGAACGAATACTATTTAAAACGAATCGACTTTTCCGATGCACACGCAAACATACCTTATCATTTGGGTTTTTCGAGCGTATTAATTGAATTTATTACAGTACAACACGCTCACCTTCGAACCCAAGTTTCTTCGGAATTTAGCCGGATATAACCACAAGCACAATTGCCTTCGGGTCTTAACCTGGGTATAGCAACTCGCACAAATGCCTTCGGGTCTTAGCCCGGATATATCAACTCCCACAAATGCCTTCGGGTCTTAGCCCGGATATATCAACTCGCACAAATGCCTTCGGGTCTTAGCCCGGATAAAATCACTAGCATAAATGCCTTCGGGACTTAGCCCGGATAAAATCACTAGCATAAATGCCTTCGGGACTTAGCTCGGATATCATTCAAATGCTCATGCACACATATATCAATAATCATGACACATCCATATTTCATTTTCGTTACTAAGGCTCAAACACAAAACATTTATTAAACCTTTCCAATTTCGGCTCAATAGCCACACACAAAGAGCATGATTTCAATTGGCTTTATAACATAGTCTCTATGCACATTCGGCTATCCGTCATAGTATGACTAATCATTTCAATATAATTCAAGTAGGGTCATTACTCGAAGACTTACCTCGGATGTTGTCGAACGGTTTCGACGGCTATTCGACCACTTTTTCCTTCCCTTTATCGGATTTAGTTCCCCTTTGCTCTTGAGCTTAATTCAAACAAATTTAACTCATTAAAGTCTCATTTTGCTAGCTTATGGCCGAATATGACAAGGAGTTTGATAGGTCATATGGCCACCTTTTAGCTCAAATACACAATGGTCATACGCATTTTTAATCACATCAAGCAATTTAATACAATTCATTCGAACATCAAAAGAGAAGCTCAAGGTACTTAGCCCATATATACATTAGACATTAGAGTCACATATGTACGGAATTACGAATCGAATTCAACATACTAGCTAATATTTCCCTTAGCCGAATTTTCTAAGTCAAGATAAAGCCATCAATATGCTTACCTATGGCCGAACATACACATCAACTTATGTACTCATTCATGTGGCCGAACATACATGTCTATGTTGAGGCCGATTGCAACACTCAATACATTCTACAAGTATGGTCACTTGTATTGACTAAACACCATTTTGTTTCAAGTTCAAAACTTGGCCCATACACATATATACACTAGTAAAGCATCCTCTCCCTTTCCATCAATTCAACACATGCATTACTCATTAATATACAAAATTATATTCGGCCTTAGCACACAACTTGCTAGCCGATTCTTCTCCATCTAGCAACTAATGCACATATGTGCTCATTTGTTAGACTCTACTTCATCTAACAACAACCATATTTTCCCTTCTACTTCCTACCATGGCCAAATGCATCACAACACCATACCATTTCAATTTTTGTCATGGTTAAACAAAGAACTTAATGTCTCACTCAAAAATGCTAAAAAGAAGATTCAAGAATCATCAATCCACCATCACATGCACCATTACAAAGCTTCACTTTTAGCATGCAAATGATATCAACACCAATCCACCTTGGCCGAATATCATCTCCATGACATAGTAAAGATTTGAACCATGGGCTATTTAGAACTCAAGCTAACTACTAAAACTTGCATGCATCTCATGGAACATCATCAAACATACCTTAGTCTATCAAACCACCATAGCCGATTTCCTCAAAGCTCTTTTTCCTACTTTTTCTTTCTCCTATTCGGCCAAGAACAACATGAGAGCTTTTCTCTTCTTTTTTTTGGTCATGCATGAGAATGATGAACACATTTTTTTCTCTTTGTTTTCTTCCTTCAATTTCTTATTAGTTTATTGCCCATGCTTCTTATTTTATTCTTCCATTAACACAACATGTTTCATGACATGTTTTGCCCATCATCCCTTGTCATGGCCAGCCACTAGTACTTAAATGGGGGGAAATTGACATGCAAGTCCACCCCTTTGATTACATGCACTATTAGGCCACTTGCATTTGCCTAGCACATTTCTAAATTTTCTCACATAAGTCCTATCAACTAAATTCAGATGCAATTAACTAAATCGAAGCTTAAAACTTTCACACATTTATATTCACATATTTTAGGCAATAATTATCACATTCAAATAATTTGGTGACTCGGTCTAGCGGTCCCGAGACCACTTTCCGACTAGGGTCACTTTAGGGCTGTCACATTTTCCTTTGATGATATGTCTTATCAATTGGCATCAAACCATAAGCTAAATAGTTAGCAATATCAACAAACCAAGGGGTATTATGGACATGATTTACCTTCAGCATGTGTTCCTCCGGAAACGTCTCTCGAATTGGTATAAGAGGAGAGTTCCCTTATTGCGGCTTCAATCTGGACAAGTGATCTGCTACTTGATTTTCCACTCCCTTTCAATCTTGAATTTCTAGATCAAACTCTTGAAGTAGAAGTACCCATTGGATCAACCTCGGCTTAGCGTATTTCTTGGAAAGTAAGTACTTAATTGCCGAGTGGTCAGTATAGAAAGTCACTTTGGTACCTACAAGATAAGATCGAAACTTGTCAAAAGAAAACACAATAGCAAGTAAATCTTTTTCTGTTACTGTATAATTCAGTTGAGCTCCTGTAAGAGTTTGACTTGCGTAGTAGATGGGATGAAAAACTTTGTTCCTTCGCTGACCCATGGCAGCTCCTATCGTGAAGTCACTTGTGTTACACATCAGTTCGAATGGAAAATCCCAGTCTGGTGTGTTGATTATGGGTGCCGTAACTAATTGACTCTTTAAATCTTTGAAAGCCTTTAAGCATTCCTCATCGAACTTGAATGTTAAGTCCTTCTCCAATAATTTGCATAAGGGTTTAGCAATTTTGGAGAAGTCCTTGATAAACCTTCAATAGAAACCGGCGTGGCCCAAAAAGCTCCTAACACCCTTTACGGATGTTGGAGGTGGGAGTTTCTCTATAACATCTACCTTTGCTTTATCAACCTCTATTCCATTTCTTGTTATCCGATGTCCTAGAACAATACCCTCTCATACCTTAAAATGGCATTTTCCCAGTTGAGTACTAGATTTGTTTCTTTGCATCGCCTTAGTATCTTTCCTATATTGGCTAAGCAATCATCAGAAGTATCTCAAAATATTGAAAAATCATCCATAAAAACTTCCAAATACTTCTCAACCATGTTAGTAAAAATAGACATCATACATTTTTGAAATGTAGCAGGTGCATTACATAAACCAAATGGCATGATTCTAAATGCAAATGGACCGTATGGGTAGGTGAATGTTGTCTTGTGTTGATCTTCTGGTGCTATTGTAATCTTATTATACCCCGAGTATTGGAAAGACAAAAATTTACACACTTTTTCATACCCTTTTTAACTTAAATTCATGATAATTAGGTTAAATTCTTGTCGAAAAATAATTAATTTTTATAAAATAATTAAAGTGCACTTAAAATATGAACATATTGAATTTTAGTTAATTTCATAATTATTTTTGATTAATTATTATTATTTTTGACAGATTTGCATAAAAGGTGAAAATGGCTCCGCAGACACTACTAAAAGCACAAGCCGAGAAGAAATTTGAAGTATCGAGGCAAATTAATTTCCAGCCTAAGACGGTCAAAAATTATATGTATTTATTCATAATATAATTAATTTTAATTTATATCCAATTTAATTTGGGTTAATAAATTATTATTAATTAATTATGAAAAAATGGTCCAACTGAATCGAACCTAGTGAACCGAATCGACCAAGAAAAGAACAGCCCAAAACTGTCCAAGTGCTGACCCAATTCAGCTCATTAGCTGATTATTTAAGCTTGCAAAGAGACCCTTGAAGACTTGTTCAAATTGCAATTCAACCCCTCCACAATTGGTGGCTTTGTAGATTTGCCCCAAGCCATATTTAGCAAAGTTGAAGCCATCAACTTTGCCACATAGATGGCCGGCCAAGGGGTGGCTCTTCGGCTGCTATTTTTATCAAATTTTAGCTGCCACATTCAGCTATAAAACCCCCCATTGGCTGGTCATTCAAAGCATCTCTCATTCATTCACATCTTTTCTCTCTTCTCTTCTCTCTCACTTTCTCCTCTCATTTTCCCATTCCAAGTCCCTTGCTCTCTTGCCGATTTCTCCTCTTCAAAAAGGGGTATTCACCAGCCATTTTGGAGCAACATTTAACTGTTCATAGCAACCTTGATCGGTTAGGACAACAGAGAACGAAGTCGGAGCAAACTAGTCAAGCCACGCAGAAACATTGGATTTGATTCTTGTTCCCTATCTCTTTAATTTTTGTTGTTGTTATGATGAACATATCTATGAATATTTATGTTGTTTGAATGGTTAATTTAATCAGCTTAGCTTGAATTTAATTCGTGTTGGTTTGATTGGATTTCATCTGCTTAAATTATTAAAATTATGTTTATGCTGTTATAGGCCTCAGTAAAATGTTTGATTAAGTAGAATCATGCCTAAGTTATTCTTGCATTACAATTGTGAGGTAAATAATGAATTAATTATTTAAATAGACTGAAATTATAATTAATTGACACAATACTTAATAAGTACATGTTTATTCTTCTAAGGTAGCTAAAGGTTAAATTAGCAATGTATTGGCGATACACTTGCCTTGCATAACTTGCAAGATTATTGTGATTAAACTATTTCAAGGTAAGGACACCTTGTTACCTCACATAGTCTTTTATGTGCTTACTAGATTTAATTAATCGTTTGAATTGACATAGGGATATGCATGAGATTAGTTCAATTTAAGGAGTATGTATGTACAATAACATGATTGCTTATTAAAATCTGTTTAATTGTTTAAATTAACATAGGGATATGTTAGGAGATAAATGGATTTGTGTAGGTGAATATGTTCATAAATTAGAAAATTACCGAGTTGACGTGAATTTATTCGTAACAACATGAGCATGAATTTAATAATTTTAAGTTAAAGAAATGTAATTAATCCAACACAATTATGTCATCTTGATTAAATCATATTTTGAAATTGTGCATTTGAGATTTATTTATTTAGTTTACTTAGTTTAAAATCTTAGTTTTTAATCGCCCTCTTCAAACAAAATATTTTTCTTCAGCAAAGTGTTTTAAATAACATTCATAAATAATCTTTTTATAGTCCCTGTGGGTATGATAACTTGACATTTTTACTTGTTGTGATTGTGTACACTTGCACATTTCAGTCGTTCCAGGTTTTTGGTACCGTTGCCGGGGACTGTTTTAAAAGACATTATTTGTGAAACTGTTAATTTTGCATTTTGGTCTTTTTTTCTGTTAAATTTTAATTCCATTTTTTGTGAGTGTTTGTTTTAGGTGTTTATGAGAATTTATCAAATCATTGACTTACTCCCCGTAAACCCTAAAATTGAAAGGACTTTCTGACAAAGGAGAAGACAAGCAAACCAAAGAAGGACCGAAGATACGAATTTCAAAATTTCAAACCAAAATCCAGGAGGAACATTTGCTTATAATACTCACAATCTGATCATTGTTGTTGATGATAAAAACTGTGCCATCCAACAATATACCATTCCTCTATTCAACGAGCTCAATTTGAGTATTAGGAGACCCGAAATCGAGGTATAACAATTCAACTTGAAGCCGGTCATGTTCCAAATGTTGCAAAATATTAAGTGGGATTCTTATTGAAGATCCACATCTTCATCTTCGGCTAGTCATGGAAGTGAGTGACTCATTTAAACTAGTTAAGGTGACTGAGGATGCCTTGAGACTGAGATTATTTCCATACTCCTTAAGAGATAGAGCACAAGCGTGGTTGGACTCCCTACCGTCCAGTTCCATAACTACATGGCAAGAGTTGGTTGAACGTTTCTTAATGAAATATTTCCCTCCATCTTTAACCACCAAGATCTAAAATGAAATCACTTCATTTCAGTAACTTGACGAAGAATCTTTATATGAGGCATGGGAGTGGTTCAAGGAGTTACTACAAAAGTGCCCTCATCATGGCATTCCTTGCTACGTTCAAATGGAGACTTTCTATAGTCTCAATATTCATACTAGAATGATGGTGGATGCTTCGGTGAATGGAGCCCTTCTTTTTAAGTCTTACAACGATGCTTACGAGATTATTGAAAGAATTTCCAGCAATAACTATCAGTGGTTAACCAACCAAGCAGCCTCAGAAAGACGAGCAGCAGGAGTACATACAGCGGACAGACTTGCTTCTTTGGCAGCCTAGGTATCCTCTTTGTCTTCTATGCTTAAGAACATAACTATTAATGGTTTCAATGGTAATCTGAAAGATTGAACCAGTTCAAGGATATTTCTTGTGAATACTATAGAGATGGCCATTTCTTTGAAAAGTGCCCATCAAATCAAGAGTTAAAATATTACATGGAAAATCAAAATTGGAATGTTCCACAGTTAAATTATTACAACTTTTCATGGTAGAATCATCCAATTTCTTCATGGAGTAATAAATGGGCAGACCATAGCGACTCTGTTATGCCATTTCGACCAAATTATTCATTGAAATATTCTCAACAAGTGCAACAAACCCCACCAACTGAATCTTCAAGTGATCTTCAAAATCTACTGAAGGCATACATAGCGAAGAATGATACCAGTTTAAGAAATCTAGAGAATCAAATGGGTCAGCTAACCAATGAACTTCGAAATAAATCCCAAGGTATTTGGCCAACTGACACAAAAAATAAAAAAATTTTGGGCAAAGAACATTGCAAAACAGTCTCTTTGCCAAGTGGAAAGACATTGGAGCCCAATGTGGTTAGGGTTCAAGATGAGCCTGTCCTAGCTCCAGACAAGAAGGAAGTTCAACGAAGTGTTAAAACTCTTGTATAATAGAAGTTAGATTCAGTGATCCTTGATGAGGTAAACTCTAAACTAGTTAGTTCTTATTATCTAACACCCTTGTCAGACGCAGAAAAATTTCGACAGAAGAGTTGTCCAATTAAAGCTAAGATTCCACCATTGCCATATCCTCAACGATTCCAGAAGCAGCAACGAGATACTTAGTTGAAAGAAACTTTTGATGAAAAGGTGACTTTTAATGACTTCGATGCTGCTAAATCCCCAGATGTAGTTGAAGACTGTTCTGCTATTTCCAAGATGGAATCGTTGGCTTCTATAGAGATGGAGCTCAATTCTATAGATGATCCGTTAGAATGTATTCTACTAGCGGATTCACTAAGTGATGATGAAGACAAGGAATGTTTGGCTTTGTTAGAAGCTAAAACGAAGGGATTCACTCAGGAAGTCCCATTGGAATCATTACGGTTATTATCTCGGGAGTACACACAATCAAAAGTGTTGATTGAAGAGCCAACTAAATTGGAACTGAAGATTTTGCATCCTCATTTGAAATGTGATTATTTGGGTCTATCTTTGAATTTTCCAGTTATTATTTCAGTTGAGTTCACCAAAGATCAAGAAGAAGAGGCACTTGTGATTTTGGAAAGACACAAGAAAGGTACTGGATGGATTATTTCACATATTCGAGTCACGGGTTGGAGGATTTGTAGGAATTATAGGAAGTTAAACAAGGCAACCAGGAAAGGTCATTACGGGTTTTCTTTCCCTGATAAGATGTTGGATAGATTTGATGGGAAAGAATACGATTACTTCCTAGATGATTATGGTTGGTATGACAAATGGCCATTTGACACCATAATGGTCAATGAAAATCCTAAATAAAATAGAGGGAGTTCTCTTCACTTTCTCTATCGTTATTTTATATTTTTAGTTTTTTTTTCTCATTTGAATAAAATGGTGGACTTAGATAAATTTTTCTTTTGTTCATTACATTAATTAAAACTCTGTCTAGGAGATTAGGACTTAAGCGGGACCATCCGTGGCCCCTCCAGCCTTTCTATGATGTAATTTTTCAAAAAATATAACAGCCCAATTTTGGGGCTAACCAGAACAGTGGTTTTGGGACCACAAATCCGAGGTTGAGAAATTCTTTTTATTTTTTAATATTATTTTATGTGTTATAGTATGATTTTATGAGTGCATGAAAATTTTGATGAACAAATTTTAACGATTGTAAACTTAATCGCGAAAAAGGACTAAATCGCATAAAGGCTAAAAGTTCTATTTTACTTGATAGATAGACAAAACAGCTAGAGAACCATAATTGGGGGTATTTAAAGGGAAAATAGACCCTTTTTAGGATAGTGGCTAGCCATAGGGGGGACAAGAGAGGTCAAAGGTCAATATTAGGTGTGTTTGGTGACTTAATTGATTAAAATAAAAAAAAAGAAAGAGAAAAAGATATCATCTTCTTATCATTTCCTTTCCCACCAAAAATACCATAAAATTGAGGGTTTTTGGAAGCTTGAAATTGCAGCCACTCTCTATCTTTGAAAGTAAGTGATTTAGATAACCTTACTTGATCCTAAAGCTTAATTTAGCTATTGAGGAGACTATTTTGCAAAATGATTGAAAGTCTAGGGTTTTGTCATGAAATATTTTGAGAAGTTTACTGAAATATTATGGAAGAAAATGAGTTATGGTGGTTAAATGAACAATTTTTGTGAAGTAGTTTTCATGAAAACACCTAAAGGGACCATTTTGTAAAGTTTATAAAATAGGTTGTAAATGTGTAAAATAATTGGAATTGTGCGCTATTTATAGTATAAAAAGAATTTGGCTAGGCTTAATTAGTGAGAAAATTTGATAAAAATCGATTTACGAACATAGGGGTAAAATCGTAATTTTGCAAAAGCCTAGGGGAAAAATGGTCATTTTGCCAAAATGTGGTCTATATAATGTTTTAATTGATGTGATGATTGAACTAGTGAAATTTTTATAATTTTTGATCAAGAAAAACGAGGAACAAACCTTGACCGGACAAAAGACAAGGTGTACGAGGACTAGACTCTACGAGGACTAGACTCATTTTTACAAATTTTGTATCGAGGTAAGTTCACACGTAAATAATGCAATGAGAATAATGTATAAATGCTTAAATGTTGCATGAATTGTAATTTCCACCCTTGAAGGCAAGTTACAATATTTTGTCATTATGCGGGATTATGTCTTAACTCTTTTATCATGAAATATGTGATTGCCTAAGTGACCGAGTTTGTCGAAGGTAAGTCTACAAGAAAAGTCCCATTTGAACTAGGAATAGATTAGGATACAATGTGACATGTCACTAGGAACTATGTGGTTATGAGCTCATTTGTATATGTGATGTGTGATTATATAAATCCAGACACTAGTCAAGTACGTTCTACCAGTGGCTGGGTAGCCCGGCATGTGTTACGGGTACCTATCAGCTTGTGTGAGTAGCTCGTGTAGTTACGTCTTGACTGTTAGCTTGTGTGAGCAGGCCTGTGATTAGCTCGAGAACGAGCAGTATGTGATGTGTTAAATAAGGTAGCATGTGGCCACATATGGTGTGTTATGCGTATGATTTCTGAGTATCCAATGATATTCCTAGTGTTCAACGGGTAAGTCGGTAGTTATTCAACGACTAAGACAATGATGGGAATTATGCAATTGTGTTACAAGTTAGTACAGGTATGTATGTAAAACTCTTGAGTAAAGATTTCAATATGTTAAGTACTTGAGGTAAGAGTATGTATAAAAAGTAAGCGTATGAAACTTTGTTTTATTTTAACTATTGAGTCATGTTGTTTATTATATACATGTGAGCTTACTAAGCTTTATGCCTACTCTTTTCCTTTCCATTTTCTTATAGTGCCGTCAAGCTAGTATCGGGGATTAAGAGGCGTCGGAGGCATTGATCACACTATCACCTGAAGCTTTGGTATAGCTAGTTTAAATGTTTTGATTTTTTGCATGTATAGGGACTTGAATCTTCAGTTTAGTGTCTTGTTAGTTTAGCCACAAGTGTTGGCTTATATGATTGATGTGATATTCATTTTGTATAAGCCATTAATGTTGGCTAATGTCAATTGTTATTATATGCATTTGATGCAAGTTTCTAATGGTTGTGGTTGATTTGGTTATATTTATGTTATACTTGTATTGGTTTGATTGATCTTGTGTAGGTTAATGTAAGTAAGGGTAGTAAAGAGGCTTGGTAAATAGCCTTATTTTTGTCCACACGGGTAGACACACGGGCATGTGTCATGGGCATGTTGTCTGACCGTGTGTCCTCTGCACATAAAAATTTCAAGTCAGTATGCATGGTAATAAACACACGGGTAGAGACACGGCCGTGTGTCTTAGCCATGTAGAGGAACGGCCTCTGGCCATGGGCGTTTACCTCGGCCATGTGCCCCTAATTGGATGTTGATGTCAAAAATAGAATATCAAGGTTTTTAGACATGGGCTAAGACACAGGCATGTCATGGCTGTGTGAGGGACACGGGCCATGAACAGGGGCATGTGTCAGGCTGTGTGAAAACCTTGCAGGTTTGGATTTAGAATTTAATTCACACGGGCTCTGTACATAGGTGTGCCCCATCGTGCTTAGGCCGTGTGAACCACACGGGCCTTTAGCACGGCCATGTCCTAATGGCCACACAGGCGTGTTGTCCTTCCACACAGGCGTGTGCCTTGTTTCTAGGGCCATCTTTCTAGAGTTTGTTAAAGGACCCGAATCAGTCCAGAATGGGTTCCGATGGATGTTTGGGTTCTCATGAGTCCATGTTAAGGAAGTTTAGACATGTTCTGAAAAAGTTTTAAATTTTACCAAGTCTTGTTGACTCAGAAATGTTTGACTACATGTGCTAAAGAGTTGTGGCGCCTTGTATTCCGTCCCAGCGTAGGGTACGAGTGTGGGGTGTTACATGTAGTGGTATTAGAGCTACAGTTTAAACAGTTCTCGGACTAACGTAGCGTGTATTCGAGTCTAGCTATACATGCTATATATATATTATGATAGTGAAATCACTCCTGACAAATTTAAATTGTGTTTTTCATATAGTAATGGATCCCGATCGAACAATGGCAATGATGTTGAGAGTAATGCACCTGCTCCCACTAAAGGTGCGGTGCTAATTGATAATAGGGAGGCAGAGAAGGGGCTCGGGAGGCCTTTCTCCACATGATGAATAATTGGTACACGGGGTTCGTTCGAGCGAACTCGAATGCTCAACCCCCTCCACCCTACCTATTCCTCAACCTGTCCCTATAGCACCCCATGGTATGGATTTCGTGAGGTTGAGTAAACCCCCAGTAGATAAGATCCAGAAGCATGGAGCTGAGGAGTTCCATGCTAATAAAGATGATGATCTTGAAAGGGCAGAGTTCTGGCTTGAGAATACCATTAGGGTATTTGATGAATTGTCATGCACACCGGATAAGTGCATGATGTGTGTCGTATCACTTTTAAGAGACTCGACATGCCAGTGGTGGAACACCCTCGTGTCGATTGTACCAAGGGAGAGAGTCACTTAGGACTTCTTCCAAGAGAAGTTCCGGAAGAATTATATTAGTCAACTATTTATCGACCAAAAATGAAAGGAATTTCTTGAGTTAAAATAAGGCCAGATGATGGTTACGAATTATGAGCGTGAGTTCATGAGACTTAGTAAGTATACTCAAGAATGTGTATCGACCGAGGCCATTATGTGTAAGAGGTTTGAGGATGGATTAAATGAAGACATCCGATTGATTGTTGGTGTCCTTAAACTAAGAGAATTTGTAGTGCTGGTAGAGAGAGCTTGTAAGGCCGATGAATTGGCCAAGGAGAAAAGGAAGGCTGAAATGGAGTTTCATGACTCGAGGAAGAGATAGATAGGTAAATCATTTCAATCTTCATCTAAGAAATCGAGGGAATTTAACACTCAATCTAGTGCTTCAGCTAGATTCTCAACTAGAAACCAAGGGAAACAGTCTTCAGGACATAAGGCTCAGACTACTTTGGTAGCGAGTGTGGGCAATGCTCGACCTAATAGGCCAGAGTGTCAACACTGTGGCCGACGCCACCTTGATAAGTGCTGGATGAATAGTCGGGCATGTTTCAAATGTGGATCCCACGATCATTATACTAAAGATTGTCCTGAGATGGTTGAGAAGGAGAAATCCTAGAGTATAAAGTCCGGCAACACTGCTCCTAGAGGAAGGCCACAGAAGAATTCAGAAAGTGGAGAAAATAGTAAGAATGCCCCAACTGGGGAGGCCTGAAAATAGAGCACCTGTGAGGATGTATGCAATTCACGGTCGCGATGAGGCTTCATCTCACGACGTGATTACGGGCACCTTTTCTATCCATAATATACCTGTTGTTGCTTTAATTGACCCGGGATCCACCCATTCATATATTTGCATAGAATTGGTACCCAGTATGAAATGCTAGTTGAGTCTACTGAATTTGTGATAAAAGTGTCTAACCTGTTAGGCAAGCATGTGTTAGTTGATCAAGTATGTAGAAATTGTCCTTTGATAATTAGAGACCATTGTTTTCCAGCTGACCTCATAATATTTCCGTTTGATGAGTTTGATGTAATCCTTGGTATGGATTGGTTAACTTCCCATGGTGTTGTAGTGGATTGTGGAAGAAAATCTATTGAGTTGAAATGTAAAGGCGGGGATATTATTTGGGTTAAACCGAGTGAACCGGATAACTTGCCAGCAGTGATATCGTCGATGATGGCAGAAAGATATTTGAGAAAAGGGTACGAAGCTTATCTCACTTTTGTGTTGAATACTCAAGTATCCGAATTGGAGATTGAGACAGTGCTAGTGGTATGTGAGTACCCGGATGTGTTTCCGGAAGAATTGCCCGGATTACTCCCAACAAGGAAAGTTGAATTTGGTTTCGAGTTAATCCCTGGTACGACACCCATCTCGATTGCTCCATATAGGATGGCTCCAACGGAGTTAAAGAAGTTGAAAGTGCAGTTACAAGAATTAACTGAAAAGGGTTTTACGAGACCGAGTTATTCTCCATGGGGTGCTCCAGTATTGTTTGTGAAGAAAAAGGATGGATCGATGATATTATGTATGGACTACCGACAACTCAACAAAGTTACAGTTAAGAACAAGTATCCTTTACCAAGAATTGATGATTTGTTTGACCAACTGAAGAGAGCCACGTGTTTTCCAAGATAGACTTGTGGTTCGGTTACTATCAGTTGAGAGTTAAGAACTCGGATGTGCTGAAAACTGCATTTCGAAAAAGGTATGGTCACTATGAGTTTTTAGTGATGTCTTTTGGATTAACGAACGCATTTTTGGTTTTCATGGATTTAATGAACCGCATCTTTCTACCCTATTTGGATAATTTTTTTGTAGTTTTTATCGATGATATTTTGATTTATTCTCGTAGTGAGTTTGAACATGTCGATCACTTGAGGACAGTGTTGCAGATTCTGAGAGACAAACAATTGTATGCTAAATTTAGTAAGAGTGAGTTTTGGCTAAAAGAAGTCATATTTCTAGGACATATCGTATTTGGTGATGGGATCCGAGTTGATCCGAGTAAGATCTCGGCCATCATGGATTGGAAACCTCTGAGGAATGTATATGAGGTTAGAAGCTGTTTGGTCTTAGCCGGCTATTACCAAAGGTTTTTAAAAGGATTTTCCATGATCGCTACTCCAATGACGGAGTTTTTACAGAAGGATGCCAAATTCGAATGGTCAGAAAAATGCCAACAAAGTTTCAAAATGTTAAAAAACATTGTTGAGTGAGGCCTCGATTTTAGTTTAACCTGAACCGGGAAAAGAATTTGTAGTTTATAGTGATGCGTCATTGAATGGTCTCGGATGTGTACTAATATAAGAAGGCAAGGTGATAACTTATGCCTCGAGGCAGCTGAAACCACATGAGAAAAATTATCCCACCCATGATTTGGAGCTAGTCGCCATTGTATTCATGTTAAAGATCTGGAGACACCATTTGTATGGCGAGAAATGTCGGGTATCCACTGATCACAAAAGCCTAAAGTACTTGATTACTCAAAAGCAGTTAAACTTGCGGTAATGAAGGTGGCTGGAGCTAATAAGATTGCGAGTTAGCAATTGACTATCATCCAGGAAAGGCGAATGTGGTCGTTGATACCTTGAGTAGCAAATCTTTATTTGCATTAAAGGATATGAACATTCATTTAGCTTTATCTGATGATAGCTTTACGTTAGCTGAATTGAGAACTAGACCAATGTTCTTTCAAGAAATTTTTGAACCTAAAAAATGTGACAACAAATTGCAAGTCAAAAGAGTTCCATGTGAATTGGGTGTAGAAACAGAATTTCAGATTAATTCTGATGGATACTTGATATTCCAAGATAGGATTTGTGTTCCTAAAGGTACCGAACTAATTTAGAACATCTTAAGCAAGGCACATAGTAGCCGTTGGTCAGTCCATCTAGGAAGTACGAAAATGTACAATGATTTAAAGAGACTATATTAGTGGCCGAGTATGAAAAGGGATATCTCAGAGTTTGTTTTGAAATGCTTGATATGTTAACAAGTGAAAGTCGAACACCAAGTACCTTCTAGGTTACTTCAACCCGTGACTATTCCCGAGTGGAAATGGGACTGGATTACTATGGATTTCGTAACGGGGCTACCGTTGTCACCAAGAAAGAAAGATACAGTTTAGGTCGTGGTGGATCGATTAACTAAGTCGGCTCACTTTATTTCGGTATGCACTAACTACTCATTCGATAAGTTAGCCGAGTTGTATGTTTCTAAAATCGTGAGACTTCATGGAATACCTTTGTCGATCATACCGAATAGAGATCCGAGATTCACATCGCGGTTTTAGAAGAAGCTTTAAGAGGCTTTAGGTACAAGATTAAGTTTTAGTACCGCTTTTCATCTGCAAACTAATGGTCAGTCAGAGAGAGTAATCCAGGTTTTGGAAGATATGCTCCGATGTTGTGTATTAGAATTCCAAGGCAGTTGGGAAAGGTATTTGCCATTGCTAGAATTTGCTTATAATAACAGTTTTCAGTCGAGTTTGAAAATGGTGCCTTATGAGGCTTTGTATGGGCGTAAGTACCGAACGCCTTTGTATTGGACTGAACTCAGAGAGATTCAAATTCACGGAGTCGATCTAGTCAAAGAAAATGAAGAAAAATTAAGAGTAATCCGTGATTAGTTGAAAGCCGCTTCGGATAGACAAAAATCCCACGCTGATTTGAAGCAGAAAGAGATCGAGTTTCAAGTCGGTGATAAGGTATTTTTGAAAGTGTCTCCATGGAAGAAAGTTTTGAGGTTTGGTCGGAAGGGCAAACTGAGTCCACGTTTTATTGGACCATATGAGGTTACCGAAAGGATAAGGCAGATGGCATATCGGTTGGCCTTACTGATAAACCGTAAATTATACATATTTTTACTCCATGTTTAATGCATTTTATGGATAATTTCCCATTAAAATTGGTGAATTCGATTCTCCTAATGCTTTAATTTCATGTTTTATACTTAGGAGAGCATAAGAGAGCGAAAGGAACGAGAAACGGGACAAAAACGAAGAAAATGGGCCAAAGTACGAAATCAATACAGCCTGGACCTCCTCACACGGGCAGGCCACATGGTCGTGTCAATTTGGCAGGCTCGAACACGGCCTAAAGGAATCGAACACAGGCGTGTGCCACGGGCGTCTCCCTGCCAAGCCCAAATTGAGTCCAATTTGGAAAAGGCTAATTTTGAGGGCTTTTAGGCATTCCAAAGCCTATAAATACACCCTAGAGGAAGAAGAAAAAGAGGCAAAGAAGGGGGAGTAAAGAGTTACTCCAAGGAACCTGATTGATCCATCTCAGAAGCCGGATTCATAATCAAGATTGAAGATCTCTTCTCAATTTCCCTTCAGGAGTTTTGGGTTTTCTTTATGTTTTGTATTCTTTATTCTTCTAAGACGTTTTCTTATTTAGTTATGAACTAAAACCCCTAAATACCTAAGGAGAATGAAACCTAAGAAGAATCTTGTTATTATTTTCTGAATCGAATGATAAATATTTAACTTGCTCTTAATTATGTGTTCTTAATTCATGTTTTGATATCCCAGGATACTGATTTAAGACATGCACTTATTTAGAGGAGGAATAGACGCTGTCTAAGAGTACATTTGTCATAATTAAGTGGAGTTGATTGTGCGCCTAGAAATAGGGTGACAAGATTTTGTCGGATTAGGGTGAAACCTAATAAGGGGATCCATAGATCGAGTTAATGCAATCCTAGAGTGTTAATTAGAGAAAAGTCTCGATTATTCAATCTAGGGATTAGATGTTATTAGTCTTGAATAGGGATAATAACATAACTTAGGGATCTCTACGGAACAAGTTGAATGAATAAATCATCCGATTCGGAGCCAGAATAACAAGTAAAGTCTAGGTGGATTTTTCCTTAGGTATTGTCTTAAGTCAATCGATTTTTCCCAAAAGCAATTCCCCAATTTTTTTCTTTGTGCGTTCTTAGTTTAGATAATTAGTTAATTAAAACAAAACCTCTTTATTCTTCGGCTAGATAATAAAAAGATAGTCATTACTAGTACTTTTAGTTCCTTTGGGTTCGACAATCCGATCTTGCTAAAACTATACCACTGTTCGATAGGTACACTTGCCTACATCGCAATAATAGTTGGTTTAAGAATGAGTAATTATAAATATTTAAAACCTATCACGAAATCACGTGATCAAGTTTTTGGCGCCGTTGCCGGGGAACTGAAATATTAGGAACGCTCAATTTTTATTACTTTAGCCATTTATTTTTCTTGCAATTTAATTTAATTTTATTATTTATTAACTTACTTTTTCTTTCTCTTGGCAGGTTTTTATTGTTTATGACTAGAAGAAACCCATCGGGACCATTACTTTTTGATGAAGAAATCGATCGTACAGTTCGTAGAAACCAAAGAGAAATAAGGCGCAGCTTAAGATACATGGAGAACGAGCAAGAAGATGATACTCAACCCCCAACCAAAGAGATGGCTGAAAACCAAGGCAATCAGCTACCTCCTACAATTGCGGTTAATCAAAATCCTGCTCCACACACTATGTATGATTATGCTAAACCTTCTTTAACAAGATCTGAATCTAGCATAGTTAGACCTGCTGTCGCTGAAAATACTTTTGAATTAAAACCTAACACTACTCAAATGATACAACAATTTTTCAGTTTGATGGCTTGCAGGATGAGGATCCCAACGCTCATTTAGCCAACTTCTTAGAACTATGCGATACATTTAAAATCAATGGCATTTCTGATGATGCGATTCATCTTCGGTTATTCCCTTTTTCATTAAGGAACAAAGCTAAACAGTGGTTGAACTCGTTACTACGAGGGTCAATTACTACTTGGGAACAAATGACCAAAAATTTTTTACTATAATATTTTTCGACGGCTAAAACGGCTAAATTATGTAATGATATCTCTTCCTTTGTGCAGATGGATTTAGAAACACTCTACGATGCATGGGAGAGATACACGGACCTTCTGAGAAGGTGCCCTCACCATGGGTTACCGCTTTGGCTACAGGTTCAAACGTTCCATAATGGCCTAAATCCTTCAACTCGGCAAACGGTTGACGTAGCTGTGGGCGGAACCATCAACAATAAAACACCGGAAGATGCCTATGAGATTATAGAAGAGATGTTACTAAATAACTATCAGTGGCAAGTCATGAGGAAAAAGCCAACTAAAATAGCCGACATTTATAACGTCGATTCGGTCACCATGCTCTCTAATCAGGTAGAACTCTTAAATAAAAAGATTGATGGTTTTCTTAATTCTTCACAGGTTCACCCAGTAATGCAATGCGAAGCAAGTAGCTGTGGAACAAACCATTCGGAATACCAACCTTATGGCCACAACATGGATAACGAGCAATTAAATTACGTGGGTAATAATCCTCGACCTCAAAACAATCCATATAGTAACACTTATAATGCAGGTTAGAGGAACCATCCCAATTTTTCGTGGGGCGACCAAGGAAATCAAAGACCTCAACATCCTCCGGGCTACCAACAACCACCCTACCAACAAGAAAAGAAGCCAAACCTTGAAGAGATGCTCTCAAAGTTCATATCAATGTCAGAAACTCGTTTTCAGAACACCGAGACAGTACTTAAGAATCAACAAGCGTCAATCCAAGGGCTCGAAACTCAGATAGGCCAACTATCAAACTAATCTCTAAACGACCACAAGGTAGTTTGCCAAGTAATACCAAACCTAATCCAAGGGAACAACTCAACGCAATTAATATTCAAGATGACGAATGAGTCTTTGAGCCTGAACCAGAACCGAGGCAAGAAACTGTGGTAAGCAATGGTCAAGGTGAGGTAGATCAAAATACAAACAAACCAGTGACTGTCGAATATAAACCTCATGTGCCATACCCCAACGCAACAAGGAAAGACCACTCAAATGAACAATTTGGTAAATTCCTTAAACTCTTAAAAAAATTACATATTAACTTACCGTTTATTGAAGCTCTATAGCAGATGCCAAACGCAATGAAATTTTTAAAGGAGCTTTTAGAAAATAAGCGGAAGTTGGACGAGGCGTCGTATGTGGAGCTAAACGTAATTTGCTCAGCCATTCTCCAAAATAAACTACCCAACAAACTAAAAGACCCAGGGAGCTTTACTATTCCTTACTTAATTGGTAGTTTAGATGTTAATCATGCATTAGCTGATCTAGGGGCTAGTATCAACGTCATGCCTTACAAAATGTTTAAGCAACTAGGTCTCCTAGGATGAGCATTCAATTAGCAGATAAAACTATAAGATTCCCTAGAGGTATTATTGAAGATGTGCTAGTTAAAATCGATAAATTTATATTTCCCGTTGACCTTATTGTTCTAGACATAGAAGAGGATAGCAACACTCCCTTAATTCTAGGAAGGCCCTTTTTAGCAACTGCTAAAACCATAATTGATGTTGGCACAAGTGAACTCACACTCTGGGTGGGAGACGAAAGAATCACCCTTCAAGCTCGCAATTCTGGCAACGCATCGAGAATTGAAGGTGATCATTTAAACCATTCTACTAAACCTAACAATATGGTGCAACCTACTTTGTAGAAAATGAGTCTGAAGGAAGCACGCGAGTCGCACGCGAGTCGTTCTCAAGCAATAGTAGAGGACCTGTTCATGAAGATCGAAGACTACAAATCGAGGAACTCAATGAATGGCGAACGCACAAACCAAGAACACCCGACAAACCGAAACCACACCAAAACAAGCCTAATACCTCTCCAAATCAACTTAAGGTTGGTGATAAGGTCTTATTAGATGCTGCAGATCCCCACATTGTCACTACCACACCGAATGAGGAAACCCCTCTTATGGTACTCAGTATTTTTCCATTTGGTACGGTGGAGGTGAGTCATCCCAACTTCGGCACTTTTAAGGTAAACAACACCCGATTAAAACCTTATTTTGATGAGATTGATAGCAGGAATAAGGAGTATAAACTCCTCAAACCACCATGACCATTTACTAAAGAGGTAAGTCGAGCTTAGACTATAAATAAGCGCTTCTCGGGAGGCAACCCGAGCACTAACAATATTAACTTCTTTAAATTTTGGTATTTAACTCCTAAATTACTAATAGAAATCTTGAATACAGGTGTGTTCACGGCCAAGCACACGGGCGTGCTTAAGGCCGTGTGAAAACAGGGCAAGGATTTCCCCAACACGGGCTAAGATAAAATGCCACGACCGTGCGATATGGTCGTGGTCGAGCCTGCCAAAACAACACAGGCGTGAGACACGCCCGTGTGGAACACCCGTGGTCAAACCTATTAAATTAACACGGGCGTGGGGCTTGCACACACGGGCATGGGAGAAGCGAACGAAGCTAGACACGAACGTGCGACACGGTCGTGCAAACCCACACGCCCGAGGAACACGGGCGTGTACTAAATGTCAGACGCGCCTAAATTTGAAATTCGCGAATCACACGGGCTGAAATTGGGGGACACGGTCGTGCGCCCTAGCCGTATGGCCCAAAATCTATAAATACCCTACACTATTCACTTTCTTCCCCATTCAAAAACCCTAACCCTAGCTGCTGCAACTCCACACGGCCTCCCTGCTACGCTCGTGCCTGCCTACAACTCCATTCTTGACACCCAATCTCTCCCCTTAGAGTTTGTTAACTCCTTTTTCTTTTATTTCATTGATTTATAATGCTTTTTATCATATTAATCTATATTTTTCATGTTATTTCCATATTGATAATCACATAAATTTCATTTATCAAACAAGTTATCATCTTTCTCATGTTTAAAATCTTACTCATTACATGATTCCTACACTTCATTCAATTAGTTAGAAGTGAATATTCATGGCTAGGATAGTTGAAATAATCATGCATATTTTGTTGACATCTCTTTTCATTCATATAGTATTTTGCATTCCATTCCTTACCACTTTTACTTATATTACCATGCTCATGCCACAAAGAAATGGGTCATTGAACTTATCGTTTTAATTGAATTTAGTAATTGTGGCTGAATTTAGTTATGCATTTTCCTTTTCGATATAGTTGGTTTCCTTTTATATATTATAAATAGTCTACACACCAAAAGATGAATTGATGTCTCCACTTGTAGGTACACAATGTCGTCTTCAAGAGGAAAGAAAATCACCGTACCTGCTTCAAAGAAGAGGAAGGGATCATCCTCTTCCGCAGTTCCAACCGCAAAAATTCGTCACCCTCTTTTACAGTTCCCCCGAGGGCCCTGGGAAGAACTTTTCCAGATACTTTAGGCCTGACCTTTAATTGCAGGCCGCTGCATCGACTGGGCTGTCGTAGAACAAGTTCAGATGGCTGATGCGATTCGGGCCCTCCTAATCACCGACCCTTGGGAGCTATTCTTTGGAATTATTGAACCAACATACCTCGAGCTCACGATGGAACTATGCTCAACATTCCATCTCCAGACCGTAATGGCGAACTATGATGATCCTAGCACGGTCCAATTTCGCCTAGGTGGATTAATCCACCAGCTAAGCGTCCCAGAGTTTGGTGCTGCACTAGGCTTATATACGGAGGAGTTCAAGGAGGAGAATAAACTACATGCTCTCAGTCACCACATACATTTCTCTCCCTCGAAGTGCTGGCACACTTTGGCCCCTAGCACGGCCTCCTACAATCCTAGTCGCTCCAAGGCATCAGTTCTCTCACCATCCCTGAGGTACTTACACGCTATTTTAGCTTACACAATTACAGGGAGGTGAGAGAGCACTGGCGTTGTCAACACCCACGACGTCTACTTCTTATGGTGCATGTCGCACGGGCACGTCATCGACCTTGCCTATTTCATCGCCCTCGCGATTCAGCACCAAATAGAGCGGTATAGGAAGGGATCATCTTCATTGGCCCCTACGTGACTCGACTGGCTCGACACTTCGGGCTCCTCAATACCGCGGCCCAAGAATCATCCCTCACCCTCATCGGCCAGATGTCTCAACAAGGCATCTCGAGCATGCTTAGCATGAGGATGACCAAGAGGCACTGAGGAACCTACCCCTCCCAGTATCGCATCGCCCAATCTACCAAGGAGGAGGCCTACGAGGACATTCCTGATGATGTCCCCTCACAGCACGAGGACCCACCGACTCAGCCACAACCACCCTCCCGTCCAGTTCATGCGGCGGCTTCATATGCTGGCATCTCTGAGCGCCTCACCCGATTCGAAAAGCAGTGTTTTCAACGATTTGACAACATTGATGCTTCTCTACAGCAGATTTGTCAGCACCTCCACATTTCATCACTAGTCCCACCTCGCGAACCATCCAGCGATGAAGATGTTTAAAAATATATTTATTCATTATTTTAAGTTTTTAATTTTTATTGAAACTACTATTTATTTTTATTAGATTTTAGAAATTTTATTTTTAATTATTAATTTCAGTTATTTTTTTTGAATAATTATTTTCCCTAATATTCCCTAAAAAGTTCCAAAGCCTATAAATACACCTTAGAGGAGGAAGAAAAAGAGACAGAGAAGGAGGAGTAAGGAATTACTCCAAGGAAGTCGATTGATCCATCTCAGAAGCCAGATTCATCATCAAGACTGAAGTCTCTCCTCAATTTCCCTTCAGGAGTTTTGGGTTTTCTTTATGATTTGTATTCTTTATTCTTCTGAGATGTTTTCTTATTTAGTTATGAACTAAAACCTCCAAATACCTAAGGGGAATGAAACCTAAGATGAATCTTGTTATTATTTCTGAATCGTATGATAAATATTTAACTTATTCTTAATTATGTGTTCTTAATTCTTGTTTTGATATCCCAGGATACTGATTCAAGACATGATCTTATTCAGAGGAGGAATAGACCTTGTCTAAGAGTGCATTTGTCATAATTAAGCGGAGTTGATTGCGTGCCTAGACATAGGGTGACAAGATTTTTCCAGATTAGGGTGAAACCTAATAAGGGGATCTATAGATCGAGTTAATGCAACCCTAGAGTGTTAATTAGAGAAAAGTCTCGGTTATTCAATCTAGGGATTAGACGTTATTAGTCTTGAATAGGGATAATAACATAACTTAGGGATCTCTACGAAACAAGTTGAATGAATAAATCGTCCGATTCGGAGCCAGAATAACAAGTAAAGTCTAGGTGGATTTTTCCTTAGGTATTGTCTTAAGTCAATCGATTTTTCCCAAAAGCAATTCCCCAATTCTTTTCTCTGTGCGTTCTTAGTTTAGATAATTAGTTAATTAAAACAAAACCTCTTTATTCTTAGGTTAGATAATAAAAAGATAGTCATTACTAGTACTTTTAGTTCCTTTGGGTTCGAAAATCCGGTTTTGCTAAAACTATACTACTGTTCGATAGGTACACTTGCCTATAGCGCAATAATAGTTAGTTTAAGAACAAGTAATTATAAATATTTAAAACCTATCATGAAATCATGCAAAATTTTGTGAAATTTTTATCATTTTAGATCAAGAAAAACGAGGAACGGACCTTGACCAGGGAAAAGACAAGATGTACGAGGATTAGGCTCGTTTTTACAAATTTTGTATCGAGGTAATTTTACACGTAAATAATACAATGAGAATAATGTATAAATGCTTAATTGTTGCATGAATTTTAATTTTCACCCTTGAAGGTAAGTTACAACATTTTTTCATTATGCGGGATTATGTGTTAACTCTTTTATCATGAAATATGTGATTGCCTAAGTGACCGAGTTTGTCGAAGGTAAGTCTATGAGAAATGTCCCATTTGAACTAGGAATAGATTAGGATACAATGTGACATGTCACTCAGAACTATGTGGTTATGAACTCATTTGTACATGTGATGTGTGATTATATAAATTTGGGCGCTAGTCAAGTACGTTCTACCGGTGGCTGGGTAGCCCGACATGTGTTGCAGGTACCTATCTGCTTGTGTGAGCAGCCCGTGTAGTTACGTCTTGATTGTCAGCTTGTGTGAGCAGGCCTGTGATTAGCTCGAGAATGAGCAATATGTGATGTGTTAAATAAGGTACCATGTGGCCACATATGGTGTGTTATGCATATGATTTCCTAGTATCCAATGATATTCCTAGTGTTCAACGGGTAAGTTGGTAGTTATTCAACGACTAAGTCAATGATGGGAACTATACAATTGTGTTACGAGTTATGATCGCGTGATTTCGTGATAGGTTTTAAATATTTATAATTACTCATTCTTGAACTAACTATTATTGCGATGTAGGCAAGTGTACCTATCGAACAGTAGTATAGTTTTAGCAAGACCGGATTGTTGATCCCAAAGGAACTAAAAGTACTAGTAATGACATTTTTTTATTATCTAGCCTAAGAATAAAGAGGTTTTGTTTTAATTAACTAATTATCTAAACCAAGAACAAATAGAGAAAAGAATTGGGGAATTACTTTTGGGAAAAATCGATTTACTTAAGACAATACCTAAGGAAAAATCCACGTAGACTTTACTTGTCATTTTGGCTCCGAACCGGACGATTTATTCATTCAACTTGTTCCGTGGAGATCCCTAAGTTATGTTATTATCCCTATTCAAGACTAATAATATCTAATCCCTAGATTGAATAACCGAGACTTTTCTCTAATTAACACTCTAGGGTTACATTAACTCGATTTATGGATCCTCTTATTAAGTTTCACCCTAATCTGGCAAAATTTTGTCACCCTATGTCTAAGCGCCCAATCAACTCTGCTTAATTATGACAAATGTACTTTTAGACAAGGTCTATTCCTCCTCTGAATAAGAGCATGTCTTGAATCAGTATCCTTGGATATCAAAACAAGAATCAAGAACACATAATTAAGAACAAGTTAAATATTTATCATACGATTCAAAAAATAATAACAAGATTCATCTTAGGTTTCATTCCCCTTAGGTATTTAGGGGTTTTAGTTCATAACTAAATAAAAAAACATATCAGAACAATAAAACATACAAAACATAAAGAAAACCCAAAACTCCTGAAGGGAAATTGAGGAGAGATCTTCAGTCTTGATGATGGATCCGGCTTCTGAGATGGATCAATCAACTTCCTTGGAGTAATTCCTTACTCCTCCTTCTCCATGTCTCCTTTCTTCCTTCTCTAGGGTGTATTTATAGGCTTTGGAATGCCTAGAAGCCCTCAAAATTAGCCTTTTCTAAATTGGACTCAACTTGGGCTTGGCAGGGACATGCCCGTGGCACACGCTCGTGTTCAATTACTTCAGGCCGTGCTTGAGCCTTCCAAATTGACACGGCTGTATGGTCTGCCTGTGTGAGGAAGTCCAGGTTGTGTTGATTTTGTACTTTGGCCCATTTTCTCCGTTTTTGGCCCGTTTCTCGTTCCTTTCGCTCTTTTATGCTATCCTAAGTATAAAACATGAAATTAAAGCATTAGGAGCATCAAATTCACCAATTTTAATAGGAAATCATCCATAAAATGCATTAAACATGGGGTAAAAATATGTATAATTTATGGTTTATCAAATACCCCTACACTTAAGCATTTGCTTGTCCTCAAGAAAAATTCTCAACTCATAATCAAAATAAATTCTTCTCAACTTATAATTTCTATCGATAATATCTCACATTAATCCATAAGTAATCATACATTGAGAATTCAACTAAAAGAACATAAAAGTTTCAAACATTCCAAGTTGAGCATTTTAATCATGCAAACATAGGTGTCTCCCCTCATTTAAGTAATTACCTTTTGATTCAGAATATCACAGAGTTTCACATCCTCACTAAAGATTCACTCAAATCACTCAAGGTGTTTAAGGACAATAAATGAAACACTTAATAGTCAATAATGAAAAGTTATTACCATAGGCTTGCATGAAAATCAAATCTCCACCATTATAATTTAAGTTGATACATCAATCAAAAGGTCTTTAGAGTGTTGTAATGCGGGTTGGTTAGGGGGTGTGGTTACAAGCTGAAAGAAAGGGTTAGAATCGAGATTGAATTGAAAAATTACCTAACTAGAAAAAGATTTAATCATTACATGCGTACAATAGAGATTCTTCTCAGACTATGGAATTTAACTTCTGAAGCTTACAAACAGAAGATCACTACTAATATGTATACATGTTTTTTTTAAGAACAAGTTAAATAATATGGACTAACTATTAAGAACAAAACATAGCTAAGCAATCCATTCAACTAAAATCTCGACAAAAATAGGGATTAATTTAGGGGACTTCAACAATAATGGGTTAAAGGTTAATATTAAGGGTAATACAAGAAATGGCTTGTTAGGCTCAAGGGGGTTTACTAGGGGTTAATCATGAAGGTAGGCTTTTCATGGCATGAGTGGGTTAATCCTAAGTGCCTTAATCATTTTGGAATATCAAATCAAATGGTGTGGCCTCGACATGCATAATCAAGCAAGTTCTAGAATAACAGTTCAATACTGACACACTCAAAGCAATAATAAAAGAGAGCATGAAAGAATTAATAAATGCTCAAAAGGCTCAAAAATCTCACAAAAATTATGGCTTTTTGATGTTTAGACTTGTGAATTCCAATTCAAAGTAATACCTAGACTTGGGGAAACAATCTATAATTTTAAATTCTTAAAAATCAACTTATCATGCTTGATTCTCTAATGTCTTAAAGTTTAAACAATCAATACATAAACCCCTATGTTTTAATTTAAGATATATTAATCAAAATCATAAATCAATTAAAATTTATCCTAAATATGATATGAGAGCATTTCAAGAGAACAAGGTAATCATTTAGGGATTTTTCTGATAAGGAAATTAATGCCCCCTACACTTAAGATGCACATTGCCCTCAATGTACAAAGATAGATATTAGAGTATAAAAATAAGATAGGGAGAGAAGTGAAACTTCCTGTATGATGAATTCCTCGAACTGGAATTTTAGAGAAGAATCGGTTCGAGAGTGAAGGAGGATACTCCGTGTAATATCCTAATTTTGGGCCTAGTCGAAATAGTGGTTTCGTGACCACAAAATCCGAGATAGAAATAATTATTTTATGATTATTTTAAGGTCTATGATACGATTGCATGATTGTATGAAAATTTCGTGAAGAAATTTTATGCATAAAGTGCTTAAATTGAAATTAGGGACTAAATCGAATAATTTGCAAAACTTGTATTCTAGAAGTTTTTAGTATGAAATTGTTTTGAAATATTAATTAAGAGGTCTTAAATAGAAATTTTACCAATTTCTAAGTCTATGGACAAAAATTGGACATGGATGGAATTTTTGGAAAGTTTAGTAGTAAGGGCATTTTGGTCATTTAGGGGTAAAATGAATTAAAATACAAAATTAAAAGCCAATTTTGCTCATCTTCAACCCCATGGCCGAATATAGCAAGGATAAACCATGGTTAGGGTTTTTCAATCTTCCAAGCTCGATTGTAAGTCCGTTCTAGCCTCGTTTTTAATGATTTTTACGTTTTTGGAGTCCCGGTAGCTCGATTTAGCTTATGCTAGCAATAATTTAACCTAGGGTTTATATTTGGAAAAATACCCATAGGTTAAATTTGTGTATCTTGGTGTTTTATGATAGAATATGAGGTTTTAAATTATGTTAGACAACTTGTACTACTCGGTTTTAAGTGAAAACGAGCAAAAGGGCTTAACCGGTAAAAATACCTAATAGTCATAAGTACATGTTAGAGTGAGAATTTGATGTTGCCATAGAAGGGAAAAATGATCAGCATGTCATAAAACATAAGAAAATAGGCTGAAGTTTAATTTACGAGCTTTGGGGCAAAAGTGTAAATATGCAAAAGTTTAGGGGCAAAATTGTAATTTTTCCAAAATATGATTTTGGGTCAATTTGAATAATGTGAGTCCTAATTAGACTATATTTTAAATGATAGAGCTAGGAAAATTGAAATTTGGGCTAAAATGGGGAAAATACCAAGTTGTGGACGAAATGGTAAAAGTAGCCATTTTCGCATACGAGGTAAGTTCATTTGTAAATGTAGTAAGCAATTTAATGTTGTTTGTATGATATGATGCTGATTATTATCATGAAATATTATGCTTTGTGGTTATTGTTGAATAATATGTAATTATGTGAATTACTTGATGAGTATGAACTATCACCGAAGTATCGGTTCTAATATTCCATGGAAGACGGCAAATGTGAGATCGAGGGAAAAAAAGCCCGTTTGAACCTGAGGAATATATTAGGATATAAGTGACATGTCACTAGGATGGTTGAGCATCCAAACTCGTTGAGTTGAGTCCGAGTTCACTTATGGATGCAAATGTCCGAACTTGTTGAGTTGAGTCCGAGTTCGAGAGATGTAACTAGGCATACGAGGTCGTTGAGTTGAGTCCGAGTTCACTTATGGATGCGAACGCCCGAGATCGTTGAGTTGAGTCCGAGTTCACTTATGGGCGGGTTACATGGTAGCTTGGCTACATATGTGGCATTTATGTGCAAACTTTCCATGTATCCGAATTATATTCCGATGTGTTCAACGGGTAAAGTTCTACTGAAATGGAGAAATACTCAAGATGAAAGGGACTTATTGGTAAGTGTTGTGAAATGGGTACTTTGAACAGGTATGTACTTAACCCTCGGGTTGAAAAATCGATATAACAACAATATGGTAAGATGATAAATGAAAATGTAATATGAATGTCTTGGTGATGATTATGCAAATGATGTTTTATGTTTGCTTATATGGTTATGTTACTTGCTATTTGCATGTGAACTTATTAAGAATTTATGCTTACTCCCTCCTTTTCATTCCTTGTAGTTTTGACAAGCCAGCTCGGAAATCGGGAACGGTCGGAGGCTCGCTCACACTATCCGTATACCATCTTGGCATAATGGCTTGTATATTTTGAGTATGGCATGTATAGCATTATAATCATTTTGTATATATGGTCTTATGATATGGTTATTGAGTGGTATGGAAATGCTTGGTAATGATTAGCCATTGGAATGGCTAATCATGATCATATTTGGTGTTATGTATGTCAAATTGCTAGCTAATCCATGGAAACCATGAAATAGGTAAAATTTACCATAAAATAGATTCAGACAGCAGTAGTGACGTGAATTTGAAAAGTCACTAAAAATAGCAGAAATGGAATTAAATAATGAATAAGTTATGGAATCGAAGCTTGATGAGTCTATTTTCATATGGAAGAAGCAAAACAGGTATATGAGCTATATTTTATGAGATGTTTAAATTTTTGTGAAATAGGGCCAGAGCAATTTCTGGATCCCCTGTTCTGACTTTGGAATTTCACCATAAATTTTACAAAGATAATTAGAAGTCATGCTTTATATGTACAGATTCCTTATTTAGTCTAGTTTTATTAGAGACAAACGCAATAGTCATTGAAGCTCTGTACAGGGAGATATTTGATTCATAATACACAGAGGTCAGAGTAGTCGAACCCTGAAATAGGGGAGACTTTAACTAATAAACTGTACTAATTGACCTGACCAAAAATTCTAGAAAACAATTAGTAGATATATATATGAGTATAGTTTCAGGAAAAATTTACGGAATTGGATTTCGAGTTTCGGAACTCGAGATATGATTTTTAAAGCGACTGTGATGCAGTTAGCCAGCTTGTCTGGAAATTTTAAAATGAATTGTATGAGTTGTTTAAGTAATGAATTAAGTCCGTTAACACCTCGTGTTCGACTCCGGAAATGGTCTCGGGTACGGTGCGTTACATTTAGTGGTATCAGAGCAGGTTTAGTCGGTTCTCGGACTAACCGAGCATGTGTAAAAGTTTAGCTATACATGCCCCTGATTTGTGATAGTGTGATGTCTTCCGACGCGTATGAGTACCGTCTTATTTAGACAGGGTACTCTCGAACTGAGCTGTGCCAACCATGTTCAATGTTATGTGAAGGTATTTGAGTAAAATTATGATTATGATAAGTCTCGGTTCAGAAAAGTATGAATAAAGGTTTATGATACATATGTGATAAATATTCATATTTGCTTAATGCTCATATGATGTAGTGTATGTGGCTTACTTGATAAGATGAACGGAATAAATAGAAAGTAGTAGAGGTATGAATAAAGGTCATAATATTATGATACGAGTGAAAATGTCCTTGTCTTGATTTGGACGTCGAATGTTGATAAATGTTAATGATATATAATTTTTATGAGATAAAGGATTATAATGAAATGAACTTATCTATGTTAAATTGTTGGACTGAATTATATGATTGTAATGATATGTACATGATGATGCACGAAATGAAAGTTGTGATTGTGATGCAAATCTCTATGTTTGTTTGGCCTTATATAATGTCATGAGCATGAATTAATTTAATTAAATGAATGGATAAGTAGAGTTGTCTAGAAAACATAGAATGTATCCATAAGTATATTGTCTAAATGGGACAATAGGAAAATTGGTGTAAGCCAACATGAATGAATGACATGATTTTGATGATGTTACTATGATGATGGAAGTTGTGTCATATGTGTATGTATAAGAAAGTCGAGTCAGAGGTCCTACAACCCCTCCCCCTTACTGAAGTGGTACTTATAATGGAATTTCATGAGATTTGTATTGAATAAGTTTCCGGTTGAGAACCCAAAGAGTACAGTGATAGAATAATTATAAGTATGATTAGAGATTGAAAATGAGCTGATAAGTAAAGTCAGAGCCAAAAAAGTATCGGATTGACATAAAGATTATTGGAGTTATGCACTGTCCCAATTAGAAAAGGAATTCTCCTTGGTAAACCGAATTACTCAGGTGCAAGGTCGAGAAAAGTGTAAATCGAAATTTATTCAAAATTGGCCTTCTTTAGTGAATGGTTTAATATGAAATTTGTAACGGCAAAACTAATTGGGGAAATGATAATTGAAATGTGAACTATCTGAGTGTGACAGTTATGACTGGACAGATTTAGCAGTCTCTTTTGAGATGTTCTATGTGTTTACCCGTTCTCAAAAATATTTCTATGGCTATTGATCTTCTAAAGAAATTCTTGTTATATGGGAATGTCTTCTAATTCCGGTGTTGGATGAAAGCATTGGTAGTCTGACTGGTTTATAATTTATATTGCTCTATTTCATCGGGTATTCTATTTCATTTCGTCTGATAAGAATTGATGAGAGAATACGTGTGATATTATGATTCTGTTTCTTCTACTTGATGCTTCATCTGATATATACGTATGGGAAGATATATTGATCTTGTTATATTTGATTTCAGTGGGATTAAAAGATGTTTTCTTCTGGACTTTCTTTCTTTGAAGAATTATCGGGGTATTCCGTATTTTCTCTATGAGTTTGGTTTTCGATTCTCCGGCATAGTATCGTATCTTGGGTTTCTTTATCCTGGATCTCTTTATTCTGGATTTCTTTATTTCGGGTTTCTCTATCTTGGATTTCTTTATTCGGTTTTCTTGTTATCTTTGTTCCATAATTTGTCAATAACGACTCATGTTCGAAGTGGGTTCTTCAGCTCGTGATAATCATGTAAAATATGACTATACTTCTTATTTGATCTTAGTAATGTGGTGATTTTAGTATTGGGATTTTTTCTAATTTCTGTGTAAGGATTTGACATCAGTAAATGCATAGGTGATAAAAGCGCGAGTTTCAGTTGGTATAGTAAATTATTTATTTGAAAGATTTCATGTGACAATTATGTCAGGATTATTTTTCCCAAGTCTAATAATAGAATTTCATTTTGTACGGATAAAAGAGTAAATAGTTTGAACGAGAAGTGTATATTTATTAGAAAAGAGTTGGATATTAGTTTAAGTCACTACGAATGATAAGGTTTCCATCTTGTGAAAGCTGAAAAGTTTATTACATGTTGACAGAGTTCGGATAGATGAGAATATTGGTAACCGAAGCGTCTGAACTAGACTAGTCTACATTGAGCAAAGACTTCCTGACTTTCAGTAATGTATTGTTGTATGAATTGTGATGTGTTTCAAGACAGTGAGGTAATGTGATAGTTTAGAGCATCCGATGTTACATAAAATCGGAGTTGTTAAAGGGGTTAAAGCCGGGCATTGGGATCTATCAAAATTATCCTTGTCAGTGTTGATATTGGGATGGAAATGAGAAGGATTATTCTTGAGGCCATATCAGAATTATTTCTATGGCGGAAAGAGGAAAATGTGATGTATCCTATTGTTAAATGTTTGGCGAGATCTATAAATCATATCTGTATTGAATGGATTCCTACTCATCAGATTCATGGAATTTTAGGTCTCTTTGACTGTTGGATTTCTTGGAATTCCGGTCTCCATTAAATCAAGTTGAGATCCGGGTTTTATGTCATGATATCATGGGAAACTGAGAAGGGTTGAAAGTTTAAGAACATTTGAGAGTTGAGACTGTAAGCTTTTAGATCATATGAGAAATTGAAGAGATGTATTGGAGGTACAGTCTAAGTGCAAGTTCTTACCGAATATGAGATTAAAAGTGAAGACCACTTTTCTGGTAAGATTTTCGGGGACGAAAATCCCTGAAGGAGGGGAGAGTTGTAATATCCTGATTTTGGGCCTAGTCGGAATAGTGGTTTTGTGACCACAAAATCCGAGATAGAAATAATTATTTTATAATTATTTTAAGGTCTATGATATGATTGCATGATTGTGTGAAAATTTCGTGAAGAAATTTTATGCATAAAGTGCTTAAATTGAAATTAGGGACTAAATCGAATAATTTGCAAAACTTGTATTCTAGAAGTTTCTAGTATGAAATTGTTTTGAAATATTAATTAGGAGGTCTTAAATAGCAATTTTACCAATTTCTAAGTCTATGGACAAAAATTGGACATGGATGGAATTTTGGAAAGTTTAGTAGTAAGGGCATTTTGGTCATTTAGGGGTAAAATGAATTAAAATACAAAATTAAAAGCCAATTTTGCTCATCTTCAACCCCATGGCCGAATATAGCAAGGATAAACCATGTCTAGGGTTTTTCAAGCTTCCAAGCTCGATTGTAAGTCCGTTCTAGCCTCGTTTTTAATGATTTTTACGTTTTTGGAGTCCCGGTAGCTCGATTTAGCTTATGCTAGCAATAATTTAACCTAGGGTTTATATTTGGAAAAATACCCATAGGTGAAATTTGTGTATTTTGGTGTTTTATGATAGAATATGAGGTTTTAAATTATGTTAGACAACTTGTGCTACTCGGTTTTAAGTGAAAACGAGCAAAAGGGCTTAATCGATAAAAATACCTAATAGTCATAAGTACATGTTAGAGTGAGAATTTGATGTTGCCATAGAAGGGAAAAATGATCAGCATGTCATAAAACATAAGAAAATAGGCTGAATTTTAATTTACGAGCTTTGGGGCAAAAGTGTAAATATGCAAAAGTTTAGGGGCAAAATTGTAATTTTTCCAAAATATGATTTTGGGTCAATTTGAATAATGTGAGTCCTAATTAGACTATATTTTAAATGATAGAGCAAGGAAAACTGAAATTCGGGCTAAAATGGGGAAAATACCAAGTTGTGGACGAAATGGTAAAAGTAGCCATTTTCGCATACGAGGTAAGTTCATGTGTAAATGTAGTAACATAATTGTCATTTTAAGCAATTTAATGTTGTTTGTATGATATGATGTTGATTATTATCATGAAATATTATGCTTTGTGGTTATTGTTGAATAATATGTAATTATGTGAATTACTTGATGAGTATGAACTATCACCGAAGTATCGGTTCCGATATTCCATGGAAGACGGCAAATGTGAGATCGAGGGAGAAAAAGCCCGTTTGAACCTGAGGAATAAATTAGGATACAAGTGACATGTCACTAGGATGGCTGAGCATCCGAACTCGTTGAGTTGAGTCCGAGTTCACTTATGGATGCAAATGTCCGAACTCGTTGAGTTGAGTCCAAGTTCGAGAGATGTAACTAGGCATCCGAGCTCGTTGAGTTGAGTCTGAGTTCACTTATGGATGCGAATGCCCGAGCTCGTTGAGTTGAGTCCGAGTTCACTTATGGGCGGGTTACATGGTAGCTTGGCTACATATGTGGCATTTATGTGCAAACTTTCCATGTATCCGAATTATATTCTGATGTGTTCAACGGGTAAAGTTCTACTGAAATGGAGAAATACTCAAGATGAAAGGGTCGTATTGGTAAGTGTTGTGAAATGGGTACTTTGAACAGGTATGTACTTAACCCTCGGGTTGAAAAATCGATATAACAACAATATGGTAAGATGATAAATGAAAATGTGATATGAATGTCTTGGTGATGATTATGCAAATGATGTTTTATGTTTGCTTATATGGTTATGTTACTTGCTATTTGCATGTGAACTTATTAAGAATTTATGCTTACTCCCTCCATTTCATTCCTTGTAGTTTTGACAAGCCAGCTCGGAAATCAGGAACGGTCGGAGGCTCGCTCACACTATCCGTATACCATCTTGGCATAATGGCTTGTATATTTTGAGTATGGCATGTATAGCATTATAATCATTTTGTATATATGGTCTTATGATATGGTTATTGAGTGGTATGGAAATGCTTGGTAATGATTAGCCATTGAAATGGCTAATCATGATCATATTTGGTGTTATGTATGTCAAATTGCTAGCTAATCCATGGAAACCATGAAATAGGTAAAATTTACCATAAAATAGATTCAGACAGCAGTAGTGATGTGAATTTGAAAAATCCCTAAAAATAGAAAAAATGGAATTAAATAATGAATAAGTTATGGAATCGAAGCTTGATGAGTCTATTTTCATATGGAAGAAGCAAAACAGGTATATGAGCTATATTTTATGAGATGTTTAAATTTTTGTGAAACAGGGCCAGAGCGATTTCTGGATCCCCTGTTCTGACTTTGGAAATTCACCATAAATTTACAAAGATAATTAGAAGTCATGCTTTATATGTACAGATTCCTTATTCAGTCTAGTTTTATTAGAGACAAATGCAATAGTCATTGAAGCTCTGTACAGGGAGATATCTGATTCGTAATACACAGAGGTCAGAGTAGTCGAACCCTGAAATAGGGGAGAATTTAACTAATAAACTGTACTAATTGGCCTAACTAAAAATTCTAGAAAAAAATTAGTAGATAGCTATATGAGTATAGTTTCAGGAAAAATTTACGGAATTGGATTTCGAGTTTCGGAACTCGAGATATGATTTTTAAAGCAACTGTGATGCAATTAGCCAGCTTGTCTGGAAATTTTAAAATGAATTGTATGAGCTGTTTAAGTAATGAATTAAGTCCGTTAACACCTCGTGTTCGACTCCGGCAACGGTCTCGGGTACGGGCGTTACACTCTGGTGGTCGTAGAGGTTCATTAGTCTATAAGTCCTGTACCAAAAGGATATTATCTCTAGTGGTAGTTATGGTAGTGGGCAAGTAGGACATGGCAGTCGTGGAGAACCTTTCCTAGTGGAATTTTAGTTTCTATGTGATGATGAGCTTAAGAGCTTTATATAATTGTGATAAAATCAGGAACTTTTTAGGGGATATTAGGAAGAATAATTACTCATAAAGAAAAATCAAAATTGATAATTAAAAATAAAGTTCTAAAATATGCTAAAAAATAAAAATAAAAAGTAGTTTTAATAAAAATTAAAAACATAAAATAATAAATAAATGTTTTTAAACATCTTCATCGCTGGATGGTTCGCGAGGTGGGACGGCGATGAGATGTGGAGGTGCTGACAAATCTGCTATAGAGTAGCATCAATGTTGTTAAATCGTTGAAAACACTGTTGCTCAAATCGAGTGAGGCGCTTAGAGATGTCAGCGTATGAAGCCACCGCATAAACTGGACGAGAAGGTGGTGGTGGCTGAGTGGTGGGCCCTCGTGCTGTGGGGGGACATCATCAGGAATGTCCTCGTAGGCCTCCTCTTCAGTAGATTGGGTGAGACGGTACTGGGAAGGGTAGGTTCTTCAGCGCCTCTCGATCATCCTCATGCTAAGCATGCTCGAGATGCCTTGTGGAGACATCTGGCTGATGAGGGTAAGGGATGATTCTCGGGCCGCAGTGTTGAAGAGCCCGAAGTGTCGTGCCAGCTGAATCACGTAGGGGCCAATGGAGATGACTCCCTTCCTATGCCGCTCTGTCTAGTGCTGAATCGCTAGGGCGATGAAATAGGCAAGGTCAATGACGTGCCTGTACGACATGCACCATAAGAAGTAAGCGTCGTGGGTGTTGATGATGCCAGTGCTCTCTCCCCTCCCTGTAATCGTGTGAGCTAAAATAGCGTGTAAGTACCTCAGGGATGGTGGGAGAACTGATGCCTTGAAGCGGCTAGGATTGTAGGAGGCTGTGCCAGGGGCCAAAGTGTGCCAGCACTTTGAGGGAGAGAAATGTATGTGGCGACTGAGAGCATATAGTTCATTCTCCTCCTTGAACTCCTCTGTATATAAGCCTAGTGCAGCACCAAACTCTGGGATGCTCAGCTGGCGGATTAATCCTCCTAGGCGAAATTGAACTGTGCCGGGATCATCGTAGTTCGTCATTACTGTCTGAAGATGAAACGTTGAGCATAGTTCCATCGTGAGCTCAAGGTATGTTGGCTCAATAATCCCAAAGAATAGCTCCCAAGGGTCAGTGGTTAGGAGGGCTCGAATCGAATCAGCGAACTAAACCTGTTCTACAGCAATCCAGTCAGTGCAATGACCCGCAATTAAAGGTCGGGCTCGAAGTATTTGGAACAGTTCTTCCTGGGGCCCTCGGGGGAACTGTAGGAGAGGGTTTTCGAATTTTCGCGTTTGGACCCGCGGAAGAGGACGCTCTCTTCCTCTTCTTTGAAGCAAGTACGACAGTTTTTTTTCCTCGTGAAGACGACATCACAAGCCTGTAATATAAAGAATAATAATAGGTAAACGAATTCGAAAAAATAAAAGGCATGAATTTGGAAGTAATTATTTCAGCCAATACTATTAATATGAAGCAAACTCAACCACAATAACAATGAGAATGAGAATATAAATGTAATGGGTATGAGGTTTTCCTAATCTCAATTTAACATGAAATGTATGATAACTAACTTAGGAATGCAAATTAAATGATATACATTAGCATGGTAATAGCATGAGAATAAACATAGTAATGTCATGGGTATGAGGTGTTCCTAATAACTTGATTTAACACAAAATGTATGATAACTAACCTAAGAATGCAAATTAAATGATAGAAAAATGAAAAAAGTTCAAAAGATATGAAGATTATGTTGATAATAAGCATTAGAAATAAGTAAAATAGAAGTGAAAGGAGTAAACAAACGTTAAGGGAAAAATATTGAGCGACAAAAATGAAGTGGGAAGCGGCGCACGGGCGTGGCAGGGAGGCCGTGTGGAGTTGCAGTGGCTAGGGTTAGGGTTTTTTGAATAGGGAAGAAAGTGAATAGTGCAGGGTATTTATAGATTTTGGGCTACACGGCCAGGGCACACGCCCGTGTTCCTCAATTTCAGCTCGTGTGATTGGTGAATTTCAAATTTGGGTGCGTCTGACATTTAGTACACGCCCGTGTTCCTCGGGTGTGTAGGTTCACATGGCTGTGTCGAATGATCGTGTCTAGCTTCGTTCGCTTCTCCTGCGCCCGTGTGTACAAGCCCTACACCCGTGTCAATCTAACAGGTTTGACCACGGGTGTTAGACACGGGCGTGTCACACGCCCGTGCTGTTTTAATAGGTTCAACCATGGGTCTTCCACATAGGTGTGTCGTACCCCGTGTTGTTTTGGCAGGCTTGACCACGGCCATGTCACATGGCCGTGCCGTTTTATCGTAGCCGTGTTGGGGAAATCCTTGCCCTGTTTTCACACGATCTTAAGCACGCCCATGTGCTTGGCCATGTCTCTGTGAAAACACATGTATTCAAGATTTCTATTAGTAAGTTAGGACTTAAATACCAAAATTTAAAGAAATTAATATTGTTAGTGCTCGGGTTGCCTCCCAAGAAGCACTTATTTATAGTCTAACCTCGACTTACCTCTCCAGTGGATGGTCATGGTGGTTTAAAGAGTTTATACTCCTCATTCCTGCTATCAATCTCATCAAAATAAGGTTTTAATCGGGTGTTGTTTACCTTAAAAGTGATGAACTTGGGATGACTCACCTCCACCGTATTGAATGGAAAAATACTAAGTACTGTAAGAGGAATTTCTTCATTTGGTGTGGTAGTGACAATGTAGGGATCTGCAGCATCTAATAAGACTTTATCACCAACCTTAAGTTGATTTGGAGAGGTATTGGGCTCGTTCTGGCGTAGTTTCGATGTATCGTGTGTTATCGATTTATGTCTTCGCCATTCATCTAGCTCCTCTATCTGCAGCATTCGTTCTTTATGAATAGAACCTCTACTATTGTTTGAAAGTGGCTCATGTACTTCCTTCAGACTTAGCTCCTGCAAAGTGGGTTGTATCATGTGGTCAGTTTTAATAGAATGGTTTAGACGATCACCTTCAACTTCTGATGTGTTGTCAGAATTGCGAGCTTGAAGGGTGAGTGTTTCGTCCCCTACGCTAAGCGTGAGCTCACCTGTGCCAACATCAATAATTGTTTTAGCAGTTGCTAAAAAGGGCCTTCCTAGGATTAAAGGAGTATTGCTATCCTCCTTTATGTCTAAAACAATGAAGTCAACGGGAAATATAAATTCATCGATTTTTACTAGCACATCTTCAATAATAACCCTAGGAAATATTTTAGTTTTATTTGCTAATTGAATGCTCATCCTAGTCTGTTTTGGTTTCCTGAGACTTAGTTGCTTGAACATTTTAAAAGGCATGACGTTGATACTAGCCCCTAAATCATCTAATGCATTATTAACATCTAAACTACCAATTAAGCAAGGAATCGTAAAACTCTCTGGATCTTTTAGTTTGTACGGTAGCTTATTTTTCAGAATAGCTGAGCACACTGCGTTTAGCTCCACATGCGACGCCTCGTCCAACTTCTGCTTATTTGCTAAAAGCTCTTTTAAGAATTTCATTGCGTTTGGTATCTGCGATAGAGCTTCAATAAATGGTAAGTTAATATGTAATTTTTTTAAGAGTTTAAGGAATTTACCAAATTGTTCATCTGAGCGGTCTTTCCTTGTCGCGTTGCGGTATGGTACACGAGGTTTATATTTGATATTTACTGATTTGTTTGTATTTTGATCTACCTCACCTTGACCTGTACTTTCCACAGTTTCTTGTCGCGGTTCTGGTTCTGGCTCCACAAATCATTTTTCATTTTGAATATTAATCGTGTTGAGCTGTTCCCTTGGGTTAGGTTTAGTATTACTTGGAAAACTACCTTGTGATCGTTCAGAGATTAGTTTCGAGCCCTTGGATCGACGCTTGTTGATTCTTAAATGCTGCCTCGGTGTTCTAGAAACGAGTTTCTGACACCGATATAAACTTTGAGAGCATCTCTTCTAGGTTTGGCTTCTTTTCCTGTTGGTAGGGTGGTTGCTGAAAACCCGGAGGATGTTTTGGTCTTTGATTCCCTTGGCCTCCCCACAAAAAATTCGGATGGTTCCTCCAACCTGCATTGTAAGTGTTACTAAATGGATTGTTTTGAGGTCGAGGATTATTGCCCATGTAGTTTAGTAACTCGTTATCCATGTTATGGGTATAAGGTTGATATTCCGGATGGCTTGTTCCACCGCTACTTGCTTCGCACTGCATTACTGGGTGAACCTGTGAAGAACTAAGAAAACCATCAATCTTTTTATTCAAGAGTTCTACCTGATTTGACAGCATGGTGACCGAATCGACGTTATAAACACTGGTTGTTTTCATTGGCTTTGTCTTCATGACTTGCCACTGATAGTTATTCAGTGACATCTCCTCAATAAACTCATAGGCATCTTTAGGTGTTTTATTATTAATGGTTCCGCCAGCAACTACGTCAACCATTTGCCGAGTCGAAGGATTCAGACCATTGTGGAATGTTTGAACTTGGAGCCAAAGCGGTAACCCATGGTGAGGGCACCTTCACAGTAAGTCCTTGTATCTCTCCCATGCATCGCAGAGGGTTTCTAAATCCATCTGCACAAAAGAAGAGATATCATTACGTAATTTAGCCGTTTTAGCCGGCGAAAAATATTTTAGTAGGAATTTTTTAGTCATTTGTTCCCAAGTAGTAATTGACCCTCGTGGTAACGAGTTCAACCACTGTTTAGCTTTGTTTCTCAATGAAAAGGGAAACAACCGAAGACGTGTAGTATCATCATAAACGCCATTAATTTTAAATGTATCGCATAGTTCTAAGAAGTTGGCTAAATGAGCGTTGGAATCCTCATCCTGCAAACCATCAAACTGAACAAATTGTTGTATCATTTGAATAGTGTTAGGTTTTAAATCAAAAGTATTTGCAACTACAGCAGGTCTAACTATGCTTGATTCAGTTCCTGTTAAAGAAGGTTTAGCATAATCATACATAGTGCGTGGAGCAGGATTTTGATTAATCGCAATTTCAGGAGGTAGCTGATTGCCTTGGTTTTTAGCCATCTCTTCGGTTGGGGGTTGAGTATCGTCTTCTTGCTCGTTCTCTGTGTATCTTAAGCTTCGCCTTATTTCTCTTTGGTTTCTATGAACTGTAGGATCGATTTCTTCGTCAAAAAGTAAAGGTCCTGACGGGTTTCTTCTAGTCATAAACTATAAAAACATGCCAAGAGAAGGAAAAAAGTAAATAAGTAAGTAATAATAATAGTAATATAAAATTAAATTGCAAGAAAAATAAATGGCTAAAGTAATAAAAATTGAGTGTTCTTAATATCTTAGTTCCCCAGCAGCGATGCCAAAAACTTGATCCCGTGATTTTGTGATAGGTTTTAAATATTTATAATTACTCGTTCTTGAACTAACTACTATTGCGATGTAGGCAAATGTACCTATCGAATAGTAGTATAGTTTTAGCAAGACTAGATTGTCGAACCCAAAGGAATTAAAAGTACTAGTAATGACTGTCTTTTTATTATCTAGCCTAAGAATAAAGAGGTTTTGTTTTAATTAACTAATTATCTAAACTAAGAACGCACAGAGAAAAGAATTGGGGAATTGCTTTTGGGAAAAATCGATTGACTTAAGACAATACCTAAGGAAAAATCCACCTAGACTTTACTTGTTATTCTGGCTCCGAATCGGACGATTTATTCATTCAACTTGTTCCGTAGAGATCCCTAAGTTATGTTATTATCCCTATTCAAGACTAATAATGTCTAATCCTTAGATTGAACAACCAAGACTTTTCTCTAATTAACACTCTAGGGTTGCATTAACTCGATTTATGGATCCCCTTTTAGGTTTCACCCTAATCCGGCAAAATTTTGTCACCCTATGTCTAGGCGCGCAATCAACTCTGCTTAATTATGACAAATGTACTCTTAGACAGGGTCTATTCCTCCTCTGAATAAGAGCATGTCTTGAATTAGTATCCTGGGATATCAAAAAAAGAATCAAGAACACATAATTAAGAACAAGTTAAATATTTATCATACGATTCAGAAAATAATAACAAGATTCGTCTTAGGCCTCATTCCTCTTATGTATTTAGGGGTTTTAGTTCATAACTAAATAAGAAAACATCTCAGAAGAATAAAGAATACAAAACATAAAGAAACCCAAAACTCCTAAAGGGAAATTAAGGAGAGATCTTCAGTCTTGATGATGAATCCGGCTTTTGAGATGGATCAGTCGGCTTCCTTGGAGTAATTCCTTACTCCCCCTTCTCTGTCTCTCTTTTCTTTCTTCTCTAGGGTGTATTTATAGGCTTTGGAATGCCTAGAAGCCCTCAAAATTAGTCTTTTCCAAATTGGACTCAGCTTGGGCTCAGCAGGGACACTCCTGTGGCACACGCCCGTGTTCGATTACTTCAGGCCGTGCTCGAGCCCGCCAAATTGAAACGGCCGTGTGGTCTGCCCGTGTGAGGAAGTCCAGGCCGTGCTGATTTCGTACTTTGGCCCATTTCCTCCATTTTTGGCCTGTTTCTCGTTCCTTTCGCTCTACTATGCTCTCCTAAGTATAAAACATGAAATTAAAGCATTAGGAGCATCGAATTCACAAATTCTAATGGGAAATCATCCATAAAATGCATTAAACATGGGGTAAAAATATGTATAATTTATGGTCTATCAAGTTAGTACAGGTATGTATGTAAAACTCTTGAGTAAAGATTTCAATATGATAAGTACTTGAGGTAAGAGTATGTATAAGAAGGTTAAGCTTATGAAACTTTGTTTTATTTTAACTATTGAGTCATGTTGTTTATTATATGCATGTGAGCTTACTAAGCTTTAAGCTTACTCTTTTCCTTTCCATTTTCTTATAGTGCCGTCAAGCTAGTATTGGGGATCAAGAGGCATCGGAGGCATTGATCACACTATCACTTGAAGCTTTGGTACAGCTAGTTCAAATATTTTGATTTTTGGCATGTATAGAGACTCGAATCTTTAGTGTAGTGTCTTGTTAGTTTAGCCACAAGTGTTGGCTCATATGATGGATGTGATATTCATTTTGTATAAGCCATTAATGTTGGCTAATGTTAATTGTTATTATATGCATTTGATGCAAGTTTCTAATGGTTGTGGTTGATTTGGTTATATATATGTTATGCTTTTATTGGTTTGATTGATCTTGTGTAGGTTAATGTAAGTAAAGGTAGGAAAGAGGCTTGGTAAATAGCCTTATTTTTGTCCACACGGGTAGACACACAGGTATGTGTCTAGGCCATGTTTGAGACATGACTAGCCCCATGGGCGTGTTGTCTGACCGTGTGTCCCCTACACGTAAAAATTTAAAGTCAGTATGCATGGTAGTAAACACACGGGTAGACACAAGGGCATGTGTCATGGGCATGTTGTCCGACCGTGTGTCCTCTGCACATAAAAATTTCAAGTCAGTATGCATGGTAATAAACACACGGGTAGAGACACCGCCGTGTGTCTCAATCGTGTTGAGGACATGGCCTCTGGCCACAGGCGTGTGCCTCGACCGTGTGCCCCTAATTGGATGTTGATGTCAGAAACAGAATGTCAAGGTTTTTAGACACGGGCTAAGATACGAGCGTGTCATGGTCATGTGAGGGACATGGGCCATGGACACGGGCGTGTGTCAGGCTGTGTGAAAACCCCTGCAGGTTCGAATTTAGAATTTAATTCACACAGGTTCTATACACGAGTGTGTCCCATCGTGCTTAGGCCGTGTGAAGCACACGGGCCTTTAGCACGACCATGTCCTAATGGCCACACAGTCGTGTTGCCCTTCCACACGGGCATGTGTCCTGTTTCTAAGGTCATCTTTCTAGAGTTTGTTAAAGGACCTGAATCGGTCCAGAATGGGTTCCGATGGATGTTTGGTGTCTCGTGAGTCCATGTTAAGGAAGTTTAGACATGTTCCAAAAAAGTTTTAAATTTTACCAAGTCTTGTTGACTCGAAAACGTTTGACTACATGTGCTTAAGAGTTGTGGCGCCTCGTATTCCGTCCCAATGTAGGGTACGGATGTGAGGTGTTACAAAAAATATTTTTCTAGGTAGCCCAAAGAATTTAAGTATTTTTTTTGTTAAATAAAGGGTCAAGTTTTAACCCAAGCACTAGTTTCTTTGAGTTTTTTAGGTTATTTTTAGTATAGGAGCCTAGGATCCAAAAAGGAGCTGCTATTAGGCTTAAGACACTACTGAGAAGGGAAATATTCAACCGCACAAACCTACAGCCCTTACCTTGCTCCGCCACCACTCCCAAGTAGCCCAATAGTGCATCTCACTTAACCCCTTAATGTTACAACCCTTAACTCCCTGAATCACCACCCCAAACACCTTTATTTGAAGTCACCAATTACCGCACCTAAACTATCCTTAAAATCGTCACCCTTTTCAACTCTAAACCTTACCCTCAGCTACTCACCCACCTGCCCAAAACTGAAACCACCCTTAAATAATTTCCTAAGTTTGACGCTGAGAGTCCTTTTATTTAGCACCATTCCACAAAGTGAACAGTTTGGTATAATGGCTATGATGCAGCACATGCAGTGGCAGCAATAAGCTTATTGGAGATATTCAAAAATAAGGGATGACTCCATGAAAAGCGTTTTTACAAAAATATACCATGACCCATTTATTTTTGTGCCTGAGTTTCTAGATTTCATATTTGAACCATGGAGTCAACTATCGAAGAGGGAGCGAAGCGATTCATGCAAAGGCAATAATGATGAAGCAAAAGATGAGTCAAATTCGGAAGGATCTACAAATAAATAAAAGGGAGGATCTTGACTTTATTTTATTTCTGTTTTTAGGTCATTTTAGGATTAAGTTTAAGTAGGAATTTTTATTTTCACGTAATAAAATAAGATAGGAAAATCATAAATAAAATTTGAGCAAGTCACAAAGTATGAAGTGTGGCAATAGATATATGCATGTCTAGGATTGGATTTAGAGAGAGCTTGGTGCTTAAGCAGTCACATTGACTCACCTCCTCTTTTCTAAAATCCTACCTTGGTACTTAAGCATCGGACCTTTGAAATAATTACCTTCAATACATAAACTTTATTTGCTTTCACATGGTCTTTTGTACATCTTATTTTAAGAACTCATGCTCTCTTTTTTTTTTAAATTAGAGCATTTTACTAAATGTACTAAAATTTTAGAGCATTTGATATTTCTTTTCAACTCCCCCAAACTTGTTTTTTAAAGAATACTTTGAATAGTACTAAGTCTAGTGTTTGGGACAATTTTAAGATAGTTAAAAGAGAAGTGATGGCTAAATTTGCAAAGGTTCGAATAGAATTAGGCCATATAGTCTCAGATTTGGGTTTCAAAGGATTAAAATTTCATCATGGTTGGCTTAAAAGGTTCAAATAGTCCATGTAACACCCCTTACCCATATCTGACGCCGGAACAGGGTACGAGTTATTACCGGACTTAAGTACTTGTAATCATTTAAAACTAAGACATAAAATTTCATCAAATTTTAAACTTTTCAAACATATATAATTTTTCCCTTAAAAGGGCCTACGAGGCCCAAAACAATCATTGAAATTGGTTTGGAAACAAACCGAAATCTTTCAGACACTTCGTAATTTTTTTTACCAAAGCAGGGTCACACGCTAGTGTCTAGACCCTGTGTAAAAATTAGCTAGCTACTGACTTGCTCACACGGTTAGACCACACACCCGTGTGGTGGCCGTGTTCTTCACACGGCTGAGACACACGGCCGTGTCTCAAGCCCATGTGTATCATATGCTATTTTCCAAGCCCTTTTTGTGTTCTTAACTTAGCCACACCAAGATATTTATCTATGCATACATAAAATAGGTTTACATAACTTTAACAATTATGAGCCAAATCTTATGGCTATATACAATGAAGCAAAATGAGCCTATACATTTGGCTAAATCATAATATTACCTAATATCAATAACTTATTATCTATACATGCCACTTATTTGACAATAAATAAGAATTACCATTATTCTAATTTGATAAACTAATAGTGTGATGATACTTCCGACGATCTCCAACCCCGAGCCAACCTGACAACACTAAGAGAAATGAGAAAATGGTGTAAGCTTAAAAGCTTAGTAAGTTTGAATATTAATAATAATAAGCAATTTAATTAACAATATTATCCCATTCCTCAATAAATATGCTCAAGAAAATAGAATCATTAATCACATGATTTCATCTTTTTACACAAGATCAGCTAAGGCTGTTTTCCTGAATCATAGTCACTAAATTATTTATATCTGGAGCTACGAAACTCCGAATTAAGTTCCGTTAATTTTCCATGAAACTAGACTTATTTTCCTTTCTTCCATAAAATTTCCAGAATTTTTGGTTAAGCCAAATAGTACAGTTTATTCCTCAAAGTTACCCCTGATTCATTGTCTGACAGTTCCGACCCTTCTGTACTAAAGTTCAATTATCTCATAGTACAAGACTTGAATAATGTTCTCGTCTATTTCTCTTGAAACTAGACTCATATGTATACTTAAAAATTTTTTCCTAGAATTTTTGGTTGGGCCAATTAGTACAGTTTATTAGTTAAAGTCTCCCCTGTTTCAGGGTATGACCACTCTGACCCCTGTACACTACGAACCAAATTTCTTCCTGTACAGAATTCCAACGACCATGACGTTTATTTTCCCTAAAAAAAGACTCAATAAGGAATCCATGAATGTAAGGTATGACTCTTAATAATTTTTTTACAATTTTTGGTGAATTTCTAAAGTCAGAATAGGGGATCTCGAATTCATTCAGACCCTATTTCACAAGAATTCAAATATCACACAATATGAATTCTTTTTCTTCTCTTGTTTCTTTCATGTGAATATAGACTCATTAAGCTTTAATCCCATATTTTATTCTACCTCTAACTCATTTTCCACTATTTTTAGTGTATTTTCAAAGTTACACTACTGCAGTAACTCAATTCTGTCAAGGCTAATTTACTCATTCATATTTTCGATATACCCGTTGAACTATTTGGAATAAAAATTGGATACTCAGGAATCTCGCACACTAAGTGCCAATATCATGGCCCGAAGCCAAATCAATGTAACTTTAATGACATGCCCTTTGTATCCTAATTTATTCCTAAGGTTCAACAGGAATTTCCAATGCCAAATTTTCATAAAATACTTCCGTACAATCATAATCATCAACAATTCAATTATATAGCATTAAATCTCAATTATAATAATGCTTATTAACAAGCTCATACATACATGTACATACCTGTACCGATCCATAACAAAATCATACTTACACAAAATGTCGCTGCACAATCGATGTCTTGCACGCTAAGTGCTATACCGGATGTTTCGCACACTAAGTGCCATCCTCGATACTTCGCACACTAAGTGTCATTTCGGATGTTTCGCACACTAAGTGTCATCATCAATACTTCATACACTGTGTCATTTCGGATGTCTTGCACACTAAGTGCCATCCTCAATACTTCGCACACTAAGTGCCATTCGTTTGGTCGATAAATCATTAATCATTAAAATACTCATAAATATTCCATTTATATGATTCCAACGCATTAAATGCTCAATATAATAATACTTAATACGTACGAACTTACTTGCTTATAACCTTGCCACATCCCAGTCACTTAATGAACACATCATTCACATAACCAAGTTCCTGCACTTATTCCTTACAAAACTCACAAAGAAGTACATAGTAAGTTTCCTGTTGAACACTTCGGATCAATACTCGATACTTGGTGGTTTCAGCACATAGCTCCACCCATCATATAGTTCGACTCTCTTGTACACATGGTGAACACTTAGTACCACCCATGTGACCTAGCCAGTTTATCTCGTAGCTCTCTTGTCTACATGGTGTCCTTCACCTGGAACCACGCATGCGACCTAGCTACATATATCCCGTAGCTCTCTTGTCTACATGGTGTACACATAGTATTACCCATGCGACCTAGCTACATTATAATGTCTCGTAGCTTTCTTGTACACATGATGTGCACTCAGCACCATACATGTGACCTAGCTACGTACCATCTGTATCATTCAATCTTTCCGAAGGTTCAACTGGGATTTCTCTCTCTTTTCCAACAATTTCACCAATCAAGTAATTATCAACAAACATATTTCCAATATTATTCTAAAATATCATAATACAAGTAAAATTGATGTATTACTTATATATAAAATTACATCTCATTTAATATCAAGGCAATAACATTATTGCAGTATTATTATCATACCAACTTACCTCAAATGCCGAAACGGCTAACTTTCCTAACTTAGCACACAACTTTGTTCTTCCCTGATCTTAATCCAAAATTTCATGTTTTCTTAATCTAACATGTCAAATAACACTTATTTAACACATTTTATCAACACACTAACCAATTCAATTCATATATCAAAATTTGGAAAATTTACAATTATGCCCCCTAACTTTTCAAAAATTACACTTTTACCCCTAAGCTCGTAAAATAATTTTTTATTCAATTTCTATAAGGTTTAAGACATGCTGAACATTTTTCTCTTCTATGGAAACTCCAAATTTTCACTAATTCACACACTTATGACCAATTTATAACTTTTACAATTTAACCCCTTTTTGACATTTTTACCGAAATTCATTGAATAAAACTCATATTTAACACATCAAACATTCACTATCCACTATAAATCATCAAAACACAACCATATCATGAATGGGTAAATTTTTAAACTCTAATTTCTCTTCAATCAATTGGTAGAAATAGAAAATTTAAGCTTCGAGGATCTCAAAAATACGAAAATCATTAAAAACGGGACAAAAACCGTACCTATATAAGCCATAGAAGCTTGGCCAAATGGAGCTCATCCATGGCTGCCATTTTCGATTCTTTCCCACGGTTGAAGAAGAAAGAATGGAAAAAAAATGATAGCTTTTATCATTTTTGTCTTATTAGGTTATTTTAATTAATTTACAAAATTACCCTTTTTATTTCAACCAAATTTCAAAAATACCAAACAAATATCCATTCACTAACTTATTAAAGGAATAATTATCACATAAGGACTTTCAATTTAAAACTCATAACAATTAGGCACCTCATAAATAAAGAACTCAACTTTTGTACTTTTTACAATTTAGTCCTTTTTGACTAAATTGAGTGCTCAAACGTCAAAATTTTCGAATGAAATTTTTACGAAATATTTTCAGAAATTTATAGACTATAAAAATATAATAAAAATAAAAAATTTTCTCGTCGGGTTTGTGGTCCCGAAACCACTGTTCCGACTAGACCCAATTTTGGGCTGTTACAGTCCAAACCAAAGTTGCCTAAATCATTTTCAATGTTCCATGCTTCCTAGGATTTCGCCTCAAAAAACTACTAAGTCAATTCTAAAGACTTAAATTTTCATGCATGCCTAACTTTCGTAAGGAACTAAAAGTTTATGGTACGATTTGCATGCTTTATTAAAAATACATTCATATCATTATTAAGCTAACATAATAATTTATTGAAATAATAGAACTTTATTTATACCAAAGTCAATAATTCAAATGCAGTTTCTGGTTCTTGTGAAACTGGAATTTCAACACTCAGTTGAACTTCCTTTGAATCTTGAGCATCAGCTTGCTCCTTTTTAGCTTCGATGGTGTTGTTTCCACTCCTCAATGTCAACGCTTTGCAATGCTCTTTCCCTGGACTCCTTGGATTCTTTGTATCACTAGGTAAAGCACCTGGTGGTCGGTTCCTGAGTTCAGTAGCAAGCTGGCCCACTTGATTCTCCAAATTCCTTAGAGTGGCATCATTTTTCCCCATGTATGCCTTTAATAAATTCTCTAAGCTATTGGATGATTTAGCCTAAGCTAGTTTCTGAACTTGTTGGTGAAAACTAGGTGGCTGGGCTGGTCTAGGTTGGGCGTAAGTGTTACTGGTTCCAGCCCCTTGATTACTCCAAGAAAAATTGGGGTGATTTCACCATGATGGGTTTTAAAAATTGGATTACAGTCCTTGCCTTCCTCGATTTTGGTTCTAGTTACCTATGTGGTACATGGATTCTGGGTTTGATGGACATTCTTCGAACAAATGTCCTTTCTTACAATAGACATAGGCTATATTTTCAAATTGGTTAGGTGGCTGTGCCGCAAAAATATTAGACCCATTAGTAGTTAGATTTTTTAACATTGAGGATATTAATGATACCTGAAATGCGAGTGAAGTAAGAGCGTTTACTTCATGTATTCCAGCAACTCGTCTTCCTAACGCTGCTCGATTGGTTGGCCAGTGGTAATTGTTGCTGGAAATCCTCTCAATTCAATGATTTCATAAGCCTTGTTATAAGACTTAGAAAGGAGAGCATCGTTAGTAGAAGCATCCACTACCATCCTTGTGTGAGCATTGAGACCATTATAAAATGTCTCAAGTTTGATGCAATGTGGGATTTCATGATGAGGGCACTTTCGTAATAACTCTTTGTATCTTTCCCATGCCTCATACAAGGACTCATCATCCATTTGTTGTTCCTCAACTTAGCATTCTTGCTAGGTGGGAAATACTTCATAAGGAATCTTTCTGCTAACTCTTGCCATGTTAAAATTGAATTTGGTGGCAATGAGTTCAACCAGGCTCGAGCTCTGTCCCTTAGTGAATATGGGAACAGTTTCAATCATAATGCATCTTCGGGTACTCCGGCTAACTTGAAAGAATCGATCACCTCCATAAATAGTCTTAAGTCTAGGTGAGGATCTTCAGTAGGCATTCCACTGAATTGGCCCACCATCTGAAGCATCTAGAACATGACTGGCTTCAACTAGAACTGTTGTGCCTCAATTTCAGGTCTCCTAATACCCAGATTAAGATCATTAAATACTGGCACGACATACTGCCTTAAAGCTCTATCCCTATTCAACAATAAGGATAGGATTTTGAGCAGGGTTTGCTCCATTTCCTTGGATCAGATTTTTGAAGTTCATCTCTTCGGTCATTCTCTGATTTGCTTGTCTTCTTCGCTATCGAAAAGTTCTTTCAATCTCAGGGTCTATAGGGAGTAAGTCAATAATTCAGTCAATACTCATAAACACCTAAAATAGTCACGGAAAAAAATTAATCAAGTTAAAAATTAAACAGAAAAAAATAAACCAAAATGTAAACTAACAAATTCACAAATAATAACTTTTTAAAACAGTCCCCGGCAACAGCGCCAAAAACTTGAAACAACGGAAATGTGCAAGTGTACACAATCACAACAAGTAATAAATTGACAAGTAAATGTCGAGTTATCGTACCCATAGGGAATGCGGAAAGAATTATTTATGAATGCAATTTAAAACACTTTGTTGAAGAATAATATTTTGTTGAAGAGGGTGATTAAAAACTAAGATTTTAAACTAAGTAGCTAAAGAAATAAATCTCAAATGCACGATTTCAAAATATGATTTAATCAAGATGACATAATTGTGTTGATTTAATTACATTTCTTTAACTTAGAATTATTAAGCTCATGTTTATGCTGTTACGAATAAATTCACGGTAACTCTGTAATTTGCTAACTTATGAACATATTCACCTACACAAATCCATTCATCTCTTAACATATCCCTATGTTAATTCAAACAATTAAACATATTTTAATAAGCAAACATGTTATGGCACATACATACTAATTAAATTGAACTAATCTCTTGCATATCCCTATGTCAATTCAAACGATTAATGAAATCTAAAGAGCATATAAAAGACTACGTGAGGTAACAAGGTATTCTTACCTTGAAATAGTTTAATCACAATAATCTTGCAAGTTATGCAAGGCAAGTGTATCGCTAGATACATTGCTAATTTAACCTTCAGCTACCTTAGAAGAATAAATATGAACTAATTAAGTATTGTGTCCATTAATTACAATTTCAATCCGTTTAAATAATTAATTCATTAGCTACCTCACAATTTTAATGCAAGAATAACTTAGACATGGTTTTACTTAATCAAGCATTTTATCGAGGGCTATAACAGCATAAACACAATTTTAATAATTTAAGTAGATGAAATGCAATCAAACCAACACGAATTAAATTCAAGCTAAACTAATTAAATTAACAATTCCAACAACATAAATATTCATAGATATGTTCATCATAACAACAACAAAAATTAAAGAATAGGGAACAAGAATCAAATTCAGTGTTTTTCTGAGGCTTTGGCAGATTTGCTCCGTTATTTGTTCTGAACACTCAATTGCTGCTCCAAAATGGTTGAAGAAGAACCCTTTTCCAAGGAGAGAAATTGGCACAAGAGCAAGGGACTTGAAATGGAAAAATAAAAGGAGAAAGTGAGAGAGGAGAGAAGAGAGAAGAAATCTGAATGAATTGAGGTGTGCTTTGAATGATCAGCCAAGGGGGGTTTTATAGCTGAATTTAGAAGATAAAATTTGCTAAAAATAGTAGGCAAGAGCCACCCCTTGGCCGGCCATCTATGTGGCAAAGTTGATGGCTACAACTTTGCTAAATATGGCTTGGGGCAAATCCATAAAGCCACCAATTGTGGAGGGGCTTGAATGCAAATTTTACAAGTCTTTAAGGGCTTCTTTACAAGCTTAATTAATCAGATAATAAGCTGATTTGGGTCAGCATATGGATGGTTTTGGGCTGCCCAATCCTTGGCCGGTTCAGTTCAATAGGTTCGATTCAACTGGACCACTTTTCCCATAATTAATTAATAATAATTTATTTAGCCCAAATTAAATTGGGTATAAATTAAAATTAATTATATTATGAATTAATGCACATAATTGGACCGTCTTAGGCTGGAAATTAATTCACCTTGATACTTCAAATTATTTCTCGGTTTTGTACTTCTAGCAGTGTCTACCGAGCCATTTTTTTCCCTTTGTGCAAATCTATCGAAAATAACCAAAATTCATCAAAAATAATTATAAAATTAACTAAATTTCAACATGTTCATATTTTAAGTGCACTTTAATTATTTTATAAAATTAATTATTTTTCGACAAGAATTTAACTGAATTCGTATGAATTTAAGTTGAAAAGGGTATGAAAAAGTGTGTAAATTTTTATGTTTCCATTGACGCCATCTAAGAATGACTCTATATGGGTGATTGTGGATCGATTGAAAAAATTTGCCCATTTCTTACCAATACTCATCAATTTTCCATTGTAGAGGCTAGTGGGGTTCTACATCGTTGAGATTGTAAGACTTCATGGAGTACCAATATATATTATTTTCGATTGAGATCCTCGCTTTATGTCACGTTTTTGGATGAGTCTGCATGATACACTAGGTATGAGATTGAATTTCAGTACTGCTTATTATGCACAGTCTGATGGACAATCTAAGAGAGTTATTCAAATTCTCGAGGACCTGTTACGAGGATGTGTAATCGATTTCTGAGGTAATTGGAAGGAGCATTTACCAATTCTAGAGTTTGCTTATAATAATAGTTTTCAATCAAGATTTAGATGGCTCTGTATGAGGCACTTTATGGGCACAAGTGTAGGACACCTGTGGAGAAGAAAGTGTTGGGACCAGATTTAGTTCAAGAGACTAAGAACAATGTGGAAATTATTCGGATCAATTGAAAGTAGCATCAGATCGACAAAAGTCTTACTCCGACTTAAAGATGAGGGATATTGAGTATAATATGGGTGACCAAGTCTTCCTTAAGGTTTCATCTTGGAAAAAGGTACTGAGACCACAAGGGAAAGTTGAGTCTGAGGTTCATTGGACATACTACATCATTAAGAGGGTTGGACCAGTGGCTTATTAGTTGGATTTACCTTCAGAGTTGGATCACATTCACGATATTTTCCATATGCCTATGTTGCAATGATATCAATCCAACCCTTCTCATGTGATTCTGGTTGAGGCGATAGAGGTTCACCATGATTTGACTTTCGATAATGAACTAGTGCAAATTGCTGATGGCAATGTCAAAATGTTGAGGACACAAGTGCCACTTGTCAAATTTTTATGGAGGAATCACGATTCTAGTGAGAATACTCGAGAAACACAAGATGTGATGCAACAGTAACATCCTCATCTTTTCCCAAATAGGTAATTTCGAAGACAAAATTTTCTTTTAAGGAGGGTAGAGTTGTCACATCCCATTTTTCTATTAATTGTAATATAGTGAAACTGCCATCTTCTATGTCTTAAATTATTTGCGCAAAAATGGACACAAGGAAGTGTTGTGGCTTAGTGGAAAAAGCTCATTAACTATCTTAGAAGTTCCTAGTTCGAACTCCCATGTTTTCATTTTTTTGAATTAAATTTTTGCACACAACTGGCATGTGCATTCAAGCCTTGCTATCCACCCCCCTTGTTGCCATATGTGGAGGATTCCTTTCCTCCTTTATCAAGTCAAATTTGCCTTATGTTGTGAGACACATCCCTTTTTTCACTCATTTGCCAAAACCTCCTCCCTTTCCATAATATTGTGATACAATGAACTTGGTCATGGTTGACTAAGCTACACAAACCACTTGTGCCGTCCACTACCCTCATTTGCACCCGAATCTCCATTTATTTTTATTTTATTCATCTTCTTTTTCTCTCAAATAAAAATAGAACCACCACTTCCTTTTAAATTTTTTTCTCTAACCACTACAACTAAGCTTTCCACTATCATAAAAAACCTCCTAACCACCACAGACACTGCCCCTTTTCACTCCTTCTTCTTTCCACCGCTGCGAGCCGTCACGAACCACCATAGGTCTCCTCATCCTCTACCTATTTCTCTTATTTTTCTCTTTTCTCATTTCTTCTAATTGTAGTTACCAAAACCTTTGCCTTTTAATATTTTCTTAGAACCGTCGGGGTGCCGCTTTTTTATAACTAGACCAATGCTGAGCCGCCGGTGACCAAAATTTTCCTTTTTGCTTCCTTTTTCTTTTGTCGATTCCTTAGTTACTAAAACTCATATTTTTCTTTCACTTATTCGATTATTATTTCTAGATCACTCAAACATCAATCTCATTCCATTCTCGATTCTTCGATCATCTCGTATTAAATCAAGTGCAAGTAAGGTTGTTCGATTCATAAAATTCTTCATTTTGGAAATACCATGGTTTGGCTGAATGGTATAAGGTGATAATATCATCAAGTTATTTTATATTGGTTTAACATAAATACTACTATGATTTCGTATCAACTTGAAGGACTAAACAACGCCAATCAAAGAGAACTTTAGTGTGATAACGAAGAAAACTAATCCAAGTCTCGATTTAAGGGTAAGTCATAGTTAGAAATATTTCGAACAATTAAAAGTTTAAATGTTAAAAATCAAATCTGATAGATCTAATTAAAATATGTGTTTGGTGCAATAGAGTCATCTACCGGCTTAGATCCAAGTGAAATCTCCTCTAATAGGATTGTAATAATCGAATCTACAGATTAAGGTGTGGGATCGAACTCTCATTTTAAGTGAAATATAATGTTATTTACTTTAATAAAATGTTAATTAATTAATTAATTTGTGAGTACATTAAGTACTCTAGTGGAGTTGAAAAAACTCAATCAAAGAGGAATCCAAGTAAGTGTCTTAAACTATTAAGTGTTGCAAAAATCCATGATTTGTGATATATGATGTATATAATGTTGACCTCAACTCTATGTTATGTGATTTATGGCTAGATTAATATGTGATGATCTAAACATGTGATATATGTATGTGTATGTTAAGATCCATGTTTTAATATAAATATGTATATTAAAGCATGCTAAAGTGACAACTATGTGATATGTGAAAATATGAGAATGATACATGCATATGTGTAAAAACCGCGAAATATGAGTTATGAGCATAAATATGTGAAAAATGTGGAAAGTTAAACATGTTAAAATGGCCATATCACATGCATAGGGTGGGATTGTGAAAGGAGGAAGTTATGTGGCAGTTTAACTGTGATTATGTGATCGTTATCGGAAATTATATGGTGGCTTGTCCATGATTGGTTATGTGACCGTTTATTGGTATTTATGTGGTGGCTTGTCCACAAATGGTGTGTTATTGGATGGACAAGTTCTAGGAACTCGATATTGGTGTGTAGTGGAGATGGGTAGGAAATCCTCTAAAATGTGCATTATTACTTAAGCATAACTTGTTATTTTCATTAAATATGATGATATGTGAATTTTGTGAAAGTTATTTTTACGATGATCTGGATGTGTTATGCTACATGTTGAAATATATGTTTGTGACGATCTCACACTGAGTCTTTTAAAGCTTACCCATGTTATGCGTATGTCTCAGGTAATTCTCGTAATCGAGGCTCAGATTTTGATCTTCGGAGGTGCTCTTGGATTAATAATCTTTTGGTCATGGATTTTTTTCAAATAATATCGGACTTTTACGAACTACATGAGTTCACTTTGGATTTTTGTTATTATGGACTTTAATTTGGGTTATCTTAATAACTTTTTGGACTTTATTTTTAAATTATGAACTATGGCATGGGATTTTTATTTTGACATTTTGGGATAATATTGGATAAATTTTTTTTATATGATTTTTAAACGATCAATAAACGTTTTATTGATTATTAGCCGTTGCAAATTTATGATTTCAAAACTAAGTTATAATACAAATATTTTAAATATAAAAAAGAATAAATAAATTTTTATTAAAGTGAACACGATGTTTTAAAAATGACATATCTTCAAGACAAGTGAGTTTTTCTTAAAAGAACATTTTGGCCATCTTCATGGCCCATGTAATTACTTAGATTAGGCTATAGCATCTAAGCCTGGTTTGAAGGGTTACACGCATAGAGTACGGGACTGCCCACAACAATCCATGTTATAAGTGATTGTTAAAGAAGATGAAGCAAAGCCTGATGAGAATAAGGTGTTGAGGTTTGGATCAATGATACTCAATTTTTCTAAAGTGAAAAGGAATCGTAAGTAGAAAGTTTTGATGTTTGTGGACATCAACATCGTAGGCTGAAGGAGGAGTGCTTTTGTCGATACTGGGGCATCTTACTTGTTTATATTAGAGAGAGTCATGGGTAAACTTGGTCTCTCGGTTAGCAAATTGACCAAGAATATCAAGATGGTTTATTCCAAAAAGGTCCCAATTGTGGGAGTAGCACAAGGAGTGGAGCTACAAATTGGTGAGCGAAAAGGTAAGGAAGATTTCGAGGTAATTCATTTAGATGATTACGCCTTCATTCTTCACTTAAATTTCCTTGACCAAATTAATGCTTTGTTAGTTCCTTTTGTCTATTTTATATGTATCTTGTATACTCAACAACAAGAATGCATTGTGGTGGTGAGTCGAGACATGAAAGGTGGAACCAAGGTATTGTTGGAAACCCAACTAGCCAAGGATGTTCATGGTGGAAAAAACATCGAATTGGTAGATCGAAGGAGTGTTACAGAGATCCTGTTGGAGATGATAGAGGGGCAAGAAATTGATATGAAGTCTATTGAGTCATCAATTGGGCTACCACTTATGAGAGAGGTAGGTTGTGCATCAAACTTTTGGGGTAAGGTAGTTACACAAATTGGGAAGTCAAAGCGAGTAAATACAACTTGCGAGGTACATCTCAAACATTTAACTAGTGTTTTTCATTATGACTTACCATTGGCTTAACAAAGACACAGGGCTCTTTTAGAGTTCTGAAATGGGTAAGCCAAGGGGTTACAAATTGAAGTTCACGGGAAAAATCAAGGTTAACCCAATGTTCATTGTGAGCATGCCTAAGCCTTGTTGTGAGGATCAAGGGGATCCCAATTAGGGAAAGTTACAATGTAGGCAAGTAAGAGTAGGGATCTTACGAACGAGATGTACTAAGGAGAGGAATGGTTCGAGTTAGGAGAGAACGAAAGTCGAGGCAAGTGTTCCGAGGGGTATGACTACCTAAAAAAGAGGCTAGCAAGGAATCAATCTAGGCATTAAGAAGGTTTTGAGATGAGTCAAACCAGTGTCATCAGTGGGGTTACCACCTATGAGAGACGTGGGTTGTGCATCAAACTTTGAAGGTTAAGGTAGTTATGCAAATTGGGAAGTTAAAGCGAGTAAATGCAACATGCGAGGTACATCTCAAACACTTAACTAGTGTTTTTCATTATGACTTACTATTGGTTTAGCAAAGACATGGGGGCCCTTTTGAAGTTCTAAAACGGGTAAGCCAAGGGGCTTACAAATTGGAGTTGGCAGGAAAAAGCAAGTTTAACCCAATTTTTATTGTGAGCATGCATAAGCCTAGTTGTAAGGATCAAGGGGATACCAACCAAGGAAAGTCACAATGTAGGTAAGTATGAGCAGGGCTCTTGCATACGAGATGTACTAAGGAGAGGAATGGTTCGAGTTAGGAGAGAAAAGAAGTCGAGGAAAGTGTTCCGAGGGGTAGGACTACCTGAAAAAGATGCTAGTAAGGAATCAGTTGAGGCATTGAGAAGGTTCTAAGATGAGTCAAACCAATGTCATCCCAAGGAGGCAACGAAGGCTTTGTGAGAGTGAATGGGGGAGAATACCATAACCCGTGGACCAAATCCCATGATGAATGTGAAAAGATCATCCTATGAAGTTTAATCGATTAAATGAGGCTTATTTGACCCACTTGCACTGGCCCGATTCATGGAACATGTGGAAAAGCCCATCTATTTAATGCCTTGGTGGCCTAATGAAGCACTTATGGAAAATTAAGGTTGCCATGGTAAATATGGAAACTAATCTTAGAAGATTAGATGTCTTATAAGATTTGATTTTTTTAAAATCTTAAAGGATTGAGTCAATCCCTTAACAATCTTAATCGTAGATAGGCTTTAATCTTGACCATTGATGTAAAGTAAACTGTACTGTTGGATATGATGGAGCTCAATTATAAACAGAGGTTTTCCCTCTCATTTGTAAGAACTTAGGTGTAATCCTTCAAAGTAATAGAGATAATTTGAGATCATTTACTTAAATACTTGGTGTGCTTTTACTCTCTTGTGGAATTTTTCTGTTCTTTTGTTGCTTTTTTTGTTTTCAGTTACTTTCGCTTTATTTACGATGCCTTGGAGAATTTCTATTGGGAATTCTCACTTTGTGAGAGTTAGGTTGACTTAGGTGGATTTGAAATCAAGAAATGATCTAAAGTCGCACAGATTACAAGACTAAAGCTCTAGCCTTATGACATTTAGACATGGAAAGTGCTACCACAGACTTTTTCTTAGAGCTCCATGAGATGGGATTGCCCACACGAAACACCACATACCTAGATGTGTATCGTTTTTCCTCTATACTACTTCCTCGATCAACATCTGTGTATATTGTAAATCTAAAGGTTATAGCTAGTTGAAAAAGAATGCCACAATCAATATGCCTTAAAGGCACTTATCCACATTTTTTACACTAATTTAGCTTGTCACAAGGCTTGTGCATATGTCACGGACTTAGATTTTTCTCCTTACAATCCGTGTGGCCTTGGGTAATTTTTTAGCAAAAAAAAAGGCCTAAGTCAGCCTAACTCCAAACAATTGAGGATTCAATAGAATTCCTTTATGGAACCAACACAAAGCAGAAGCAATTCAAAGATGAATGAATAATAAAGCCATAGAAAAGCTAAAAACACAAGAGAGAAGCTTTTGAGTGAATGCTCTCAAGAATTCTTATTACTCAAGAATGAAGTGATTTACAATAGGGGAAAAGGCCTCTATATATTGTTGAGCTACCCCAAATTCCACAGTACAGTTAAAACTACATCAACGACTAAGATTAAAATATATTTACAAATTAAATCTCTAAGATTACAAAATCATATCTTCTAAGATTTACATATCTTATCTAATATTGCATATCTTCGAACATTACGTTCCATATTTGCCAAGCTTTGTAGATGGACCTTTAATCTCTCCAAGCAACGACCCAGTCTGATGAGGCCAAATGACCTCCGGAACTTGATAGATCACACAAGTGTACCATGGTTACGGGCTCCCATGCGTAACCCATGACATTCTCTCTCACCTATTCTAGCGACACCCTCGTTGTGTCCTCCGCATAAAACTGGTCTATCTTGCCTTGGAACTGCCACAAGGCCTTGACAGGTTCTCAACTTGCCTCACTACTAGGAAATCCCTTCCATCAAACTAAGTATTCATGCCTTGGTCGATAGTATATTCATCTGATCACATGGTCTAACTCGATGCTTTCAACTTCTCGATCGTATGAGACCTTTACCCCCATTGGTGCTTATTCAGACTTGCCTCAATTTGGATCCTCTTGATCCTCATGGAATGGCTGAAGCATACTTACATGGAACACTGGGGGGAATTTAAGCTTTGTAGTCAACTTAAGCTTATAGAAACCTTGCTTACTCTCTTCACAACTCGAAATGGTCCCTTATACCTTAGCAAAAACCCTTGGTGCAAGACATTATGTCGCAAAATCAAGTGTAGTTTAGCTAGGACTAAATCACCAACTTTAAATTGCACATCCCTTCGATTTTGATCCACCCACTTCTTGTTACAGTTACATGCCTTGTGTAGACAAGCTCTAGGTAAATCGTTTTACTCTTGCCAATCCCTTACAAATTGATAAGCTGCTGGGTTTGGTCCTGCATAGCGAGTCGCAACAGCATTGGGTGTAAGTGGTTGTTGCCCTGTCACTATCTCGAACGAAATCTGATTCATAGCCCCATTTCATTCTAAGTTGTAAGAAAGTTGGGCCACATCCAACAACATTGGCTAGTCTTTTTGTGTGGCACTTGTATAGTGCCGAAGATATGTCTCCAATAACACATTCACTCGTTTGGTTTGCCCAGATGCATGCTAGTGGAAAAGTGTAAGTCTGAGCCCATAAACTTGTACAACTCAATCCAGAACTAGCTCGTGAGTCACCCACCTCAATCACTGATGATAGATTGTGACACTCCTCAATATTTCACCACATGTCTAAGGAACAAAGGAGCTACCTCCTCAGTAAGGCACTCCTTGGTCGTTGGAATAAAGGTTCCATACTTTGAAAACTTGTCTACCACAACAAAAATGCTTACAAACCTATCAAATTTAGGGAAACCCACAATAAAGTCCATGGATACATTCTCTTATAGGCGCTCCAAAATGGGCAAAGGTTGTAACATACCGGTAAGAGTCTTTAGCTCAACTTTATCTTGTTGGCACACCAAACAAGTTTTCACATAGGTTTCCACATCATCACCCATGTAAGGCCAATTAAAATGACCCTCCAAGAGAGCCAAAGTGCGGTGCATACCTGGATGTCTAGTCCATCTCAAATCATGACATTCCTTCATGACTTCTTTATACAAGTTCCCATATTGACGCACATAAAGATGATGTCCTAAGTGTACAACAATTCTCCTTCAAGCCAAAATTGCCTTGTTTCCCCATTTTTAGCAAGTTCGATCAATTTTTTGGTTGTGGGATCATGGTACAATCCCTCTCAAACACACTCCAATAGACGATTATCAGGTTGGCTGATTATGGCAAACTCCATCTTTTGGCTAAGCGCATCAGCCACAGTGTTGGTCCTCCTCAGCTTGTATTCCATGCCAAAATCAAACTCTACTAGGAAAACCTGCCAATGAGCTTGCTTGGGAGAATTTTTTTTTTCTAAGTAGGAAATAACTATTTGCAACATTATCAGTGAATACCACGAACATGGAACCTAGTAAAATAATGCCTCTATGTGCACAAACAATGCACCACAGTAGTCATTTCTTTTTCTTGGACCGTATATCGCCACTCTATCTCATTAAGATTTTAGCTCTCAAAAGTAATTGGATGCCCATCTTGCATCAGAACTCCCTCAATCACATAGTCTAATTCATCCACGCGTACCTCATATGCCTTTGAAAAAACCACTAAAGCAAGTACATGCTCACTCTTCATTGCTTGCTTCACTCAATTAAAGACATTCTCGCATCGAGGGCCTAATCCCCTACCTTAAGGTGGCTAAATAGAAAACTTCATCTCTATGTACTCCTTTAGCAAATTGGATCGCCGATAGTGTCTTTCCCTCTATGCTTCCTTTCCTTTTCAATCTCACCATACATTGATGGTTCGAATCATAAATCACCATGTAATTTCTAGAAGGAAAAATACCTACATTAATCCATTCAAGTAAGCTTAATCCAACCACAAAATCATAATCATCAAGTGATATTACCTTAATGGTTGCCTTACTGGTCCACTTGCCAAGTTGAAGTTCCATTCCTTTTGCTACATTAGATATTGAGACACTTTTCGAGTTCACCATCTTGATTTGACCCAAATCTTTCTCAATCTTGAGACCAAGTTCTCTTGCCATCCCTTCAAACATGAATAAATCAGATGCACCAGTATCGACAAGTGCACTCAATCCTTTACCAGCCACAATGATGTCCACAAACATCAACCGATTACTAGCTTTGTCTTTGACACCACCTAATATTGCATTCAGATTTTTAGTGTCTTGCTCGACCTCCTTGTGCGTCTCCATGGCATTGAAGGTAACCTTTTTAGGTAGTCCTTCATCCTGTATAGGCCTTGACAAAGAAAGCACCTCAATGGCCCATTTTTCTCCCGTAGCTTGTCTTGCTTAGCTTTTGGGCCTTCGCCATGTTTTTCACTTTGTCTTTGTCTCCCCCAACATTTCCCTTGGATTTGAATTTGGGCTTGGAAGACTCATGATTATCGGACTTTCTTTCCCCAAACTCGCAGAAATTCTCTACCTCAGCCATGGCCGTGGTAAGTTTAGTGATGATTTAGTGACGCAACTCTTACTTTGCCCACATTTTTAGTCCATCCTCGAACCAATAGAATGTTTCCTTCTCATTCAAGTCTAAGATGTAACACCCCTTACCCGTACTCGAGGCCGGGATAGGATACGAGGCATTACTGAACACATACACAATCATTCATGCAAAAAGTCAGGCTATAAAATTTTTCTTTAAAACAACTTCATTCATACATACACAAATTGTCCCAATATGGGCCTACGAGGCCCAAAACAACCATCGAAAAAGAATCAGGACTAAATCAGGAACTTTTAGGAAAGTTTGGGAAATTTCCCTAATATAGAGCTACATGTCCGTGTCCTCTGGCCGTGTAGCTCTCTGACTATGACGTCAGCATCAATTTAGTGTCACACGGCCGTGTGGCCAGACCGTGTGGTCAATTAAAATGAAATGAATTTTTCATAAAAAGGTAAAGACTTCACACGGCCAGGTACACACCCATGTGGGTAGGCCGTGTCCCTCACACGGCTAAGACACACGCCCGTGCCTTAGCCCGTGTGTTTACTACTGAGCATAATGACTTGCAAAATTAGGGTGCAGGGGACACACGACAATTCAACACGCCCGTGGGGCAGACCGTGTGTCACACACGGTCTAGACACATATCCGTGTGTCTGCCCGTGTGGACCATTTAAAGGCTATTTTCCAAGCCAATAGTCACCCTCAATCATTCATACATTCAAACATATTTCGTAACATGCAACATGATATATTTAGACACTCAAATATTCAACACCATGGTACTCTCACATCTTCATAATGTCATCCTATTACACATTCATTTTGTTACACCATTTAGGAGCATTCCACACCAATTTCATGCATTATCAACTTGTTACCATAACTTCAAATTATGCATTCATGTCTATAGTCATTTTAAGCCATTAAGTCATCCATTATCTTTAAGCATCTAGTCTATACTTTATCATACATTCACCAAGCAATAACACATCACATCATCAAGGCACTAACACATGCATGCTTGGGTACTTAGATTACAACCCAATGATCAAATATAAGCCATATTACATGGCCATTACAAAATGAATCATCAACTATCATAGGCGTTCACAATTTGGCCAAATAGCATGGCACATAACACAAAATAACCAAGTTTCCTATACATGCCATACTCAAAATAACAATTTCACTATACCCAATAATCTTTTGATAGTTTGATCCAATACTTCAACAGCTTCCAATCCCCAAGCTAGCTTGGTGGAACTGCAAATGATGGAAAGAAAAAGGGGGTAAGCATTAAAGCTTAGTAAGTCTACATGCAAATAATATGCAATGGTAGTAAGAAATCAACATGTAAAGACATAGTAACATATACATAAAGATAATTCATCATTCAAACCTTTTTGGCTTACTTATCATATGTACATATATACTTGCTCATCAAAAATTGTTCTTTACCAAGGCATTATTCATAGGTTTAGTGTACATACTTGTACTCATCGTAGTATATCATATAACCATACCTCTTTAACATTCCCTCCTCGGGACTTTCATCATATTCATTATATTACCCGTTGAACACTTGGAATACTATTGGATACACAGAAACTTGAACATAACTACCACATAAACATACGTAGCCGAAGCTACCCCATATCATGCAACGCTCACCATGGAGCTACTCACGGGCTTGCTCATATGAGCTATCAATCAAGGTGTAACTACACGTGCTGCTCACAAAAGTTGTCAGGTATTCGACCACTCAAGGATTACCTAGCCACCGGTAAGACACACAAGACCATTGCCCGAAACTCAATCACATGTGTCGCATCCATTATGAACTCGGACCACTCAACGAGCTTGGATGCCACATAAATCACGAACCTGGACCACCCAACGAGTTCAGACTTCTTAATTCCTAGTGACATGTCACTTGTATCCTAGACTATTCCTAAGATTCAAACAAGATTTTCCTCACTTGCATAAAGCATACTATGCCATGCTTGCTCGTGATGTCATATGTAACTGCCAATTACCATTTAAGCTTTCATAACAACCAATAAGTATATAACTCATAATAACAAGAAAACATTTATCACATAATATCAGAACATTAAGAAAATGCTACAACACCACATTATTTGCATATGCACTTACCTCGATACAAAAATGATAATAATCAAGCCTAATCGTCATATACTTTATTCTTCCCTCGATCAAGACTCGGTTCACATTTTTCTTGATCTATAATGCCAAATTTAACTTATTTATTAATCACATTATTCAAAGCAATCCATAATTCATGCCTTGGTAAAATTACCTTTTTACCCTAACTTTTCACTTATTTACAATTTAGTCTCTATGCTCGTAAAATGAAATACATGCATTTTCTTTGTTATCCAAGCCTAGCTGAATTTTCCTTGTACTCATAACAGCCCATATTTTCATCAAAAATCAGATTTTTATCACTTGTTTTACATCTTTTACAAAATGGTCCCTTTAAGGTGTTTTCATGCAAAATCACCTAGTAAAAGATGTTGAACACATATCAAACTATCATATTCTTCCATTAAACATCAAAACACAAACTTCTCATGCATGGGTAAAAATTCCAACATGAACCCTAGCTTAAAATATGGTTAGAAACGGGTACATCATGTTACTAGGATTTCAAAAATGTAAAAAAACATTAAAAACGAGGCTAAAACGGACTTACTTCCAAGCTTGAAAAGTTTGAAAACCCTAGCTATAGTTCTCCAAAGATTTTGGCAGCTAAGGAGGGAGATGGACAACATTTTCACTTGATTTTCCCTTTTTATTTCATTTAATTACCAAATGACCAAAATGCCCTTAGGGTTTTTCTTTCAAATTTTTCCTATGCATGTCCATTTTTGTCCAAAATATAAAAATTGGTCAAATTGCTAATTAAGACCCTCTAATTCATAATCTAAAGCAATTTCATGCTTAAAGCTTCTAGAATGCAAGTTTTTTATTTTATTCAATTTGGTCCCTAAAATTCAATTAGACATTTTATGCAAAAAATTTCTTCATGAAACTTTCACATAAGCATGCATTCATATTATAGACCTCATAGAAATCATAAAATAATTATTTCTATCTCAGATTTGTGGTCTTGAAACCACTATTCTGACTAGGCCCTAATTCGGGATGTCACATCTCTCCTCCTTTAGAGATTTTCGTCCCTGAAAATCTTACTGGTAAAAAGGTTTGGATATTGTTTCCTCATAGCCTCCTCGGGCTCCCATATAGCCTCTTCAACCCCATGCCTTTGCCATAAAACTTTCACAAGGGAAACACTTTTGTTTCTTAATTGTTTGACTTCCCGAGCCAAGATCTTAACCGGTTCCTCACCATAAGTCATATCTGGTCTGATTTCAACCTCTATCAGTATAATCATATGAGAAGAATTTGATCTATATCATCGTAACATGGATACATGAAACACATTGTGAATCTTTTCTAACTCAGTCGGCAAGGCCAATCGATAAGCAACAAGCCATATTCTTTTGGTAATATCATACTGTCCTATAAAATGAGGACTCAACTTGCCTTTTCTACCGAATCTCAAAACCTTCCTCCAATAAGACACTTTCAGAATACTTTATCATTGAGCTGATACTCAATTTTCTTTCTTTTCAAGTCTGTGTATGACTTTTGTCTATCCGATGCTATTTTTAAACAATCACGAATTACTTTCACTTTTCTTCGGTTTCTTTAACCAAATAAATTCCATGTATCTTATTTTCCTTAAGTTCAGTCCAGTACAAAGGTGTACGACATTTACGCCCATACAATGCCTCATAGGGTGCCATCTTCAAGCTCGACTGATAACTATTGTTGTGAGCAAATTCAACCAAAGATAAGTACTTTTCCAACTACCTTGGAATTCAAGAACACAACATCTGAGCATACCTTCTAGCATCTGAATTACTCTCTCAAATTGTCCATCAGTTTGTGGATGAAAAGAGGTACTAAAATTTAGCTTTATACCCAAAGCTTCTTGTAACTTCTGCCAAAACTGCAAAGTGAACCTCGGATCTCTATCCAAAATAATCAATAAAGGCACTCCATAAAGTCTCACAATCTTAGAAATATACAATTCGGCTAACTTATCAAGTGAATAATTAACGCGTATCGGTATAAAATGAGCCGATTTAGTCAATCTGTCAACCACAACACATATGACATCTTTCTTTCTTAGTGTCAACAGTAAGCCTGTTACAAAGTCCATAGTAATTCAGTCCCATTTCCATTTGGGAACTAAAATAGGCTGAAGTAAACCTAAAGGTACCTGGTGTTTGACCTTTACTTGCTCACAAATCAAGTACCTCAATACAAACTCAGATATATCTCTTTTCATACCATTCCACCAATACATTTTCTTTAAATCATTGTACATTTTCGTGCTACTTGGGTGAACTGACATACCTCCATTATAAGCCTCATGCAACATATTCTGAATCAACTAAACATTCTTCAAGACACAAATCCTTCCACGAAACCTCAGACAACCATCAGAATCTCTCTGAAAATTTGATTCACTTTTCGACTCACACTGAGCTTTCTTAGTTTGTAACTCTTTATCAGCTTCCTGGGCATCACAAATCTGTTGAAAAAAAGTCGGTCTAGCTCTTAACTCTGCTAGAATTGCACCATTATGAGATAGGGTTAGTCGTACGTTCATTGCTCTCAAAGCAAATAAAGACTTTCTACTCAGGGCATCAATAACCACATTTGCCTTATCGGGGTGATAATTAATCACAAGTTCATAGTCTTTTAACAATTCAAGCCATCTTCGTTGCCTCAAATTCAAGTATTTTTGGGTCATCAGATTCTTAAGACTTTTATGGTCTATATAGACATGGCATTTTTTCCCAAATAGGTAATGTCGCCAAATCGTTAAAGCAAATACAATGGCAGCTAACTCTAGATCGTGTGTAGGATAGTTTTTCTCATGGGGCTTCAGTTGCCTCGAAGCATAAGCTACTACCTTGCCTTCTTGCATAAGCACACAACCTAGTCCACTCAAGGACACGTCACTGTAAATCACAAATTCTTTCCCTAATTCCAGTTGTACTAACATTGGTGTGTCAATCAATAACATTTTCTACTTCTCGAAGCTCTGCTGACATTTTTCTGACCATTCGAACTTGGCATCTTTTTGAATTAGTCTCGTTATAGGAGTGGCTATCATAGAGAACCCTTTCACAAACCATCTGTAATAACCAGCTAAACCCAAAAAGCTCCTAACTTTAGTTACATTCCTTGGCGGCTTCCATTCGACAATAGCAGAAATCTTACTGGGATCAACTCGGATACCATCTCCTGAAACAATGTGGCCTAAGAATCTGACCTCTCGAAGCCAAAACTCACTTTTACTAAACTTGGCATATAACTATTTATCTATCAAAGTCTATAATACTATTCTCAAGTGCTCGACATGTTCTGCCTTATCTTTAGAATAAATCAGAATGTCATCGATGAACACCACAACAAACTTATCCAAATATGGTCAAAAGATTCGATTCATTAAATCCATAAACACGGGAGGAGCATTCGTTAACCCAAATGGCATAGCAAGAAACTCGTAGTGGCCATACCTTGTTCTAAAGGCAGTCTTAGGTACATCTAACTCCTTAACTCATAACTGGAAATATTCGAATCTCAAGTCTATCTTAGAGAACCATGTCGCTCCTTTCAGTTGGTCAAACAAGTCATCAATCCTTGGAAGAGGATACTTATTTTTTATCGTCACCTTATTGAGTTGCTAGTAGTCAATGCATAATCTCATGGAACCGTCTTTCTTTTTCACGAATAATACGGGAGCACCCCATGGTAAAAAGCTTGGTCTCGCAAAACCTTTGTCAATCAACTCTTGCAACTGTAACTTCAATTCTTTCAGCTCAGTAGGGGCCATCCTATACAGAGCAATAGAGATAGGTTCTATCCTTGGTATTAGCTCAATATTGAATTCAACTTCTCTAATTGGAGGCAAACCTGGCAATTCCTCTGGGAATATATCCGCATACTCGCATACAACCGACACTGATTCGATTTTCAATTCGGATTCCTTTGTATTCAATATGTATGCCAAATAAGCTTCATACCCTTTTCTCATACATCTCTAAACAGTCATTGAAGAAATTACCATTGGCGACTTATCTGCATCATTTGATTCAACCTGAAGAATCTCACCGTTTTCACATTTCAATTCCATAACTTTCTGTCTACAATTCACTATAGCATCATGTAGTGCCAACCAATCCATACCCAGTATGACATCAAATTCATCAAAAGGCAATAATATTAAGTCAGTCAGAAAACAATGACCTTTAACCATCAAAGGGCATTTCTTACATACTTTATCAACTATCACATGCTTTCTTAATGGGTTTGACAACTTAATCATAAATTCTGTAGACTCGGCAGGTATATTCATACTAGATGTTAATTTCATACACACATACGAATGAGTAGAGCCAGGGTCTATCAAAGCAATAACATTAGTATCATAGAGAGAAAAAATACCAGTGATCAGATCAGGATAAGTTGCGTCTTTACGTGCGCGTATGGCATAGGCCCTAGCCGAAGCCCTAGCTTCAAATCTCACCACTGTATCTCGTGTCACATTCTTACTACTGTACCCATTCTCGACATTTCTCAAGGGTTTTCCCCTAGAAGCTGCGTCACTCGGTCTTGGACTCTGAAATCTTTCTTTCTCCATCATCTCAGGACAATCCTTAATAAAGTGGTCTAGAGAACCACATCTAAAACAAGATCTTTCACTCACCCTACAATTGTAGAAGGACGTCTACCACATTGTTGGCATTCAGCTTTGGAGGGTTTAGCGTTACCCATACTTGCCACAAACGTAGCTTAAGATCTAAAACCCGAACTTTACTTTTTACGATTCTTGCATGAGTGTCCAGCTGGCACATATGAATGGGAGTACATCCCTATAGGTTTCTTAGACTGATATGGCAATGACTAACTCTGGTATCTCTTTATTGTGTCTCTAGCCTCAGACTCGGCTTTCTTTTTTTCATTGACCAATTCTTTGGCTTTACAATCCCGCTCAATGAGTACCACAAATTCTTTCAACTCAAGAATACCCACTAATGTCTTAATATCCTGATTAAGTCCATCTTCAAATCTTCTGCACATCTTACCTTCAGAGGATACACACTCTCGAGCATATTTGCTGAGTCTGATGAATTCTCTCTCATATTCACTAATTGTCATACGACCTTGTTTCAAATCCAGAAATTTCTTATGCTTCTGATCGATGAACCTTTCACTAATATATTTCTTTCGAAATTCCTCTTGAAAGAATTCCCAAGTAACCCTCTCCGGTGGTACCACAGATATCAGCGTTCTCCACCAATGATACGCCACATCTCTCAACAAAGATATGGCACATTTTAGGCACTCCTCGGGTGTACAGGATTGTTCATCAAATACCCGTATCGAGTTCTCTAACCAGAACTCTGCTTTCTCAGGGTCATCATTGGTATTTTCACAAAATTCCTCAGCACCTTGTTTCCGAATTTTATGAACTAGTCTTCTAGAGAATCACATAAAATCTATATCTTGAGGCATCACGAGTGTGGGTTGAGGATTTGGGGGAGGTTGAGCGTTCGGGTTCGTTCGAGCGAATTCTGTATACCATGCATTCATCATGTGGAGAAAGGCCTCTCTGCCTTCTCCTCTACTGACAGTTCGGGTCTACTTTTGGATGGCACCTCTCCTTCAGCTGGAGTAGGCGCATTATTTTCTACATCATCTGCCACTGCTCTGTTGGGATCCATTTGCTATATAAAAATACATTTTAATATTGTCAGGAGTCGTCACACTATCATTATATATATACGTATGGAATGTATAGCTAGACTCAAATACGCTAGGTTAATCCGAGAATCGACTAAACCATAGCTCTGATACCACTAAATGTAACACCCCTTACCCGTACCCGAGGCCAGGAAGGATACGAGGCATTACTGAACACATACACAGTTATTCATGCAAAAAGTCGGGCTATAAAAATTTTCTTTAAAACAAATTCATTCATACATACACAAATTGTCCCTAATATGGGCCTACGAGGCTCAAAATAACCATCGGAAAAGAATCGATACTAAATCGGGAACTTTTAGAAAATTTTGGGAAATTTCTAATACAGAGCCACACGCCCATGTGAGACAGGGGACACGCCCGTGTGCTCTCTACACGCCCATGTCCTCTGGCCGTGTAACTCTCTGGCTATGACGTCAGCATCAATTTAGCGTCACACGGCCGTGTGGCCAGACCATGTGGTCAATTAAAATCAAATGAATTTTTCATAAAAAGGTGCAGACTTCACACGACCAGATTACACGTCCATGTGGGTAGGCCGAGTCCCTCACACGGCCAAGACAAACGCCCGTGTCTTAGCCCGTCTGTTTACTACTGAGCATACTGACTTGCAAAATTAGAGTGCAAGGGACACATGGCCATTCAACACGCCCATAGGGCAGTCCGTGTGTCACACACGGCCTAGACATATAACCGTGTGTTTGTCTGTATGGACCATTTAAAGGCTATTTTCCAAGCCAATAGTCACCCTCAATCATTCATACATTCAAATATATTTCATAACATGCAACATGACATATTTAGACACTCAAATATTCAACACCATGGTACTCTCACATCTTCATAATGTCATCTTGTTACACATTCATTTTGTTACACCATTTAGGAGCATTCCACATCAATTTCATGCATTATCAACTTGTTACCATAACTTCAAATTATGCATTCATGTCTATAGTCATTTTAAGCCATTAAGTCAACCCTTATCTTTAAGCATCTAGTCCATACTTTATCATACATTCACCAAGCAATAACACATCACATTATCAAGACACTAACATATGCATGCTTGGGTACTTAGATTACAACCCAATGATCAAATATAAGCCATATCACATGGCCATTACAAAATGAATCATCAACATCATAGGCCATCACAATTTTGCCAAATAGCATGGCACATAACACAAAATAACCAAGTTTCCTATACATGCCATACTCAAAATAACAATTTCACTATACCCAATAATCTTTTGATAGTGTGCTCGAATACTTCGACAGCTTCAGATCCCCGAGCTAGCTTGGCAGAACTACAAATGATGGAAAGAAAAAAGGGGGTAAGCATTAAAGCTTAGTAAGTCCACATGCAAATAATATGCAATGGTAGTAAGAAATCAACATACAAAGACATACTAACATATACATAAAGATAATTCATCATTCAAACCTTTTTGGCTTACTTATCATATGTACATATATACTTGCTCATCATATATTGTTCTTTACCAAGGCATTATTCATAGGTTTAGCGTACATACCTGTATTCATCTTAGTATATCATATAACCATACCTCTTTAACATGCCCTCCTCAGGACTTCATCACATTCATTGTATTACCCATTAAACACTCGAAATACTATTGGATACACGGAAACTTGCACATAAGTGCCACAAAAACATACGTAGCTAAAGCTACCCCATATCATGCAACGCTCACCATAGAACTATTCACGGGCTTGCTCATATGAGCTATCGATCAAGGTGTAACTACACGGGCTACTCACAAAAGCTGTTAGGTATCCGACCACTCAAGGATTACCTAGCCACTAGTAGGACACATAAGACCATTGCCCGAAACTCAATCACATTTGTCGCATCCATTATGAACTCGGACCACTCAATTAATTCAGATGCCACAAACATCACGAACCCAGACCACTAAACGAGTTCGAACTTCTTAATTCCTAATGACATGTCACTTCTATCCTAGACTATTCCTAAGGTTCAAATGGGATTTTCCTCACTTGCACAAGGCATACTTTCTCATGCTTGCTTGTGATTTCGTATGTAACGGCCAATTATCATTTATGTTTTCATAACAACCAATAAGTATATAACTCATAATAACAAGAAAATGTTTATCACATAATATCAAAACATTAAGAACATGGTACAACACCACATTATTTCCATATGCACTTACCTCGGTACAAAAATGATGATAATCGAGTCTAATCGTCGTATACTTTATTCTTCCATTGATCAAGAATCGATTCACGTTTTTCTTGATCTATAATGTCAAATTTAACTTGTTTATTAATCACATTATTCAAATCAATCCATAATTCATGCCTTGGTAAAATAACCTTTTTACCCCTAACTTTTCACTTATTTACGATATAGTCCCTAGGCTCGTAAAATGAAATGCATGCATTTTCTTTGTTACCCAAGCCAAGTCAAATTTTCTTTGTACTTATAACAGCCTATATTTTCATCAAAAATCAGATTTTTATCACTTATTTTAATCTTTTACAAAATTGTCCCTTTAAGGTGCTTTCATGCAAAATCACCTAGTAAAAGATGTTGAATACATATCAAACTATCATATTCTTCCATTAAACATCAAAACACAAACTTCTCATGCATGGGTAAAAATTCCAACATGAACCCTAGCTTAAAATATGGTTAGAAACGGGTACATCATGTTACTAGGATTTCAAAAATGTAAAAAAAATTAAAAACGAGGCTAAAATGGTCTCACTTCCAAGCTTGAAAAGTTTGAAAACCCTAGCTATGGTTCTCCACAACTTTCAGCAGCTAAGGAGGGAGATGGACAACATTTTCACTTGATTTTCCCTTTTTTATTTCATTTAATTACCAAATGACTAAAATGCCCTTAGGGTTTTTCTTTCAATTTTTTCCTATGCATGTCTATTTTTGTCCAAAATTATAGAAATTGGTCAAATTTCTAATTAAGACCCTCTAATTCATAATCTAAAGCAATTTCATGCTTAAAGCTTCTAGAATGCAAGTTTTGCATTTTATTCAATTTGGTCCCTAAAATTCAATTAGACATTTTATGTATAGAATTTCTTCATGAAACTTTCACATAAGCATGCATTCATATTATAGACCTCATAGAAATCATAAAATATTTATTTCTATCTCAGATTTATGGTCTCGAAACCACTATTTTGACTAGGCCCTAATTCAAGATGTCACATGAGATTTGAAGCATAAACTCGCTGAACTCCCGAACATAATCTCGAACAGTGCTTTGTTGCGTAAGCCAGCGCAACTTGGCCCGAGCCTCTTTCTCAGCATGTTGTGGATAAAATTGCTTCTTCAACTCTCCTTGGAACTTCTCCCATGTTCCAATAGTCATTCCTCCATGTTTCTCATCCGTGGACTTACGTCGCTACCATAAGAGAGCAACATCAGTAAAATAAATTGAAGCAGTTTTTACCTTAGTTGCATCATCTTCGATGCCCATTACTTGAAAGTATTACTCCAATTCCTATGGGAAGTTGTCTACTTCTCTCACGGACTTAGCCTCCTTAAACTTCTTGGGTTTTGGAACATCGCATTGCTTTGGTCTCGAAGTTAACATCCCACTTTCCAAGGCATCCTTGTAAATAGTGAACTCCTCCTTAAGTTTAACAATCTCCTCCTTTAAGGCCATCCCCATGGCCTCAAGAGCATCATTTCTTACTATTAGCTTGTCTGAAGTGGATCTGAGAGTCTCCCATACAAAGTATTTAAAAACCTCCCTTATTGAGCTCAAATCCTCGATATGACACACGAACATCTCGAGTGTCTCCTTCATGTCCCCCACAGACTTTTCGAGATTGACCACCTAATTTTCCAAGCTTGAAAGCAAGTCACTCGATCGATTAGCCTTCCTAACCCTTCCATGGGTTCATTATGTTCAACGATTTCTTTCGGCATCTTTCTAGCTCAAATACCAACTATCACGAATTTAGATTTTTTGCCTTGCAATCCGTACAGCCTTAGGCAATTCCTTTCCAAAAAATGCCTCAGTTAGCCTAACTCCAAATAATTGAGGATTCAATAGAATTCCTCCAAGGAACCAACACAAATGGAAGCAATTCAAGATGAAAAAAAATGAATGAAGAACAAAGCTACCGAAAATCTAAGAACACAAGAGAGAAGTATTTGAGTGAATGCTCTCAAGAATTCTTCTTACTCAAGAATAAAATGATTTAGAATGAAGGGGAGAGGCCTCTATTTATAGTTGAGCCTCCCCAATTTCAACTGTTCAAATAAAAGTACATCAACGACTAAGATTAAAAGCTATCTATAAATTAAATCTCTAATATTACTGAATTATATCTTCTAAGATTTACATATCATATCTAAGATTGCATATCTTTGAAGATTACGTTCCATATTTGCCAAGATTTGTTGATGGACCTTCTATCTCTCCAAACAACGGGCCAGTTTGATTGGGCCAAATGACCTCCCTTGAACTTGATGGATCACACAAATATGCCATGGTTGCAGGCTCCCATGCGCAACCCATGACACATACATTGACTTACTTTGTTAACACTAAATATAGCTTACTTTGTTAACACTAAATATAGCTTGTACACCGATTGTGTACCATCCTAGAAGTCTTGTTAAAACCCAAGAGGTTGGGACATGTAAACATCTTCCTTAAGCACCCTATTTAAGAAGGCAATGTACTTTCCTTTGTTTGTCATTGCTAGAGTGAGTATGGTCCTCGCTATATAGTCTTTAACAACTAGCTATATGTTTCTTTAAATTCACAACCAATTTTTTAGAAGTATCTTTTTGCCACTAGCCTAACCTTGTAACATGCTATTATGCATACTTATTCAATTTAAACATCATCTACACCCTACTTCTTTCCTTTGTTAGATCTACTTCCTGAATATAGTATATTCATTTGTAAACTTGTAATTTTTTTTAACAAATTGGTTAATAAAACAATTGATTGATTACATTGATATACTTTTATAATTGTCCTCATATGGTTTTTTCATGCAAAGCAAAATATAAGAAAATATTGACTCATTTGTTGTCTAATGTTTAAACTAATACTAAGCGATATTGCGTGGTCAGATCGTAATATGAAAAGAAAATTTATATTAGTAGAAGAACCTAAACATGACCTTAGTTTAATTGAAAATGAGCAATCTCATTGAAAGACTAATATGTTGTCTATCAAGTCCAATTGGGGAGATGTCTTGTCTTAAGAATCGGAGCGGATGACTCCTAAAAGATAGAGACATAGATGTGACTGATTAGACTGACAATATATTGGACTTGACCCAAGAAGAATAGATTCTAAATTTATTTATGAATTTATTCACTTATTATATTCATAGTTTGATATACCAAAATCTTGAGTGGATGATAGGTTATGTATGCGTGACTCATATACTTTGATGTAAATAAAAGGTTAAGTTCAAATAGATAAGAAATTGAAAGCTGGTGCATTGAGTATATGACATCTACGGTATGTAGTGTCATTCATAATAGTAGAATTCATAGCCCGAGACATGGGTAAATGATATCTTTTCATTTGCATTACATGGTTGATGAAAAGTAAATGTGGCCACAGGTCATTCGTCTTTGAGAAGAATAACTTGATTACTATTTGATAGTAATTGACTTTTTATCAAGAAAGATGTAATGGTTACTATAAGATAAAATAGGATCATGTTGGGAGAATGGATTTATCCCAAAGAGACTAAGAATATCCTATGAGGGTAATACACTTATGACAAGATCATTGAACGAGCACTAATCGAGTTGCTTTCGTAATGATATGTCGTTGGAGAGAGCTCAGTCCCGATACTATAGTGGAATGACTTTCGTGACTAAATAAGTGCATAAATTAATAGGCGAAAATTTGAAACTTGATTATAAATCATTTGAGCCTTAATCGCATATGTTCAATTGGTCCTTCCGCTAGCTCGTTGAAACCAAAAATGAATTGTATGTTGAGTCAAATGAACAAAAATGGTAGACATAGAAAAATGAGGAACATTTAGAAATGAATGTGGTTTTTTCCAAAATGAAATTGACATGGAAATGAATTTATGGTTTTCTAATTAAATAAAGTTTGGAGATGGAAATAAATCATTTGGTCATAGTGAACCCATTGAATGTAGAAATATTAAATTTATTTTCTCATAGATTCTTTTACGATAAAGTTGCCATGATTTTAATAGAATTAGAATTGGGTTGAGAAAATTATTTAATTGGGAAATTAATTAATTTCAATTAATTTGAGATGTTTATTTTGGTAAATAGAAATAAAAATCAGGTTGAATCGAATTATAAAGTACTAGGTTAAAGTTTTAAGAAGTACTTATAATTGGACCTGATATAGAAGAGGCCCAAAAGCTCCTTATGGTTAAGAGAGGGACAACAAACCCTACTATAATTAACTAGGGTTGTTGCTGCCTATACTTCTAGTTAGACTAGGATTTTTTTAATTTGAAATAGACTTCTACAATTCAACAAGGGTTTTACTTCTTCTCCTTATAAATAGATGGCACTAGTAAGGCGAAATACACAACTTTAAGATATTGTTACTTTGCCCAAAAATAGTGGGAGTTCATTCTCTAAGATGTTGTTACTCTACCAGTTTTATTGAGAAGAGATTTTTCTTTCATGTTGAAAGTAGAAAAAAATTTATTTCTAGTTTTGTGTTTGATTCAAATCGTTCGAACCTACACTCAAAATAGCTCATGGTACAAGAATGACAGAGAAGTTCGTTTGGTTAAAAGCTAGGAATAACAACGATTCGTCTAGCAAAAAACATAGATGCAATTTCGATAAAGAGTTTATTTTTATAAATATCACAAACTGATTCGGTTTTCAAAATTTTTATTTCTCGTTGTGCAAGAAAACTGTTTTCAAACCGAATTTTTTTTCCAAAATTCTTCCTTCTAGTAGTGGTTGTAAAAACCATGTTCCCTACTTCATTCCAATTGTCGTTTCCTTATTATAGTCTCCCTCCAATGGTTATTACTTAAAGCTTCCATGATTGTTGGAGATTTTTGAGTCTTAAGTGTGTCATCCCAACCTATAGTGAAATTGTGCAATTGAAAGAGATTTGACAGAAAATAGATTGATTTTTAGTGAAAAGGATGATTTCTATTTAACAATAAGATACAAATTTATATATGTTACAACTTAACGTAAAAAGAAAGAGACCAAAATAAAATCCCTATAAATTTGTTATATATTTATAACTACACAAGATATTCTCTAACACTCCTCCTCAAGTTGGAGCATAAATATCAATCATGCCTAATTTATTACAAATATAATCAACTCAAGCTCTATTAAAAGCTTTTGTAAAGATGTCTTCTAAATGTTCTCGTTTTAACATAAAGTTGTAGATAAGCTTTTGTTGAATCTACTCACAAACAAAATGAGAATTAACTTTGATGTGTTCAGTTCCTTCATGGAATATAAGAGTAGAAGATATGTGAAGAATAACTTGGCTATCACACCATAACTTGGCTAGCAACGATGTCTTGAAACCCATTTCACTTAGTAGTTGATGCAACCATACAACTTCACCCACAAATTGTGCCATAACTCTAGATTCTGACTCTACACTTGATCAGATACTACAGTTTGCTTCTTACTTTTCCAAGAACTTAGATTTCCTTATACAAAAACACAATATTTGATAGTAGATCTCCTATCATTCTTAGACCCTGCCCAAATCTGCATATGAGAAGCATTCAATGTTAGCATGCCCATAGTTCTTATATAAAATACCGTATCTAATAGACCCCTTTAAATAACCAAGAATTCCTTCCAAAGTTGCCCAATGTTTCACCATTGGTGAGGACATTAATTGACTTACAATGCTAACAGAATATTCAACTTTCCAACTAAACTTCTATACCTCTTAAGATCTTTAAATAAATCACCATGTTTCTTCATAAGTTGTAGATTAAACTTTATAAATGTGCTACATGGCTTACACCACAATTTTCTAGTTTTTGCTGATAAGAGTATATTTCCTTTGAGATAATAAAATACATTTCTTACTTCTAGTAACTTCAATATCCAAAAAAATACTTCAAATTTTCCAAGTATTTGGGTTGAAATTGAGTATGAGTAAAAGATCAAAAAGACAAAATGGCAACCTCATCACTCACTGTAATAAAAATATCATCAATATAAACTACTAGCAAAATATACTTTCTTTTGAGTGTTTATAGAATACCGAGTGGTCATAACTACTTTTCTTTAGTTCAATTTGGCAATAGATTGTGGCGGTGTTATATGAAATGTTACGGTCAATGTTGGCTATGTTTTCATGCCCTTTAGGATTAATGATCACAATTTTGAAAAGATTATGGTGTTCAAGACTACACTTGAATCATTCTCCAATTTTGTTTGAAGGGACAGGAAAATTTTGATTATTGAGTCGGATTTTTGTTCAACTACTTACTTGGTGTACAAATGTGAAGTCTCTACCCTAGACATATTGGGATATTTGCTCAAAGATCGATTCACTCAAAGAGGAAATTGGTAACGTGGTCTTTAGAAATATCTTACATGAAGCCAACGAGGTCATTGATTCCTTAGCGAAAGCAAGTTGTTTCGAACAAGAGATGTTCTTAACTTCATAGTTTTTCTTATACATTTTCAAAAAAAAAAAAAGAAATTAAGGTCAAGAGAAACTAATGAAACCCTCAGAAGCATACAAAACTGTTATCTAGTTTCCTTCTTAGTTGTGGATTGTTTGTGATCTCTAGGTTTCTAGTGTTTTGCATTTGGTGTTTCTCTATTTCCTTTTTTTTTTATTTGATTTGATTGTAACTAGTAAGATTGTCAAATAATTTTACAAGGTGATGCATTATTTTGTTAAAGTCTTATCCTTTGGAGTTTGCTTTGTTGCTTTGTTTTGTTTAAATCTTCATGCTCCTTTAGATTTTTATTAAAAAAAAAACAACTTTTAACAACAGAAAATTTTATTCAAAGATTTTATCTCTCAAGTTTAATCTCATAAAGAAATTTCTAACTTTGATCTATCTCACATAGAAATTTTGCTTGAATCCTTAAAAGAATAAAGTTTTGAAAAAAAATTAAAGCTATCCATTAAAATATCTAAAAAGTAATTATAAATTTGAAGGGTGAGTATTAACTCACCCTCCCAAACTTAAATGTAGGGATGAAGTTGAAATCGGATAAATTGAAGTCATTTTATTGATCCCCAAATGCCTTTCTTTATCTTTCTCCCTCCTTGGCCTTCTATATCCCCAACCAAAAGGAAATTCAAGACTTCATGGCTTGCACAATTATAACCTACTGTTGCGTAAAGATGGTTATTAAAGTAGGGTAGAAAATGCTAAAGCCACTAGTTTCATATCTGCATTTTAGTTCAAATACTACAAACTATGATCATTTAAAAACAATAAAATGGCTCAAACAATGCATTGCAGGGCGCTCAAGATGCGGGAATTAAAAAAAGAACAGAAAAGATTGATATATATGGCTAACTTACACTTTCTAAAATCTACTAATTCATTCGACTTTTGAAGATTAGAAATGTCAACTTCTGCAAGAATATACATGTAAGCTTTCTCAATTTGGTGGCTCTAAAAAATACTCCATAATTTACAAAAACGACCTGTTTCTAGATATGCTTCAAGGATGACAACAGACTTCAGGAACTTCGATTAGGCATTGAAGATAGCGATCAGGTAGGGAGTTTCTAGTTCAGTTCTCCACAGCCACATGTCGGATGGTGGCTTTTTGTTGTCTCCAATGCAATGCTTGAAGCTGCTTATCAGAGAAACCTTGAAAATAATGTACAATGTTTCCTCCTTCAATGTTATCCGAAGATATGGTTTTTCTTACACTCCTGGTTGATAGATCTATTAGTGGTGCCAGAAGGGCTGGGAGGACGAGTATTTGGGCCTGAGGATGAGGGAGACAAACCAGGAGGAACTTCAAGGGTTGAACGAGGTGAATAACGTGGGGCCACTGTTAACTCGGAATGCTTGTAATGAGATCGTTGTGCAGTCTCACTGGAGAAAAAGAACAATGCATGAAGCTGATGTGGACAGTCAAGAAAAAGGAAGTATTCGATTGAATTCAGCAGTTAATATATGCAAAATGAAAGAAAAAAGTATTAAGCTCGATGGCAAGGAAAAATGTAACTCTTACCAGTCAGGAGTCACAGTTTTTGCACTTTGCAAGCCTTGCTGCATTGGCGATTGAGCCAATTTAAATTCAGATCGCTCTCCTGGACTAAGAGGTGCATCCTGCATATATTAAACTAATTATTAAATAAACTATCATAAGCCAATGGAAACAACAGGGTAAGCATTGTTATTTACCATGACTTTTGTCCCATTAAAGGATGAGGAGCTCGATGAGGCACCCGACTGTAGTGAGTTTTTGACAAATCGGTGCTCTAGTAACACACTTGCAGATGGTCTCTCTGCAGGATTTCTTTGGAAACAGCATCGCAGGAAATCCCTCCCCTCGGGTGATAATGTTTCAGGTATGGGAGGGGTATCCCGCATCACTTTGAACATAGCGGCAGCCTGCATTAAAGAAGAGAACATGAAGAAGTTGGCAATGTCTCTTATTTAAAAACAAACCAGACCAAGTTATTGAACTTGTCCTTCCTTGCACATAATTACGGAACATTTAATTTTTAATTATTGCAGGGCAGAGAATATATGATCATTAGCATTATGAGAAGCACATAACCAACTTTCTTTTTCCTCATCTCATGGAACAATGGGAAGTTAGAATGGTCAAAATTTCTCCAATGCTCAGCTGATTTATTAAGTGAATTAAGATACATAATGTGCTTACCCCTTCATACTCACTCCATGGTGCTTTACCAGTGAACATTTCAATAATTGTACATCCCAAACTCCAAATATCAACAGCTAGAGCAAGCTCAGAACTATTATCTTTCTGCATCACTGCTTGCATGAGCTGCAGGGAAACGAATGATGTCAGTATGTTAAAATACAGATATCATTTGATGATAAAATTACGAGATGGTACCTCTGGAGCCATCCAGTAAGGGCTTCCCTTCAAAGATAGATCAGCTCTTTGTCCACTAAGCTGTGCAACGGAATGGATACAGAATTATTCAAGCAGAATCAGAAAAAATAATAGCTAACAAAAGACCTAGAATCAAGATGACTTGGAGTAACAGTAAGTGATGAGAGGCAAATTGTGATGATGATGACAACATCTGCCACACCAAGCTAATCAACTCTAGTTTTCACACATAGATTTAATCTGTCTTCTTCCTTTGTGCTTATGTCCATTTATATTAATCACTTCTTTAATGCTTAACTAAAATGTCCAATAAAGGACTGCAATTGGGAGGATGAATTGCAACGAATATTTTCCCTTAAATTATTTATTGTTGTGTAACATCAGCTGATAAAAGATCCTTCGGCTACTAATTTACATGCCTTATCTGAGGCTACTAATTATTTATTTACATGTACCCAAAGAGAAGGGGAAGATATGAAACTTACATGTTTGGACATCCCAAAGTCAGCAAGCTTGACAACTCCAGATGCATCAACAAGCAAATTAGCCCCTTTAATATCCCTGAATAGAAAAGGTAAACAGCATAGGAAGCCACCAATATTTCATGCTAAAATACGAAAATAGGTTTTGTCCTCTCCTCAAACAACTAGCATTTCCATGCTTAATATTTGAGTTGGACAAAAGCAAGTAGATGTTATTCACTTTTTTCACTCTAATTGGCTGTTTTTAACCCAAAAATCAGGACACTGCTTTGTACCTGTGGATGGTCTTTGTGCTGTGCAGGTAAGCCAACCCACATAGAATATGGCGAGTGAAATTGCGAACAACAGATTCTGTTATGGCGCCACAGTGGTCACGAGCATATTTATTAATTGAACCAGGATGAACATACTCCAGATATATATAGAACTTGTCTTCCACCTGCATATGGTAATTTATATTCCTTATTGGAAATTCTTAAGACAAAAGTGGAGCAAGAAGAAGAGATGAAATCCTAACATGCAACTGGAACTTACTATTTCACTACCATAATACTGCACTATATTTGGATGCTTGAGGTGGCTAAGAACCTTGATCTCCTACAGTAAAGAAAGTAGTCATGGCTTAGGAAGACATTCAAAGAAACAAACGGCATTAGGTCATCACCGCTTTTATCCTCCTAGAGTGAATAAATGTAATATTTGCAAAAGAAAAACCTGCTCTAGTTGCTTTATACACTCTGGAGATTTCGGGTCGTCTGGAAATATGTCAACTTCCTTCATTGCACATAAAGCTCCAGTTTCTCTGTCAGAAACAAGAATCTCTTTTAGTGTTCTGATAGCTAATGCAATGGATGGCAAAGATACATAGAACTTGTATACCTGTTACTGGCAACATAAACACTTCCAAATGTCCCACGCCCAATAAGCTTGCCCTTTTGCCATCGACAATTCATTGGCAATGACTCTGACCTATTAGCAACTTGGGGAATGGAAGCTGGTGGGGAAGCCACGGTTGCTCCTGGAGGAAGAGGTAACGGATGCACAGAGATAGGGCCATTACTTTCAGAACGCAACGATGAGATCTCAATACTCTCAAGTGACAACCTCTGATGCATTGGAGAAGGAGGTCCACTTTGGCTTCTATTCTTTCGATGAGGACATCTATTTGGACTGTGCAGCGGAGTGTTATCAGTGGTATATGCATTGTAATCATGGAATGCTCGGGGAGGAAGCCCTGCAACATCTAATGCATTCATCTCTGGTGCAGACCAGATTTGATTGCCTGTAGGAACCATGAAATGCGGAAACACATCGGTGGCACTCATTTTTTGTAGGGTGGCTACAGGACTTCCAAACTGACTCGTTGGAGTACTGCTTATAGGAAAATGCACCATAAACTCATCATGAGAACTATCACCTTTATTCACTTCTTGTTGCAACAACCTAGAGGATGATACTGTTTCAAAATTCTTTGTCGTCTTCCTCGAGTCACAACAGGCAAACACACTGTAATAGGATAAATTAGAAAACTCTAAATTTCTTGAAAACCAGTCAAACAAGTTACCAGAAGTGCCTACAATGACTATAAATATAAAACCTAAATGAAGTACAAAATTAAATTTCAGATTGAACATGTAGATTATCAATCAAGTAGTGTTGCACTTATGAATAAATCATCCTTTAGCTCATAATTTGTTTCTAACATTTAGATTATGAATCACATAGCATTGCAATTATGAAGATATCATTCGTTTCTAAAATATTCACAGAAAGAAACTAAAGACATGAAAATGATTTCGAAAATGAGAAACTATTAAGAAATTATATATATTGTTTTCAATGTATTTGAAAAATAAATTCTAACGGCATCTATTAATGCAGGAGCAGGGCCAGGCCAAGAACTTTCTAAGTAAATATTAATTTAAAAAAAAAACAAATAAAAGACTACCTTGAAACCAAAAAAATAGATTCATCTGCTTTTTCTGAATCTCTATCCTCTAAACCTTTACAATGTCCAACTTCCTTGGGCGACGAAAACCGTTGCTCCCCGTCTCCTTCAGGAAGCGGAAGCGGAAGCGGCAATGGCACCGCCAATGCCGACGACGTTGTCTTCGAAGCCGGAGAAGTTGACAATGACGGAGTATCGCAACCAGCGGACAGCGGCGACGCCTGCGGGTCCTCATTCTTTGGAGGTTCCTGTTCGGGGAGACGCTTAGGCTCCTTTTGCCTTCGCAGCCGAGCTCCCGAAATGCGAAGCCCCAAGTAATGGTAACGGGATTTAGGACGTTGATTCTGGTTTCGCTGATTACTATTAATATTATCTTCAAAATGTTTCCTGGAAGAAGATCCAGAGGAGGCGGAGCTGCTGCTGGAAGAACAAGAAGAAGAAAACGAAATGTTCTGAAACCAACGCATGGCTAGAAATCATTCTGAAAAGAAAGAAATGATCAAATTTCAAATGAAAGAGAATTGAAGAAGAAAAGGAGAGGAAAACTATGTTCCTTTAACAACAACAACAGCAAAAAGAGAAGTAAAAATGAGGGGGTAACAACGTACAATGATGTTCCAAAAGGATTGGATGGCAATGGGCAATGGAGTTTTTGGTTTGGAAATTGTGGAGAAATCGGTTTTTGTCTGCAACATTACGCGGTTTATAACAGAAACCCCCCTTTTTTTTAAAAAAAAAAGGTTAATAAAGTATCTTTTCTTTTTTATGTGCCTAGCTGATTTTATTTAGCATTTGCTCATCGCACTTAAAAAAAAATTAATATTCTTTAAATTTACACTTTTTTTCCTTTTTAAAAAAATATATTTAGCGAAAGTAATTTTGACTCTGAAACACTTTCAAAATTCGTTATTATTGTTAATTCTTTATGAAAAAATAATTATCTATCTATACTTGTATAAAATGTTTTATTAAATTGGTGTTTTTAAATTAAATCAATATTAATTTAATGAAAAGGTTATTTAAAATATTTCTTTAATAAAAATTTTAACAATATTATTAATATTATAATATTTTATCTTTTATTATTTTTACATGAGTTATTTGAATAAAACAACTAAAAATATAATCTCAACCTAAGCCTAAAAAAATTAAATCTAAACATTTTAATATTTCACCTATAACTCAATTATCAATTTTTTTTATAAATATAATTTTATTATCATGTTTTTTATTTCACACACAGAGTCAACATAACAAAATTTAGTGTATATTATATATATAATATACTTATTTTAAATATTTTGTTGAATTAGTGTCGTGAATTAATCGGGCACCAATTTAATTATAAAATTATTAAAATAAATATTTATATACAAATTGATGTATTTTTATGAAAATATTTTTATTTTTTATATAATAAATCAATAAAATTAATCATAATGAAATAATTACCAGACATTGTGAATAATTAATCTTATCATGATAACTAAAGTATCAATTAATTTTTATTTTTATTTTTTAATAAATATATTTATTACATAATTCTTTTAAAATTTATATTTACTTTATGATGGGATTTATTTGTTGAGGTGGGATTTTGTTATTCCGTGATAAAAAGGTTTGGTTGTCGAATTAGTTAAAGTCGGGAGGGTTTGGTTCTGTCCACAGAGTTTATGGTAAAAAAAAAAAGACTAACGTAATAGAGGTTTTGTGGTTTTAGTTCAGATCAATCTTTATAACCAATAACCAAAAGAAAAAATCATTAGTTTGTATTATCCAAAAAAAAAAAAGGGTATAGTTATTGAATAAGATACTATATTCACGGTTGACTTGGGCAAACCTGAAAACTCACTTCATTATTTAAACTGATAATTTTTAATTTCTTATTATTAACTTGAAATAAAAATGTTGTTATTATTATTGAATATATATCGACCTCAATTCAAAAAAAGATTGTTCAAGGTTGGCTCATTTGTTAGATAGGTTTATATATAGGATCATCATCGTGAATACCATCGATAGGGTGAAATAGGTTTATTATTATTATTATTATTATTATTATTATTTCAAATATAGTAGTTTAGATGTTTATTTAATAAACTAATTGATGTATTGAATTTGTTATATCAAATTTTATTTAATAATATGATTTAATATAATAAATTAAAATATTTTTGGATAAAAGTTAAAATTAAACAAAATTGGTAAAATGATTTTTCAAATGAAGTCTAAGAGATAAAATTTTGAACCTATTACTTTAAACTCTTAGAAAACTTTTGAATTGACTTTTAAATTAAGTTAAAAAAATTTCAATCAAAGTTAAATTGTTTTTAAAACAAGTGAGTATAGCTGTAAGCCAAAAAGTATTGAAAAGTATCAATACTTTTTGGTTAAGTATTGATAGTTTCCAAAATATCGATGTCCTTTCAAAAATCAGTACCAAATTGACATTCTGTTTCTCAATCAATTCAGCTAAGTATTGATCCAATATCGATGCTTTTCATATGGTATCGGTAAAAGTCCACTAGTATCTGTAGCATCCTAGAAATCGGGGTTAGAATTGGAGTTGGAAATTGAGAAAGAGTGGCTATGTCCTAATTTTTTAAGCTTATCTATACATTTTTAAGAAATAAATGAGATATTGGTTTGTTGGTTAAGTGTTAGTGAAATTTCTTTGAAACCCAAGTTCAAATCCATTCTCTCTCACTATTTTTATTATTTTACAAATTTTGCCTTAAACCCTAGTATGTGACATGCCTTGTTTTTTTAAAATAAATATTTCAAAATTATATTAAGAATGAGTTATTGGTTTGATAGTTAAACATTAATGAATTTATTCTTAATGTCTTAACTTCAATTTCCTTCCCATGTAAATAATTTAATTTTTTGACAAAAACCCCTTGTTTTAATGTATGGGTCATCCTAGCCTAGTTAACCTAGGTATAAATATTAATTTTTCACTAATAATCAGCCTTTAATCCCTCCTCTTCATTGCCCTAGCCGTTTCTTTCATCCTCTCATTCTCTTTGATTTTAATTTTTTTTCCTTTCCTCCATTGTTATCATCTCCTACACATAGTTATACCATCTCTTTCTCTTTTTTTTTCTTCTTTTAGCTACAAGATTTGTTAACATATTCTCCACCATATTGCTGTCATTTTTCCTCATTAAAATCAACCCCAAACCTGAAATCTTGAACTCCAAAATCAATTCCAATCATTGCAAAGAAAGTGTCATTGTCGTTTCTCTTGAATAGCTTGGGTAAGGTCTCTTTTCTCTTCAATTTCTTGATTAATTTTTTTCAACTAAAAAACTAAATTTTCAGATCTTGAATTTGGGGGTTTTTAAATGATTTCAAAGGTATTTTTCCAGATTTTAATAAGATCTCAAACCGTTTTAAATTTCAACCCCAATTTTGGCCACCATAAGTGGTGGTGTGTGCGCATATGTGTAGAAAAGGGGGTTGTTTTGTTTCTGGGTTCTTGCCTATATTTTTCCAGCCTTAATTTGAGTTCTTGAACCCTCCTAATTAGCTTTTAAACTCATTTCAATTAGGAAAAAATGTTCTTGATCGATTGGTCATTCGGAACCTACAAATCGTGAAGCGTAAGGGCAATGAAGGGTAACTAATTTGTTATTTCGACATAGTTGTTGGGTAAAGGTTATGGATTGATTAAATGAAGGAATTTAATCATTAATTAGGTACTTATTTTCCAGTATATTATTGAATTAAGTGCTGACCCAAACGCCCTAAATCATCTGTAAAGGAGAAGAACGGCTGTACATACGGTTCGCATCGATATAGTGTAAGGAATCTAACTAGTTTAGATTCATAAAATAGTTATAATTTCAATGATTGATTTGAAATCATTTAGTAGGTGTTTGGGGGCTGGTTTAATGGTAAATTGATTGAATTTATACTGAATTTTGGTTTAGGTTCGTTTAAGGAATTATTAAAGAAAATTGGAAGATTTGCTAGTGTAACACTCCTAACCTGTATCCGTCGCCAGAATAGAGTTACGAGGCATTACTGGACAATACGCAACATTCACATACATAACACATACATTTATTCATTCATAATCAAAATCCATTAAACACATTCACATTTTTCCTTATAAAGCCCTACGAGACCTTAAAACATGCGTAAAAGAGATTGGAGACTAAACCAATAACATTTGAAAACTTTGGGAAACTCATAAAATTTTTATGCATATAGGAATCACACACCCGTGTGCCACCAGACACGCCCATGTCACAGGCCATGTGGAAACAGGGGATACATACTGACTTGCACCACACGGCCAAAGACAAGCCCGTGTGCCATGGCCGTGGGAAAATTGGAAGGTATACTGACTTGGGTCACACAGCCGGCCACAAGTCTATGTGCCAGCCCGTGTGTCGCACACGGCCAGTAGACACACCCGTGTGTCTATGCCGTGTAACTCTCTGACTTGTTTTAACTAAGTTACACCAGGCACATGGTCGAGACCACGCCAGTGTGCTTAACCGTGTGAGGCGAAATTAGGCTTGGTTTAAGCCACATTTCTCATCCCCCTCAAGCATACTGTAACACCCCTCGCCCGTATCCCTCACCGGAACAGGTTTCGAGGTGTTACCTGACTTAAACTCAGTCAATCACACAAAAATCGCACTGAAAAATTTCAATCAATTTAAAACTTTTCTTTTCACATGCAATCTATCCCATATATGAGCTTACGAGGACCAAAACATTAAAACCCTATACATGCCATAGACTCGAAATACTAGGATTTACTTACACCGATAACGTGAGCTCGACAGTGTGATAATATCTCCGACGAACTCCAACCCGAGTAGGTAACTGAAGTCAACAATCTATAAAACAGAGAAATGTAACAACGGAGTAAACTTTCATAAGCTTAGTAAGTCTTAAGCAATGCAAACAAATAAACTCAATTATACTTCGATTATTTAATTTCTTAAGAGGCCAAATTCTAGGGATATTGCCATCTGGCCGAATATACACAAGCACATAATGCACGTTCAGCATTCTTATCACACTTAATCTAAATTCATATAACATATTTTTACCAAATACCCTCACATACTTTCACACCCTGACCAGGTGTATCATGATCATAGGTATAGTTTTAACATTTATTCACGTACGTATCACATTACTCCCTTATGATTCACTTCAAATCAAACTCACATATGAGTACATACTGCGTACCTGGCCCACTTTACGTATTAAATGTATTCATTTGACAATCTAGCACGAGGTACCTTAGTCATAGGCTTTTCTCAAATCACCAGCATTTTGCCTGCTAGGCTAAGGCCCGATACATTTCACTGGCTTTATAGCTTGCTAGGCTCGAAAACCCGAATAGTATCTTACCGACATTATAGTCTGCTAAGCTCAAAGGCCCGAATAATCAAATCAACAAGTTCCATATAACATATTCATGTCAATTGAGTACTAACATCATTCGAACGTATATATAATTATACATCTCAAACACATTTCTTTCATCTCATTTTCACACTTAACATTTGATAGCTTATGCATAATATCTCACTCACATTCATTTCAAACTTATCATTCGATTATAAAAGCACATTGCATATTTACCAACATGTTATACTTGCCATTAGGCCATATAAGCATGATACAATACACTATCATTTCATCTTTAACATTCGGCTAAACCCTTATCTTACAAGGAACACCGAATTCACAAAACATATCATTTCACCGGCATTACGCCTGCTAGGCACGAAGGCCCGAATACACATCACCCGCACGAAGCCTGCTAGGCACGAAGGCCCGAATATAATACCAGCATTAGGCCTGCGGGATTTATCCCGGATATAATACCAACACGAAGCCTGCAGGATTTAACCCGGATATAATACCAGCACGAAGCTTGCGGGATTTAACCCGGATATATTACCAGCACGAAGCTTGCGGGATTTAACCCGGATATATTACCTGCATGAAGCCTGCGGGATTTAACCCGGATATATTACCAGCACGAAGCCTGCGGGATTTAACCCGGATATAATACCAGCACGAAGCCTGCGGGATTTAACCCGGATATCCATCGAATATCATGCATATTTAATCATATTTTAACACCTCTCATTCAACATATCACATTAGTAGTCATTTGCTACATTCGGATATAAGCTCCTTATGAACACCATCATTTACATTTCGGTTCAAAAGTCATACGTAAATATCACATATCCATTTCACCATTCAAACTTAACCCATAGTGACCATTCGACTCTAAGTCATATACATAAATTATTTATCGCACAACTTAATTCAGGTAGAACTAAAAGATCACAATTCATCTAACATGTACATATTGCTCACTAATTCGTATACAACCTTTCAAATTAGCAATTATAAGATGGTTCCGCACATAGCCCATCCTTATCGATAATTTACGATGGTTTTACCCTTACTCACATATAGGCATTTTTACCTATGCTTCTCAATTCACATTTGTGATTCAATTCCAATCGATTTAACATGCATAAGTACATATCACATACCTGACCAACTGAATGTATTTGAACGAATTTGATTTTCGATTTAACACAAGGTCTCATAGTTGAACATAAACATGAAACCATTTCTTATACGTTCGATTCACATCAATCATCAAATTCATTTAATTTACATGTACTTAATTAGGTTGTTCGTACCTAAATAATTTACTATATGAAACGAATCCACATATCGTATTAGCCCATAGTCCTATAGCACCACACTTTTAATAGTTTATCGGCAATTTGCCTGCTAGGTAATAACCTGATTTCATCACCGGCCATAAGCCTGCTAGACCTTTAAGTCCGATGTCATTTCACTGGCATTACATCTGTTAGGTTTGAAACCCGTATATATATTATAATGCATAACTTATATCATCGATCACTAACAGTTACCTCATCGAAGTTCACATCTAATCACTTTAGTACCAAGCCACCTTCGGCTACCACAACGGACTACATATAATAATTGTATACACATCATGGTTTCCTTTAGATATTCAATAATCACAATCGTGATATCTCCACCAGCACATATACGGCATAGTTTATTCATTGTAACACTCATTTAGTGCATCAAATTTCCAAATCCAATTCAACTTAGGCATAATAGCCATAATCGGCTTATAGCCTTAAATTATTACATATTCGGCACATTAACTAAATAAAATTTACATTCCCTTTACCATATTAATTTAACTCTTAGGCATATAAAAAAGAATCAAGCTTAAACACTTAAGAACTTACCTTGAATGTTGCCGAACGATTACAACGGCTATTCGATTACTTTCTCTTTTCCCCTTATCCGAGTTTGCCCCTCTATGCTTTTGAGCTTAAATTCAAAAATTTTAAACTTAGTCATTATTCGACTATTCAAGCATCACTTTCAGAATATATAATATATATATTCGACTTTCACACATACAGATCATAGTAAGCTTATAAGAAATTAATAAGCAACTCATTAACAAATTTTTGTCAATGTTTACCACATAATCATAATTTCACTGCAAGCTGTCTTCCTGAGCAACAGTCACTAAATCATTTATAAATAGAGCTACGAAACTCCAAATCAATTTCCATTAATTTTCCCTGAAAATAGACTCATATATCTTCTATCCATAAAATTTTAAGAATTTTTAGTTTGTCCAATCAATACCAGATTTTTCTTAAAGTTTCCCTTGTTTCGCTGTTTGGCTAATCTGAGCACTCTTCACTACGAATCAAATTTATCATTGTACAGAATTCAAAATATGTTCTCGTTTATTTAATTTGAAACTAGACTCATTAAGGAGTCTAAGCATATAAATTTCATCTTATGACCATTTTTTTACAATTTATAATGATTTTATAAATACAGAACAGAGGATCTAGAAGTCATTCTGACCCTGTCACACATCACTTCAAATATCTCATTATCGGCAATTCCTTTGCTTACACTGTTTCTTTTCTAAGAAACTAGACCCATTAAACTTTAATTCCTTAATTTATTCAGCTTCTAACTCATCTTTCAAAATTTATGGTGATTTTCCAAAGTCACCTTACTGCTGTTATCCCAAGCAGATTTATTACCAAATCACTCCTTCACACAAACTTTGCATGCATGTTATTTAAACATGTATATCACCAATCAATCATCACATATCTATGATTTTACTTAAGCATAATCTCCATTTCATCATTTTAAATTCATGATCAAATGCTCACAACACAACCAAAAACCAAAATATGCTTCATGAGTTAAGGTAGAATCAAGAAGAACCCATGAACATCAAAATAGAAGCAAAGTACCATGAACTTACCTTGGATTTTTCTTCCCCAAGTGACCGAATATTCAAGAGATCTCCCCCCTCTTGCTCTCCTATTTTCGGCTATGAAGAACCAAGAATTAACAAAACTTTGTTCTTTCCATCCTTTTTGTTATTCTTATTCCCCAACATTTTATGACACATAAATGATATATTAATTTGTGCCATAACTAAGCCATAACTTCAATAAAAAATTTTACACAAAAGCTTATCATGCCCACCATCCATTATAGCTATTATAATGCTAAAATGCATATTTTATCTAATACCCATCACCTTGGCCGACCACTACATGTAAAAATGGGGGGTTTGACATGCAAATCCTCCTATTTTGCACTACAAATTATTTGGCCACTACAATTTAGCCTATAGCATTTTCAGAAATTTTCACATAGGTCCTATTTCATAATTTTACTCTCAAATGACAAAATCAAAGCATGAAATTTTCACACATGCACTTTCACATATAATAAACATAGAATATAACATTTAATTATTTTTGTGACTCGGTTTTGTGATCCCGAAACCACTTTCCGACTAGGGCCAAATTAGGGCTGTCACAACTCTCCCCCCCTTAGGAATTTTCGTCCCCAAAAATCTTACCAGAAGAAATAGTTTCCACTCTAAAAACGTTTTCGCAAAATTCTCGGAATCACAATTTTCCATTCTTCACATGCATTTCTTTTTACCAAAAATCCGGAACTTTGGTTTACACCAACAGATCACATCATAGATACTTTAGTCACTTTATCAGATAAAACCTTGCACATGCAAACCCCATCTTACCGATCTTTTCTCGTCAGATGATAAATCATAATCCAATAAGATTTCTCTCTTAGAAAATAATAAAAATTTTGATTCAATTTGGATAGAAATTCTATCTCACAACCACTTCTATAATACCACTGATTTCTTTTATTCCATATACTTGCATAATCTATTACAACTCAGATAAACAAACATTTCGCAATCGGAGTTCATAGAAAGATCCTTTACGTAACCTTTAACCAATCTGTATACTTATTCCATACCAGAACAATAATAACGCTGATAAAGGGGTGAGGTCGTTAAGCCTCGAAAGGAACTTTCATATTTGTATACACAGATATCTTTATCACTCATCGTCATAATATTACGCACATTGATTCAAACATTTCAAATTTCCAACTCGTTACAATACATTTTCACATATCTCAGTAATACACGCAACTTTATTTCATGTGAATATTAGCAAAACATAAGTGAATTTATCACAATTCAAACTTTCATTTCTCTTACTCAAATTACCAATAATGTCTTATCAAGTTTCCACATTTAGTATTGATCACTTGTTAATATTTATCAAATCGGAAAACGTCTTACGGTTTTGAGTACATCGCTCACTTGATGCCATAGTCCAACTATGGTCTTATACTAGCTTTGCTCTGCCCGTGCTGATGCCTATTCCCGATAGGTCTTACATTAGCACTCATTGGGCTGTACAGATGCCTATCCTAGATAGGTCTTACACTTAGCACAAGTGGAGCCGATGCCACATCCCCGACGGGTCTTACACTAGCTCATCTATCTCATGTATTGCCATGGTCCAACTATGGTCTTTTCCGTCGATTCACTAATGAACGATTGTACTCATTCCACCCAATTTGATCTTTCCTTACCATTTACTTTATACAATCTTATACATATCTTTACACTGATGCACACATATCATAAACTTCTTTTCATACCTTTCAATTCCGTCATATCACAAATATATCACAATCAGTTCAATAGTATTTTCGGATCAATTAATAATAGCTCGGTTGGAACACATCATTACTTGAGCAAAACAATTTATGAGAGCCGGGAGATATCACACTATCACGCTTTACTTACGGCATGTATAGCTAGACTCTTATACTTGCTATGTTAGTTCGAGAACTGACTAAACCATGGCTCTGATACCACTAAATGTAACACCCCTCACCCGTATCCCTCACCGGAACAGGGTTCGAGGTGTTACCCGACTTAAACTCAGTCAATCACACAAAAACCATGCTGAAAAATTTCAATCAATTTAAAACTTTTCTTTTCACATGCAATCTATCCCATATATGAGCTTATGAGGTCCAAAACATTAAAACCCTATACATGCCATAGACTCGAAATAATAGGATTTACTTACAGCGATAATGTGAGCTCAACAGTGTGATAATATCTCCGGCGAACTCCAACCCGAGCAAGTAACTGAAGTCAACAATCTATAAAACAGAGAAATGTAACAACGGAGTAAGCTTTCATAAGCTTAGTAAGTCTTAAGCAATGCAAACAAATAAACGCAATTATACTTCGATTATTTAATTTCTTAAGAGGCCAAATTCTAGGGATATTTGCATCTGGCCGAATACACACAAGTACATAATGCACGTTCAGAATTCTTATCACACTTAATCTGAATTCATATAACATATTTTTATCAATTACCCTCACATACTTTCACACCCTGACCAGGTGTATCATGATCATAGGTATAGTTTTAACATTTATTCACGTACGTATCACATTACTCCCTTATGATTCACTTCAAATCAAACTCACATATGAGTGCATACTACGTACCTGGCCCACTTTACGTATTAAATGTATTCATTTGACAATCTAGCACGAGGTACCTTAGTCATAGGCTTTTCTCAAATCACTGGCATTTTGCCTGCTAGGCTCGAGGCCCGATACATTTCACCGGCTTTATAGCCTGCTAGGCTCGAAAGCCCGAATAGTATCTTACCGACATTATAGTCTGCTAAGCTCAAAGGCCCGAATAATCAAATCAACAAGTTCCATATAACATATTCATATCAATTGAGTACTAACATCATTCGAACGTATATATAATTATACATCTCAAACACTTTTCTTTCATCTCATTTTCACACTTAACATTTGATAGCTTATGCATAACATTTCACTCACATTCATTTCAAACTTATCATTCGATTATAAAAGCACATTGCATATTTACCAATATGTTATACTTGCCATTAGGCCATATAAGCATGATACAATACACTATCATTTCATCTTTAACATTCCGCTAAACCCTTATCTTACAATGAACACCGAATTCACTTAACATATCATTTCACCGGCATTACGCCTGCTAGGCACGAAGGCCCGAATACACATCACCGGCACGAAGGCCCAAATATAATACCAGCACTAGGCCTGCGGGATCTATCCCGGATATAATACCAGGACGAAGCCTGTGGGATTTAACCCGGATATAATACCAGCATGAAGCCTGCGGGATTTAACCCGGATATATTACCAGCACGAAGCCTGCGGGATTTAACCCGGATATAATACCAGCACGAAGCCTGCGGGATTTAACCTGGATATATTACCAGCACGAAGCCTGCGGGATTTAACCCGGATATATTACCAGCATGAAGCCTGCGGGATTTAACCCGGATATAATACCAGCACGAAGCCTGCGAGATTTAACCCGGATATCCATCGAATATCATGTATATTTAATCATATTTTAACACCTCTCATTCAACATATCACATTAGTAGTCATTTGCTACATTCGGATATAAGCTCCTTATGAACACCATCATTACATTTCGGTTCAAAAGTCATACGTAAATATCACATATCCATTTCACCATTCAAACTTAACCCATAGTGACCATTCGACTCTAAGTCATATACATAAATTATTTATCGCACAACTTAATTCAGGTAGAACCAAAAGGTCACAATTCATCTAATATGTACATATTGCTCATTGATTCGTAGACAACCTTTCAAATTAGCAATTATAAGATGGTTCCGCACATAGCCCATCCTTATCGATAATTTACGAAGGTTTTACCCTTACTCACATATAGGCATTTTTACCTATGCTTCTCAATTCACATTTGTGATTCAATTCCAATCGATTTAACATGCATAAGTACATATCGCATACCTGACCAACTTAATGTATTTGAACGAATTCGATTATCGATTTAACACAAGGTCTCATAGTTGAACATAAACATGAAACCATTTCTTATACGTTCGATTCACATCAATCATCAAATTCATTTAATTTGCATGTACTTAATTAGGTTGTTCGTACCTGAATAATTTACTATACGGAACGAATCCATTTATCGTATTAGCCCATAGTCTTATAGCACCACACTTTTAATAGTTTATCGGCAATTTGCCTGCTAGGTAATAACCTGATTTCATCACTGGCCATAAGCCTGCTAGACCTTTAAATCCGATGTCATTTCACTAGCATTATGTCTGTCAGGTTTGAAACCCAAGTATATATTATAATGCATAACTTATATCATCGATCACTAATAGTTACCTCATCGAAGTTCACATTTAATCACTTTAGTACCAAGCCACCTTCGGCTACCACAACGGACTAAATATAATAATTGTATACACATCATGGTTTCCTTTAGATATTCAATAATCACAATCATGATATCTCCACCAGCACATATACGGCATAGTTTATTCATTGTAACACTCATTTAGTGCATCAAATTTCCAAATCCAATTCAACTTAGGCATAATAGCCATAATCGGCTTATAGCCTTAAATTATTACATATTCGGCACATTAACTAAATAAAATTTACATTCCCTTTACCATATTAATTTAACTCTTAGGCATATAAAAAGGAATCAAGCTTAAACACTTAAGAACTTACCTTGAATGTTGCCGAACGATTACAACGGATATTCGATTACTTTCTCTTTTCCACGAATTTGCCCTTCTATGCTCTTGAGCTTAAATTCAACAATTTTAAACTTAGTCATTATTCGACTATTCAAGCATCACGTTCAGAATATATAATATATATATTAGACTTTCACACATATAGATCATAGTAAGCTTATAAGAAATCAATAAGCAACTCATTAACAAAATTTTGTCAATGTTTACCACATAATCATAATTTCACTGCAAGCTGTCTTCCTGAGCAACAGTCACTAAATCATTTATAACTGGAGCTACGAAACTCCAAATCAATTTCCATTAATTTTCCCTGAAAATAGACTCATATATCTTCTATCTATAAAATTTTAAGAATTTTTAGTTTGGCCAATCAATACCTGATTTTTCTTAAAGTTTCCCTTGTTTCGTTGTTTGACTAATCTGAGCACTCTTCACTACGAATCAAATTTATCATTGTACAGAATTCAAAATATGTTCTCGTTTATTTAATTTGAAACTAGACTCATTAAGGAGTCTAAGAATATAAATTTAATCTTATAACCATTTTTGTACAATTTATAATGATTTTATAAAATAGAACAGAGGATCTAGAAGTCATTCTGACCCTGTCACACATCACTTCAAATATCTCATTATCGGCAATTCCTTTGCTTACACGGTTTCTTTTATGAGAAGCTAGACTCATTAAACTTTAATTCCATAATTTTTTCAGCTTCTAACTCATCTCCCACAATTTATGGTGATTTTCCAAAGTCACGTTACTACTGCTGTCCCAAGCAGATATATTACCAAATCACACCTTCACACAAACTTTGCATGCATGTTATTTAAACATGTATATCACCAATCAATCATCACATATCTATGATTTTACTTAAGCATAATCTCTATTTCATCATTTTAAATTCATGATCAAATGCTCACAACACAACCAAAAACCAAAATATGCTTCATGAGTTAAGGTAGAATCAAGAAGAACCCATGAACATCAAAATAGAAGCAAAGTACCATGAACTTACCTTGGATTTTTCTTCCCCAAGTGACCGAATATTCAAGAGATCTCCCCCCTCTTGCTCTCCTATTTTCGGCTATGAAGAACCAAGAATGAACAAAACTTTGTTCTTTCCATCCTTTTTGTTATTCTTATTCCCCAACATTTTATGACACATAAATTATATATTAATTTGTGCCATAATTAAGCCATAACTTCAATAAAAAATTTTACACAAAAGCTTATCATGCCCACCATCCATTATAGCTATTATAATGCTAAAATGCATATTTTATCTAATACCCATTACCTTGGCCGACCACTACATGTAAAAATGGGGGGTTTGACATGCAAATCCTCCTATTTTGCACTACAAATTATTTGGCCACTACAATTTAGCCTATAGCATTTTCAGAAATTTTCACATAGGTCCTATTTCATAATTTTACTCTCAAATGACAAAATCAAAGCATGAAATTTTCACACATGCACTTTCACATATAATAAACATAGAATATAACATTTAATTATTTTTGTGACTCGGTTTTGTGATCCCGAAACCACTTTCCGACTAGGGCCAAATTAGGGCTGTCACAACTCTCCCCCCTTAGGAATTTTCGTCCCCAAAAATCTTACCAGAAGAAATAGTTTCCACTCTAAAAACGTTTTCGCAAAATTCTCGGAATCACAATTTTCCATTCTTCACATGTATCTCTTTTTACCAAAGATCCGGAACTTTGGTCTACACCAACAGATCACATCATAGATACTTTACTTACTTTATCAGATAAAACCTTGCACATGCAAACCCCATCTTACCGATCTTTTCTCATCAGATGATAAATCATAATCCAATAAGATTTCTCTCTTAGAAAATAATAAAAATTTTGATTCAATTTGGATAGAAATTCTATCTCACAACCACTTCTATAATACCACTGATTTCTTTTATTCCATATACTTGCATAATCTATTACAACTCAGATAAACAAACATTTCGCAATCGGAGTTCATAGAAAGATCCTTTACGTAACCTTTAACCAATCTGTATACTTATTCCATACCAGAACAATAATAACGCTGATAAAGGGGTGAGGTCGTTAAGCCTCGAAAGGAACTTTCATATTTGTATACACAGATATCTTTATCACTCATCGTCATAATATTACGCACATTGATTCAAACATTTCAAATTTCCAACTCGTTACAGATACATTTTCACATATCTCAGTAATACACGCAACTTTATTTCATGTGAATATTAGCAAAACATAAGTGAATTTATCACAATTCAAACTTTCATTTCTCTTACTCAAATTACCAATAATGTCTTATCAAGTTTCCACATTTAGTATTGATCACTTGTTAATATTTATCAAATCGAAAAACGTCTTACGGTTTTGAGTACATCGCTCACTTGATGCCATAGTCCAACTATGGTCTTATACTAGCTCTGCTCTGCCCGTGCTGATGCCTATTCCCGATAGGTCTTACATTAGCACTCATTGGGCTGTACAGATGCCTATCCTAGATAGGTCTTACACTTAGCACAAGTGGAGCCGATGCCACATCCCCGACGGGTCTTACACTAGCTCATCTGTCTCATGTATTGCCATGGTCCAACTATGGTCTTTTCCGTCGATTCACTAATGAACGATTGTACTCATTCCACCCAATTTGATCTTTCCTTACCATTTACTTTATACAATCTTATACATATCTTTACACTGATGCACACATATCATAAACTTCTTTTCATACCTTTCAATTCCGTCATATCACAAATATATCACAATCAGTTCAATAGTATTTTCGGATCAATTAATAATAGCTCGGTTGGAACACATCATTACTTGAGCAAAACAATTTATGAGAGCCGGGAGATATCACACTATCACGCTTTACTTACGGCATGTATAGCTAGACTCTTATACTTGCTATGTTAGTTCGAGAACTGACTAAACCATGGCTCTGATACCACTAAATGTAACACCCCTCGTTCGTATCCCTCACCGGAACAGGGTTCGAGGTGTTACCCGACTTAAACTCAGCCAATCACACAAAAACCATGCTGAAAAATTTCAATCAATTTAAAACTTTTCTTTTCCCATGCAATCTATCCCATATATGAGCTTACGAGGTCCAAAACATTAAAACCCTATACATGCCATAGACTCGAAATAATAGGATTTACTTACAGCGATAATGTGAGCTCAACAGTGTGATAATATTTCCGGCGAACTCCAACCCGAGCAAGTAACTGAAGTCAACAATCTATAAAACAGAGAAATGTAACAACGGAGTAAGCTTTCAAAAGCTTAGTAAGTCTTAAGCAATGCAAACAAATAAACGCAATTATACTTCGATTATTTAATTTCTTAAGAGGCCAAATTCTAGGGATATTTGCATCTGGCCGAATACACACAAGTACATAATGCACGTTCAGCATTCTTATCACACTTAATCTGAATTCATATAACATATTTTTATCAATTACCCTCACATACTTTCACACCCTGACCAGGTGTATCATGATCATAGGTATAGTTTTAACATTTATTCATGTACGTATCACATTACTCCCTTATGATTCACTTCAAATCAAACTCACATATGAGTACATACTACGTACCTGGCCCACTTTACGTATTAAATGTATTCATTTGACAATCTAGCACGAGGTACCTTAGTCATAGGCTTTTCTCAAATCACCGGCATTTTGCCTGCTAGGCTCGAGGCCCGATACATTTCACCGGCTTTATAGCCTGCTAGGCTCGAAAGCCCGAATAGTATCTTACCGACATTATAGTCTGCTAAGCTCAAAGGCCCGAATAATCAAATCAACAAGTTCCATATAACATATTCATATCAATTGAGTACTAACATCATTCGAACGTATATATAATTATACATCTCAAACACTTTTCTTTCATCTCATTTTCACACTTAACATTTGATAGCTTATGCATAACATTTCACTCACATTCATTTCAAACTTATCATTCGATTATAAAAGCACATTGCATATTTACCAACATGTTATACTTGCCATTAGGCCATATAAGCATGATACAATACACTATCATTTCATCTTTAACATTCCGCTAAACCCTTATCTTACAATAAACACCGAATTCACCTAACATATCATTTCACCGGCATTACGCCTGCTAGGCACGAAGGCCCGAATATAATACCAGCACTAGGCCTGCGGGATTTATCCCGGATATAATACCAGGACGAAGCCTGTGGGATTTAACCCGGATATAATACCAGCATGAAGCCTGCGGGATTTAACCCGGATATATTACCAGCGCGAAGCCTGCGGGATTTAACCCGGATATAATACCAGCACGAAGCCTGCGGGATTTAACCCGGATATAATACCAGCACGAAGCCTGCGGGATTTAACTCGGATATCCATCGAATATCATGTATATTTAATCATATTTTAACACCTCTCATTCAACATATCACATTAGTAGTCATTTGCTACATTCGGATATAAGCTCCTTATGAACACCATCATTTACATTTCGGTTCAAAAGTCATACGTAAATATCACATATCCATTTCACCATTCAAACTTAACCCATAGTGACCATTCGACTCTAAGTCATATACATAAATTATTTATCGCACAACTTAATTCAGGTTGAACCAAAAGGTCACAATTCATATAATATGTACATATTGCTCACTGATTCGTAGACAACCTTTCAAATTAGCAATTATAAGATGGTTTCGCACATAGCCCTTCCTTATCGATAATTTACGAAGGTTTTACCCTTACTCACATATAGGCATTTTTACCTATGCTTCTCAATTCACATTTGTGATTCAATTCCAATCGATTTAACAGTTACCTCATCACTGGCCATAAGCCTGCTAGACCTTTAAATCCGATGTCATTTCACTAGCATTATGTCTGTCAGGTTTGAAACCCAAATATATATTATAATGCATAACTTATATCATCGATCACTAACAGTTACCTCATCGAAGTTCACATTTAATCACTTTAGTACCAAGCCACCTTCGGCTACCACAACGGACTAAATATAATAATTGTATACACATCATGGTTTCCTTTAGATATTCAATAATCACAATCATGATATCTCCACCAGCACATATACGGCATAGTTTATTCATTGTAACACTCATTTAGTGCATCAAATTTCCAAATCCAATTCAACTTAGGCATAATAGCCATAATCGGCTTATAGCCTTAAATTATTACATATTCGGCACATTAACTAAATAAAATTTACATTCCCTTTACCATATTAATTTAACTCTTAGGCATATAAAAAGGAATCAAGCTTAAACACTTAAGAACTTACCTTGAATGTTGCCGAACGATTACAACGGATATTCGATTACTTTCTCTTTTCCCCTTATACGAATTTGCCCCTCTATGCTCTTGAGCTTAAATTCAACAATTTTAAACTTAGTCATTATTCGACTATTCAAGCATCACGTTCAGAATATATAATATATATATTAGACTTTCACACATATAGATCATAGTAAGCTTATAAGAAATCAATAAGCAACTCATTAACAAATTTTTGTCAATGTTTACCACATAATCATAATTTCACTGCAAGCTGTCTTCCTGAGCAACAGTCACTAAATCATTTATAATTGGAGCTACGAAACTCCAAATCAATTTCCATTAATTTTCCCTGAAAATAGACTCATATATCTTTTATCCATAAAATTTTAAGAATTTTTAGTTTGGCCAACCAATACCTGATTTTTCTTAAAGTTTCCCTTGTTTCGTTGTTTGACTAATTTGAGCACTCTTCACTAGGAATCAAATTTATCATTGTATAGAATTCAAAATATGTTCTCGTTTATTTAATTTGAAACTAGACTCATTAAGGAGTCTAAGAATATAAATTTAATCTTATAACCATTTGTGTACAATTTATAATGATTTTATAAAAACAGAACAGAGGATCTAGAAGTCATTCTGACCCTGTCACACATCACTTCAAATATCTCATTATCGGCAATTCCTTTGCTTACACGGTTTCTTTTATGAGAAGCTAGACTCATTAAACTTTAATTCCATAATTTTTTCAGCTTCTAACTCATCTCCCACAATTTATGGTGATTTTCCAAATTCACGTTACTACTGCTGTCCCAAGCAGATATATTACCAAATCACACCTTCACACAAACTTTGCATGCATGTTATTTAAACATGTATATCACCAATCAATCATCACATATCTATGATTTTACTTAAGCATAATCTCCATTTCATCATTTTAAATTCATGATCAAATGCTCACAACACAACCAAAAACCAAAATATGCTTCATGAGTTAAGGTAGAATCAAAAAGAACCCATGAACATCAAAATAGAAGCAAAGTACCATGAACTTACCTTGGATTTTTCTTCCCCAAGTGACCGAATATTCAAGAGACCTCCCCCCTCTTGCTCTCCTATTTTCGGCTATGAAGAACCAAGAATGAACAAAACTTTGTTCTTTCCATCCTTTTTGTTATTCTTATTCCCAACATTTTATGACACATAAATGATATATTAATTTGTGCCATAATTAAGCCATAACTTCAATAAAAAATTTTACACAAAGGCTTATCATGCCCACCATCCATTATAGCTTTTATAATGCTAAAATGCATATTTTATCTAATACCCATCACCTTGGTCGACCACTACATGTAAAAATGGGGGGTTTGACATGCAAATCCTCCTATTTTGCACTACAAATTATTTGGCCACTACAATTTAGCCTATAGCATTTTCAGAAATTTTCACATAGGTCCTATTTCATAATTTTACTCTCAATGACAAAATCAAAGCATGAAATTTTCACACATGCACTTTCACATATAATAAACATAGAATATAACTTTTAATTATTTTTGTGACTCGGTTTTGTGATCCCGAAACCACTTCACACATACCTAAACCACAACTTTTCATACCATTTAAATTCACTTATAGGCAACCAAAACATGCCAATTCATATACAAATCATGCCATCTCATCTTCAACCATAAACATACCAAAACAATATTTCATTATCAACAATTTCAACTATCTTACTTATGCATTATTCTCATCATTTTATCAACTAATTCATGCCACAAAATATACCAATTCATCATCTTAAAACTAAGTCACAACATGCCATTTCTCAACTACGATGAATCATTGATAATTAGCCAAATCAATTAACGATCTAGCCAACACATGAACCATATTAAACTTGCCAAAATGTATGGCATTATATACATCATATATCACTTATCAAACTTATGAATTAAGCCAACTTATATTGCCAAATACACACCAACATGTACTTCATTTACAAGCCAACTCTCATGGCTAAAATCACAACTCAAAACATATCATCTTAACACTAGCCTATACATGCCATATACTATATTTACAAAGCATCCAAAAGTTCCAACAAGTAGTCGATAGTGTGATGACGGTTCCTGATGAACCCCGATGTCCGAACTAGCTTTGATAATCTATAAAAAAGGGAAGACACACAAAGTAAGCTTTAAAAGCTTAGTAAGCCATATACAAATAAAATGACCACATGATTCAACACCATTTTCATCAAATAGGTAAACTATGAATAAGCACATATAAGTTCACAAACCTTTCCCAATGTATACATATTCAATATTACATGTGAATTCATCAAATACCTCCCTTTTCAATACTTGTATGAATCTCGTACGTTCCTGAGCCACTTAACTCATTCACACATTCTTTCTTGACTTGACTTTGCCCATTGAACCCTTTAGAATTGTTAAGGATACTCGAAAATCAAATATAGCTCGTACAATGTCATATCTTAGATATGGTCTTACATGTTGTCACATATCGATGCCAATATCCCAGACATGGTGTTACACAAAATCTTATAATGATGCCAATGTTCCAGACATGGTCTTACATGTAATCACATCTCGGTAATCCTAATGTCATGACATTTTTATCCTATACTATTCCTAAGGTTCGTATGGGACTTTCGGATATCATAACTTCGTTGATTCTTGCTCGTATTTTCTCATTCAACATTCATAGCAATTCAATGACAAATAAACATTTATAAACCAATTTAAAGGTATTTATTTGCATATGAACTTACCTTGTTTTCGGGATAAACGGACTGGATTGACTATTCGATAACTTTTGATTTTCGCCGATCTAAATTCGATTTCTTTCGTTCTTGATCTATATACATTCAAAATTTACTCATTTATTCATCAAATCATTTGATTTAGTCCACAAACACATATTTGGGCATTTTCACACTTTAGCCCCTAAAATTCCATATTTTTACAGTTTAATCCCTATTTCATAAATACACAAAATTTTTACAATTTAATCCAAATACATGCTATCCGAATTTTCTTAATCTACATATCAGCTCATATTTATCATTTATTCACATATTTAACCCTTCAATTTATAATTTTTACAATTAAATCCTTAACTTGTATTTTCTTCAAAAATCACTTGATAAAACATGAAAATCTATCATTTTTCATCATCAACTATTACAAAACTTATGAATTCATCAATGGTACAAAATCATCAACAATTTCAAAAATTAGGGCACGGGCTAGCTAGAACACGAAGCAACAATCACAAAAATATAGAAATCATTAAAAAACCTAGAAATCATTAAAAAACCAAGCTCAAAACATACCTTAATCAAGCTATATGCTAGCCGAACCCTAAAGCAACATTTTCTTCTTCTTTTTCTCTAGATATTCGATTATGGATGATGATAATGGAGCTAATTTTTGTTATGTTTTATTAATATTAACATTAATAACCATTTTACAATTTTAACCTTAATTAAAACCATTTAAAAGCATTCATTTAATGGCCATTTATGTCAAATTCCACTATCAATGGTATAATATCAACATAAAGACCTTTCATTTAATAAATCATAGCAATTAGACACTTTATCAAATAGAATGCCACTTTTGCATTTTACGCGATTTAATCCTTTTCTCAAATTAAGCATTCAAATACTAAAATTATTTCACGAAACTTTCACACATATATAATCACATGCTATAAACATAAAAATTAATATTAAAATAATTTTTTGACCTCAAATTTGTGGCCTCAAAACTACTGTTTCGATTTAGCTAAAAATCGGGCTGTTACAACTCTCCCCCCTTAGAGATTTTCGTCCCCGAAAATCTTACCAGTGAATAGGTTCGGATATTGCTTTCTCATAGCATCTTTGAGTTCCCATGTAGCTTCTTCTACCCCATGCCGATGCCATAATACTTTAACTAATGCAGTTCTCTTATTTCTCAACTCTTTGATCTCACAAGCCAAAGTTTGGATTAGTTCTTCACTGTACAATAAATCTGATTGAATTTCAACTTCAATTGGGGAAATGATATGCGAAGGATCAGATTGATATCGTCAAAGCAGCAACACATGAAATACATTATGTATTTTCTCTAACTCAGATGGTAAAGATAGTCGATAAGCAATTGGTCCAACTAGCTTGATAATCTCATACGATTCGATGAATCGCAGACTCAATTTCCCTTTTCTACCAAACCACAATATTTTTTTCCACGGTGAAAATTTCAGAAACACTTTATCCTCGCTCTGAAACTCAATATCTTTCCGTTTCATGTCTGTATAAGATTTTTGTTGATCTGATGCTGCTTTCAAACTATCGCGAATCACTTTCACTTTTTCTTCAGTCTCTCTAATCAGATCAACTCTGTGAATCTTATTCTCGCTTAGCTCAGTCCAGTACAACGGTGTTTGACATTTACAATCGTATAGACCTTCTTATAGTGCCATCTTTATACTTGATTGAAAGCTATTTTTGTAAGCTATTTCTCCCAGCTACCTTTAAACTCAAGAATACAACATCGTAACATATCCTTGAGTGTCTGTATAGCTTGCTCGAATTGACCATCCGTCTGTGGGTGAAAAGCGGTACTAAAATGTAGCTTCGTACCCAATGCCTCTTGTAGTTTCTTCCAAAATTGTGAAGTGAACCTCGGATCTCTATTCGAAACAATAGATAATGGTACTCTATGTAATCGAACAATCTCTGAGATATATAACTTAGCCAATTTATCAAGTGAAAAATCTATACGTAGTAGAATGAAATGAGCTGATTTCATCAATCTGTCAACGACAACCCAGATTGCATCTTTCTTTTTTGGAGTTAAAGGCAAACCTAAAACAAAATCCATAGTTATTCTGACCCATTTACACTCAAGAATCATAATAAGCTGTAATAAACATGATGGCACTTGATGTTCAACTTTGACTTGCTGACAAATCAAACATTTCGAAACAAATTCTGAGATATCCCGTTTCATACCATGCCACCAATAAAATTGTTTCAAATCGTTATACATTTTCGTGCTTCCTGGATATACTAATAGAAAATTACTATGTGCTTCATTTAAAATCATCGGAATCAACTTGAAACTCTGAATCAGGGTTCAAATCACATTGAACTCGTTTTGCTAACATTTCATTATCGACTGTCTGAGCTTTGCAAATCTGCTATAAAAATAATGGTCTCGCTTTCAACTCAGCTACTAACAAACCATTGTTAGACAAAGTCAAAATGTATTCAAAGCACGTAAAACAAACAATGACTTTCGGCTCAAAGCATCAACAACTACGTTCGCTTTCCTCAAATGATAGTCAATTATCAAGTCATAGTCCTTTAGCAATTCCAGCAATCTCCGCTATCGCAAATTTAATTCTCTCTGAGTCATCAGATATTTCAAGCTTTTCTGATCGGAATAAATATGACATTTCTCACCATACAAGTAATGATGCCAAATTTTCAATGCAAACACTATTGCGGCCAATTCAAGATCGTGCGTAGGATAATTCTTTTCATGCGGCTTTAACTTTCTCGAGGCATAAGTTACAACTTTGCCTTCCTGCATCAAAACACAACCCAGACCATTTAACAATGCATCACTGAACACTACGAATTGTTTACTCAATTCTGGCTGAACTAACACTAGTGCCTCTGTCAATAAAGCTTTCAACTGATCAAAACTTTTCTGACATTTATCTGACTACTCGAATTTAACATCTTTTTGAAGCAATTTTGTCATCGGAGTTGCAATTATCGAAAAGCCTTTCACAAATCGTCTATAATATCCTGCTAGTCCTAGAAAACTGCGGACCTCAAAAATATTTCTCGGAGACTTCCAATTTATTATTGCAGAAATTTTGCTCGGATCAAATCGGATACCATCAGCTAAAACAATATGTCCCAGAAAACTAACCGCTTTGAGAAAAAACTCACAATTACTAGACTTTGCAAATAACTGCTTATCATGTAAAGTTTGTAACATAATTCTCATATGCTCGGTATGCTCTGATTCATCTTGTGAGTAAATCGAAATGTCATCAATGAACACAACTACAAATCGATCTAGGTAGGGTTTGAAAATCTAGTTCATCAAGTCCATAAAGACAGCAGGTGGATTTGTAAGTCCGAAAGTTATAACCAAAAATTCATAGTGACTATACCTCGTCCTGAATGCAGTCTTCGGCACATCAGAGTTTTTAACTCTCAACTGTTGATAACCCGATCTCAAATCTATCTTCAAAAACACTGTTGCCCCCTTTAATTGATCAAACAAATCATCAATCCACGGTAAAAGGGTATTTGTTCTTGATTGTCACTTTGTTAAGCTGTCTGTAATTAATACACATTCTCATCGTACCATCTTTCTTTTTCACAAACAATACTGGTGTACCCCAGGGAGAGAAACTCATTCTAGCAAAACCTCTATCCGTCAATTCTTGCAACTAGGCTTTCAATTCTTTTAACTCTGTCGGAGCCATTCTGTACGAAGCTATCAATATTAGCGTTGTACCCGGTACCAATTCAATACCAAACTCAACCTCTCAGATCGGTGGTAAACCCAGTAATTCTTTAGGAAACACATCCAGATACTCACACACAACTGACACTAATTTGATCTTCTTTTCAGGCACTTTTGTATTAAGCACATAAGCAAAATAAGCTTTGCAACTCTTTCTCACATATTTCTGACATCAATGAAATCACTACTGCTAAACCATTCAAATCATTTGACTCAATCCTAATAGTCTCATTATTATGACATTTCAATTCAATTATCTTTCATCTACAATTTACTATAGCACTGTACATTGTTTGCCAATCCATACCTAAAATCACATCAAATTCATCGAACAGCAACAACATCAAATTAGTTAGAAAACAGAAATCCCGATGCATTAACGGACAATTCTTGCAGACTTTGTCAACCAAAACACATTTGCCTAAGAGGTTCAATACTCTAATCACAAATTTAATAGACTCTATAGGCAATGTCTTACTAGATACTAAATTTACACATAAATATGAATGAGTTGATTCTGGATCTATCAATGCAATCACATTAGTATCATAAAGAGTAAAAGTACCAGTGATAACATCTGGAGATGAGGCTTCTTTGCGAGCGCAGATAGTGTAGGCTCATGCAAGTGTTCTGGCCTCTGACCTCACAGCAGAATCTTTAGTCGTTCTCTGGCTACCACTCACATTTCCCATGTTTCTTGGTAGTCTACCTCAACTGCAGTGTTTCTCAACCTCGTGCTTTGAGCGTTATCTTGCCCAGCCAACTCTGGACAGTTACGAATGAAATGATCTAAAGATCATCATTTAAAATTGGCCCGATCATTCAATTTACAATCACTGATATGCCGTTTTCCATGTCTACACTCGGGTTGGTTTTTTCTCACACTGCCTGTAACACACCAATCCCATATCCGTCGCCGAAATAGGTAAAGGGGCATTACCGGACTTGAAACTCATATCAGAATAGAATTTTTTTTTGAACATTCCTTTAGATAAGTACTAAAGACAGTCAGGGATACAATTTAAACTTCTACAAGTACACATTCAAAAGATGCCATTTTCGCATGGCTTATATACATTAACCAAAATATTCTTCGGCCACTGGTCTATTCTATACATGCCATAAAATAATTCAAAACATAACAGTAACAAGTAGTGGATAGCGATAGTGTGACTAGTTGCTGACGATCCCTGAGCTTGTAGCTTCGAAATGAGATCTATAAAACAGAGGAAACAAAGTAAACGGAGTAAGCATTACAATGCTTAGTAAGTTTTAAGCAGTGTCAACAGATAACAATCAAATTATAACGTAGTTGTTCGTATTTTTATTTCACTCTTCCTTCGGGCATACCATCCCTTTACCGAATATGCACATCTCATCATATACAATAGGCAGATAAACTTTCACATAAAAGTGAGCTCATGTGACATAGATATATTGTATAATTTCACATAACCTCTCACACTGATCCGATGTCACATAATCATAGGAATAGTCTAATAGATTGCTCACGTATGCATCACATAACTACCTTATGATTTAGTTCAAATCAAGCTCACATATAAACTTGGAGTACATACCTGTTTAACCTTTTGCATTGAATATATTTATAAGCAATTCTTATTACGAAGTCTTATAGCTTTAACCTCTACTCGGATTATCGGCGAGACCTTTAGCTCAGATGAAATCTCCACACGAAGTTATCGGGTCTTACACGGACAAAATCTCCACACGTAGTCATCGGGTCTTACCCAGAATATATTTCCATGTTTCATGTACATTTAATCACATGTTACAACATTCACATTGACTGTCATATTTGTAATTCATTTGCCTCATCAAATATCTAATAATACACACCTTTCACATTTGGTCATTCGGCCACAATATACACACATCTCCTACATATTACACACTAGCCATTCGGCTTTACCACATATACATATCTCATACATATTTCACACTAGCCATTCGGCTTTACCACATATACATATCTCATACATATTTCACATTAGCCATTCGGCTTTACCACATATACATATCTCATACATATTTCAAACTAGCCATTCGGCTTTACCACATATACATATCTCATATATATATTTCACATTAGCCATTCGGCTTTACCACACACATACATATTTATCTTGTGCATCAATTTCAGCAATAGCTTATAAGCAACTCAAATAGTTTCATCAATGTTTACAACAAATTCACATATTCACTACAAGCTGTTTTCCTGAGCATATGTCACTAAATTATTTATAACTGGATCTACAAAACTCAAAATCAATTACCGTTAATTTTCCCTGAATATAGACTCATATATCTTCCATCCATAAAATTTTCAGAATTTTATTTTGGGCCAATCAATACCAGATTTTTCTTAAAGTTTCCCCTGTTTCACTATTTGACTAATCTGACCACTCTTCACTACGAATCAAATTTCTCATTGTACAGAATTCAAAATGTGTTCTATTTGATTTCATTTGAAACTAGACTCAATAAGGAGTCTAAGAATATAAACTTTATCTTATAACCATTTTTTTACAAATTATAATGATTTTATAAAAACAGAACAGGGGATTTCAGAGTCATTCTAACACTGTCTCACACAACTTTATATATCTCTTTATAGGAAATTTCTTTGCTTACACGGTCTCTTTTATAAGAAGGTAGACTAATTAAGCTTTGATTACATATTTTATTCAGCCTATAATTCCACACCAACAATTTATAGTGATTTTCTAAAATCACGTTACTGCTGCTATCCTAAGCAAATTATTACAATTTGCTCATAAATTTCCAAGTCCAAACATTTATGAACTTACCATTTGAGTTTAAGACATATCATGGCCACATCATATCTTATTAAATAAACTTATTATGCCCTATTATGATTGAATTTACTCAACGTTTAATCACTTAAAACTCACCTCGGAAGTGGTCGACGACTAGATATCCACGGCTATTCGTTTATTTTCTCTTCTCCCCTATCCGACTTTGATCCTCTTTGCTCTTAAGCTTAAGTAAAACAATTGATTTGCTTAAGTACTTAACTAATATTATTCACTTGACAATCACATTTGGCAATCACATATCATTTAATCTATATCTAAAACAATAGATTTGAATATGTATCATATTTAATAAAACATGCCATGACTCGATTTCATGCTTATTTAATTTATATCTAATTCACATTCACAAGCAAGGAGTCACTTAATTTATCATGCTTCCTTATACATGAATTTAATCATATTGCCGAATGTGCTTATGTGTACATGGTACATACATAAGGTATATATATATACCTATATATGACCATTACAATTTAAACATTTAATCTTAATCGGCAAGCTTTATTTCAACTATTTAAGGTGCAAACCAATTATGTTATTCATTAACATTTCGTCATATTAAATCTTTGATTAACCAATTTAACACATACCAAAATCCAATCATACATCTAACCTTTATCTCAATACTAAACCGAGTTACAGGATTATACATTACACTAAGCATATCATTAAACATACCTATTCAATTTAGCTAATTTCATAACCGATTAATCACCTTACCTTAATACACATATATGCATGTTCACATTCATCACATTGGCCATTATAAGCAAAACAACCATTCAAAGCTCACTTCAATTATTTAACAAATAAAACTAATGTTTAATACTATCTCCCAATTTGGTATGAATTACCGAATGAAATTAAACTCCTAATTCATGCACTAAAATCACATTCGGCACAAGCAAACTTCATTTCAATTATGCCACTCTTACTTATCCATAATACCCTAAGTTCATTTAGTAGCTAGGCAACAATTATACAAAAACAACAAGCATTTAACAACAATGTACTTAACCAATTCCTTAAGCATACATTCGGCAATATATATATATTAATGACTAAAACACTTAGGCCAATTCTAAAACATCCACAAATCTTCATGCTTACATGCATAACCGTATGGTTCTTATCACACTTGGACCACAAAATGCATAAATTTCACAAATTCTAATTACTATCATAAGCTCAATTTCGGCTAACACTCAATTAAATACTTACAATTTAGCACTAATTTAGCATTTCAACATAGCCGATTGTCATTAAGCAATTAAGCCACAAACATTTAATTTTACCAAGCTCAACTCATCTATAATCAACCCTCAATACACTAAAGCATCGAAAACAACATCAAAGAAATACAAACATCCATGACCGAATGTCATCTTCATAACTTTACAAAATCATTTGCCATGAGCTAGCTTCTATACTTGATGACCACTCCAAATATACAAAGATTTTCAATGAAAGAGCATTAACATACCTTAATATTAACCTAAGATGACTGAATGCTCAAACCATCACCAAGATTTCAAAATTTTGACATGGGTTATGTAAGAAATTAGCTAATCAACTAGAAACAAGCTTAAAATTTTAAAAAAATCTAACACAACTTACTAACCTCCCTTAAGCTTAAAGTGACCGAAACCTTCTCTTCTTTCTCTTTTCAATTCGGCCAAGAAGAATCAAAAAGGATGAAGCTTTTTTTTCTTCTAGTTACGGCAAAATGGGGGAGCAAGGATGAAACAACTTTGGTTTCTCCTCCCACTCCCCTCATATTTTATTGTTCTTTACACAACATGTTATCACAAAATGTTTATAATATGTTTTACCCATCACATTTTGTCAATCCTCATTGTCATGGCCGGCCACTACTATCAAAGTGGTGAAATTGACATACAAGTCCACCCTTTTGATTACATGCACTAATAGATCCTTATAGATTAACCTATCACATTTCAAAAGTGTCACACATAAGTCCTATTAACTAAATTCACATGCAATTAACTAAATCGAAGCTTAAAACTTTCACACACTCATATTCACATATTTTAGACAATAAATATTACACTCAAATACTTCGGTGACTCAGTTTAGCGGTCCCGAAACCACTTTCCGACTAGGGTCAATTTAGGGCTGTCACAACTCTCCCCCACTTTAAGAAATTTTCGTCCCCGAAAATCTTACTAGCGACTATGTTAGGATAACGTCCTCTTGTTTTAAAACAAATACATAACATCAACTCATATATTCATAACCCACATTTTCATTCATATATATATATCTAAGCTGAAACATGGCCGAAAGTATACATGTTCTTAAACATCCTAATGAATATCCTTTATAACATTATCATATCTAAATATTCAGCTTAACTTATTTCCAAGAGAAGATCAACTCCTATGTACCTGAACATTTAGTTCATTCAATACATCCAATCATATTTAAAGTTACCCGTATACAGTCGAATAGGCATAAAGCTTAACACAAGTGATGCCAGTGTACTAAACACGGTCTTACACACTATCACAAATCAATGCCGTCGTCCTAGACGAGATCTTACATGAAACGAAATCTGCACACACAGTGCCTCAATTCATTCGCACACATAGTGCCTATATTCATTCGTTATTACACATTGAAATAACTTAACCAAGTCTATAAAACATCATATAAGTATACTTTAAACGTGTCCTTTTGTTTAACTTTGAATTCATATAGTAATGAACACTTAAACTTTGCTCGAATCACCGGCATTAAGCCTGCTAGGCATGAAGGCCTGATTACACATCACCGGCATGAATGCCCTTCAGGACTTAGCCTGGATGTAACACCAGCACGAATGCTCTTCGGGACTTAGCCCGGGTACATCACTAGCACGAATGCTCTTCGGGACTTAGCCCGGATATAACACCAGCACGAATGCTCTTTGGGACTTAGCCTGGATACATCACTAGCACGAATGCTCTTCGGGACTTAGCCCGGATATAACACCAGCACGAATGCTCTTCGGGACTTAGCCCGGATACATCACTAGCATGAATGCTCTTCGGGACTTAGCCCGGATACATCACTAGCACGAATGCTCTTCGGGACTTAGCTCGGATATATATAACTCTCAATTTTCATGTATATATATATCAATGCACATTAGTATATCATTTACATTACTTGAATACAAACACAACATGCTTATCGACCATTCAACTTTCAGTTCCATAGCCACATACAAAGATCACATTTATAGTCATAACACTCTTTCAAAATTGCATCACCTATACCCTTATAATTCAATCCAAATCAAAATTCAAATACAAGTACATGATACGTACCTGATCAACTTAATAATTTAAGCATATCCAAGTGAAATTATATCGCAAATTCTCATAGTCAGAAGCTTGCTACAGCTCGATCGGGATCAAGATTCATTACAATACAACAAACACATTTCAATAGTCAAAAATCATCACACTATCATTTTATCACTTTATGGCATGTATAAATAGACTCACACGTGCTACGTTAGTCCTAGAATCGACTAAACCGTAGCTCTGATACCAATAAAATGTAACACCCCAATCCCATATCCGTCGCCGGAATAGGTAAAGGGGCATTACCGGACTTGAAACTCATATCAGAACAGATTTTTTTTTTTAACATTCCTTTAGATAAGTACTAAAGACAGTCAGGGATACAATTTAAACTTCTATAAGTACACATTCAAAAGATGCCATTTTCGCATGGCTTATATACATTAAACAAAATATTCTTTGGCCACTGGTCTATTCTATACATGCCATAAAATAATTCAAAACATAATAGTAACAAGCAGTGGATAGCGATAGTGTGACTAGTTGCTGACGATCCCCGAGCCTGTAGCTTCGAAATGAGATCTATAAAACAGAGGAAACAAAGTAAACGGAGTAAGCATTACAATGCTTAGTAAGTTTTAAGCAGTGTCAATAGATAACAATCAAATTATAACGTAGTTGTTCGTATTTTTATTTCACTCTTCCTTCGGGCATACCATCCCTTTACCAAATATGCACATCTCATCATATACAATAGGCAGATAAACTTTCACATAAAAGTGAGCTCATGTGACATAGATATATTGTATAATTTCACATAACCTCTCACACTGATCTGATGTTACATAATCGTAGCAATAGTCTCATAGATTGCTCACGTATGCATCACATAACTACCTTATGATTTAGTTCAAATCAAGCTCACATATAAACTTGGAGTACATACCTGTTTAACCTTTTGCATTGAATATATTTATAAGCAATTCTTATTACGAAGTCTTATAGCTTTAACCTCTACTCAGATTATCGGCGAGACCTTTAGCTCAGATGAAATCTCCACACGAAGTTATCGGGTCTTACCCGGACAAAATCTCCACACGTAGTCATCGGGTCTTACCCGGACATAATCTCCACACGTAGTCATCGGGTCTTACCCGGAATATATTTCCAAGTTTCATGTATATTTAATCACATGTTACAACATTCACATTGACTGTCATATTTGTAATTCATTTGCCTCATCAAATATCTAATAATACACACCTTTCACATTTGGTCATTCGGCCACAATATACACACATCTCCTACATATTACACACTAGCCATTCGGCTTTACCACATATACATATCTCATACATATTTCACACTAGCCATTCGGCTTTACCACATATACATATCTCATACATATTTCACATTAGCCATTCGGCTTTACCACATATACATATCTCATACATATTTCACACTAGCCATTCGGCTTTACCATATATACATATCTCATATATATATTTCACATTAGCCATTCGGCTTTACCACACACATATATATTTATCTTGTGCATCAATTTTAGCAATAGCTTATAAGCAACTCAAATAGTTTCATCAATGTTTACAACAAATTCACATATTCACTACAAGCTGTTTTCCTGAGCAATAGTCACTAAATTATTTATAACTGGAGCTACAAAACTCAAAATCAATTGCCGTTAATTTTCCCTGAATATAGACTCATATATCTTCCATCCATAAAATTTTTAGAATTTTAGGTTAGGCCAATCAATACCAGATTTTTCTTAAATTTCCCTTGTTTCACTGTTTGACTAATCTGACCACTCTTCACTACGAATCAAATTTCTCATTGTACAGAATTCAAAATTTGTTCTATTTGATTTCATTTGAAACTAGACTCATTAAGGAGTCTAAGCATATAAATTTTATCTTATAACCATTTTTGTACAAATTATAATGATTTTCTAAAAACAGAACAGGGGATTTCGGAGTCATTCTGACACTGTCTCACACAACTTTAAATATCTCTTTATAGGAAATTTCTTTGCTTACACGGTCTCTTTTATAAGAAACTAGACTAATTAAGCTTTGATTACATATTTTATTCAGCCTATAATTCCACACCAAAAATTTATAGTGATTTTCTAAAATCACGTTACTGCTGCTATCCTAAGCAAATTATTACAATTTGCTCCTAAATTTCCAAGTCCAAACACTTATGAACTTACCATTTGAGTTTAAGACATATCATGGCCACATCATATCTTATTAAATCAACTCATTATGCCCTACTATGATTGAATTTACTCAACTTTTAATCACTTAAAACTTACCTCGGAAGTGGTCGACGACTAGATATCCACGACTATTCGTTTACTTTCACTTTTCCCCTATCCGACTTTGATCCTCTTTGCTCTTAAGCTTAAGTAAAACAATAGATTTGCTTAAGTACTTAACTAATATTATTCACTTGACAATCACATTTGGCAATCACATATCATTTAATCTATATCTAAAACAATAGATTTGAATATGTATCATATTTAATAAAACATGCCATGACTCGATTTCATGCTTATTTAATTTATATCTAATTCACATTCACAAGCAAGGAGTCACTTAATTTATCATGCTTCCTTATACATGAATTTAATCATATTGCCGAATGTCCTTATGTGTACATGGTACATACATAAGGTATATATATATACCTATATATGACCATTACAATTTAAACATTTAATCTTAATCGGCAAGCTTTATTTCAACTATTTAAGGTGCAAACCAATTATGTTATTCATTAACATTTCGTCATATTAAATCTTTGATTAACCAATTTAACACATACCAAAATCCAATCATACATCTAACCTTTATCTCAATACCAAACCGAGTTACAAGATTATACATTACACTAAGCATATCATTAAACATACCTATTCAATTTAGCTAATTTCATAACCGATTAATCACCTTACCTTAATACACATATATGCATGTTCACATTTATCACATTGGCCATTATAAGCAAAACAACCATTCAAAGCTCACTTCAATTATTTAACAAAGAAAACTAATGTTTAATACTATCTCCCAATTTGGTATGAGTTACCGAATGAAATTAAACTCCTAATTCATGCACTAAAATCACATTCGGCACAAGCAAACTTCATTTCAATTATGCCACTCTTACTTATCCATAATACCCTAAGTTCATTTAGTAGCTAGGCAACAATTATACAAAAACAACAAGCATTTAACAACAATGTACTTAACCAATTCCTTAAGCATACATTCGGCAATATATATATTAATGACTAAAACACTTAGGCCAATTCTAAAACATCCACAAATCTTCATGCTTACATGCCATAACCGTATGGTTCTTATCACACTTGGACCACAAAATGCATAAATTTCACAAATTTTAATTACTATCATAAGCTCAATTTCGGCTAACACTCAATTAAATACTTACAATTTAGCACTAATTTAGCATTTCAACATAGCCGATTGTCATTAAGCAATTAAGCCACAAACATTTAATTTTACCAAGCTCAACTCATCTATAATCAACCCTCAATACACTAAAGCATCGAAAACAACATCAAAGAAATACAAACATCCATGACCGAATGTCATCTTCATAACTTTACAAAAACATTTGCCATGAGCTAGCTTCTATACTTGATGACCACTCTAAATATACAAAGATTTTCAATGAAAGAGCATTAACATACCTTAATATTAACCTAAGATGACTGAATGCTCAAACCATCACCAAGATTTCAAAATTTTGACATGGGTTATGTAAGAAATTAGCTAATCAACTAGAAACAAGCTTAAAATTTTAAAAAAATCTAACACAACTTACTAACCTCCCTTAAGCTTAAAGTGACCGGAACCTTCTCTTCTTTCTCTCTTCAATTCGGCCAAGACGAATCAAAAAGGATGAAGCTTTTTTTTTTCTTCTAGTTACGGCAAAATGGGGGAGCAAGGATGAAACAACTTTGGTTTCTCCTCCCACTCCCCTCATATTTTATTGTTCTTTACACAACATGTTATCACAAAATGTTTATAATATGTTTTACCCATCACATTTTGTCTATCCTCATTGTCATGGCCGGCCACTACTATCAAAGTGGGGAAATTGACATGCAAGTCCACCCTTTTGATTACATGCACTAATAGATCCTTATAGATTAACCTATCACATTTCAAAAGTGTCACACATAAGTCTTATTAACTAAATTCACATGCAATTAACTAAATCGAAGCTTAAAACTTTCACACACTCATATTCACATATTTTAGACAATAAATATTATACTCAAATACTTCGGTGACTCGGTTTAGCGGTCCCGAAACCACTTTCTGACTAGGGTCAATTTTGGGCTGTCACACTGCCAACACTAGCAATAGGCGTAGCTTGAGCTGTAGAACTCACAGGTTGTTTTTCATGATCTCTACTTGAATATCTCATCGATGCATTAGAACGATTGAACGAGTCTTGGAATTCCTTCGATGCAGATTGATAAGATTTACTAATTGATCTGTTCCTCGAATCTCTTGCTTCAAAATTAGCTTTTCTCTTTTCTTTACTAAGATCTTTGGCTTTACAAGCCCTTTCAATGAGAATGACGAATTCTTTCAACTCTAGAATTTCGACTAGTAATTTTATATCTTCATTCAGTCCATCAACGAACCATTTACACATGATCTCCTCAGTAGATACATACTCTTGAGCATAATTGCTTAAACGTACGAATTCTCTTTCATGCTCACTGACAGTCATCCGGCCTTGTTTCAATTCCAGAAACTCGTTATGCTTCTGATCGAGGAATCGTTAACTTGTGTGCTTCTTTCGAAACTCAGATTGAAAGAACTCCCAGGTAACTCGTTCTCTAGGAACCACATATATCAGTATTTTTCACCAATGGTACACATTATCTCTCAACAAAGATACAACACATCTGATACATTCATTAGAAGTACAACAAAATTCGTCGAATACTCGAATCGTGTTTTCGAGCTAGAACTCATCTTGCTCAGCATCATGATCAATAGTAGCCTGAAACTCTTCAACCCTATGTTTCCAAATCTTATCTACTGGTAGCTTATTAAATCTTATCGGATCTATAACTTGAGGAACAACAGGGATTTGTTGAGGAATAGGTGGGGGTGGAGGTTGTTGAGCAGCCAGATTCGTTCGAATGAGCTCCCTGAACCACTCATTCATCATCTGGAAAAAGGCTTGTTTAGCCTCTCCCCCGTAACTACTCGACACAGGTCTAGATTCAGTAGGCACTGTCTCTTGAGTGGGAGCTGGCGCATTATTCTCTACATCATCAACTATAGCTCTTTCAGGATCCATTGCTATACGAAAACACAATTTAAACTGTCAGGAATCATCACACTATCGTAGAGTATATATGGCATGTATAGGTAGACTCTCACACATGCTATGTTAGTCCTAGAATAAACTAAACCGTAGCTCTAATACCAATAAATGTAACACCTCTAACCCGTATCCATCACTAGAATAGGGTTACGAGACATTACTGAACAATACGTATCATTCACATACATAACACATACATTTATGCATTCATAATCAAAATTCATTCAACACATTCACATTGTTCCTTATAAAGCCCTACGAGACCTTAAAACTTGCTTAAAAGAGATTTGGGACTAAACAGATAACATTTGAAAAATTTGGGAAACTCATAAAATTTTTATGCATACAGGAATCACACACCCGTGTGAATAGGCCGTGTGCCTCACATAGCCACCAGACACGCCCGTGTCTTTGGCTGTGTGGAAATAGGGCATACATACAAGAAGCATCTCGATGAAATGGTAGACGTTGGATGTCTTATGCTTGCCACTATGAATCCTGAGCTTCAAAAGCAACATGAAGATATGGTTGCTTATGATATGATCGAGCACTTGAAAGAACTATATGAAGGGAAAGCAAGGCAAGAGAGGTTCGATATCTCTAAGGCCCTATTCCAATGTAAGCTAGCTGAAGGAAGCCCAGTAGGACCTCATGTTCTTAGGATGATTGGTTATATTGAAAGCCTATCTAAGCTTGGGTTTCCATTGAGCCAAGAGTTGGCCACTGGTGTTATTTTGCAATCGTTGCCAGATAGTTACAGGCAGTTTGTCCTCAATTTCAATATGAATGAAATTGACAAGACTCTGCCACAGTTGCTCAGTATGTTACGAACTGCTGAAGGAAACATGAAAAAGGTTGGACCCAAGCCCATACTGATGGTCCGTAACAACAAGGGCAAGGGAAAGGCTAAAGTCCCGACAAAGCCCAAAGGTAAAGGTAAGCCCAATCTTGGAAAGGGAAAGGCTACACTGAAACCTTAAGGTGGGGTGTCTAAGGAAGGAAACTGTTTTCATTATGGTGTGACTAGACATTGGAAGCGGAACTGCCCTGTCTATCTTGAGGAAATCAAGAAGGCCAAAGCAAGCGGAACGTCTGCTTCAGGTATTTATGTTATTGATATTAATTTATCAACTACTACTTCTTGGGTATTAGATACTGGTTGTGGTTCTCATATTTGTACTTCTGTATAGGGACTACAAAGGAGTAGGACTTTGGCTAGAGGATATGTGGACCTGCGAGTTCGAAATGGAGCAAGAGTTGCTGCATTAGCTGTGGGAACATATACTTTATCTTTGCCTAGTGGACTTGGTTTAATTTTAGAGGATTGTTATTTTGTGCCTAGTTTGACTAAAAACATTATTTCAATTTCTTGTTTAGACAAAATTGGTTTTGAGATAATAATTAAGAATAATTGTTGTTCTTTTTATCTCAATAATGTTTTGTATGGTTCGGCACAGTTGATTAATGGCCTCTATATTTTAGATCAAATGAATCCCATTTACAACATAAATACTAAAAGATCTAAAATAAATGACTCAAATCAAACTTATCTTTGGCATTGTCATTTGGGCCACATAAGTGAGAAACACATATCCAAACTCCATAAAGATGGTCTCTTGGATTCATTTGTTTTTGAACAATTTGAAGTATGTGAATCTTGCTTATTGGGAAAAATGACTAAATCTCTTTTTTTCTGGCAAAAGTGATCGAGCTAGTGATTTATTGGGCTTAATACATTCAAATGTATGTGGACCAATAAATACACAAGCCAGAGGTGGATTTCACTACTTCATTACTTTCACTGATGATTTTAGTAGATATGGGTATGTTTATCTCATGCGCCATAAATCCGAGCCCTTGAAAAGTTCAAGGAATCCAAAAATGAAGTACAAAATCAACTAGGAAAAACTATTAAGACACTTCGATCTGATCGAGGTGGAGAGTATTTGAGCCTAGAGTTTGATGATCTTTTGAAGGAATGTGGGATTGTCTCACAACTTACTCCTCCTGGTACTCCTTAATGGAATGGAGTTTCTGAGAGAAGAAATCAAACTCTATTAGACATGGTTCGATCCATGATGAGTCACGCTGATCTACCGACTTCCTTTTGAGGACATGCACTTGAAACAACTATTTTCACACTAAATCGTGTGGGAATGGAAAAACACGGGCGTGCCAAGAGCAAGGCTCGATTCTGTTTCTTCGACACCGGCGTGAGACATGCTTGTGCAGTTAAGCCGTGGACAATAATACACGGGCGTGGTACCCTAACACATGGGCATGGGAGAATCGAACAAAGGCACGACTGTGCGACATGGCCGTGTCCACACACGCCCCAGACACACGGGCGTGGGATAGTAGCCAGGCACGACCTAAATTGCAAAATTCAAAAAACACGGGCTCACCCTCAGAGTACACAGGCGTGGCCCTAGGCCGTGTAGCCCTCCCCTATATAAGCAAACCACTGTTCATCTTCTTCCCCCTTTCAAAACCGTAGCCCAAATCTCCCCTTCTCTACACCCTAATCCCTATCCCGGTCACCATTCCCTGGCTTCGCATTTCCCCAACCCCCAAACCATCCTAAAATCCACTTCCCCTGCATTAATCCTCACTTTCCCATCTCTTTTCCCTCTTCCACAGTTTCCACGAGGGCCCCAAGAAGAGCTCTTCCAAATACTTTGGGCCTGACCTTTAGCAGCAGGCCGCTGTATCGACTGGGCAGATGTCTCCACAAAGCATCTCGAGCATGGTTAGGATGAGGATGATCGAGAGGCACCGAGGAACCTCCCCTCCCCAGTATCATCTCGCCCAATCTACTTAGGAGGAGGCCTACGAGGACATTCCTGATGATGTCCCCTCACAGCACGAGGACCCACCGACTCAGCCACCACCACCCTCTCGTCCAGTTCATGCGGCAGCTTTATACGCTGACATCTCTAAGTGCCTCACCCGATTCGAGCATCAGTGTTTTCAACGATTTGACAACATTGATGCTACTCTACAGTAGATTTGTTAGCATCTCCACATCTCATCGCCAGTCCCACCTCGCGAACCATCCAGTGATGAAGATGTTTAGAAATATTTATTTTATTATTTTATGTTTTTTATTTTTTTCAAACTACTTTTTATTTTTATTTTTTATTTTTTAGCAGATTTATAATTTTATTATAAATTTTAGTTATTTTTTAGTATTTATTCTTCCTAATATCCCCTAAAAAGTTCCTGATTTTATCACAGTTATATAGAGCTCTTAAGCTCATTATCACAGAGGAACTAAAACTCCATCGAGAAAGGTTCTCCAGGACTGCCATGTTCTGTTCGACCACGACCATAGCTACCACTAGATATAATATTCTTTTCGCGCTAGACTTATGGCCTAATGAACCTCTACGACCGCCTGAGTATCCTCCTCCACTCTCGAACCGATTACTCATCAAAACTCTAGTTCGAGGAATTCATCATACAGGAAGTTTCACTTCTCTCCCTATCTTATTTTTATTTTATAATACCTATCTTTGTACATTGAGGGCAATGTACATCTTCCGTGTGGGGGGTATTTATTAATGATTGCCTTGTTCTCTTGAAAAGCTCTCATATCATATTTAGGATAAATTCTGATTGGTTTATGATTTTGATTGATATATCTTGAATTAAAACATAGGGATTTATACATTTACTATTTAAACTTTAAGACATTAGAGAATCAAGCATGATAAGTTGATTTTTAAGAATTTAAAATTATAGGTTTTCCCTAAGTCTAGGTATTACTTTGAACTGGAATTCACGAGTCTAAACATCAAAAAGCCAAATTTTTTGTGAGATTTTTGAGCCTTTTGAGCATCTATTCATCCTTTCATGCTCACTTTTATTATTGCTTTGAGTGCGTCAGTATTGAACTGTTATTCTAGAACTTGCTTGATTATGCATGTCGAGACCACACCAATTGATTTGATATATCAAAATGATTAAGGCACTTAGGATTAATCCACTCACGCCATGAAAAGTCTACCTCCATGATTAACCCTAGTAAATCCCCTTGAGCCTAACAAACCATTTCTTGTATTACCCTTAATATTAACCTTTAACCCATTATTGTTGAGATCCCTTAAATTAATCCCTATTTTTTTCGAGATTTGAGTTGAATGGATTGCCTAGCTATGTTTTGTTCTTGATATTTAGTCTATATTATTTAACTTATTCTTAAAAAAAAAACTATGTATACATATCTGTAATTCCATATTCTGAAAGAAGTTCTGTTGTACGCAAGTGAAGATTAACTCTTTTTCTAGTTAAGACAACTTTTCAAGTCAATCTCGATTCTAGCCCGTTCTTTCAGCTTGTGACCACACCCCCTAGCCAAGCCTCATTACAACCCTCTAAAGACCTTTTGATTGATGTATCATCTAAAATTATAGTGGTGGAGATTTGATTTTCAAGCAAGCCTATGGTAATGACTTTTCATTATTGACTATTGAGTGCTTCATTTATTATCCTTAAACACCTCGAGTGATTTGAGTGAATCTTTAGTGAGGATGTAAAACTTTGTGATATTCTGAATTAAAGGTAATTACTTAGATGAGGGAAGACACCTATGTTTTCGGAATAAAATGCTCAACTTGGAATGATTGAAACTTTTATGCTCTTTTAGTTAAATTCTCAATGTATGATTACTTATGGTTTAATGTGAGATATTAACGATAGAAATTATAAGTTGGGAAGGATTTATTTTGATTATAAGTTGAGAATTTTGCTTGAGGACAAGCAAATGCTTAAGTGTGGGTGTAATATCCCGAATTAGGGCCTAATCGGAATAGTGGTTTCGTGACCACAAATTCGAGATAGAAATAATTATTTTATAATTATTTTGAGGTTTATGATATGATTTCATGATTGTGTGAAAATTTCGTGATGAAATTCTATGCCTAAAGTGCTTAAATTGAAAGTAGGGACTAAATCGAATAAGTTGCAAAACTTGCATTCTAGAAGTTTTTAGTATGAAATTGTTTTGGGATATTAATGAGGAGGTCTTAAATAGCAATTTGACCAATTTTAAGTTCATGGACAAAATTAGGACATGGAAGGAATTTTTGGAAAGTTTAGTAGTAAGGGTATTTTGGTCATTTAGTTATTAAAATGAATTAAAAACAAAATTAAAAGCCAATTTTTGTCCATCTTCTTCATTAGGCCAAAATTTCAAGGGTTCTCCATAGCTAGGGTTTGTTTCAAGCTTCCAAGCTCCATAGTAAGTGATTCCAAGCCCCGTTTTTAATGATTTTTACGTTTTTGAGATCCCGGTAGCTCGATTAAGCTTATGCTAACAATAATTCAACTTAGGGTTCATATTTGGAAAAATACCCATAGGTGAAATTTCTGTATTTTGATGTTTTATGATAGAATATGGGGTTTTAAATTATGTTAGACAACTTGTACTACTCGGTTTTGAGTGAAAACGAGTAAAAGGGCTTAATCGGTAAAAATACCTAATAGTCATAAGTACATGTTAGAGTGAGAATTTGATGTTGCCATAGAAGAGAAAAGTGATCAGCATGTTGTAAAACATAAGAATAAGGAATAAAGTTTAATCCCGAGCCTAGGGGCAAAAATGTAAATATGCAAAAGTTTAGGGGTAAAATTGTAATTTTTCCAAATTTTGAGTTAAGGATTAATTTGATAATGTGAGTATTAAATAAGCTAAATGTGTTATTTTAGATCAAGAAAGACGTGGAATCGACCTCAATCGAGGAAAAGAAAAGATTGTGGACTAAATTGCAAAATCTTTGTATTTTGGTACCAAGGTAAGTTCATGTGTAAATAATGTAGCATAATGGTTATTTTTAAGTTATTGATGTTAATTATATGTTATGCTAAATTTTATTATGAAATGTATGCTTTGTGGTTAATTTCAAATAATATGTAAATTATGTGAACTACTTGTTAAATATAATTGTTACCGAGTATTGATTTCGGCATTCTACGGAAGACGGCAAGGATAAGTGTTCGAGGAAAAAGCCCGTTTGAACCTTAGGAATAGATTAGGATACAAGTGACATGTCACTAGGATGGTTGAGCATCCGAACTCGTTGAGTTGAGTCCGAGTTCACTTATGGATGCGAATGTCCGAACTCGTTGAGTTGAGTCCGAGTTCGTGAGATGTAACTAGGCATCCGAACTCGTTGAGTTGAGTCCGAGTTCACTTATGGATGCGAACGCCCGAGCTCGTTGAGTTGAGTCCGAGTTCGCTTATGGGCGGGTTACATGATTGCTTGATTGAATATGTGGCACTTATATGCAAATTATCCATGTATCCGAATTATATTCCGATGTGTTCAACGGGTAAAGTTCTACTCAATGGAGGAATATTCGAGATGTAAAGAGAAGTATTGGTGAGTGATGTGAAATGGATATTTTGGACAGGTATGTATTTAACCCTCGGGTTGAGTATTGATACAACCACTATAAGGTAATAAGATGATGAAAAATGATCAAAAATGTGATATGTGTTTTAGTGATGTATGCTAATGTTGATTGGTATAACTGTTTGTTATGTTACTTATTATTTGCATATGAACTTACTAAGCATTTATGCTTACTCCCTCCTTCTTACTCATTGTAGTTTTGGACAAGCCAGCTTAGGAGTCGGGATAGGTCGAAGGCTCAGTCACACTATCCGGAAGACTTTTGGTAAATGGCTTGTAAATTTAAGTATGGCATGTATAGCAATATACCTATTTTGTGTAAATGATCTTATGGTATGGTTGTGGAATGGTTGAGGAAATGCTTGATAATGATAAATTATGAAAATGGTTAGTGTAGATTATGTTTGATGTTAAGGAAAACTATTAAGATACTTAGTGCATAAAAACTCATAAAAAGGATGAAATTTGCCATAAACAGAATACTGTAGCAACACTGATGCGATTTTGAAAATTTATTAAAAATCATAGAAATTGAATTTGGTGATGGAATACATATCAAATTCAAGCTTATTATGTCTAGTTTCACATGAAACAAATGAAACAGGTAAACAAATTCAAGCTTATTATGTCGAGTTTCGTAACTCGAGATATGATTTTTCTTGTGACTGTGACGCAAGTAGCTTAAAAGCTGTGAATGTAGAAACAATAATCCAAAGTTCTAAAAATGTTAAACTAAGCTTAGTAACACCTCATACTCGACTCCGGCGATGGTCTCGGGCGTGGGGGCGTTACATTTAGTGGTATCAGAGCAGGTTTAGTCGATTCTCGGACTACGTGTTGTATGTACGGATTTTGCTATACATGCCGTATGTATGAATTGTGATAGTGTGACGACTTCTGACCTTTTTAAAAGATTTTTATATAGTAAATGGATCCCGATCCAGCTGTGACAGATGAAGTAGAGAGTAATGCGCCAGCTCCGGCTGAAGGAGTAGCGCCGACTGAAAATCCACCTCCTACTGTTGGTCAGGGAGGAGGAGAAAGGGGTCGGAAAGCCTTTCTCCAAATGATGAGTGCATGGTACACTGAGTTCGTTCGTACAAACCCAAATGTACGACCTCCCCCACCTCCCCCAATTCCTCAACCTGTACCCCCGATGCCTCAAGGTATGGATATGATAAAATTTCACAGAACCCCCGTTGACAGAATTCGTAAACAAGGGACTGAAGAATTTAGAGCAAATATTGATGATGATGCAGAGAAAGCAGAGTTCTGGCTTGAAAATTCTATCCGGGTATTTGATGAATTATCTTGTACACCTGAAGAATGTTTGAAATGTGCTACATCTTTGTTGAGAGATTCAGCCTATAATTGGTGGAAGACTTTGATTTTGGTGGTACCGAAAGAAAGGGTAACCTGGGAATTCTTTCAAGAAGAGTTTCGAAAGAAATATATTAGTGAAAGGTTTATTGATTAGAATTGTAAAGAGTTTCTTGAGCTGAAGCAAGGTAATATGACAGTCTCAGAATATGAAAGAGAGTTTGTTCGATTAAGTAAGTATGCCAGGGAATATGTTCCTACAGAAGCCAAGATGTGCCGACGATTTGAAGACGGGCTTAACGAAGACATTAAAGTATTTGTCGGGATCCTTGAACTAAAAGAAATGGTAGTACTGGTTGATCAAGCTTGCAAGGCTGAAGAACAACTTAAAGAAAAGAAAAAGGTAGAGGCTGAGACTAGAAATTGGAAGAAAAGACCGATGAGCGGTTCATTTTCACAGCAACCTAGAAAGTCAAGGAATATGAATCCTCGTTCCCAAGCTTCAGCTGGGCAATCATATGGGAATTATAGGAAGAAAAATGTGGGTCCTAAATCCCAGACTACTTCGGCAGCCAGTGTAGGGAACTCGAGATTTGTTAAACCTGAGTGCCAACGGTATGGTAGAAATCATTTTGGTCCGTGTAGAGCAAATGAATGTTTTCGATGTGGTTCTCCGGATCATTTTATTAGAGACTACCCAGAGAGAGCTGAAAAAGAAAAATTTCAGAATACAAAAGCTAGTGGTGCAGACTCGAGAGGAAGATATTCGAGAAAAGCTAGAAATGAAGCAAGCAGCAAGAATGTAGCCAGAGATTCAGCAGCTAAATCTGAAGTAAGGGCTCCAGCTAGAACTTATGCCATAAAGGCACGTGAAGATGCTTCCTCACCTGATGTGATTACCGGTACATTTTCTCTCTATAATGTTAATGTTATTGCTTTGATTGATCCCGGTTCTACTCATTCATATGTATGCATGAAACTGGTGTCTAGTATGAATATACCTGTTGAGAACACAGAATTTATGATTAGAGTGTCGAACCCGTTAGGCAAATGCGTGATAGTTGATAAAGTAAGCAAGAAATGTCCTTTAATGATTCGGGATCATTACTTTCCGGCCGACTTGATGTTGTTGCCGTTTGATGAGTTTGATGTTATTTTGGGTATGGATTGGTTGACATTGCATGATGCTAAAATAAATTGCAAAGAAAAGATTATAGAATTAAAATGTGGAAATGGTGAAACTCTGCGGGTTGAATTAGATAAATCAGAGGCATTATCTAGTATGATTTCTTCGATGTCGGCTCAGAGATATTTGAGAAAGGGTTATGAAGCTTATTTGGCGTATGTAATTAATACAAAAGAAGTTGAAAAGAAAGTTGAAAAGAAAGTTGAATCAGTGCCGGTTGTGTGTGAATTTGCGGACGTATTTCCAGAAGAATTGCCGGGTTTGCCTTCAGTCAGGGAAGTAGAATTTGGTATTGATTTGATACCGGGAACAGCTCCGATTTCGATTGCTCCGTATAGAATGGCACCAGCAGAGTTGAAGGAATTAAAGTCGCAGTTGCAAGAGTTGACTGATAAAGGTTTTGGGAGACCGAGTTTTTCACCTTGGGGTGCTCCCGTGTTATTTGTGAAAAAGAAGGATGGTTCTATGAGGTTGTGTGTTGATTATCGGCAGTTAAACAAGGTGACAATCAAAAACAAGTATCCGTTGCCAAGAATTGATGATTTGTTTGATCAGCTAAAAGGAGCGACATGGTTTTCAAAGATTGACTTGAGATCTGGGTATTACCAACTGCGGGTAAAAGAGTCGGATGTGCCTAAAACTGCTTTTAGAATAAGGTATGGTCATTATGAATTTTTAGTTATGCCGTTCGGATTGACAAATGCTCCTGTTGTGTTTATGGATTTAATGAATCGCATATTTCGGCCATACTTGGACAGATTTGTTGTGGTGTTTATAGATGATATTTTAATTTATTCAAAAGATGAGACAGAGCATGCTGAGCATTTGAGGATAGTTTTGCAAACTTTGAGAGATAAGCAGCTGTATGCTAAGTTTAGTAAAAGTGAATTTTGGCTCCGGGAAGTTGGATTTTTGGGTCATATTGTTTCAGGTGATGGTATACGGGTTGATCCTAGTAAAATTTCAGCCATTGTTGATTGGAAACCACTGAAAAATGTAACTGAAGTTAGAAGTTTCTTGGGGCTAGCTGGGTATTATCGGCAGTTTGTAAATGGATTTTCTATAATTGCTGCTCCTATAACTAGATTACTCCGAAAGGATGTTAAATTTGAATGGACGGAAGAATGTCAACAGAGTTTTGAAGAATTGAAAAAGTTATTAACAGAGGCACCAGTGTTAGTACAACCTGAATTAGGTAAAGAATTTGTGGTGTATAGTGATGCTTCTCTAAATGGTTTGGGGTATGTGCTCATGCAGGAAGGAAAAGTGGTGGCATATGCTTCGAGGCAGTTAAAACCTCATGAGAGGAATTATCCTACTCACGATTTGGAATTGGCTGCGGTGGTGTTTGCTTTGAAAATTTGGCGACATTGTTTATATGGTGAAAAATGTCGGGTATATACCGACCACAAAAGTCTTAAGTACTTGATGTCACAAAAAGACTTGAATTTGAGACAGCGAAGATGGTTGGAGTTATTGAAAGATTACGAGCTTGTTATCGATTATCATCCGGGAAAAGCGACTGTGGTTGCTGATGCTTTGAGCAGAAAGTTGTTGTTTGCTTTGAGAGTTATGAACACTCAGTTGAAAGTGTCAGATGATGGTTCGATTCTAGCAGAGTTAAGAGCAAGACCGATGTTTTTACAAGAGATTTCTGAAACTCAGAAAAATGATCAAGATTTGCTAGCCAAAAGAAAACAGTGTGAAGCTAATACGGGATCAGATTTCAGAATTGGTGCTGATGGGTGCTTAATGTTTAAAGATCGGATTTGTGTACCGAAGAATGAGGAATTGATTCAAAAGATCCTACAGGAAACACATAGTGGTTATTTCTCGATTCATCCAGGTAGTACGAAAATGTATAATGACTTGAAGAAAATGTATTGGTGGAATGGAATGAAAAGAGATATATCAGAGTTTGTGTCCAAATGCTTAATTTGTCAACAGGTGAAAGCTGAACACCAAGTACCTTCGGGATTACTTCAGCCTATTATGGTTCCTGAATGGAAATGGGATCGGATTACTATGGATTTTGTTTCAGGATTGCCATTGACTCCAGGAAAGAAAGATGCCATCTGGGCAATAGTTGACAGATTAACTAAGTCGGCTCATTTTATCCCGGTACGTACGGATTATTCTCTTAACAAGTTGGCTGAACTGTATATTAGAGAAATTGTTAGATTACACGGAATACCATTATCGATTATTTCAGATAGAGATCCAAGGTTTACCTCGCGGTTTTGGCAAAAGTTGCAAGACGCGTTAGGTACGAAGTTAAATTTCAGTACTGCTTTTCATCCACAAACTGATGGACAATCAGAAAGAATAATTCAGATTCTTGAAGATATGCTTAGATGTTGTGTATTGGAATTTCAAGGAAGTTGGGAAAGATACTTACCGTTGGTGGAATTTGCTTACAATAATAGTTATCAGACGAGCTTGAAAATGGCACCTTATGAAGCATTGTATGGTCGTAAGTGTCGAACGCCTTTGTATTGGACTGAACTCAAGGAAAATCAGATTTATGGAGTTGATCTAATAAAAGAAACTGAAGAAAAAGTGAAGGTAATTCGAGATTGTTTGAAAGCTGCTTCAGATAGACAGAAATCTTATGCAGATTTAAAATGAAAGGACATTGAATTTCAAGTTGGTGATAAAGTATTTTTAAAGGTGTCTCCATGGAATAAAGTCCTTAGATTTGGACGGAAAGGCAAATTAAGTCCGCGTTTTATTGGGCCGTATGAAGTAATTGAAAAAGTTGGACCGGTAGCATATCGGCTAGCATTACCACCTGAATTAGAGAAGATTCATGATGTGTTCCACGTATCTATGTTACGTCGGTATTGTTCTGATCCTTCACATGTAGTTTCACCGACAGAAATTGAACTACAACCAGATATGACCTACGAAGAAGAACCGATTAAGATTTTAGCTCGAGAGGTCAAACAACTAAGGAATAAAAATGTTGCACTTGTGAAGGTGTTGTGGCAAAGGCATGGAGTAGAAAAAGCTACATGGGAATCCGAAGAAACTATGAGAAATCAATACCCACATCTGTTTACAGGTAAGATTTTCGAGGACGAAAATCCTTAAAGGGGGGAGAGTTGTAATATCCCGATTAGGGCCTAATCGAAATAATGGTTTCGTGACCACAAATCTGAGATAGAAATAATTATTTTATAATTATTTTGAGGTTTATGATATGATTGCATGATTGTGTGAAAATTTCGTGATGAAATTCTATGCCTAAAGTGCTTAAATTGAAAGTAGGGACTAAATCGAATAAGTTGCAAAACTTGCATTCTAGAAGTTTTTAGTATGAAATTGTTTTGGGATATTAATGAGGAGGTCTTAAATAGCAATTTGACCAATTTTAAGTTCATGGACAAAATTAGGACATGGAAGGAATTTTTGGAAAGTTTAGTAGTAAGGGTATTTTGGTCATTTAGTTATTAAAATGAATTAAAAACAAAATTAAAAGCCAATTTTTGTCCATCTTCTTCATTAGGCCAAAATTTCAAGGGTTCTCCATAGCTAGGGTTTGTTTCAAGCTTCCAAGCTCCATAGTAAGTGATTCCAAGCCCCGTTTTTAATGATTTTTACGTTTTTGAGATCCCGGTAGCTCGATTAAGCTTATGCTAACAATAATTCAACTTAGGGTTCATATTTGGAAAAATACCCATAGGTGAAATTTCTGTATTTTGATGTTTTATGATAGAATATGGGGTTTTAAATTATGTTAGACAACTTGTACTACTCGGTTTTGAGTGAAAACGAGTAAAAGGGCTTAATCGGTAAAAATACCTAATAGTCATAAGTACATGTTAGAGTGAGAATTTGATGTTGCCATAGAAGAGAAAAGTGATCAGCATGTTGTAAAACATAAGAATAAGGAATAAAGTTTAATCCCGAGCCTAGGGGCAAAAATGTAAATATGCAAAAGTTTAGGGGTAAAATTGTAATTTTTCCAAATTTTGAGTTAAGGATTAATTTGATAATGTGAGTATTAAATAAGCTAAATGTGTTATTTTAGATCAAGAAAGACGTGGAATCGACCTCAATCGAGGAAAAGAAAAGATTGTGGACTAAATTGCAAAATCTTTGTATTTTGGTACCAAGGTAAGTTCATGTGTAAATAATGTAGCATAATGGTTATTTTTAAGTTATTGATGTTAATTATATGTTATGCTAAATTTTATTATGAAATGTATGCTTTGTGGTTAATTTCAAATAATATGTAAATTATGTGAACTACTTGTTAAATATAATTGTTACCGAGTATTGATTTCGGCATTCTACGGAAGACGGCAAGGATAAGTGTTCGAGGAAAAAGCCCGTTTGAACCTTAGGAATAGATTAGGATACAAGTGACATGTCACTAGGATGGTTGAGCATCCGAACTCGTTGAGTTGAGTCCGAGTTCACTTATGGATGCGAATGTCCGAACTCGTTGAGTTGAGTCCGAGTTCGTGAGATGTAACTAGGCATCCGAACTCGTTGAGTTGAGTCCGATTTCACTTATGGATGCGAACGTCCGAACTCGTTGAGTTGAGTCCGAGTTCGTGAGATGTAACTAGGCATCCGAACTCGTTGAGTTGAGTCCGAGTTCACTTATGGATGCGAACGCCCGAGCTCGTTGAGTTGAGTCCGAGTTCGCTTATGGGCGGGTTACATGATTGCTTGATTGAATATGTGGCACTTATATGCAAATTATCCATGTATCCGAATTATATTCCGATGTGTTCAACGGGTAAAGTTCTACTCAATGGAGGAATATTCGAGATGTAAAGAGAAGTATTGGTGAGTGATGTGAAATGGATATTTTGGACAGGTATGTATTTAACCCTCGGGTTGAGTATTGATACAACCACTATAAGGTAATAAGATGATGAAAAATGATCAGAAATGTGATATGTGTTTTAGTGATGTATGCTAATGTTGATTGGTATAACTGTTTGTTATGTTACTTATTATTTGCATATGAACTTACTAAGCATTTATGCTTACTCCCTCCTTCTTACTCATTGTAGTTTTGGACAAGCCAGCTCAGGAGTCGGGATAGGTCGAAGGCTCAGTCACACTATCCGGAAGACTTTTGGTAAATGGCTTGTAAATTTAAGTATGGCATGTATAGCAATATACCTATTTTGTGTAAATGATCTTATGGTATGGTTGTGGAATGGTTGAGGAAATGCTTGATAATGATAAATTATGAAAATGGTTAGTGTAGATTATGTTTGATGTTAAGGAAAACTATTAAGATACTTAGTGCATAAAAACTCATAAAAAGGATGAAATTTGCCATAAACAAAATACTGCAGCAACACTGATGCGATTTTGAAAATTTATTAAAAATCATAGAAATTGAATTTGGTGATGGAATACATATCAAATTCAAGCTTATTATGTCTAGTTTCACATGAAACAAATGAAATAGGTAAAGGAATTACATGTTAGAAGATATTTGAATTTTAGTGAAACAGGGTCATAGCAGTTTTTGAATCCCCTGTTCCAACTTTAGAAATTCATTATAAATTATAAAGATATAATTAGGTGGTATATTTTATATCCTCAGAATCCTTATTGAGTGTAGTTTTAGTAGAAACAAATATAATAGTCATATAAATTTTGTACAGAGAGAAATGTGGTTTGTAGTAAACAGAGGTCAGACCAGTCGAGTCCTGAAACAGGGGTAACTTTAACTAATAAACTGTACTAATTGGACCAACCAAAAATTCTAGAAAAAATTTAGTAGATAGGTATATGAGTCTAGATTCAGGGAAAATTTACGGATCTTGATTTCGAGTTTCTTAACTCGAGATATGATTTTTCTTGTGACTGTGATGCAAGTAGCTTAAAAGCTGTGAATGTAGAAACAATAATCCAAAGTTCTAAAAATGTTAAACTAAGCTTAGTAACACCTCATACTCGACTCCGACGATGGTCTCGGGCGTGGGGGCGTTACAGTGGGGGTATTTGATAAACTGTAAATTATACACATTTTTACCCTATGTTTAATGCATTTTATTGATGATTTCTCATTAAAATTGGTGAATTCGATGCTTCTAATGCTTTAATTTCATGTTTTATACTTAGAAGAGCATAAGAGAGCGAAAGGAACGAGAAACAGGCCAAAAAAGGAGAAAATGGACCAAAGTATGAAATCAACATGGCCTGGACCTCCTCACACGGGCAGACCACACGGCCTTGTCAATCTGGAAGAATTGGAGCACGACTCACATGGGCATAGTACACGCCCATGCCATTCCAACAGGCTCGAACATGGCCTGAAGTAATCGCACACGGGCGTGTCACACGGGCGTGTCCCTACCGAGCCCAAGTTAAGTACAATTCGGAAAAGGCCACTTTTGAGGGCTTCTAGGCATTCCAAAGCCTATAAATACACCCTAGAATAGGAGGAAAAGGGAGACGAAGAATAGGGGGTAAGGAATTACCCCAAGGAAGCCCATTGATCCATCTCAGAAGCCGGATTCATCATCAAGACTGAAGATCTCTCCTCAATTTCCCTTCAGGAGTTTTGGGTTTTCTTTATGTTTTGTATTCTTTATTATTCTGAGATGTTTTCTTATTTAGTTATGAACTAAATCCCCTAAATACCTAAGGGGAATGAAACCTAAGACGAATCTTTTTATTATTTTCTGAATCGTATGATAAATATTTAACTTGTTCATAATTATGTGTTCTTAATTCTTGTTTTGATATCCCAGGATACTGATTCAAGACATGCTCTTATTCAGAGGAGGAATAGACCCTGTCTAAGAGTACTTCTGTCATAATTAAGCGAAATTGATTGCGCGCCTAGAAATAGGGTGACAAGATTTTGCCGGATTAGGGTGAAACCTAATAAGGGGATCCATAGATCGAGTTAATGCAACCCTAGAATGTTAATTAGAGAAAAGTCTCAGTTATTCAATTTAGGTATTAGACGTTATTAGTCTTGAATAGGGATAATAACATAACTTAGAGATCTCTACGGAACAAGTTGAATGAATAAATCATCCAGTTCAGAGCTAGAATAACAAGTAAAGTCTAGGTGGATTTTTCCTTAGGTATTGTCTCAAGTGAATCAATTTTTCCAAAGGCAATTCCCCAATTCTTTTCTCTGTGCGTTCTTATTTTAGATAATTAGTTAATTAAAAAAAATAAAACCCCTTTTATTCTTAGGCTAGATAATAAAAAGACAGTCATTACTAGTACTTTTAGTTCCTTTGGGTTTAACAATCCGGTCTTGCTAAAACTATACTACTGTTCGATAGGTACACTTGCCTACATCGCGATAATAGTTAGTTCAAGAACAAGTAATTATAAATATTTAAAACCTATCACGAAACCTCGCGATCACTTTATCAGATATGAGGCATACGTTGTCATTCTTCACAACGTATCATCTTAAATTCCTTAGAAAACAACTTCACGCCTTAGTTATTGATCACTTGCACACGTGTTTAGAAAAAGCAAACAATTTTATTAAACAACTTTAAGAGCTCGGTTTTAACTGCAAGCGTACAGTGTCAGTTCTAATATTTGTAGTGTTAGTGGAACACTAGCTTATTCCAAGGATTGAACCTAAGGGATTGCGAAATGGGTAAATGAGTTTATCAAGTTAATTACAAGTTAAGAAATTACTAATCTAATCGAATATGAAATTATTAGTGCAAAATCAATTATAAATTTGTTTATAAACTAAAATTAAAATTTCAATTAAACAAACTAAGCTATTCTTATTGTTTTAAATGATGTAAATGATAAAATAATGGTTAATTGATTAGTCAGTTGTTAATTGAACTAATTAACCTATATCGATTATATTGATTGCAACTTTTAGCTAGGAATCTCTCTCTGGTCTCATCCTAAACTAAAAGATGCCACCTAAGCTCTCCTTTTGATCTCACCTAGGCATATAAATCACATTCTGGTTTCACGATTTGACACACTTATATCAAACTAACTAAGGATAAACTCTCCTCTCAATCTCATTTATCTAGATTTTCCACTAGAAGCGTCAATTCTAGCGTATTAAGCATTTTGATATAATTAAACAATCAATTAATCAAGTATAACAAACAACCAATCAAACAACCATCAAACAAATTAGCACATTATCAAACTTAAATTCCAAACAAGCATTTTATCAAACACATGGTAGGCAAAAACTAATAGTAAAAGTTTAAGAAAATGATCATTTGATTGATGAAAATCCATTGAAGCCCAAGAGTTTGATCGTCTCTCTTTTACATAGTCTTCAACAAGGAGGAAGAGATGAAATGACAAAAAAATCTAACTAAAAGCTATGAAACTAAGGAAAATATTTAGCCACCAAATCTCTAAAAACTAAAACTTATAAATTTGTACTTATGGCTAACCTACCACAATTCATTGTGGCAAATTAGGTCATTTTCAATACTTGGTGAGCGTGTTTTCTATCAAATAATTAATGTTTTCGTTAAGTTTCTATTTAGAGTACTCAGTTAATAAAATGAGCAATTTGGAGTGTTTTATGAGCTTTTAGGTTAATTCGAGCCTAAGGGAGGACGAATGTGCTAGTTTAGTGTGCAATACCCCAACTTAAGCCAAGGAGTTAGTGGACTGTCTTCTAGTTGCAACACGTAGTCTCTAGGTTGCAACACACCATTTAGAATGCCCAAGAAGTATATTCCCATCCATGTCGTGACACACACCAGAGGATGTCGTGACACACCTTCATGACCGCTAAAAGAGTATATTGCCTTCAGCGTCGTGACACAAGCTTGAGTATGTCATGACACAACTGTGATGAGGCAAGTTGAAATTATAAGGGTGTTTTCATCCGCACAATTTGATTTAGTTATGTTGAGTCATCTGTACTAGGTCTAAATGAGTCATATAACATGACTCATATGAATAGGAATGCTCAGAAGTTAACTACGGACTTCTTTTCCTTTTGCTTAGTTTCAATTCTTAAATTAGGTTTTGGTTTTGTAATATTTTATTTTCAATTTAGTTCTTCAACTTTTCGTGTTCAATATTGTGATTCGCTCAACATTATTACAGACATTCAAGTTTCTACAATTCAATCATATTCCAGATCAATTTCTTTCTTCCCTATTTTGTCTTTTAATATTGCATCAATGTTTGAAGTCAATCTAGGGATTGTTGCATTTAGATTCATGGATAAATAAAGATCTGATGAAGATTAATGAACGAATGTGTGAATATTTAATGACTGCTTTAGGGTTACTTGTATTGGAAAAAATTGTGTTTGAAAACGGTTTTCTTACACAACGGGAAATTAAAATTTTGAAAAACAACCCTGTTTGTGATATTTATAGTAATAAACCTTAGGACCGAAATTGTACCTGTGTTTTTGGATAAGCGGATCCTTGATGTTTTCCAAGTTTCAGCCAAACGATCTTCTCTGCTATTCCCATAACATAGAGTTAGAAATAGTTTTCTTTTTTCTTTTGAGGTGAAAACAAAAATTCACTCTTCAAAATAGAAACTGATAGAATTGTTATTCTCGAAAAATATATTTAATAGTTGATAAGAAATTCTTTCTATTTTTTGGCAAAATAATAATATCTTAAAGTTGTGTAAGTAGCTCTACTTGAGTGTCATAGATTAATAAGGAGAGAAGGTAGAACCCTTATCGAATTGTAGAGGTTTATTTCAAATATTAAAACAACTTTCTAGCCCAACTAGGAGAGGGAAAAGGGCTAATAGGGTGTGCTTCCCTTCCTATGTATTATGATAAGGATTTGGGCCTCTTACTTTATTAGATCCAATTTTATGTGCTTTTTGGACTTTTAACCGAACACTTTATAATTTAATCCAACCTAATACATATTTTTCTATTTTCTAAAATAAACTTTAGTGTTCCAATTAAATAGTTTTCTCATCCCAATTTTAACGATGGTAAAATTCTGATGATTTTACCCATGTCCTAAGGTCGTGTCTTTCACACGGTTGAGACACACGGTCGTGTCTTTGGCCGTGTGTTTAGTACTGGGCAATCTGTTTTGCATAATTAGGCTGCAAGGGACACACAGCTGGATCACACGCCCATGAGGCAGACTGTGTGTCACACACAGCCTAGACACATGCCCGTGTGTTTAACCATGTGGACAATTTCCAGGCTATTTTCCAAGCCATTTGCCACCCTTAAACACTCACATACTTACACTCACCTCATGGCACACAATATGGCACATTTGATTACTCAAGAATTCACATTCATGGTTAAAATATGACTTGGTAATGTCAACATATCACCCAAGTCAATGTCAACATATCACTTATTGAACTATCATGCTTTCATATGGCATTCCACACCAATTTCATATTTGTCTATCATTTTTACTAATCTACATTCAAGTTACCCACTTGCATCACATCTATCGTCTTACACATTAATTATATTTCATACACTAAACATACATGCCATCCATCACACCCATTAACCATAAGTAACCATAACCACATTAAAGCATAAGCACATTTACATGAATGCACCAATAATTAGGGTTACAACCCAAATAATAAATATGAGCCACCTCTCATGGCCATTTACAGAATAATCATAATACTTTCATGAGCCAACTCATTTGGCTAATCAATATGACACATAACAAAAGATCAAGTCCCTATACATGCCATACTCAAAATAATAAGACTAGCTATACCCAAATATTCAGTTGATAGTGTGATCGAGTCTCTGACGTCTTTCGATCCCCGAGCTAGCTTGGTGACGCTATAAGAAAAGGAATGGAAGGGGGTAAGCATTAAAGCTTAGTAAGTTCACATGCAAATACAATGCAACTTAACAAGTATTAATCATACATTTAACATAATGAACATGACCTTGCATTTTTATCACATCTCTTAACTCAATCTTCATATATATATTCTTACCACAAGTTCATCATATCTCATGTCATTCTCATGAGTTCGATGTACATACCTATGCCACTTGCACATAATAACTTACTTCCTCATTTTTGATGTATTCATCAAGATTACTCATTGAACTTCTTTTAGAACTACCCGCTGAACACTCGGAATACTATCGGATACATTGGAATCTCACACTTAAGTGCATCATATGTAGCCAATGCCACCTTATATCACATATCACATGTTGCTCGCTTTCGAACTTCTCAATGGTCTTCTCACATAGGATATCGGGTATTCACAACATATGCCGGACTACCCAGCCACCGGTAGAATATACGAGACCAGTACCCGAACGCCAAAACATGTGTCATATACATCATGAACTCAGACCATAACTCAATGAGTTCAGATGCCACATATATCATGAAATCAGACCACAACTCAATGAGTTCATGTCACATAGTTTCTAGTGACATGTCACTTGTATCCTAAGCTATTCCTAAGGTTCAAACGGGATTCTTGGATACCACATTTCTGTCGAACTTGCTTGTAACATTGATTTCAATGCTCATAGCACAAGTCAAATACTCATGGAATAATCAAAGCATAATACATAATAAAATTTAAGCATTAACACATGGTACAAAATCAAATTAATTATATATATACTTACCATACATGCAATATTAAAGCATTTAAAGTATGGTACATGTTGCATAATTTGCAAATGAACTTACCTCGGTACAAAATGATAAAAACAAGCCTAATCCTCGTAAACCTTATTTTTCCCTTGGTTAAGATCTGAAACACGTTTTTCTTGATCTACAATGCCAAATTCAACTTGTACAATACTTACATTTCTCATATCGACCCATAACACATACTTTGGTAAAATTACCTTTTTACCCTTAAATTTTCACTTATTTACACTTTGGTCCCTAGGATCGTAAAATGAAATGCATGCAATTTCTTAGTTACCCAAGCCTAGCCGATTCATTTTCTAACTCATATCAGCCCACATTTTCTTTTATTTCACATTTCTACTACTTGTTTTTACACCTTTCACAAACAAGTCCTTTTTAGTTGTTTTCACTAAAAATCATTTAGAAAAAAATGTTTATTCACACATCAAACATTCATATTCCTCCATTAAACATTAAAACACAACCATGTCACACATGGGAAAAATTTCGTACATGAACCCTAACTCAAAATAATGGTAGAAATGGCTAAATCGGTTGATAACAACTTCAAAAATGTAATGAACATTAAAAACGGGAATTGGGAGCACTGATAATCAAGCTTGAAAAAGTTGAAAACCCTAGCTGTGGAGCCCTTGAAAATTTCGTCTAAGGTGGGAAAAGCTGGACAAGATTTTTGCTTGATTTTTCACTTTTTATTCTTTTATTAACCAAATGACCAAAATGCCCTTAAGGCCTTTCTTTCAAAATTTTCCTATTCATGCCCATTTTTGTCTAAAATTTTAGAAATTGGTCAAATTGCTATTTAAGGACCTCTAATTAATAATCTAATGAAATTTCATACTTGAAGCTTCTAGAACACAAGTTTTATAACTTATTCAATTTAGTCCCTAAAGTCAACTTGGACACTTTAGACATAGAATTTCTTCATGAAAATTTCACACAAACCATCAATCATATCATGGATCATCAAATAATCATCAAATAATCATTTCTATTTCAAATTTATGGTCTCGAAACCACTGTTCTAACTAGACCCTAATTCAGGATGTTACAAATATATTCAATATTTCACAACTCAACTTGTTCAGTATGACCAAATGTTTTATTTTCATTTTTGGGTTTTAAAACTACTAAAAACATAAACTCATTCTTCTGATCATTTCAGAGTAATCATGTACATTTGCAAATGAATCATTTCTCATTTTCATTTCAATTTTGAAAAAACCACATTCATTTCCAAATGATTTCATTTCTCCATTTCAGAGAAAATCGTAACATTGTTGAATGTTTTATATTTCTCTATTTCTATTCATTATGTTAATTATAAATTCAACATGCAATTCATTTCTGGTTTCAATGAGCTAGCGAAGGGACCGATTGGACATATGTAATTAGGGCTAAAATGATTTATAGTTAAGTTTAACCTTTTCACCTATTAATTATAAACTCATTTAGTCACAAAGTCATTCCACTATAGTATTGTGACTAAGCTCTCCCCAACCACATACCATTACCAAAGCAACTATTCAGTGTTTGTCAAATAAACTTGTCATAAGTGTGTTACCCTCATAGGATATCCTTGATATCTTTGGGATAATATCTGCTCTCCCAATATGATCTTATTTTATCTCATGGTAACAATTACATATTCCCTCATGAGAAGTCAATCAGTATCAAATAGTGATCAAGTCATTCTTCACAAAGGCGAACAACTTGTGGCCACTTTTATTTTTCATCAACCATGTAATGCCAACGAGAGGATATCATTTACCCATATCTAGACTATTGTGAATGACACTACATACTGTAGAATTCGTACACCTAATGCACCAGCTTTCAGTTCCTTATCTATTCCAACTCAAGCTTTTACTTACATCAAAATGTACGAGTCACAGAAAAAAATATTTCGTCATCCATTCAGGATTTAGGTATGCCACACTATAAACTTCACAAGTGAATAAGTCCATAAACGAATTCAGGATCTATTCTGCTTAGGTCCTGTCCGATGTACTGTCAGTCCAATCAATCACATCTTTGTCTCTATCTTCTAGGAGTTATTTGTTTTAATGCCTAAGACAAAACATCTCCCCAAATGGACTTAATAGACAACATATTAGTCTTTCAATTAGTTTTCTCATTTCCAATTAGACTACGGACATGTTTAGGTTCATCTACTAATACAAGTTGACTTTTTGTATTACGATTTGACCATGTAATACTGCTTACTATTAGTAAAACATTAGACAACTGGTGAGCAACATTTGCTTCCATTTTGCTTTACGTGAAAAAACCATGTGATAAAAATATACAAAGTATTAATGTAATTCATGAATAATTTTATTAACCAATCTATTCGAAAAATTACAAGTATACTTAGACAAAAATATCACACTTAGGGCACTAGATCCAACAACTTGTTGGATCAATTGGCTTAGCTTGAGAGAACATAAAACTTAGGCTTGACAACCTTAGAAAGTTATTAAGATAGATAAGGTTGAGAGAATAGTCTACTGAGCATCACTTAGGCCGTCCCGGTTTGAACTGTGAGGCCAAGGGATAAGTAGTTCTTTCCGACTAGTTAGATTAGTTAGAGGCTGAAAGTTAATAACTAGGTTAACTATTAGCTAATTGAATAGAACCCTAGATCAAGAGTTAGCAATGAACACTAAAGCAGTTAGTCTTTTGTTTAATCTGCTGAGGGATTCATAATCATTTTATTTATGTTATTTAATACTTTCTACATCTTTTTCTATTATTCAACTATTTTGCATGATTCATCGTACTATGGTTTCAAATCAGTACTATTTAGACTTATTGGTATAGGTATTAATATTAATCTAGTCAAGCCTCCTTTGGGTATGATCCTCAGAATACTTCTGTGTTCTGTTGTAGCAATTTATATTACAACTTGACCCGTATACTTGTAGACATCGCCTAATGCCATATCGTTTGTAGCAGTATTCTACATTTTCGACAATCGCACTTAGGAAGGCTATTAATAGCCTACTAACATTTAACCACATTGACCATTATGCCCTTAAATGAAAAATAGACTTAATCTTGTTGGACATAAATTGCCCTTGTAATTTTTTCACCCATCAAACAGCGGTATCACGATACCCACAACAATCTTGAGATTGAGAGTCTTAGGGGTCTTAGTATCGTGATACACAAGGGCGATATCACGATACCATTGGAGTTGGCCGCAATTCTATTCATTTCAACACTGTTAGTGTAACACCCCTAACCTGTATTCGTCACCGGAATAGGGCTACGAGGTATTACTGATCAATCATAACACAAAAGAATACATTTAACATACATTAAGTATTTCCATATAGACATCAATCAAATATAACAACATTGTCCCTTAAAAGGGCCTATGAAGCCTTACGACATGCTTAGAAGAGGTTCAGGACTAAACCGATCACATACAAATAATTTTCAAAATTTAGAAAACTTTCTTACATTCAAGGGTCATACGCTCGTGTCACAGGCCGTGTGAAAACAGGGCACACATACTGACTTGGGTCACACAGCTAACCACACGCCCATGTGTCTAGACTATGTAACAATCGAAATGGCCACACATGCCCATGTGCCTCACACGGCCAGACACGCCGGTGTGTCTAAGCCGTGCTCAAGACTGACTTAAATTTGAAGGACTACCCTAGGGAATACATGGCCATATAACATAATCATGTGTTGCACACGGCTGAGACACACACCCGTTTCTTTTCCTGTATGGACAACAATAAGCTATTTACAAAGCCAATTTGCCACCTTTTTCTCATGCACACCTAGCAACCAAAATGGTACCATTTCATAACATCTATAGGCAGCCAAAACATATTAATTCATACACATATCATGTCATCTATATTCAACCATATCAACTACTTAATTCCATGTTCAAAAACGTACCAAATCCATGAGCAAAAATCATCAATCTCACATGACTACTAAATGCATTTACACATCCAATTAACATCTATTTCATGACACAAATTGCACCTTATCTTCATCTCAAATTAACCAAATCACAACTATAGCAAACATACCAAAATAATGCAACATAGAAGGCATTATATACATCATATACATATCACTTGACAACATATAATCAAGCCAAATTCAACTTTATCAATAGCACCATTTACATGCTAACTCACATGGCTAAATTCAAAGTTCATAACATATCAAAATGACACTAGCCTATACATGCCATATAACATATATACAAAGCTTCAAAATACCAACCAGTAGTCGATAGTGTGATGATGGTTCCTGATGATCCCCAATGTTTGAGCTAACTTTGATACTCTATAAAACAAGACAAATAACACACAGTAAGCTTCATAGCTTAGTAAGTTCGTATGATATAAACTTATATAATCACCAATATATCATTCATCAATTTAAGCATAATAACATGTAACTCATGATTATTAACAAACCTTTCACATTCTTGTTCTTATGCTATATTTATAGACTTCATGACTTCTTCTATTTGAATTTCATGCTTTATATGTACATACCTCTACAAATTCATATCGAACTCATACCTTTTTGTGTTACTGTCGATTATTCAATATCTCACACATTAAGTGCCAAAAAATAGCTAAAACTATTATAACCTAGGACACTAAGTGCATCACATAGCCAAAGCTATTTCAGTCTCGCACACTAAGTGCCACATATAGCCGAAGCTACTCCAAATCGCACACTAAGTGCTTTATATAGCCAAAGCTATCTCAAACGCGCACTAAGTGCAAAACATAGTCGATTTGTTGTCGAACATTACTGTAGTCTTGTATATATATAATTTATGAAATAACAAAGCATTAAAAATATAATTGTAGCAAAGTTTCTCGTACGAACTTACCTCGGACGTAAAAACGACGAAGCTAATTGATTAATCGAGTACTTTACTCTTGCCTCGATCTAAGTCCAAGTTCCTCTTTTCTTTATCTATATACAATCAAATTTAACTCTTTTATTCAACAACACATTCAATTTAGTCCACAAACACATATTTGGGCATTTTTTCACTTTAGCCCTAAACTTTCACATTTTTTACAATTTAGTACTTATTTTACAAATACACGAAATTACACAATTTCTTTATAATACATGCTACCCAAATTTCTATAGACTCCATAACAGCCCATATTTATCAATATTTCACACATTTAACCCGTCAATTTACACTTTTCTCAATTTAATCCTATTTAAGCATTTTTACTAAAAATAACTTAACAAAACTTGATAATCTATCATTTATCTTCCATTTTTCATCATCATCTAACACAAAGCTCATGGATTCATCAATTGCATTTTTCAAAAGCACTAACACTTTCAAAAATTGAACCATGGGCTATCTAGAATACAAAGCAATGATCTCAAAAATGTAAAAATCATCAAAAATCGAGCAAAGAACATACCTCAATCTATCTATCAAAGTGTTGAATACATAAAAGCTTCATATCCATTTTTTTATTTCTATTTTCGGTTGAAATGATGAATGAATGAATCATCTTTTATTTTGGTTTTGTTTAATTAAACTTAATTTTACAATTACAAAAATAATCTTTATTAATTTAGTAATAAAACACATAATGGTTGGTCATTTGAGAGAAATTTCACTAACCATTGTCTAATTATATCATAAAGACCTCTCATTTAATAAACCATGATAGTTAGACACTATTATCAAATAGAATGCAACTTTTGCATTTTATGCGATTTAGTCCTTTTTCTCAAATTGAGCTATTAAATGACAATATTAGCTCACGAAATTTTCACACATATATATTCACATGCTGTAAACACCAAAAATATTAATAAAATAATTTTACTACATCAAATTTATGGTCTCAAAACCACTGTTCTGATTTAAGCTAAAATTGTGCTGTTACAACTCTCCTCCTTAGAGATTTTAGTCCATGAAAATCTTACCAGTGAATAGGTTTGGATATTGCTTTCTCATAGCATACTCAGGTTCCTACATATCTTTTTCAACCCTGTGTCAATGCCATAATACTTTTACTAATGCAATTCTTTTATTTCTCAGCTCTTTGATCTCACGAGCTAGAATTCGAATCGGTTCTTCACTATACAATAAATCTAGTTGAATCTCAACTTCTGTTGGGGAAATAATATGCGAAGGAGCAGATCTGTATCGTCGAAGCATCGATACATGAAATACATTATGAATATTTTCTAACTCAAACAGTAATGCTAACCAAAAAGCCACTAGTCCAATTCGCTCGATAATCTCGTACATCCCGATGAATCTCGGTCTCAATTTGCCTTTACGATTGAATCAAAGTGTTTTCTTCCACGGAGATACTTTTAGAAACGCTTTATCCTTGGTTTGAAACTCAACATCTTTCCGTTTTAAGTCTGCATATGATTTCTGACGATCTGACGCTGCTTTCAAACTATCACGAATTACTTTCACTTTTTCTTCTATTTCTCTGATTAGATCAAACCCCTGAATTTGATTCTCACTTAATTCAGTCCAATACAAAGGTGTTTGACATTTCCGACCGTATAGAGCTTCGTACGGTGCCATTTTAATGCTTGATTGAAAACTACTATTATAGTCAAATTCAATCAATAACAAATACTTTTCCCATGAACCTTCAAACTCAAGAATGCAGCAATGCAACATATCCTCGAGTATCTGAACGTCTGCGGATGAAATGCAGTACTAAAATGTAACTTTGTACCCAGTGCATCTTGCAATTTATTCCAAAACCTCGATATGAACCTAGGATCTTTATCCAAAACAATAGAAACAGGTACTCCATGTAATCTCACAGCCTCGGAGATATACAATTTAGCTAACTTTTCAAGCGAGTGATCCGTACACATCGGAATAAAATGAGCTGATTTCATCAATCTGTCATCAACAACCCAGATTGCATCTTTCTTACTCAGAGATAGGGGTAAACTTGAAACAAAATCCATAGTTTCTCATTCTCATTTCCACTCGAAAATCATAATCGGTTGCAATAAACAAGACGGTACTTGGTGCTCAACTTTAACTTGCTGACAAATCAAACATTTAGAAACAAACTCTGAAATGTCACGTTTCATACCATGCCCCAATAAAGTTGTTTCAAGTTATTATACATTTTTGTGCTTCCTGGACGAACAGATAAACAACTACTATGTGCTTCACTCAAAATCATCTGAATCAACTCTGAATTTCTTAGGGCACATATTTGGCCTCTAAATCTTAAACAATCATCTGAATCAACTTGAAATTCCTAATCAGGGTTCAAATCACATTGAGTTCATTTTGCTATATCAACTTTCTAAGCTTCACATATCTGCTGTAAAAACAACAGTGTCTCTTTCAACTCAGCTACAATTGAGCCGTCATCAGATAGAGCCAATTGAGTATTCATTGCACATATAGCAAACAAAGATTTTTGGCTTAATGCATCAGCAAAAACATTTGCTTTTCCCGGATGGTAGTCAATTACTAACTCGTAGTCTTTTAGCAATTCTAGTAATCTTTGCTGCCGCAAATTAAAATTTTTCTGTGTCATCAGATATTTCAAGCTTTTGTGATCAGAATAAACATGGCATTTCTCACCAAATAGATAAAGATGCCAAATCTTTAACGAAAACATAATGGCTGCTAACTCTAAATCATGCGTCAGGTAATTCTTTTCATGCAGCTTCAACTGTGTCGAGGCATAAGCTATTGACTTTGCCTTCTTGCATCAAAACACATCTCGAATCATTCAACGATACATCACTATAGATCACAAATTCTTTACCCGATTCTGGCTGTACTAACACTAGAGCTTCAGTTAAAATACCTTTCAGCTGATCAAAACTTTTCTAACATTTCTCGGACAATTCAAACTTTACATCTTTCTGAAGTAATCTCGTCAACAGAGTCGCAATTATCGAAAAGCCTTTTACAAACCGTCGGTAATAGCCAGTTAGTCCCAGAAAACTACTAACTTCAGATACATTTCTCGGAGGCTTCCAATCTATTATTGCAAAAATTTTTCTTGGATCAGCTCGGATACCTGATGTTGATACAATATGTCCCAGAAAGCCAACTTTACTCAACCATAATTCACATTTACTGAATTTTGCATATAACTATTTCTCATGCAGAGTCTACAATACAATTCTTAGATGCTCGACATGCTCTGTTTCATCTCTCGAATAGATCAAAATATCATTTATGAACATAACAACAAATCGATCTAGGTACGGTTTGAAAATACGATTAATTAAGTCTATAAAGACAGCAAGTGCATTCGTCAGTCCAAAAGGCGTAACTAAAAATTCATAATGACCATACCTCGTTTTGAGTGCAGTCTTCGACACATCAGAGTCTTTAACTCGCAATTGGTAATAACCCAATCTCAAATCTATATTTGACAATACTGTAGCCTCTTTCAATTGATCAAACAAATCATCAATCCGCGGTAAAGGGTACTTGTTCTTGATTGTCACTTTATTCAACTGTCTGTAGTCTATACACATTCTCATTGTGCCATCTTTATTTTTCACAAATAATATGGGAGCACCCCAAGGCGAAAAACTCAGTCTTTCAAACCCTTTGTCAGTTAATTCTTGCAACTGAGCTTTTAATACTTTTAACTCTGTCAGTACCATTTTATATGGAGCTATCGATATCGGCATTGTTTCCGGCACTAACTCAATGCCAAACTCAACCTCTCGTATCGGTGGTAAACCTGATAACTCTTCAGGAAACACATCTGGATATTTACATACAATTGACACTAATTCAATTTTATTTTCAGTAACTTTCGTATCTAGCACATAAGCCAAGTAAGCTTCACAACATTTTCTCACATATTTCTGAGCTAACATTGATGAAATAACTGCTGGCAAACAATTCAGATCATCTGATTCAATCCGAATAATTTCATTATCCTGACATCTCAAATCAATCATCTTTCATTTGCAATTCACAACAACATCATGCAACGTTAACATATCCATACCTAGGATTATATCAAACTCGTCAAATGGCAACAACATCAAATCGGCCGGAAAGCAATTATCCCGAATCATCAATGGACAATTCTTGCACACTTTATCAACCAAAACACACTTGCCTAAGGGGTTCGATACTCTAATTACAAATTCAGGAGACTCTACAAGCAAAGTCTTATTGGATACTAAATTCACACATATATACGAATGAGTTGATCTTGGATCTATCAATGTAATAACTTTAGTATCATAGAGAGTAAAAGTACCGGTAATGACGTCAGGAGATGATGCTTCTTCACGAGCGAGAATAGCATAGGCTCGTGCATGTGCTCTCGCCTCTGACCTCACAATAGAGTCCTTAGTCATTTTCTGGCTACCACTCACACTTCTCGTGTTTCTAGGTGGTCTACCTCTAACTGTAGTGTTACCCGGCCACGTGTTCAGAACATTATCTTTTTCAGCTAACTCTGGGCAATCTTTAATGAAGTGATCTCATGAACCACAACTGTAACAAGTTCTATTATTATTTTTTACCCAACAATTTCCAAGCCATCTTCTACACTATTAACACTCAGGTCGGTTAGGTCTCGCACTCCCAACACTAGCTATCGAAGTAGTTGGAGCTTTGAAGCTTGATTGTTGTCTCACTTGATCTCAGTTTGCATGTTCTATAGATGCATTGGAACGATTAAATGAGTCTCAAATTTTTTCGACACAAATTGATAAGATTTACTAGCTGATCTCTTTCTCGAGTCTCTTGCTTCAAATTTAGCTTTTCTCTTTTCTTTGCTAAGATCTTTAGCTTTACAAGCCCTCTCAACTAACACAACAAATTCTTTGATTTCTACAATCCCAACTAACAGCTTTACGTCTTCATTCAATCCATCAATGTATCTTTTACACATGATCTCTTCAGTGGAGACATATTCCCGGGCATACTTGCTCAATCGGACAAATTCTCTTTCGTACTTAGTCACAGTCATTTAACTCTATTTCAATTCTAGAAACTCTTTATGCTTCTGATTAAGGAATCGCTGACTTATATATTTCTTTTAGAATTCATATTGAAAGAACTCCCAAGTAATCTGTTCCCTAGGAACCACAGATATTAAGGTTTGCTACCAATGATACGCATTATCTCTAAGCAAAGATGCAACACATTTGATACATTCATCTAAAGTACAGAACAATTCATCAAACATTCTGATTGTGTTCTCGAGCCAAAACTCAGCCTTCTCAGCATCATCATCAACTGTAACCTAAAACTCTTCCGCCCCGTGTTTATGTATCTTATCCACTGGCGGCTTACTTAATCGAATCGGATCTACCACTTGTGATGAACAGGTAGCGGTTGAGGTTGTTGAGTAGCCAATTTTTTCGAACAAACTCTGTAAACCACTCAGTCATTATTTGGAAAAAAGCTTTCTTTGCCTCCCCCTCGTGACTACTAGTCACAGGTCTAGAGTCAGATTACGCTGCCCTTTGAACAAGAGTAGGCACGTTACTCTCAACATTTGATAAACCGTAATTTATACATATTTTACCCTATGCTTAACACATTTTATGGATTATTTTTCCTTAGAATTGGTTAATTCGATGCTCCTAATGCTTTAATTTCATGTTTTATACTTAGGTGAGCATAAGAGAGTGAAAGGAACGAGAAACAAGCCAAAAACAGAGAAAATGGGCTAAAGTACAAAATCAACATGACCTGGACTTCCTCACATGGGCAGACCACACGGCCGTGTTAATTTGGCAAAATTGAAGCACGGCTCACACAGGTAGACCACACACCCGTGCCTATTTAACAGGCTTGACAACGGCCTAAAGTAATCACACACGGGTGTGTCACACGGGCGTGTCCCTGCCTAGCCCAAGTTGAGTCCAATACGGAAAAGGCTAATTTTGAGGGCTTTTAGGCATTCTAAAGCCTATAAATACGCCCTAAAGGAAGAGGAAATGGGACACAGACAGAAGGAGGTAGGGAACTGCTCAAGGGAAGCCGATTGATCTATCTCAAAAGCCAGATTCACCATCAAGACTAAAGATCTCCCCTCAATTTCCCTTTAGGAGTTTTGGGTTTTGTTTATGTTTTGTATTCATTATTCTTCTAAGATGTTTTCCATTTTAGTTATGAACTAAATCCCCTAAATACCTAAGGGGAATGAAACCTAAGATGAATCTTGTTATTATTTTCTGAATTGTATGATAAATATTTAACTCGTTCTTAATTATGTGTTCTTAGTTCTTGCTTTGATATCCAAGGATACTGATTCAAGATTAACTCTTATTCAGAGGAGGAATAGACCCTGTCTAAGAGTACATTAGTCATAATTAAGCGGAGTTAATTGCACGCCTAGATATAGGGTGACAAGATTTTGCCGGATTAGGGTGAAACCTAATAAGGGGATCCATAGATCGAGTTAATGCAACCCTAGGGTGTAATTAGAGAAAAGTCTCAATTATTCTATCTAGAGATTAGACGTTATTAGTCCTGAATAGGGATAATAACACAACTTAGGGATCTCTATGGGACAAGTTAAATGAATAAATCGTTCGATTCGGAGTCAGAATAAAAAGTGAAGTCTAGGTGGATTCTTCCTTAGGTATTGTCTTAATTCAATCGTTTTCCAAAAGTAATCCCCCAATTCTATTTTCTCTGAATTTTTAGTGTAGATAATTAGTTAGTTAAAACAAAACCTCCTTATTCGTAGGCTAGATAATAAAAAGACAGTCATTACTAGGACTTTTAGTTCCTTTGGGTTCGACAATCCGGTCTTGCTAAAACTATACTACTGTTCGATAGGTACACTTGCCTACATAGTGATAATAGTTAGTTTCAAGAATGATTGTTTATAAATATTTAAATCCTGTCACACAAAAATCGCGATCAAGTTTTTGGCGCCATTGTCGGGGAACTAAGATATTAGGAACGCTCAATTTTTATTACTTGAGCCATTTATTTTTCTTTCAAGTTAATTTTATTTTATTTTTATTTATTAATTTACTTTTTTCTTTCTCTTGGCAGGTTTTTATAGTTTATGACTAGAAGAAACCCGTCAGGACCACTACTTTTTGACGAAAAAATCGATCGCATAGTTCGCAGAAACCAAAGAGAAATAAGGCGAAGCTTAAGATACACAGAGAACAAGCAAGAGGACGATAGTCAAACCCTAACCAAGGAGATGGCTGAAAACGAAGACAATCAGCTACCTTTTGTGATACCCGCTAAATTAGCAAATCAAAATCCTGCTCCTCGTACTATGGATGATTATGCTAAACCTAATTTAATAGGAACTGAGTCAAGTATAGTTAGGCCTGCTATTGCTGCAAATAATTTTGAACTAAAACCTAACACTATTCAAATGATACAGCAATTTGTTCAGTTTGATGATTTGCAGGATGAGGATCCAAACACTCACTTGGCAAATTTCCTAGAATTCTGCGATACATTTAAAATTAATGGCATTTCTGACGATGCCATTCATCTTCGGTTATTCTCTTTTTCATTAAGGAACAAAACTAAACAGTGGTTGAACTCATTACCATGAGGGTCAATTACTACTTGGAAACAAATGACCGAAAAATTTCTATTAAAATATTTTTCGCCGGCTAAAACGGCCAAATTACGTAATGATATCTCTTCCTTTGTGCAGATGGACTTAGAAACTCATTACGATGCATGGGAGAGATACAAGGACATACTGAGAAGGTGCCCTCACCATGGGTTACCGCTTTGGCTGTAGGTTCAAACATTCCATAATGGCCTGAATCCGTTGACTAGGTAAATGATTGATGCAGCAGCCGGGGGAACCATCAACAACAAAACACCTGAAGAGGCTTACGAATTTATTAAAGAGATGTCACTGAATAACTATCAGTGGCAAGTCATGAGGACTAAGCCAACTAAAGCAGCAGGAGTTTATAACGTCGATTCGGTTACTATGCAGTCAAACCAGGTAGAACTTCTAAATAAAAAGATTGATGGTTTACTTGGTTCTACTCAGGACATCCAGTAATGAGGTGCGAGACGAATGGACGAGGAGCATGCACAGAGTATCAACCCTTCAACCCCAGCATCAAGGAGGAACAATTCCAATATATGGGTAACAATAACTCTAGATCTCAAAACAACCCATATAGTAACACTTATAATGCAGGTTGGAGGAACCATCCCAATTTCTCGTGGGGCGGTGAAGGAAACCAAAGGCCACAACATCCTCCGGGTTTTCAACAACCACCCTATCCACAGGAAAATAAACCAAACCTTGAAGAGATGCTGTCTAAATTTATCTCGGTGTTAGAAACTCATTTCTAGAACACCAAGATAGCACTTAAAAATCAACAAGCATCGATCCAAGGGCTCAAAACTCAGATAGGTCAGCTGTCTAAACTAATTTCGGAAAGACCACTAGGAAGTTTACCTAGTAACACCAAATCAAAAGAGCATGTAAAAGCAGTTACACTAAGGAGTGGGAAAGTGTTAGAGGAACCTGAAAAGAAGCTAACACAAGAAGCTGTGATAAGCGAAAGGGAGGAAGAAAAACCCAAAAATAGTGACAAACCACTACCGAAGGAATATAAACGACTAGTTCCATACCCATCAAAATTGAAAAAAGACCATATTGATGCACAATTCGGTAAGTTTCTTGAACTTTTTAAGCAATTACATATCAACTTACCTTTTGTTGAAGCCATCTTGCAGATGCCTACATACGCAAAATTTTTGAAGGAGCTTCTAACAAATAAAAGGAAGTTTGAGGATTTATCTACAGTAGAAGTCAACGAGGAGTGCTCAGCCATACTCTAGAACAAACTGCTAACCAAACTGAAAGATCCAGGAAGTTTTACTATCCCTTGCTTAATTGGTAGTCTGAATGTTGAGAAAGCACTAGCTGATTTAGGCGCTAACATTAATTTGATGTCATATAAAATGTTCAAACAACTTGGTCTTCGAGAACCTAAACCCACTAGGATGAGTATTCAACTAGCCAATAGATCTGTTAAATATCCTAGGGGTATTATGGAAGATGTACTTGTGAAAGTAGATAAATTCATATTTCCTATTGACTTTGTTGTGCTTGGCATGAACGAAGATGTGGAAGTGCCCTTAATTTTAGGGCGCCCATTTTTAGCCACTACTAGGGCTGTAATCGATGTGGGTGACAGTAAATTGGTACTTAGAGTAGGTGACGAGGAGATTATCTTTAAAATTTACGATGCTATGAGCTTTTCTAGGGAACAGGATGGTTCATGTTATTTTATTGACTCTATTGATCATACTACTCAAGATTCTTTTTAGAAAATTATACAGAAGGACACGACAGAACTGTATCTAGCTCAAGAAGAGGAGACAGATGATGAACCTAATGAGCATTCTTCAAGACAAGTAGAATATGAGGGCATTAAGATAAACGATGAACTTAAGCAAAAACCCTCTATTGAAGAGCCTCCCAAACTGGAACTTAAACAATTACCAAACCACTTGGAATACATATTCCTTGGAAATAATTCTACATTACTAGTTATTATTGCTTCTAACTTGCAACCCAAGGAGAAAGAAGAATTAATCCAAGCATTAAAAGAACATAAAAAGGCCATAGCTTGGAAAATTTCTGACATTAAAGGAATCAGCCCTTCTTTTTGCACCCACAAAATTTTGATGGAAGATGAATACAAATAGTGTGTGCAAGCTCAAAGACGACTGAACCCCAATATGAAGGAAATTGTTAAAGCTGAGGTAATTAAACTTCTAGATGATGGAATTATTTATCCTATTTCTAATAGTTCTTGGATAAGTCTAGTGCAAGTTGTCCCTAAGAAAGGAGGCATGACGGTTGTGACCAACGAGAAGAATGAATTAATCCCAACAAGGATAGTCACAGGATGGAGAGTTTGCATTGACTACAGGAAACCTAATGATGCCACAAGAAAAGATCACTTCCCCTTGCCATTCATTGACGAAATGTTGGAAAGATTATCCGAGCACATGTACTACTGCTTTTTAGACGGACTCTCTGGCTACTTTCAAATCCCAATAGCTCCTGAAGATCAAGAAAAGAGGACATTCACATGCCCATATAGTATGTTCTCTTATCATAGAATGCCTTTTGGAATGCCTTTGGATTATGTAATGCTCCTGCCACTTTTCAGCACTGTTTGATGGCCATCGTTGATGAACTCGTGGAAGATATCATGGAAGTATTTATGGATGATTTCTCGATATTCGGTAACTCTTTCCATCTCTGCCTTAATAATTTTAAATGAGTTTTAATAAGATGTGAGGAAACGAATCTTGTGCTTAACTGGGAGAAATGTCACTTCATGGTTCAAGAAGGTATTGTATTAGGGCATAAAATTTCTAGTAAAGGGATTGAAGTGGACAAATCTAAAATAGAAACAATCAAAAAATTACCCCTTCTAGTTCGGTTAAGGCTATTAGAAGCTTTTTAGGACATGCTGGTTTTTATAGAAGATTTATTAAGGAATTTTCTAAAATAGCTAAGCCTTTGACTAAATTGCTAGAAAAAAATATACCTTTTAATTTCAATCAGGAGTGTTTAGAAGCATTTAATACTTTAAAAGATAAATTAATTAATGCTCCAATCATAATTGCACCTGATTGGAACTTACCATTTGAATTAATATGTGATGCAAGTGATTTTGCAGTAGGTACAGTATTGGGATAGCGAAGAGACAAGCATTTTCAACCTATCTATTATGCTAGCAAAACTTTGACAGCTGCACAAGAGAATTATACTACTACAGAAAAAGAATTGTTAGCTATGGTTTTTGCATTTGATAAATTTTGATCATATCCCATATTGTCTAAAGTTGTTGTTTACACTGACCATTTCGCCCTTCGCTACCTTTTAACTAAAACTGATGCAAAACCTCGACTCATTCGATGGATTCTCCTATTACAGGAATTTGACTTGGAAATTTAGGATAAGAAATGTGCTGAAAATCTTGTGGCTGATCATCTATCTAGGCTTGAAAACTCCAATACCAAAGAACTAGATAAAGTTGAAATAAATGATTCGTTTCTTGAAGAACAATTTTTCACTATATCTGATCCGAGGTACCTTGGTTTGCAGACATCGAGAATTTTTTAGCCGCTAACATTATCCCAAAAGGGTTAACACACTAGCAAAATAAACGATTCTTTAATGATGTGAAAAACTACTTTTGGGACGATCCCTTTCTTTTTTGCAGATGTGCAGATCAAGTCATTAGAAGATGCGTTACAAGATCAAAAACATAAAAAATACTGGAACATTGCCACTCAGGGCCAACTGGAGGACACTATAGTGGAACTAAGACAGCACATAAAATACTTGAATCAGGTTTTTTGTGGTCCTCTTTATTCAAAGACGTTAACAGGTACGTTACTTCATGTGACAAATGCCAACGGACATGTAACATATCTAAACGTGATGAAATGCCTTAAAACTATATGCTTTCATGTGAAATATTTTACGTATGGGGTACCAATTTCATGGGCCAATTCCCCAGTTCATTTGGGAATAAATACATCTTAGTAGCAGTTGATTATATGTCCAAATGGGTGGAAGACCAAGCTCTACCTACTAATGATGCTAGAGTGGTAGTACGTTTCCTTAAGAAACTTTTCACGAGATTCGGAACACCTAGAGCAATTATCAGTGACAGGGGCACTCGTTTTTGTAATACCCAATTTGAAAAAACTCTTAAAAAATACGGAGTTCATCATAGAACAGCCACCCTATACCATCTTCAAACTAATAGACAAGTTGAAGTGGTAAACCGAGAAATCAAACGGATCCTTAAAAAAATAGTAGAATCAAATAGAAAAGATTGGGCAATGAAAGTAGATGATGCCTTATGGGCTTACAGAACTGCTTTTAAGACCCCCATAGGGACATCACCTTACAGACTTGTTTACGAAAAAGTTGTCATCTACCATTCGAACTAGAGCATAAAGCTATTTGGACTATTAAATTTCTAAACCTTGATCCTAAACTTGCAGGAAAAAATAGGTTGATGGAGCTGAACGAACTTGTTAAGTGGCGAGCCAATGCATACGAAAACTCATGCCTATATAAGGAAGTAACAAAGCGGCGCCATGACACTCATTTAAAGCAACGAAAACAATTTGAAGTTGGAGATCTTGTCCTCCTATACAACTCAAGACTCAAATTGTTTCCTAAGAAACTTAAATCACGATGGTCAAGACCTTTTGTAATTTAATCTGTTCTTCTAGATGGCACAAAAGAGGTAAGTCACCTATCACACGGTACTTTCAAAGTAAACGGACATCGTTTGAAACTTTATAATGGTGAGAATTTTAAAGACGATGGAGAGGAGCTACGACTCCACAAACCGCCCTGAATAAACCAATAAGGTAACAGTCGAGCTTAGACTATAAACAAGCACTTCTCAGGAGGCAACCCGAGCACTAATGGTTTTAAATTATTTAAATTTCAATTTTTTTAAACATCTAGGTCACTAACAGAGTTTTTGAGCACAGGTTCCCAACTCTACACGGTCGATCACACGGCCGTGCTTCAAGCCGTGTGAAAACCACGGATGAAACTACGGGCGTGCGATACGACCGTGCGAAAACAGGGTAAAAGTTATCTTTCCCAACACAGGATGCGATAAGTAGCCACGGGCGTGCGACCTGGCCGTGGTCAAATCTGCCAAATGAACACGGGCGTGCAACACGCCACCCGTGGACAACACTGTCAAAATAACACGGGCGTGCGTAGAGCTACACGACCATGGGAAAAGTAAACCACTTCACGCACGGTCATTCCCGAAGGCCGTGTGACAACATCTCACTTCGCGACAAACATGGGCGGGACACGATCCACACGGGCGTGTCAACCGGCGGTGCCACTTGAAAAAATTAGATTATCTATCTTATTTTATTTTTCTTTTATTAAATTTTAAAGATTATTTTGTTTTTAAACATGGCTTATCTTTATGATTACTATCAAATTAGTCCCCCAATTCTCCTTTTGTCCTTCAGAATCATGTTTGTCCTCTAGCTTTATTTCCAACAACTCGCTCTCGCTAATCCAAGAATTTCATCCATTTTTAACTCAGGAAGTTTCACTTTTCTCCCTATCTTATGAACTTACACTTACAATTGTCAAAATATCTATCTTTGTACATTGAGGACAATATACATCTTAAGTGTGGGGGGTATTCATTTCATTATCAGAAAAATCCCTGAATGACTGCCTTGTTCTCTTGAAAAGCTCTCATATCATATTTAGGATAAATTTTGATTGATTTATGATTTTGATAGATATATCTTGAATTAAAACATAGACATTTATGCATTGATTGTTTAAACTTTAAGACATTAGAGAATCGAGCATGCTAAGTTGATTTTTAAGAATTTAAAATGTTAGGTTGTTTCCCCAAAGTTTAGGTATTACTTTGAGTTGGAATTCACAAGTTTTAAACATCAAAAAGCCATAATTATTGTGAGATTTTTGAGCCTTTTGAGCATCTATTAATTTTTCATGCTCACTTTTATTATTGCTTTGAGTGCGTCAGTATTGAACTGTTATTCTAAAACTTGCTTGATTATGCATGTCAAGACCATACCATTTGATTTGATATGTCAAAATGATTAAGGCACTTAGGATTAATCCACTCAAGCGATGAAAAGCCTACCTTCACAATTAACCCCTAGTGAACCCCTTTGAGCCTAACAACCCATTTTTTGTATTAATCGTAATATTAACCCTTAACCCATTATTGTTGAAATCCCCTAAATTAAATTTGATCCCTATTTTTGTCGAAATTTGAATTGAAATAGTTGCTCATCTATGTCTTGTTCCTAATAGTTAGTCTATGTTTTTTTTAACTTGTTCTCAAAAACAATGTATGTATACGTATTAGTAGTAGTGATCTTTTGAGCAAAGAAGTTAAATTCCATTTTCTGAGAAGAAGCTATGTTGTACACGATTAATGACTAGTTATTTTTCTAGTTAGGTAATTTTTCAATTCAATCTCGATTCTAACTTTTTCTTTCAGCTTGTGATGACACCCCCTAACCAAACCTCGTTACAACCCTCTAAAGAACTTTTTATTGATGTATCATCTCAATTTATAGTGGTGGAGATGTGAGTTTCATGCAAGCCTATGATAATAACTTTTCATATTGACCGATGAGTGCTACATTCAATGTCCTTAAACACGTTGAGTGATTTGAGTGGATCTTTAGTGAGGATGTTAAACTCCGTGAGATTTCGAATCGAGGTAACTATTTAGATAAAGGGAGACACCTATGTTTTTAAGATAAAATGCTCAACTTGGAATGTTTGAAGCTCTAATGTTCTTTTAGTTGAATTCTCAATCTATGATTACCTGTGGATTATTTTGAGATATTATCGATAGAGATTATAAGTTGAGAAGAATTTATTTTGATTATGAGTTGAGAATTTTGCTTGAGGACAAGAAAATGCTTAAGTGTGGGGATATTTGATAAATCGTAATTTATACATATTTTTACCCCATGCTTAAGGCATTTTATGGATGATTTTTCCTTAGAATTGGTGAATTCGATGCTCCTAATGCCTTAATTTCATGTTTTATACTTAGGTGAGCATAGGAGAGCGAAAGGAACGAGAAACGAGCTAAAAATGGAGAAAATGGGCCAAAGTATGAAATCAACATGGCCTGGACTTCCTCACACGAGCAGACCACATGGCCGTGTCAATTTGGCAGAATTAAAGCACGACTCACACGGGTAGACCACAAGCCCATGCCTATTTAACAGGCTTGACTACGGCCTGAAGTAATTGCACACTGGCGTGTCACACGGGCGTGTCCCTGCCAAGCCCAAGTTGAGTCCAATACGGAAAAGGCTAATTTTGAGGGCTTTTAGGCATTCTAAAGCCTATAAATAAGCCCTAAAGGAAGAGGAAATGGGACACAGATAGAAGGAGGCAGGGAACTGCTCAAGGGAAGCCGATTGATCCATCTCAGAAGCCGGATTCACCATCAAGACTGAAGATCTCCCCTCAATTTCCCTTCAGGAGTTTTGGGTTTTCTTTATGTTTTATATTCATTATTCTTCTGAGATGTTTTCTGTTTTAGTTATGAACTAAATCCCCTAAATACCTAAGGGGAACGAAACCTAAGACGAATCTTGTTATTGTTTTCTGAATTATATGATAAATATGTAACTTGTTCTTAATTATGTGTTCTTAATTCTTGTTTTGATATCCCAGGATACTGATTCAAGATAAACTTTTATTCATAGGAGGAATATACCCTGTTTATGAGTACATTAGTCATAATTAAGCGGAGTTGATTGCGCACCTAGACAGAGGGTGACAAGATTTTTCCGGATTAGGGTGAAACCTAATAAGGGGATCCATAGATCGAGTTAATGCAACCTTAGGGTGTTAATTAGAGAAAAGTCTCAATTATTTGATCTAGGGATTAGACGTTATTAGTCCTGAATAGGGATAATAACATAACTTAGGGATCTCTACGGGACAAGTTAAATGAATAAATCATCCGATTCGGAGTCAGAATAAAAAGTGAAGTCTAGGTGGATTCTTCCTTAGGTATTGTCTTAATTCAATCGTTTTCAAAAAGTAATCCCCCAATTCTATTTTCTCTGAATTCTTAGTTTAGATAATTAGTTATTTAAAACAAAACCCCCTTATTCGTAGGCTTGATAATAAAAAGACAGTCATTACTAGTAATTTTAGCTCCTTTAGGTTCGATAATCCGGTCTTGCTAAAACTATACTACTGTTCGATAGGTACACTTGCCTACATCGTGATAATAGTTAGTTTCAAGAACGATTCTTTATAAATATTTAAAACCTGTCACATGAAAATTGCGATCAACATCGTCAACTATGGCTCTTTCAGGATCCATTCGCTATATAAAAACATATTTTAACTATCAGGAATCATCACACTATCGCAATTTATATACATGGCATGTATAGCTAGACCCTTACACGCTACGCTAGTCCTAGAGAGGACTAAACCGTAGCTCCGATACCAATTAAATGTAACACCCCTAACCCATATCCGTCATCGGAATAGGGCTATGAGGTATTATCGATCAATCATAACACAAAAGCATACATTTAACATACATTAAGTATTTCCATATAAACATTAATAAAATATAACCACATTGTCCCTTAAGAGGGCCTATGAGGCCTTACGACATGCTTAGAAGATGTTCGAGACTAAACCGATCACATACAAATAATTTTTGAAATTAAGAAAATTTTCTTACATTTAGGGGTCACACGCCCCTGTGAACAAGCTGTGTACCTCACACGACCACCAGACACGCTCGTGTCACAGACCGAGTGAAAACAGGGCATGTATGCTGACTTGGGTCACACGGCTGACCACATGCCCATGTGCCTCACACGGCCACCAGACATGCCCGTGTGTCTAGGCCGTGCTCAAGACTGACTTAAATTTGAAGGACTACCTTAAGGAATACACAGCCATATAACATAGCCATGTGTCGCACACGGCTGAGACATACGCTCGTGTCACTGCCAGTGTGGACAAAAATAGGGTATTTGTAAAGCTAATTTGCCACCCTTTTTTCATGCACACCTAGCAATCAAAATGGTACCATTTCATAATATTTATAGGCAACCAAAACATATTAATTCATACACATATCATGTCATCTATATTCTACCATATCAACTACTTAATTCCATATTCAAAAATATACCAAATACATGAGCCAAAATCATCAATCTCACATGACTACTAAATGCATTTACACATCAAATTAACATCTATTTCATGACACAAATTGCACCACATCTTCATCTCAAATTAACCAAATCACAACTATAGCAAACATACCAAAATAAGCCAACATAGAAGGCATTATATACATCACATACATATCACTTGACAACATATAAATCAAGCCAAATTCAACTTCATCAACAACACCATTTACAAGCCAACTCACATGGCTAAATTCAAAGTTCATAACATACCAGAATGACATTAGCCTATACATGCCATATATCATATATACAAATCTTCGAAATACCAACAAGTAGTCAATAGTGTGATGATGGTTCCCGATGATCCCCGATGTTTGAGCTAACTTCGATACTCTATAAAAAAAGTACAAATAGCACACAGTAAGCTTCATAGCTTAGTAAGTTCGTATGATATAAACTTATCTAATCACCAATATGTCATTCATCAATCTAAGTATAATAACATGTAACTCATGATTATTAACAAACCTTTCACATTCTTGTTCTTATGCTATATATATAAGCTTCATGAATTCTTCTATTTGAATTTCATGCTTTATATGTACATACCTGTACAAATTCATATCGAACTCATACCTTCTTGTGTTATTGTCGATTATTCAATATCTTGCACACTAATTGCGAAAACATAGCTGAAACTATTATAATCTCACACACTAAGTACATCAAATAGCCAAAGCTATCTCAATCTCGCACACTAAGTGCCACATATAGCCGAAGCTACTCCAAATTGCACACTAAGTGCTTTATATTGCCAAAGCTATCTCAAAATGCACACTAAGTGAAAAACATAATCGATTTGTCATCGAACATAACTATAGTCTCGTATATATACAATTTATGCAATAGAAAAGCATTAAAAATATAATTGTAAAAATGTTTATCTCATACGAACTTACCTCGGACGTAAAAACGACGAAGCTAATCGATTAATTGAGTACTTTGCTCTTGCCTCGATCTAAGTCCGGGTTCCTTTTTTCTTGATCTATATACAATCAAATTTAACTCTTTTATTCATCAACACATTCAATTTAGTCCACAAACACATATTTGGCCATTTTTGTACTTTAGCCCTAAACTTTCACATTTCTTACAATTTAGTCCTTATTTCACAAATACACAAAATTACACAATTTCTTTCAAATGCATGCTAGCCAAATTTTTATAGACTCCATAATAGCCCATATTTATCAGTATTTCACACATTTAACCCCTCAATTTACACTTTTCTCAATTTAATCCTATTTAAGCATTTTTACTCAAAATAACTTAACAAAACTTGATAATCTATCATTTATCTTCCATTTTTCATCATCATCTAACACAAAGCTCATGGATTCATTAATGGCAATTTTCAAAGTCGCTAACATTTTCAAAAATTGAAGCATGGGCTATTTAAAATACAAACCAACGATCTCAAAAATGTAAAAATCATAAAAAATCGAGCAAAGAACATACCTCAATCTAGCTATCAAAATGTCGAATGCATAAATGTAACACCCCAAACCCGGCCTAGACGTTATGGCCGAATTTGAGAAGTCACATTGGAGTGCCTTTTTAAAACTTGCTCTTTGTTGATGAAAACCTGTTTGGAAAACGAAAGCCTCTTTGTTAAAACTCTAGTCATTCTAGCCATTAGTTATTCATTTTAAGTTGTCATTACCTTTAAAACTCTGTTTGTTGTGGAAGCATCTCGAAGGTGTTGCGAAGACGTAGTGTTTTGAAAGCAGTTATCGTTTTGGAAAAACCGCGCCATACCTTAACAAATATATAACATAATAAACTAAAATCCAAACTTAAAACTAAATAATCAGAGAGGCCTTATTACATAATTTAAAACCCAAAAGGAAATTTAATAGCAAATGAAACGCCAAAATTGAAGAAAACAGGAGCTGTAGTGTGGCCACTTCCAAGTCCCTCGCAGCACCAAATCGTCAATAGCTAGGGATTACCTGCATAGTCAAAAAGAAATGGAGATTATAAAAAAACTTAGTGTGTAACCCCTTTTAGTCAATCGTATACCGCATACAGTAACAAACTGGGCCTGAGCCCTATTCAGAAATAGTGTAGAGTGGGCCTTAGCCCATAACAGTAACAAAGCAGTATAATAATGCAGTTGATCCCAATCTAGCCAACACACCACTCCGTACCACCAACACACCATGTGGGGACAAAGTCGACCCACCCAGCCAACACACCAGTATCGCAGCAAAGCTGCCAGTAATAATATCATAGCAAGGCTGTCAGTATCATTATATGTGGCGAAGCCACCAGTAACAGTTTACTTCCTCCTTAACAGAATCCCAACCCTATGCCGAATGTCATGTCATAAATCATACATGTATACAGAATGTCATGCTTAGAATGAATAGTTATACCATAGCACAGATCAATCACTTAGCCTCGAGGGGAAAAATAGTAATTTTACCCTATAGGGTTATTTTGGTGATTTTACCTACATTGAGGTCCAAGTACTCCTATCGACCCATCAAAAGGTCTTCAGTTGCCCTGAGTAATTCGTACAATCGTAACGAACCTAACAATTTATATGGGCCCAAGGCCCAATATGCAGCCCAAGTAGGCCCATCAAGCCAAAAATTTATTGCAGCCATGCAAACTACACATCCCAGTCCAGTAATTACCATATTTTGAGGAATTTATCCGTGTGAAGCCCATAAGCCCATTAAGCCCACATAGCCCATTTTAGCCCAACATGGCTCAGAACGACCAAAACCATTAGAATGCTCATGGCAGCCCCTATCGTCTAACACCCATGTTTTGTAGGCTCGGCTCTCCTCACAAGCGATCGCACGCTGATGTGGACTCAAATGTCGTATTTTCAGCTTTTTGGCATTTGCAGATTTACACTTCGAATGGGGTGTGATTACACACCTTTTTGCTATAAGTGGGCAATTCTCCACAACTCCAACCTAAATTCAAACATAGCCTCACGTTAGACCTTAACCCAATATGGTTACCAATCTCACAAAGTACTGAAATCTCAACAATGGTAATGGTTGCCTACCTTGAATAGCGAATGATTGCTCTCTTTAATCACTGATCGAAACTGCCTTCCAAACCTGACAAAATCCAGATACTATTACTACATTGTTAACTAAAACTGTGAGTTAAAAGATTAAGACCAAAAGATCAACCACTTACCACTACTTAGAAGTATTCAGCCTGAAAGGGCACACTCAAGGATAGAGTCCTACGAAAAGCAGTTACGCCCCTGACAGAAAGGTGAATAGAAGATAGAATTAGAAAGGTAGCTTATGCTGACAAGGAAGAAAGAGTATCAGTTCCTTACCCAAAATGTAGAAAGATTCGGCTCCACAAAAAAACAAGAAAGCACAATCATCTGATAATGAAAACGGGATGGGATGAAAGGGAGAGGAGCAGTGATATCCGGCCAAACTCAAAGAAGAGGAATAGAGAGAGTTGAGGGGTAATCGTGAATGCAGAAGAGAAGAAAAGAAAAGCCAACACTCGATCGAAACAAAAGATGTTGAAGGCCGACAGAAACGATAAGAACAAGGGGAGGTTCAGCCAAGATTTAGGATAAAGAAAGTGGTACACTTGAAGAGCCGCCCAGACAGTCAGAAACGCAAAAGTTCACAGGTAACACTGCAAAATCGGGAAATGAGAAACAAGAAACAAGAAAAAAAAGCAGAAAAGGGTAGGACAAACGCAAAAGAGAGTACAAAAATCCCCAAAAGAATTTGGCAAGCCCCTAATCATACTATGACTGATTTTTACACTACAAGAGTCCCTGTTTCGGCAACAACCACCTCACACCACAACTCCCATATTCTTCTCCTAAAATCTCTCCCCTTATGTCTCCCCAAATCCCTCAAACACCTATTCAAACTCTCATGACCAATCCAACCTCAGAGTCTCAGTTCGTCTCCACTACCTACCCAGCTCATCAGCAAAATAATTACACTATTGTGCAACCCAGGACTCGAACCCAAGTCCCTCAGCAAAAGCTACACACCACCTCGCCACTAGACCACAACTCTTTTTGTGTGATAAAACAAGTACTACTATTTAAAAGGCCTATATGACAGTGTCCAGATTCATTTAAGAGCAACACTAAAAATTTTGCAAAAGCCACGACTTGAACCCTAACTTCCCAAACACTCCAAATCCGCTCAAATCACTTAGCCAGTAAAGCAAACATGACATTTGCATCAAATAATACAAAATTAAAAGACTCTAAATTTTTGAGGTGTTACAATAAAAGCTTCCGATCCCTTATTTTCTTTCTATTTTCAGCTGAAAAGATAAATGAATGAATAATTTTTTATTTTGGTTTTGTATAATTAAACTTAATTTTAAAATTACAAAAATAACCTTTATTAATACATTAATAAAACACATAATGGTTGATCATTTATGACAAATTCCACTAACCATGGTCTAATTACATCATAAGGACCTCTCATTTAATAAGCCATGACAATTAGACACTTTTATCAAATAGAATGTAACTTTTGCATTTTTCGTGATTTAGTCCTTTTTCTCAAATGGAGCTATTAAACGATAAAATTAGCTCATGAAATTTTCACACATATATATTCACATGCTGTAAACACCAAAAATATTATTAAAATAATTTTACAACATTGGATTTGTGGTCCCGAAACAACTGTTCCAGCTTAAGCTAAAATTGGGCTGTTACAGTTAGGGGTATCATGATCTGCCGTAATTTGGTGTGGCAGGTTAAACTAATTGCTGCACTTTAAGAGCTTAAAAGCAAAAATGTTCATTAAGTTTTAATTATGTTTCTGTAAGTTTTCTTAAAGTCAATAAAATGTGCAAATTGAGTCTTTTATTAATATTAGGGCCTAAGGGTGAACTAATGAACTTTATAAGTGTGCAAGAGACCATTAGAAGGCATACTAAATTGATACTGATCACTGCGACACGAAATGATCAATGTCGCAACATGGGGAGCAAAATGGAGAAATCATGAGACTGCCTTCGATGTCACGACACAGCCTAAGGGTGTCGCGACATACCCTGAATACATCCCAATACGAGTATACTGGCTCTTATGTGCCGACACAGGTCTTGATGTGTCGCGACATTGAATCTAGACGAGAGTTAACCCAATCCAAGGGACGTTTTAGTCTGCACAATCAAACTTAAAGCTTGGGAACATCAGCTAACCTAGGGTTAAGGACGATGAACACCTGAGATGTATAAGTAGGCTCATTTTTCTCACATTATAGATATAAAAATTACTTAGTTTTAGAATTGTTTTTTTTTAATTTAGTTTAGTTTTTTTTTCTTTTTTCTTAGGTTTTAGATTTACTTTTGGTTTGTTCTTTATTTTATCTAGGAAGATCTAGTTTGAGAAGATAGTCAAACTTTGTGGATTCACGTTTATTCTTAATACAAATCGGGATTTTTCTTAAACTATATACTATCGATTCATTAAGCATGTGTACTCTTTATATCGATTCTATATTGTTTATGAAAACCATGAGGAACTAATCCTTCTATGGGGGATTAGCGAGTGGAGGTATGATCTGTTAATTGTTTTATAGGGCTACTCAATCAATAGAATGGACTAAACTGTAGCTTTGATACCAATTAAATGTAACACCCCTAACCCGTATCCGTCATCGGAATAGGGCTATGAGGTATTACCGATCAATCATAACACAAAAGCATACATTTAACATACAATAAGTATTTCCATATAAACATCAATAAAATATACACATTGTCCCTTAAGAGGGCCTATGAGGCCTTACGACATGCTTAGAAGAGGTTCGAGACTAAACCGATCAGATACAAATAATTTTTGATATTTAGAAAATTTTCTTACATTTAGTGGTCGCACGCCCGTGTGAACAAGCCGTGTGCCTCACACGACCACCAGACACACTCATGTCATAGGCAGAGTGAAAACAGGGCATACATACTGAGTTGGGTCACAAGGCTGACCACATGCCCGTGTACCTAGACCGTGTACCATTCGAAATGGCCACACATTCCCATGTGCCTCACACGGCCACCAGACATGCCCGTGTGTCTAGGTCGTACTCAAGACTAACTTAAATTTGAAGGACTACCCCAGGGAATACACAGCCATATAACATAGCCGTGTGTTGCACACGGTTGAGACATATGCCCGTGTCTCTGCCAGTGTGGACAAAAATAGGGTATTTTCAAAGCTAATTTGCCACCCTTTTCTCATGCACACCTAGCAACCAAAATTGTACCATTTCATAACATTTATAGGCAGCCAAAACATATTAATTCATACACATATCATGTCATCTATATTCAAACATATCAACTACTTAATTCCATATTCAAAAACATACCAAATCCATGAGCCAAAATCAAGAATCTCACATGACTACTAAATGCATTTACACATCCAATTAACATCTATTTCATGACACAAATTGCACCACATCTTCATCTCAAATTAACCAAATCACAACTATAGCAAACATACCAAAATAAGCCAACATAGAAGGCATTATATACATCACAAACATATCACTTGACAACATATAAATCAAGCCAAATACAACTTCATCAACAACACCATTTACAAGCCAACTCACATGGCTAAATTCAAAGTTCATAACATACCAAAATGAAACTAGCTTATACATGCCATATACCATATATACAAAGCTTCAAAATACCAACAAGTAGTCAATAGTGTGATGATGGTTCCCGATGATCCCCAATGTTTGAGCTAATTTCCATACTCTATAAAAAAAGAAAAAATAACACACAATAAGCTTCATAGCTTAGTAAGTTCGTATGATATATACTTATCTAATCACCAATATATCATTCATCAGTCTAAGCATAATAACATGTAACTCATGATTATTAACAAACCTTTCACATTCTTGTTCTTATGCTATATATATAAGCTTTATGAATTCTTCTCTTTGAATTTCTTGCTTTATATGTACATACCTATACAAATTCATATTGAACTCATACCTTCTTGTGCTACTTAGATAACTGTACACAGTGGACCGAAGCCCTTTTCAAAATACAGTAGCAAGGCCTTAGCCCTTTTTAACATAACAGTGTGGCCCATAGGCCCAGTTCAGTAACATAGGTAACAATAGTAGTAATGCATGCAAACCCATCTGGGGAGACTACTCAACCCACCAACCGCTACACTGCCCCGTACCAGCCCTACACTCCATGCGGAGAATATCTCAACCCACCCAGCCCTACACTCCACAGTTGCAGCAACGCTGCTCAAATATCAGTAAGTTGAGGCAAAGCCTCTAGTACATGGATGAACCACTTTCAATACTTCCTCCATCAATACCCCAATCCCATGCAACAGATATTAATAAAGCATATCATGTACAATACAGTATTAATCAATCATGCAGTTTAGCCAATTTAAACCCTAGGGCTATTTCGGTAATTATGCTCTTTAGGGGTCATTTTCGTAACTTAGCAACTACACAAATTACTTCAGAAATTTTCAACAGTTTTATGCAATTTGATTCCACCATCTAACTAACAGGCTAATTTGCCCATCTCTTACCCATATTGGTCCGTAAGCCCATTGGGCCCAGTTTTGGCCATCGAGGCCCTCTTTTTCCGAAGTACGCTAAAATGTCACACGAACTTACTTACCACTATGCGGTGCTAGATCTAACAATTACTCTATGTCTTGAGAGCATTCGCATACTCACAAGCCTATGAAATGCCGAAATTTCGGCATTTTGGCTTTTGCCGAATTGAACTAAGGAAGGGTGTTTGGTACACACCTGATTCGCGATGACCGCTACTGAGATCTCTTCCGATGTCCTACAATTGATTAGCACAGTTCTTATTTACAAATCGTAATCGCTAAACCCAAAACTTGCTCAACCAAAGTCTAACCATGTTCCTAAAAAGCCTTTGAACCCTTACCTTTTTGCCAAAATCGATAGCTAGTTCCGAATCCGATTGCTCCAATGATTCACGCTTTTGATCCAACGCTTAAGAAGACTCTAATCACCAAAAGAAAACATCAGTTACAAACCCTTAAAGCCTTATGCTCAAATCGACAGCCTCCCTAATTTTTTAGGGATTTCGGCTTTTCCTAACATCGTAAAATAAGAACAGATCTGAGATGATAAGTACTTACCCCTTACTCCTACTTGATTTCCACGCAATCCAGTGCAGATTTATCCTAAGAACAATGGTAAAACCCGAATCCAGGGGTTGAAGAAGTTTCGGCTATAAACCCCTAAACCAATGGTACTTTCGGCTTTTGTGACTTCGGCAAAGGTGCTGATGAATCACAGGTTTGATGGACAGCTTTGGAGAAGAAAGTAGAGAAAGAAGAACAGGATAGGTGGAAGTTTCAGCTAGGGAGGAAAAGAGAGAAAAAGAAAAACCCTTGTGGTGCCTGAGCAGAAGAAAACGGCACCTCACAAAGCCCTAGGTGCCGAAATATTAACCTAAACCCTCTGCCGAATTTTCCCTCTTCAATTCCCTAAATTCGGCCAACTCTTAGTCTCTCACCCAATCCCTTAAATCTCTCCCTTTATCACTCCTTAATTCAAGCATTTAGTCTGATGCAAACTTTCCTTTAGCAGAATCCACTTGGACTCCAACACTTACCCCTCCAGCACTTAAAAATAAATGTATCTATTTGTCAACACTGGGAATCGATCCCATGCCTTCCCCAATGCTCCACACGCCACCTTTTTAGGAGCCTAGTGGCGTCACCCTTGCCACTCTACTAAGGCTCTTTTTGTGATGCCATTTACCCATAACTCTATACAAAGGCCATCTAGCGAGAACCCCTAACTCCTAAGTCCAAAAATTCAAAAATTCAACCGGGTTTTGGTCAACACATGGGCCTTCTGTAAGCCCATTTACCTACTCAAAACATTAATTTCACATCCAAATACAAAATTTTAAAATCTTTACAAAATTTTGAAAACCGTGAATAAATCCGAAAATCAGGATGTTACAACTCTACCCTCCTTAAAGAAATTTCGACCTCGAAATTTTACCTTATTAGAACAGTTGAGGGTACTGTTGACATATAGCCTCCTCAGTCTCCCAAGTAGCTTCTTCTTTGCCATGGTTTCTCCAAAGTACTTTCACTAGTGGAACTGATTTCCTTCTCAACACCTTGACGTCACGATCAAGTATTTGCACAGGTTCCTCTTCGAAAGTTAAATCTGACTGTACCTCGATTTCTGCAACTGGTATGATATGAGTTGGGTCAGATCGATACCGCCTCGGGATGGATTCATGAAAACGTCGTGGATACAATGCAGTTCTGGTGGTAACTCTAGCTGATAAGCCACTGGTCCAACCCGCTTAACAATTCGGTAAGGCCCAATAAACTGTGGGCTCAACTTACCCTTCTTACCAAATCTCAAAATTTTCTTCCAAGGGGAAACCTTCAAGAAAACCATATCCCCAACAGCGAACTCAATCTCTTTGCACTTCAAATCCGCATACGACTTCTGTTTATCGGATGCCTCCTTTAACCGATCCCTTATCAGCCTAACCTTACTTTCAGTGTCTGCTACCAATTCCGGTCCAAGCACTCGTCGTTCACCCAACTCTGTCCAACACGTCGGCGTACGACATCTTCGCCCGTAAAGCGCTTCATATGGTGCCATCTGAATACTTGCTTGATAGCTGTTATTGTAAGCAAACTCCACCAATGGTAAGTAGTCCTCCCAACTTCCACGAAAATCAATGATACAACCTCTCAACATATCTTCCAGAACCTGAATAACCCTTTCTGACTGTCCATCTGTCTGTGGGTGAAAAGCAGTGCTAAAATCCAATCGTGTACCCAACGCTTCCTGCAACTTCCTCCAAAGCCGAGATATAAACCTAGGGTCTCGATCAGAAATTATCGACACTGGCACCCCATGCAGTCGCACTACCTCCGCCACATATAACTTGGCCAACTTTTGCAGTGAGTAGTCAGTACGAACAGGAATAAAATGAGCAGATTTTGTTAACCTATCCACAACCACCCACACCGAATCTTTCTTAGTGGGTGACAAAGGTAACCTACTCACAAAGTCCATTGTTACTCTTTCCCACTTCCATAGCGGAATTTTCACAGGTTGCAGTAATCCCGAAGGCAATTGGTGACCAGCCTTAACCTGCTGGCACGTCAGACATTTCCCAACAAATTCAGTCACCTCTCGTTTTAATCCGGGCCACCAGTACATCTCTCGCAAGTCTCGATATAACTTATTCCCTCCAGGATGCATGGCACAGAGTCCACCATGAGCCTATTTTAGAATTAACTGCCTCTATTCAGGGTCCTTTGGAATACAAACCCTTCCACGAAAGCACAGAACTCCTTCACTGTTCAACCCAAAATCCTCGTTCTCACCACTCTTAACTTGCTGGAACCGAAGAGCTAATGAATCGTCCTTCAACTGTTTTTCCTTAATCTGCTCAGTCCAAGTAGGCCTTACTTGCAGTTCTGCCAACAAGCTTCCATCGTCGTACAGACTTAATCATGCAAACAAGGCTCTCAAATCAGTAACAACCCTTCGACTCAACGCATCCGCCACCACATTAGCCTTTCTTGGGTGGTACTCTATCGAACAGTCGTACTCTTTAAGCAACTCCACCCATCTTCGTTGCCTAAGGTTCAACTCCTTCTGAGTCAACAAATACATTAGGCTCTTATGATCTGTGTATATGATGCACTTCTCCCCATATAAGTAGTGTCTCCAAATTTTTAACGCAAAAATCACCGCTGCTAGCTCCAAATCATGCGTAGGGTAATTCACCTCATGAGCCTTAAGCTGTCGCGATGCATAAGCGACCACCTTGCCCTCTTGCATCAGTACGCAACCTAACCCCACATGTGACGCATCGCTGTATACAGTAAAGTCCTTCCCAGACACCTGTTGAACCAACACTGGCGCTTTGGTCAATACCTTTTTCAACCGATCAAAAGCTTTTTGCTGTTTCGAGGTCCAGACAAATGGTACTCCTTTCCTTATGAGTTTTGTCAAGGGTGCCGCCATCACCGAGAAACCCTCCACAAACCTTCTGTAGTAACCTGCCAACCCTAGGAAACTCTGAATTTCTGATACTGACCTAGGTGGCTTCCATTCCAGAATTGCTTCAATTTTACGAGGATCCACCTTAATCCTCTCGGTAGAGACCACATGCCCTAAGAAGGTTACCTCCTTCAACCAGAATTCACACTTGCTGAATTTCGCATATAGCTCCTTTTCCCTTAACACTTGCAGCACAATACGGAGATGCTCATCATGCTTCGCCTCCATTTCAGAGTATACTAGGATATCGTCGATAAAGACGACTACGAACTGATCCAAGTAAGGTTGGAATACTCGGTTCATCAGATCCATAAAAGCTGCAGGTGCGTTCGTCAGCCCAAACGGCATGACCACAAACTCATAATGTCCATATCGAGTTCGAAATGCTGTCTTATGAATATCCCTTTCTTTTACCCTTAGCTGATGGTATCCAGAACGAAGATCGATTTTGGAGAATACCGAAGCTCCCCTCAGTTGATCGAACAAATTGTCAATCCTTGGTAGTGGATACTTATTCTTAATCGTCAGTTTGTTCAACTGGCGATAATCGATGCACATGCGCATCGTTCCGTCCTTTTTCTTCACAAACAGGACCGATGCTCCCCAAGGAGACACACTAGGCCTAATGAAGCCTCTGTCTAACAACTCTTGAATTTGAGCCTTCAGTTCCACTAACTCCTTCGATGCCATCCTATAGGGTGCAATAGATACTGGAGCTGTTCCAGGAAACAAATCGATTCCAAACTCAACTTCCCGATTCGGAGGTAATCCAGGAAGCTCTTCCGGAAAAACATCCCGGAATTCCCTAACAGTTCTGATGGTCTCCACAGTCAGATCCTCAGTTTCAGCTTGGCTTACCAAAGCCAGATATGCCTCGCACCCCTTGCGTATCAGTTTCTCAGCCCTCAACGCCGATACTACATTGGCTAAGTAATCCCTCCGTTCTCCAATAATCATTACCCCTTCATCATTGATAATCCTTAACACCATCCTCTTAGCTGCACAATCCAAAGTTGCCTTATGCTTGGTCAACCAATCCATCCCTAGTATCAAATCGAATTCTTCAAGCGGTAACTCCATCAAATCCCCACAAAAAACCCCGCCTTGAATCTCTAGAGGCACCTCCTTGAAGAGTTTCTCTACCTTAACCGAATGACCTAAAGGACTTATCACAGACACCCCACATACAGTCTCCTCGAAGTGCACACCCAGTGCCCTAGAAATGTTATATGCCACATATGAATGGGTTGATCCCACATCAATCAGAGCAGTATAAGGTACACCATAGATAAAAAAACGTACCAGTTATGACATCAGGTGCATCACCCTCCTCGCGGCGAGGAGCAGCATACACCAAAGCTGGCTGACGAGTATTTGCGTTACCAATACCCCTGCCGGGTGCCCCACATCCACGGCCATTACCATCGTGACCTTGTCCACGACCTCTTGGCAGCGGCAGTCCATCCCTCACAGGTTGAGCCGGTCGCACAGCCCCTTGTTCGGCCCCCTGAGCCTGAGTGGCGTTCCTAGGACAATCCTTAATCCTATGCTCCTTAGACCCACAACGAAGACAAGCCCCAGAATGCTTCCAGCACTCTCCTTGATGCGTTCTGCCGCAATCCCCACAAGCTTGCGGTCTACCTGTGTTCACCAGAACTGCTCGAACCGGTTCCTCCATCCTAGCTCTCTTAACATTTCGATTTGCAGCATCCGCTGGTCCAGCATCCCTCCTGAACCGATTCTGATCCTTATCACGATTCCTCCGTTCGGTTTGCTTCACCTCCTCGGCTATCTTAGCCTTCTCTACCAGTGCAGCGAAATCTCACTCTCTCTGCGGAGCTATGAGCACCCTTAACTCATCTCTGAGGCCATCCTCAAAACGAACGCTGCGCTCCTATTCAGTGGAAACGATGCCATTAGCATACCGACTCAATCGTAGAAACTCCGCCTCATATTCAGCAATGGTCTTATTTCTCTGAGTCAGATTCAAGAACTCCTTTCTGCGTGCATCCACATAGCTAGCTCCAACATATTTTGCCTTAAAGGTCTGTTTAAACAGCTCCCATGTTACCCTTTCAGCTGGGGTACCCTCTCTCACAGTAATCCACCACTAGTACGCTTCATCCAGCAGCAACGACACCGCCCCTTTCAACTTCTGTTCTACTGAGCAGTCCAGGTCATCCATGATATGCTCTGTGGCTTCCAACCAGTACTCAGCCACATTTGGGGCCACTCCAGATACGCCCCTAAAAATCTCAACTCCGTTGGCCCGAAGTCGTTCAGAAATGGACCCTCTATTCATGGGCCCGATGTTAGCTCCGGCCACCCTTTCAAACACCCTCAACATGGCCTGAGACAAAGCGTCATCCCCTGCGGCCCGATCATACGGCCCATTTTCATTAATTGGTGGTGGACGTGCGTCGCCAGCTGGTATGTGTTCAGATGACGCAGATCCAGCTTGGGTGCTACCTCGGCCTCGACCACGGCCTCTTCCCCGAGTAACCCTTGTACTCATAACGATTTATCTATTTACAAAATTTATGACATTAGTTTACTGGTTCCACTGTTTATTGCAGAATGTCTTATGATCAGATAGAGTTTCAGAGTTATTTTCGCGCAATCACAATTTAGCTACGGTCCTAGTTTTGTAGCCCTAATACTACCTTATCAATAGCACTATCTCTAAGGCTCAGTACTATCTACAGTATTATTTCCAGTTTAGTTCCATATAAATATTTAAAGCAGAAAAAGAACACTTACAAACTTGGTGCCAGGGATTCAGTGTGCCACTTCTTTATCAGTCCATAAAAAAACCCATGTTTTTGTTTACCGAAAATAAAAAGATTTCATTTGAAAACACTTTTATTTTAAAACTATTGATTTAACCTCGTTCAATAGAAAAACTTTGAACATCTTTGAAAAACTTATAGAAAAACTTTTTTTTTAAAAAGATTTTCGGACCCGATCCACAGCCGAGTTGTTACAACAAGGCTCTGATACCACTAAATGTAACACCCCAAACCCGGCCTAGACGTTATGACCGGATCTGATGCGCCACATCGAAGCGTTCAAAACATTCCGTATTACTTAGTTGGAAAACTTAGTTGGTGTTGTAAAAGACACTTTTAAAAGTAGGTTAAAGTGAATAGAAGCTGTGCACCAGGTAGGAAACCAGGAAGAAGAGGAGGTGAGTCCGTCGGACTGCTTAAGTACCAAGCTCCCTTCAGATCCAATCCTAGATATGCACACCGCCATTGCCACACTCTAACATCTCATATAATTTTGAGAAAAACCGTTTGGTTATGTCCATCTTAAGAAAATGATTAAGGTTGAAAACGTTTGCTTAGCGGAAGTCTTACTTGTGTTCGTGTTATTTTGAAATCACTTAACGTTTTTGAAAACGCGTCCTAGAGCTAATCCATTCCGTTAATTATCATAGTTCAGTTTTATCATAATAGAGTTAAATAATAAAGAAACAACCCAAACCATAAAATAATTAGCGGCCTTATTACAAAAAACCCGAAACCAGAAACGAAAAATATGGAAAATCTAGTTCACCAGAAGAAAACGAATTTGCAGAAAACGTGTGGCCACTCCGAATCCCGCCCAGCTCCAAGTCCACCAACTAGGGCTCACCTGCAAGGATGGAAGAAAATGGGGTGAGTTTGGGAAAACTCAGTGTATACAGAAACCCATCCAAAGCCCAAATCAGCTCGAGTCCATTGGGCCTAAGCCTTACTCAGATAACAGTACACAGTGGACCGAAGCCCTTTTCAGAATACAGTAGCAAGGCCTTAGCCCTTTTTAACATAACAGTGTGGCCCATAGGCCCAGTTCAGTAACATAGGTAACAATAGTAGTAATGCATGCAAACCCATCTAGGGAGACTACTCAACCCACCAACCGCTACACTGCCCCGTACCAGCCCTACACACCATGTGGGGAATATCTCAACCCACCCAGCCCTACACTCCACAGTTGCAGCAACGCTGCTCAAATATCAGTAAGTTGAGGCAAAGCCTCCAGTACATGGATGAACCACTTTCAATACTTCCTCCATCAATACCCCAATCCCATGCAACAGATATTAATAAAGCATATCATGTACAATACAGTATTAATCAATCATGCAGTTTAGCCAATTTAAACCCTAGGGGTATTTCGGTAATTATGCTCTTTAGGGGTCATTTTCGTAACTTAGCAACTACACAAATTACTTCAGAAATTTTCAACAGTTTTATGCAATTTGATTCCACCATCTAACTAACAAGCTAATTTGCCCATCTCTTACCCATATTGGTCCGTAAGCCTATTGGGCCCAGTTTTGGCCATCGAGGCCCTCTTTTTTCGAAGTACGCTAAAATGTCACACGAACTTACTTACCACTTTTGCGGTGCTAGATCTAACAATTACTCTATGTCTTGAGAGCATTCGCATACTCACAAGCCTATGAAATGCCGGAATTTCGGCATTTTGGCTTTTGCCGAATTGAACTAAGGAAGGGTGTTTGGTACACACCTGATTCGCGACGACCGCTACTGAGATCTCTTCCGATGTCCTACAATTGATTAGCACAGTTCTTATTTACAAACTGTAATCGCTAAACCCAAAACTTGCTCAACCAAAGTCGAACCATGTTCCTAAAAAGCCTTTGAACCCTTACATTTTCGCCAAAATCGATAGCTAGTTCCGAATCCGATTTCTCCAATGATTCACGCTTTTGATCCAATGCTTAAGAAGACTCTAATCACCGAAAGAAAACATCAGTTACAAACCCTTAAAGCCTTATGCTCAAATCGACAGCCTCCCTAATTTTTTAGGGATTTCGGCTTTTCCTAACATCGTAAAATAAGAATAGATCTGAGATGATAAGTACTTACCCCTTACTCCTACTTGATTTCCACGCAATCCGGTGCAGATTTATCCTTAGAACAATGGTAAAACCCGAATCCAGGGGTTGAAGAAGTTTCGGCTATAAACCCCTAAACCAATGGTGTGACAGCCCTAAATTGACCCTAGTCGGGAAGTGGTTTCGGGACCACAAAACCGAGTTATGAAAATAATTAATTGTTATATTCTATGCTTATTATGTGTGTACATGCATATGTGGAAATTTCATTCCCTAATTTTGCCAATTGTATGAGGAATTATTAAATAGGGATCAACATGAGACATGGTGAAATATGATAGGCTAATTTTAAAGGGCTTATTAGTGCATGTCAACACAAAGGTGGACTTGCATGTCAAATTTGCCCAATTCCCTTATAGTGGCCAGCCAAGATGGATTGATGATGGGCAATTTATTTGTTGAATTAGATATTATAATAGGAAATTGGGTTATTGGAGACATAATGAATTAAAGAAAGAATAAAAAAAAAAAAGAGAAAGGAAGCCACTATCATATCATCTTCTCCATTGTCGAAACTGGAGAAAGAAGAAAAAGAGAAAAGCTTGGCTAAGGTTCGGCCATTGGGAGTTAGATTAAGGTTAGTCTTTTGTTTGGTTTTTGATAATTTTCACATTTTTGATATCATTGCTTTGTGTTCTTTAAAACCCATGGTTCAATTTTGTGAATTGATGATGATTTTGTGTTTTGCCATTGATGAGTGCTTGAGCTTTTTGATAGTTGCTGATGAAAAATGAAAGATATGTTAAAGATTAATATGTTTTGTGTTGAAGTTTTTGGTGATTTTGAGTAGTTAGGGCTAAATTACAAAAATAAATTTTGAAGGACTCAAAGGTGAAATAAATGAAATGTATGGACTTATATGGGTACTAGGAAGATTCGGCCCTTAAGGAGTGTGACCAAATTTTGTGTATTTTGTGTTTTGTGGAATAAAGACTAAATTGTGAAAGTGCGAAATATTAGGGGTAAAAATGTAATTTACCCATTTATGCGTTATTAGACTAAATTGAATGAAAATATGTTAAAATGAGATTTATTTGAATATGTTAAGATCAAGAAACCAAGAAATTGGATTTAGATCGGGGAAAATCGAAAGTAGTTGAGTAGCCGATCAATTAGTCGACGACATCCGAAGAAAGTTTATAAGCAATTAGATATTAAAATTTCGGAATAAATGTTAGTTATATATGCTGAAATGGAAATATGATAAATGTATATATAGCTGAATGTGATATGTGTGAATTATATGTTAAATTAAGGCTTGGTAAGCTAGCTATTAAGGTGAAATGCTAATGTTAGTATTTGATTTGGTAATAATCTGTTTGGGGACAGCAGCAGTAAGGTGATTTTGGAAAATCGCCATAATTTGTAGGAGTTGAATTAGAAGCTGAGTGAATTATGTCATTAAAGCTTGAAGAGTCTATTTCTTACAAAAGAAACTATAAAAACAAAAGAGTTACCGATCTTGAGATATTTGAAGTATTGTGGGGCTGAGTCAAAATGACTACTAGATTCCCTGTTCTGTTTTTAGAAAATCATTATAAATTGTACAAAAATGATTATAAGATAAAATTTATATGCTTAGACTCCTTAATGAGTCTAGTTTCAAATGAGATCAAATACAACACATTTTGAATTCTGTAAAATGAGAAATTTTATTTGTAGTGAAGAGTGGTCAGAATAGTCAAACAGTGAAACAGGGGAAAATTTAAGAAAAATCTGGTATTGATTGGCCAAGCCTAAAATTCTGAAAATTTTATGGATGGAAGATATACGAGTCTATATTCAGGGAAAATTAACGGAAAGTGATTTGGAGTTTAGTAGCTCCAGTTATAAATAATTTAGTAACTACTGCTCAGGAAAACAGCTCGTAGTGAATATGTGATTTTGTTGTAAACATTAATGAAAATTTGCCAATGAATTATTTATTGATTATTATAAAGCTTACTATAATCTATGTGTGTGAAAGTCGGATCAATATATATATTATTCTGAAAGTAATACTTGAATAGTCGATTAATGACTATTTTAAATTTTGTTGAACTTAAGCTCAAGAGCAAAGGGGAACTAGATCCGATAAAGGGAAGGAAAAAGTAATTGAGCCATTGAAGTCGTTCGACAACATCTGAGGTAAGTCTTCGAGTAATGACCCTACTTGAATTATATTGAAATGATTAGTCATACTATGATGGATAGTCGAATGTGCATAGAGACTATGTTATAAAGCCAATTGAAATCATGCTCTTTGTGTGTGGCTATTGAGCCGAATTTGCAAGAATGATAAATGTCTTGTGTTTGAGTTTTGCTAACGAAAATGAAATACGAATGGGCCATGATTTATTGTTAAATGTGCATGGTTATTTGAATGATGTCCGGGCTTATATATGTTTGAGTATAATGTTATAATCATTTAGTGTGAATATGCTTGACAAGGATTGGCCATGGGAATGGTTAATCACCATCATCATTTGTGCTACTCATGCTAAAAGGGCTAGTTGAATCATGGAAACTATGAAATAGGTAAAGTCTACCTTAAAGGCAGATGCTGACAGCAGCAGTGATGTAGATTTGGAAAATCACTAAAAATAGTAGGAATGGAATTAAATAATGAATAAATTATGTAAACGAACCCTGATGAATTTATTTTCATAGGAAAGTAACGAAACGATCATATGGACAGTATGTTAAGAGATATTCAGGTTCTCGTGAGACAGGGCCAGAACGGTTTCTGGATTCCCTGTTCCGACTTTGGAAATTCATTATAAATTAACCAGAGATAATTAGGAGTCATACCATATATGTATAGATTCCTCTCTGAGTCTAGTTTCCATAGAAATAAACGGCATCAGCATTGAAGCTCTGTGCAGGGAGATATCCAAGTCGTAATGCGCAAAGGTCAGTGTAGTCGATCCCTGTAACATGGGGGACTTTGACTAATAAACTGTACTAATTGGCCTGACCAAAAATTCTAGAAAAAAATATGTAGATGGGCATATGAGTCTAGTTTCAGGGAAAAATCACGAAACTGATTTTCGAGTTGTGAAACTCAAGATATGATTTTTAAAGCGACTAGTATGCAGATTGGGAAGCGTCTGGGAAATATTTTTATAAGGGGTTTAAAGTCTGTTAACACCTCGTGTTCGACTCCGGTGTCGGTCTCGGGTTCGGGGTGTTACAAATGGTACTTTCGGCTTTTGCGACTTCGGCAAAGGTGCTGATGAATCGCAGGTTTGATGGACGGCTTTGGAGAAGAAAGTAGAGAAAAAGGAACAGGATAGGTGGAAGTTTCGGCTAGGGAGGAAAAGAGAGAAAAAGAAAAACCCTTGTGGTGCCTGAGCAGAAGAAAACGGCACCTCACAAAGCCCTAGGTGCCGAAATATTAACCTAAACCCTCTGCCGAATCTTCCTTCTTCAATTCCCTAAATTCGGCCAACTTTCAGTCTCTCACCCAATCCCTTAAATCTCTCCCCTTATCACTCCTTAATTCAAGCATTTAGTCTGATTCAAACTTTCCTTTAGCAGAATCCACTTGGACTCCAAAACTTACCCCTCCAGCACTTAAAAATAAATACATCTATTTGTCAACACTGGGAATCGATCCCATGCCTTCCCCAATGCTCCACACGCCACCTTTTTAGGAGCCTAGTGGCGTCACCCTTGCCACTCTACTAAGGCTCTTTTTGTGATGCCATTTACCCATAACTCTATACAAGGGCCATCTAGCCAGAACCCCTAACTCCTAAGTCCAAAAATTTAAAAATTCAACCGGGTTTTGGTCAACACATGGGCCTTCTGTAAGCCCATTTACCTACTCAAAACATTAATTTCACATCCAAATACAAAATTTTAAAATCTTTACAAAATTTTGAAAACCGCAAATATATCCGAAAATCAGGATGTTACATTTTATATCGTACGAACTTACCTCGAACGTAAAAATGACGAAGCTAATCGATTAATCGAGTACTTTGCTCTTGCCTCGATCTAAGTCCGAGTTCCTCCTTTCTTGATCTATATACAATCAAACTTAACTATTTTATTCATCAATACATTAAATTTAGTCCACAAACACATATTTGGGCATTTTTGCACTTTAGCCCAAAACTTTCACATTTCTTACAATTTAGTCCTTATTTCACAAATACACAAAATTACACAATTTCTTTCAAATGCATGCTAGCCGAATTTCTATAGATTTCATAATAGCCCGCATTTATCAATATTTCACACATTTAACCCCTAAATTTACACTTTTCTCAATTTAATCCTATTTAAGCATTTTTACTCAAAATCACTTAACAAAACTTGATAATCTATCATTTATCTTCCATTTTTCATCATCATCTAACACAAAGCTCACGGATTCATTAATGGCATTTTTCAAAATCACTAACACTTTCAAAAATTGAAGCATGGGCTATTTAAAATACAAAGCAACGATCTCAAAAACGTAAATATCATCAAAAATCGAGCAAAGAACATACCTCAATCTAGCTATCAAAGTGTCGAATGCACAAATGTAACACCCCAAACTCAGCCTAAACGTTATGGCCGAATCTGAAAAATCACATTGGAGTGCCTTTTTAAAACTTGCTCTTTGTTTATGAAAACCGTTTGGAAAACAAAAGCCTCTTTGTTAGAACTCTAGTCATTCTAGCCATTTTTTATCCATTTTAAGTTGTCATTACTTTTAAAACTCTGTTTGTTGCGGAAGCATCTCGAAGGAGTTGTGAAGATGTAGTGTTTTGAAAGCAGTTATCGTTTTGGAAAAACTGATCCATACCTTAACAGATATAAAACATAATAAACTAAATTCCCAATTTAAAAACTAAATAATTAAAGAGGCCTTATTACATAATTTAAAACCCAAAACAAAATTTAATAGAAATGAAATGCCAAAATTAAAGAAAACATGAGCTGTAGTGTGGCCATTTCCAAGTCCGTCGCAGCACCAAATCGTCAATAGCTAGGGATTACCTGCACAGTCAAAAAGAAATGGAGATTTTAAGAAAACTTAGTGTGTAACCCCTTTCATTCAATAGTATACCGCATACAGTAACAAACTGGGCCTGAGCCTTATTTAGAAATAGTGTAGAGTGGGCGTTAGCCCATAACAGTAACAAAGCAGTACAATAATGCAGCCGATCCCAATCCAACCAACACACTACTCCGTACCACCAACACACCATGTGGGGACAAAGTCGACCCACCCAGACAACACACCAGTATCGCAGCAAAGCTGCCAGTAATAATTTTGTAGCAAGGCTGCCAGTACAGTAACGCAGCAAAGCTGCCAGTATCAGTATATGTGGCGAAGCCACCAGTAACAATTTACTTCCTCCTTAACAGAATCCTAACCCTGTGCAGAATGTCATGTCATAAATCATACATGTATGTAGAATGTCATGCTCAAAATGAATAGTTACACCATAGCACAGATCAATCACTTACCCTCGAGGGGTAAAATAGTCATTCTACCCTATAGTGGTATTTTAGTGATTTTACCAATTTTGAGGTCCAGGTACTCCTATCGACCCATCAAAAGGTCTTCAGTTGCCCCGAGCGATTCGTACAACCATAACGAACCTAACAGTGTATATGGGCCCAAGGCCCAATATGTGGCCTAACTAGGGCCATATGCCCGTGTGGCCCATCAAGCCCAAAATTTATTGCGGCCATGTGAACTACACAGCCCAGTCTAGTAATTACCATATTTTGAAAAATTTATCCGTGTGAAGCCCACAAGCCCATTGGGCCCACACAGCCCATTTTCGCCCAACATGGCCCAGAACGGCCAAACCCATGAGAATGATCATGGCATCCCCTATTGTCTAACACCCATGTTTCATGGGCTCGGCTCGCCTCACAAGCGATCGCATGCTCATGTAGACTTAAATGTCGTATTTTCGGCTTTTCAGCATTTGCAGATTTACAGTTGGATGGGGGTGTGATTACACACCTTTTTGCTATAAGTGGGCAATTCTCCACAACTCCAACCTAGATTCAAACATACCCCACGTTAGACCTTAACCCAATAAGGTTACCAATCCCACAAACTACCAAAATGTCAACAATGCTAATGGTTGCCTACCTTGAATAGCGAACGATTGCTCTCTTTAATCGTTGATCGAAACTGCCTTCCAAGCCTGACAAAATCTATATAGTATTACTACCTTGTTAACTAAAACTATGATTTAAAAGATTAAGACCAAAAGATCAACCACTTACCACTACTTAGAAGTATTCGGCCTACAAGGGCACACTTCAGGATATAGTCCTACGAAAAATAGTTATGCCCCTAATAGAAAGGTGGATAGAAGATAGAATTAGAAAGGTAACTTATGCTGACAAGGGAGAAAGAGTATCAGTTCCTTACCCAAAATGTAGAGAGATTCGGCTCCACAAAAAAAAAAGAAAGCACAATCATCTAATAATGAAAACTGGATGAGATGAGAGGGAGAGAAGCAGTGATATTCGACCAAACTCAAAGAAGAGGAATAAAGAGAGTTGAGGGGAAATCGTGAATGCAGAAGAGAAGAAAAGAAAAGCCTACACTCGATCGAAAAAAGATGTTGAAGGCCGACAGAAAAGATAAGAACAAGGGGAGGTTCGGCCAAGATTTAGGATAAAGAAAGTGGTACACTTGAAGAGCCGCCTAGATAGTCAGAAATGCAAAAGTTCACATGTCACACCGCAAAATCGAGAAATGAGAAACAAGAAAAAAAAGCAGAAAAGGGTAGGACTAACGCAAAAGAGAGTACAAAAATCCCCAAAAGAATTCAGCAAGCCCCCAATCATCCTATGACCGATTTTTACACTAGAAGAGTCCCTCTTTTGGCAACAACCACCTCACACCTCAACTCCCATATTCTTCTCCTAAAATCTCTCACCTTCTCTCTCCCGAAATCCCTTAAACACCTATTCAAACCTTATTCAAACTCTCATGACCAATTCAACCTCTGAAATTCTTCTTGAAAGAATTCCCAAGTCACCTTCTCTTTCGGCACCACTGAAATTAATGTCTTCCACCAATGATAAGTCAAATCCTTCAACAATGATATAGAAGATTTCAATCACTCTTCAGGTGTACAAGATAACTCATCAAATACCCAAATAGAATTTTCGAGCCAAAATTCTACTTTTTCAGTGTCATCATCAACATTTTCCCTAAATTCTTCGGCCCCTTGCTTGTAGATTCGGTCAACTGGAGATCTATGGAATTTCATCCGATCCATAACTGAAGGCATCTGGGATATAGGTTGAGAAATCGGGGGTGGTGGGGAGGTTGTTGAGCAGTCGGGTTTGTATGAACAAACTCTGTATACCAAGTATTCATCTTTGGGAGAAAGGCTTCCTGAGCCCTTTCTCCTCCTCCTTGTCCAACAGTAGAAGATTGATTTTCATTCGGCACCACCCCTTCAGTAGCAGCTGGAGTATTGCTCTCTGCATCATCAGCCACAGTTGGAACGGGATCCATTTACTATAAAAAAATCATTTAAAAAGGTCAGGAGTTGTCACACTATCACAATATATAAATATGACATGTATAGCAAAATCTGTACTTACACCACATTAGTCCGAGAACCGACTAAACCTACTCTGATACCACCAAATGTAATGCCCCCATACCCGAGACCGTCGCTGGAGTCAAGCACGAGGTGTTAACGGACTTAATTCATTAATTAAACAGCTCAAACAATTTATTTTAGAATTTCCAGAAAAGATGGCTAACTGCATCACAGTCACTAAAAAATTTATATCTCGAGTTACAAAACTCGAAATCCAATTCCGTAAAATTTTCCTAAAACTATACTAATATATCTACTTACGAATTTGTTTCTAGAATTTTTGGTCAGGCCATTTAGTACAGTTTATTAGTTAAAGTCTCCTCTATTTCAGGGTTCAGCTACTCTGACCCCTGTGTATTACGAATCAGATATCTCCCTATAAAGAGTTTCAATGACTATGCTGTTTGTTTCTCATAAAATTAGACTCAATAATTATTTCATACATGTAAGGTACAACTCCTATTTGTGTTTGTACAATTTCTGGTGAATTTTTAAAATCAGAACAGGGGATTCAGAGATCGCTCTGACCCTGTTTCACTAAAACTTAAATATCTCATAAAATATAACTCATTTACCTGTTTCGTTTCTTTCATATGAAAATAGAGCTTCGATTCCATAACTTATTCATCATTTAATTCCATTTCTACTATTTTTAGTGATTTTTCAAATTCACGTCACTGCTGTTGTCTGATTCTATTTTGTGGCCAATTTTACCTTTCCAAGGATTTTCATGGTTTAGTTAAGACATAAAGCATACATGTTATCATATATAAACCTGATTAGCCATTCCAATAGCTAATCATTCTTAAACATTTCCATTCCATCCATGGGCCATATCGTAAGATTATACACACAAAATGATTGGAATGCTATACATGCCATATTTCCAAAAATTTCAAGTCATTATACTGTGATTGTCCAGTGATAGAGTGAGCGTGCCTTTGACCATCCCGATTTCCAAATTGAATTATCAAAACTACAAAGAATGAAAAGGAGGGAGTAAGCATAGATGCTTAGTAAGTCCACATGCAAATAACAAATAACTTAACAAAGTAATTATACCAACCAACATTAGCACAATATTACCAAAACATATATAACATTTCTATTCATCATTCATCATCTTACCATATTATTGTTGTCGTATCAAGTCTCAACCCGAGGGTTAAGTACATACTTGTCCAAAGTTCCCATTCCACAACACTTACAAATACGTCACTTGCATCTTGAGTATTCTTCCATTTCACTAGAATTTTACCCGTTGAACACATCGGAATATAACTCGGATACTTGGAAAGTTTGCACATATGTGCCAAATATGTAGCCAAGCTACCATGTAACCCACCCATAAGCGAACTCGAACTCAACTCAACGAGCTCGGATGCCTAGTTACACCTCACGAACTCAGACTCAAGTCAACGAGCTCAGACATTTGCATCCATAAGTGAACTCGGACTCAAATCAATGAGCTCGGATGCCCAAATATCCAAAATCTATTCCTAAGGTTCAACGGGACTTTCCTCGTTCATACTCCTTTACCATTCTCCTTGGAAAACCAATGACGATACTTCGATAGTCTTTCACATTTTTCACATAATTCATAATTTTTTTGCATGTTGTCCAACAATGACCACAAAGCATAGAATTGCATGATAACAATCATAATATCGTATAAATATCATTAAATGATTTAAAATAATGGTTATATTACAATATATACATATGAACTTACCTCAATACAAAATGAGAATAGTCGAGCCTGCTCCTCGTAAACTTTATTTTTCCCCCGATCTCGACTCGAATCTCTTTTCTCTTGATCTATAATACCAAATTAATTTATTTAATACACACATTCATCAAAACATCCCCTAGAACGAACTTTGGCAAAATTACCATTTTGCCCCTAAACTTTCACATATTTACACTTTTTCCCCAAGGCTCGTAAATTAAACCTCATCCTATTTTCTTATGTTTTATGACATGCTGGTCATTTTTCCCTTCTATAGCAACATCAAATTCACACTCTAACATGTACTTATGAATATTAGGTATTTTTACCGATTATGTCATTTTACTCGTTTTTACGAAAAAATCACTTAGCAAAAGTTGTTACAATCTCAAACTTCATAGTCTACCATAAAACATCAAAATTCATACATATCATCCGTGGGTAAAATTTTAAATATAAACCCTATCTCAAAATATTGGTAGAAATAGGTAAACCGAGCTACGAGGATTTCAAAAATGTAAAGAATGTTAAAACGGGCATAGAAATCACTTACAATCAAGGCTTAAAAGTGTTGAAACCCTAGCTATGGTGGAGAGAAAAATTCAGCAGCAACTTATGGAGAAGATGATCATTTTTTTGTTATTTTTCCCATTTTATTTCATTTAATATCCAAATGATTAAAATGCCCTTCCTTACTAAACTTTCAAAAATTCCATCCATGTCCAATTTTTGTCCATAAACTTAGAAATTGGTCAAATTGCTATTTAAGACCTCCTAATTAATATTCAAAGTAATTTCATACTAGAAACTTCTAGAATGCAAGTTTTGCAACTTATTCAATTTAGTCCCTAACTTCAAAATTAAGCACTTATGCATAAAATTTCTTCACGAACTTTTCACACAATCATGCAATCATATCATAGACCTCAAAATAATCATAAAATAATTATTTCTATCTCAGATTTTGTGGTCCCAAAACCACTATTCTAATTAGGCCCTAATTCGGGTTATCACAAAAAGGCTATGGATCAGCTGACTTTTAGGAGATTAATTAAGTTAGAGATAAAGGTCAGAGATGAGTTGGAGAGTGTGCTCAATCATGAGGAACTGCTATGGAGATAGAAGGTGAGGTGCGATTGGCTCTAGTTCGGGGATCGTAACACCAGCTTTTTCCATAGTCACACGCTGCAAAGGAGGAAAGCGAATCACTTTATGGCCTTACGTATTAGCAGTGGGTAGTGGAGTGCGGATCAGTTGGTTCTCAGTGATGAGGCTGCCATGTTCTTTGAAAATTTGTATGGTGAAGCTCCTTCTCCCAGGCCTAACCTTCCTGCAGCTATCTTCCATCGTCTTAAGGGAAATGAAATTGATTATCTTAGTAAGCCAGTTTTGAATGATGAAATTAAGAAAGCCCTGTTCAACATGGCTCCACTAAAGGCACAAGAAAGTGATGGTTTGTAACACCCCTCACCTGAATCCGACGCCGGGATAAGGTTCGAGGCATTACCGGGCCTTTACACTTGTAACACACAATTTGGGTTACAATTTTTTGCTCAAATTTAAAACCTTTCAACCACGAATATCTCATCCCTTATATAGGCCAACATACCTAGAGATAGCGCAGTTTGTCGGGCACATTCGATAAACCTTGGGCTCCTCAGAAAATTTTCCTTATCTTAAAATGTTACACACTCGTGCGGATGGCCCGTGTGGACTCACACACCCATGTGGCTTGGGGTACGCCCATGCCCTTAGTCCGTGGGCAACACTGACCTTTACACACGGCCATGTCACAAGCCCGTATGGCTTGCCCGCGTTCAATACTGACTTTGGGATTCAGCTATGGCATACACCTGTGTGACCTACCTGTGTCCTATACTAACTTAAAATTTTAAGTGCAGGGGACACACGGCCATAGCACACACCCCTGGGCGGGAGTCTTGTGTCACACATGGCCTAGGCACACGCTCGTGTGTCTAACCATGTAGACCCTAATAGGCTATTTTCCAAGCCTTTAGTCATCCCTTTCTACTACTTAGGCTTAGTGGTTACCAAATTCAAAGTAAAACATAGTTATACACTTGTAGATGGTCTTGATAAAGCTTTTTATATGGAAACCTCATATCATTGGTTTCATACGTGAAAGGTTATTTCCCATTTTATACTTATGGGTTTCCATGTTATCATAACGCATTCAAAATTTGGTTCGTTTTGGTAACTCATTGCCAATTATAGCAACCCTTCATATAAGAGTATAAATATGCATAGATTTGTAGGTCATGGCCTACTTCAATTAAGCCAAATCCAATGGCCAAATACAAAAAGATAGATACATTTTTACATGGCTTCATTTGGAAAATCAGATGACACATATAACAAAATACTCAAAAATCCTATACATGCCATTGAACAAAATAGAAATGTCTTTATACCAAAGCTTGACTAGTTGATAGTGTGTTAACTCTCCAATCGTCTTCCAGTCCTTATGAGTCACGAGCCCTATGAGACAGAGAAAAAGAGAGGGGTAAGCATTTTCATGCTTAGTAAGCTCGAACAACCGGAAAGTAAACTTACTGAGTAATTAGTAACATCCATATTTAAATCATGAAATCATCAATTGTGAAATGATTTCCTATCACATGCACTCAATCAATGAGTTAGTAACATAACAAAGCGTCATGTAATTTATGTAGATGAGCTCATCATTCATTATCTTATTAACATACATCAAATTAATCCCGTTCAATTTCTAGGAAATCTCGATGGAATACCCATTATCCATCAATTCTTACGAATGATCATTTCATATATATGCACTCCCGCGAACCTCACATCCTATGGCGGGATTACTAGTCCAGGCTAAATTCCACATATCATGAACTCATAAGGTGATGTCAAGATTACCAGTCCAAGCTAAATCCCTATAACGACCTTAATGAGCTCGGATCTGAATTACCAGTCCAGGCTAAATTCAGATCCTATATCGGATTACCCGTCCAGACTAAATCCATAATGCGCACATATTCTTCAGGAGGCTCGATCATTCAAGGAACACCCGTCCGGGCTAGATCCTTTTCATACTTGAGATCACGAATTAATCGTCCAAGCTAAATCCTTACTGCAACACATGCAGGATCTCAATTTGCATGTCAATCAGGGTTATCCATTGAATTCCCTTTTTTAACCTCAACCGAGACATTTTTCACATGTTACCATCAAATATGCATTTCTGTGATATTTCATGCCAATAATAAATGCAATCATCATGCATTCAAATATCATACAATTATTCATATTAGGGGTTTACTTTAAGTTATCCGAACTTACCTGGTATTCATTTCAGAGTTGTGTTTCAGTTATTCTGAAACCTTGCGTTTACCTTGATCAACCTCCGGAATTTGTTCTTCGGGGTCTATATCCACAAAATTAACTCATTAATACACTACATTACACATTTCAAGTTTAATATCTACCCCCGATCCAAATGACCGTTTTGCCCCTAACCTTTCACATTTTTACGATTTAGTCCCTAGGCTCGTATAATGAAACACATGCAATTTCTGCCTTACCCAAGCCTAGCCGAACACTTTTCCTTCTTATGGTAGCCCACATTTTTCATTATTATCACATCCTACAACACATTTTACAACTTTTTCAATCAAAATACAAGCAACTCATGCATGGTTAAATTTTTAAACATGAACCCTAGCATGAAATATGGGTAGAAATGAAGAGAACATGCTACCGGGATTCTAAAAATACAAAGAATATTAAAAACGGGGCTTGGGAGCACTTACTATTGAGCTTGAAATGTTTGGAAACCCTAGCTATGGTGACAAGAGAATTTCGGCAGCATGGAGAAGAAAAATGGCTGATTTTAGCTTGATTTTTCCCATTTTATTTCATTAAAAAGCCAAATGACCAAAATGCCCTCATGCCCTTTCTTTAAAATTTCATCCATGCAAGCCCATTTTTGTCCAAAAATTTAGAAATTGGGAAAATTACTCTCCGAGTCATTCTAATTCATAACCCAAGGCAATTTCATACAAATTGCTTCTAGAATTCAAGTTTTGCAATTTATTCAATTTAGTCCCTAATTTCTAATTGAACACCTTACTCAAAGAAGCATATTCTCATATTCTAGACCTCATAGTAATCATAAATTAAATATTTTGATGTCAGATTTGTAGTCTCGAAACCACTATTTTGATTAGGCCCTATTTTGGGAATTTACATTTCACCCCCTCTTAGGGACTTTCGTCTTCGAAAGTCTTACTAGTGAACAGATTCGGATAATGGCCTCTCATGGTTTCTTCTGGTTCCCATGTACCCTCTTCTACACCATGTCGATGCCATAAAACTTTTACTAAAGCCAACTATTTGATCTCACGAGCCAATATCTTAACTGGTTCCTGTCCATAGGTCATGTCCGATCGAATTTCAATCTCAGTCAGCGAAATCATGTGAGAAGGGTCTGATTGGTATCACCTTAACATAGATATGTGGAACACATCGTGAATCTTTTCCAGTTTGGGTGGCAATGCTAAACGATAAGCAAATGGTCCAAGTCATTCAGTGATTTCATATGGTCCGTTAAATCGCGGACTCAATTTGCCTTTCCGACCAAATCTCAATACCTTTTTCCATGGAGATACTTTCAAGAATACTCTATCTCTAACTTGGAACTCAATTTCTTTTCTTTTTAGATCAGGATAAGACTTTTGCCTATCTGATGCCACTTCTAAACAATGTCGTATCACTTTAACTTTCTCTTCAGTTTCTTTGATCAGATCAACTCTATGAATCTGATTTTCCTTGAGTTCTGTCCAATACAATTGAGTTCAGCACTTCCTGCCATATAAGGCCTCATAAGGCACCATCTTCAAACTTGTTTAAAAACTGTTGTTGTAGGCAAATTCTACCAACGGTAGGTATTTTTCCCAGCTACCCTAAAATTTGAGGATTCAACATCGAAACATATCCTAAAGAATCTGAATCATCCGCTCAGACTGAGCATCAGTCTGAGGGTGAAAAGCTGTGCTAAAGCTCAACTTCGTACCCAAGGCTTCTTGTAACTTCTTCTAGAATCTCGAAGTGAACCTCGGGTCTCTGTTTGAAATAATCGATAGTGGTACTCCATGTAATTTTACTATCTCAGAAATGTACAAGTCAGCCAATCTATCGAGGGAATAATTTGTCCTTACCGGAATAAAATGAGCTGACCGTCAAATTGTACACTATAACCCATATGGCATCTTTCTTTTTCGGAGTCAAAGGTAATCCTGTCACGAAGTCCATGGTAACTCTGTCCCACTTCCATTCGGGGACCATTACAGGTTGTAACAGACCTGAAGGCACTTGATGTTCAGCTTTAACTTGCTGACATACCAGGTATTTCGATACAAATTCAAAAATATTTATTTTCATGCCGTTCCACCAGTACATCTTCTTTAAATCATTGTACTTCTTGGTACTTCCCGGGTGAATAGACATACGACTGTTATGTGCTTCTTACAAAATATTCTGAATAAGCTCATTGTCCTTGGGTACACAAACCCTATCTTTAAACATCAAACATCCATCAGAACCAATCCGAAAATCTGATTCAATACCTGACTCACATTGAGTTCTTTTAGCTTGCAAGTCATCATCATTAGTTTGAGCATCATAGATTTCTTGAAGGAATGTTGGCCTAGCCTCTAGCTCAGCCAAGACTGAACCATCATCGAGCAATGCCAAACGAGCATCCATGGCCCTTAATGTAAACAAGGATTTTCTGCTCAACGAGTCAGCGACCACTTCGCCTTTCCCGGGTGATAGTCAATAATCAGTTCGTAATCTTTGATTAACTCTAGCCACCTCCGCTGCCTCAAATTTAATTCTTTTTGAGTCATCAAATACTTAAAACATTTGTGGTCAGTGAATATGCGGCAAGTCTCACCATATAAATAATGCCTCCAAATTTTCAAAGCAAAAACGATGGCGGCAAGTTCTAGGTCATGTGTAGGATAGTTCTTCTCATGCAGCTTCAAATGTCATGAAGCATAGGCTATTACCTTGCCATCTTGCATAAGTACACAACCCATTCCATTTGAGGACGCGCCACTGTAGACTACAAATTCTTTTCCCGATTCAGGCAATACTAAAACAGGAGCTTCAGTTAATAGTGTCTTTAACTTCTCAAAACTTTGTTGACAGTTTTCCATCTATTTGAACTTAACGTCTTTCTGTAGCAACCTCATCATTGGAGTTGCTATCATGGAGAATCCTTTTGCAAACCTCCGATAGTAATCAGCTAAGCCCAAAAAGCTTCTAACCTCAGTTACATTCTTATGTAGTTTCCATTCGACGATAGTAGAGATCTTACTTAGATCAACATGCCTTCACCCGAAACAATATGCCCAAAAATTTGACTTCCTGGAGCCAAAACTCACTTTTGCTAAACTTAACATAAAGTTTCTTTTCTCACAAATTTTGGAATACAATTCTTAGGTGCTTCGCATGCTCTGTCTCATCTTTGGAATAAATCAAGATGTTGTCAATGAACATAACGACAATCTTATCCAAATATGGCCAAAAGATCCTATTCATTAAGCCCATAAACACAGCTGGTGCATTCATCAGTCCAAACGGCATGACAAGAAATTCATAATGGCCATACCTCGCTCTGAAAGCTGTCTTGGGTACATCCAAGTCTTTAACTCGCAGTTGATAATAACCAGATCTCAAGTTTATCTTAGAGAACACGGTGGCTCCTCTTAACTGGTCAAACAAATCATCGATCCTTGGTAAGGGATACTTATTCTTGATAGTTACCTTGTTCAGTTACTAGTAATCGATACATAACCTCATTGAACCATCTTTCTTCTTTACGAACAATACGGGGGCACCCCAGGGTGAAAAACTTGGTCTAGTGAATCCTTTATCCGTCAACTCTTCCAACTGTGTTTTCAACTCCTTCAGCTCGGTAGGTGCCATTCTTTACGGAGCAATAGAAATGGGAGTTGCCCCTGGCACCAATTCAATACTGAACTCTATCTCCCTTTCAGGAGGTAATCCGGGTAATTCTTTCGAAAACACATCTGGGTACTCACATACTATTGGCATGGACTCGATCTTCAGCTCTGTTTCCTTAGTGCTTAGTACAAATGCAAGGTAGGCTTCATATCCTTTCCTCATATATCTCTGAGCAACTATTTTCGTGATTACAATCGGCAGCGAACCCAATTCTCTTGATTCGACCCGTATAATCTTACTATTCGGACATTTTAACTTAATATACTTACTACCACAATTCACAGTTACATCATGAAGGGCTAACCAATCCATACCAAGTATTACCTCAAATTCATCAAATGGTAACAACATAAGGTTAGCTGAGAAACAATGACCTTGAATTGTCAAAAGACAATTCTTACAAATTTGATCAACTAGGACCGACTTGCCTAATGGGTTTTCCACTCTAATAATATCTTTCGTATGTTCAACAGGTATGTTCATACTAGACACCAATCTCATGCAGATATATGAATACATCAACCCTAGGTCAATCAAAGCAACAACACTTGTATTAAAAAGAGAGAAAGTACCCATAATAACATCAATAACAGCGGCTTCCTCTCGAGCATGTATCGCATATGTTCTTGCTGGGGCTCGAACCTCTGATTTTACAACGTCTTTAGTCAGGACTCGACTGCCACTAGCACTCCCAGGGTATCTCAGAGGTCTACCTCATGGAATGGAAGCACTCGACTTCGGAGCTATTTCCACTTCTTTTTCAGCTCGTTCCGAGCAGTCTCTGAGAAAGTGATCAAGAGAACCACATCTGAAACACGTGTCACTCTTCATTCGGCACTCTCCAAAGTGAAATTTGTTGCAACTCTTACACTTAGGCTTCTGATCATCTACACTCCCCACACTAGTCACCATCGGGGAGGAAGACTTCTGACTTCGTCGTTTAGAGCTTCTCGCCCTACTCGAATATCCTACCGATGAAGTAGAGCGCTCATGCTGGCTCCTTGCTTTCTTCGTGGAAAACGAGAGTGTTTTACTGCCAGACCTCTTGCTCGTAACTCGAGCCTCTCTTTTTGCTTGTTTTCTTTCATTATTAATTTTTTCAGCCTTCTTGGCCCGATCAGTCAATGCAGCAAACTCCCGTATTTCAAGGATTCTAATCAACAACTTGATTTCCTCATTCAGACCTTCCTCGAAGTGTTTACACATTTCTGACTCAGTTTGGACCCATTTAGTTGCATACTGGCTTAGTCGTACGAACTCTCTCTCGTATTCCGCTATAGTCTTGTTCCCTTGTTTGAGTTTCAGGAACTCCTTTCACTTCAAGTCCAAAAATCATTGACTAATATATTTCTTCCTAAACTTTGCTTGGAAGAAATCCCAAGTAATATTTTCCTTCAGCACTACCGAGGATACGGTCTTTCACCAATGGTATGTAGTGTCCTTCAAAAGGAACACAACACATTTCAAACATTCCTCGGGTGTGCACGATAAATCATCTAGCACCCATGTAGTATTTTCGAGCCAGAACTCAGCTCTTTCAGTGTCATCATCAACTTTCGCTTTGAATTCCTCAGCCCCATACTTTCTAAGCTTATCTACAGAGGCTTTATCGATTCTCACTAGTGCCATACCTCGTGGTACATCCTCATCAGATTAGCTAGGGGGCGGGGCAGGTCTTGGTATATTGGGGTGATTTTTCAGGTAATCCCCAAACCATTCATCCATCATATCAAAGAAGGCAGCTCGGGCCTCTTCCTGGCCTTCTAACATCAGCCTTCTACCACTACTAGATGCAGCTCACTGTACGAAAGCTGGAGCATTGCTCTCGGCTCCCTCGAACTCATCTTGTGCTTGATTGGAAGACATTTACTATATTCAAAACAATTTAAACAATTAGGAGATGTCACACTATCAACATTTGAATAATGGCATGTATAGCGAACTTTAACATCCTCTATGGCAGTCCTAGAACTGACTAAACCGTAGCTCTGATACCACTAAATGTAACACCTCTCACCTAAATCTGACGCCGGGATAAGGTTCGAGGCATTACCGGGGCTTTACACTTGTAACACATTATTTGGGTCGCAATTTTTTGCTCAAATTTAAAACTTTTCAACCACAAATATCTCATCCCTTATATAGGCATTCGAGGCCTATAAAATACCTAGAGGCAGTGCGGGACAAATTAGGGCATGTTCGATAGACCTTGGGCTCCTCCAAAAATTTTCCTTATCTTAAAGTGTCACACGCTCGTGTGGATGGGCCGTGTAGACTCACACGCCCATGTGGCTTGGGGTATGCCCATGCCCTTAGTCCGTGGGCAACACTGACTTTTAAACACGGCCATGCCACACGCCTGTATGGCCTGCTCGTGTTCAATACTGATTTTGGGACACGTCTATGGCACACGCCTGTGTGACCTACCCGTGTCCTATACTAACTTAAAATTTTAAGTGGAAGGGACATACAGCCATAGCACACACCAATGGGAGGGAGCCATGTGTCACACACGGCCTAGACACACACTCGTGTGTCTAACCATGTGGACCTAATAGGCTATTTTCCAAGTCGTTAATCATCCCTTACTACTACTTAGGCTTAGTGATTACCAAATTCAAGTAAAACATAGTTATACACTTGTAGATGGTCTTGATAAAGCTTGTTGTATGGAAACCTCATATCATTGGTTTCATACGTGAAAGGTTATTTCCCATTTTATACTTATGGGCTTCCATGTTATTGTAACGCATTCAAAATTTGGCTCGTTTTGGTAACTCATTTCCAATTATATAAACCCTACATATAAGAGTATAAATAAGCATAGATTTGTAGGTCATGGCCTACTTCAATTAAGCCAAATCCGATGGCCATATACAAAAAGATAGATACATTTTTACATGCCTTCATTTGGCAAATCAGATGACATATATAACAAAATACTCAAAAATCCTATACATGCCATTGAACAAAATAGAAATGTCTTTATACCTAAGCTTGACTAGTTGATAGTATGTTGACTCTCCAATCGTCTTCCAGTCCTTATGAGTCCACGAGCCCTGTGGGACAGGGAAAAAGAGGGGAGTAAGCATTTTCATGCTTAGTAAGCTCGAATAACCGGAAAGTAAACTTACCGAGTAATTAGCATACATCCATATTTAAATCATGAAATCATCAATTGTAAAATGATTCCCTATCACATGAGTTAGTCATATAACAAAGCGTCATGTAATTTATGTAGATCAGCTCATCATTCATCATCTTATTGACATACATCAAATTAATCCCATTGAATTTCTAGGAAATCTTGATGGAATACCCATTATCCGTTAATTCTTACGAATGATCATTTCACATATATGCACTCCCGCAAACCTTGAATCATATGGCGGGATTACCAATCTAGGCTAAATCCCCCATATCATGAACTCATAAGGTGATGTTGGGATTACCAGTCCAGACTAAATCCCTATAACAACAAACACCCTTAATGAGCTCGGATCTAAATTATCAGTCCAGGCTAAGTTCAAATCCTATATCGGATTACCCGTCCAGACTAAATCCATAATGCACACATATTCTTCGGGAGGCTCGATCATTCAAGGAACACCCGTCCAGGCTAAATCCTTTTCATACTTGAGATCACGGATTACCCGTCCAAGCTAAATCCTTATGCAACACATGCAGGATCTCAATTCGTATGTCAATTAGGGTTATCCATCGAATTCCTTTTTTAACCTCAACCGAGACATTTTTCACATGTTACCATCAAATATGCATTTCTATGATATTTCATGCCAATAATAAATGTAATCATCATGCATTAAAAAATCATACAATTATGCATATTAGGGTTTTACTTTATGTTATTTGAACTTACTTGGTATTCGTTTCGGAGTTGTGTTTCAGTTATTCTGAAACCTTGCGTTTACCTCGATTAACCTCCAAAATTTGTTCCTCGAGGTCTATATCCACAAAATTAACTCATTAGTACAGTACATTATGCATTTCAAGTTTAATATCTACCCCCGATCCAAATGCCCGTTTTGCCCCTAACCTTTCATATTTTTACAGTTTAGTCCCTAGGCTCGTATAATGAAACACATGCAATTTCTACCTTACCCAAGCCTAGTCGAACACTTTTCCTTCTTATGGTAGCCCACATTTTCCATTATTATCACATTCTACCACACTTTTACAACTTTTGCAAAAAGGTCCCTATAAGGGTTTTTCTTGAAAATCACCTAGGAAAAGATGTTTAACACACATTCAAATTTCATATTCCTCCATAATCCATCAAAATAAAAGCAACTCATGCATGGGTAAATTTTTAAACATGAACCCTAGCATGAAATATGGGTAGAAATGAAGAGAACAAGCTACCAGGATTCCAAAAATACAAATAATATTAAAAACGGGGCTTGAGAGCACTTACTATTGAGCTTGAAATGTTTGAAAACCTTAGCTATGGTGACAAGAGAATTTCGGCGGCATAGAGAAGAAAAATGGCTGATTTTGGCTTGATTTTTTCCATTTTATTTCATTAAAAAGCTAAATGACCAAAATAACGTCATGCCCTTTCTTTAAAATTCATCCATGCAAGCCCATTTTTGTCCAAAAATTTAGAAATTGGGAAAATTACTCTCCAAGTCCTTCTAATTCATAACCCAAATCAATTTCATACAAATTACTTCTAGAATTCAAGTTTTGCAATTTATTCAATTTAGTCCCTAATTTCCAATTGAACACCTTACTCAAAGAATTTCTTCATGAAACTTTAACAAATGCATAGTATCATATTCTAGGCCTTATAGTAATCATAAATTAAATATTTTGGTGTCAAATTTGTGGTCCCAAAACCACTATTCTGACTAGGCCCTATTTTGGGATGTTACATGGTTGCCATGCGCTTTTTTTCCAGAGTCAGAAGGATTTAGTGGGAGGAGAGGTTTGTGAGTGGGTCCAAGGAATTTTTCCTGGTACTAGAATTGAAGAGGCTCTCGACAATACCCTTATCATGTTTGTCCCGAAGAAGGATTGTTCGGAGGACTTCAGTTATTTTCAGCCAATTATTGTGTGTTCCGTTATGTATAAGCTGGTGATGAAGGCGATCGCTAATAGATTTAAAGTGGTGTTTCTGAACTTTATATCTCTGGAGCAAGTAGGATTTATTACTTGTAGAATCATTTCTGATAATATCATCATTACACAAGAAGTCATACATTCGATGCATAATAAGAAAGATGATAGGAAATGGATGGCTATTAAGCTGGGATACCTGATTTTATCAAGAAGGTAATTATGGATGCTATTTCCTCTTCTATCATGTAGATTCTTTGGAATAGAGTTCTCTCAAGTCTTTTAAGCCGTTACGAGGGGTTAGCTAGGGGTGTCCCCTATCGCCCTATCTTTTCGTCCTTTGTAAGGATTTGCTAAGTCACTTGATTAGTTCAGACATCACAGCCAGTAGATGGAGTCCTATTAATTTATCCAGATCGGGACTAGCGTTATCTAATCTCTTCTTTCCTGATGATCTCGTCATTTTCGGTAAGGTAGAGATGAATCAAGCCCAAGTCCTCAAGGAAATCCTTCAACACTTTTGCGACTTTTCTGGTCATAAGATTAGTACAAGGAAGAGTAATATATATTTTTCTAAAGGAGTGGATCCTAGTGTTTGTGATCAGATCAGTTAATTTTTTGGGCTCCAGAAAGTTTCTAACCTTGGAAGATATTTGGGGGTACCTCTTCTGCACGACCGGGTTACTAGGAGCACTCTGAATTTTGTGGTGGACAAACTAAGGTGCAAAATCCAAAATTGGGAAGCTAGGAAACTTTCCTTTGCAGGTAGGGTCACTCTTGCTCAATCTATTCTTCTTACTATTCCTAACTATTTCATGCAGTCCTTGGCAGTTCCTAAGGGAGTTTGTGATGAGATTGAGAAGATTGCTAGATAGTTTATTTGGGGAAGTTCAACTGATAATACTAAAATTTTTTTGGTTGGATGGGACACCTTTTAGATCAGAATAATTCATTCCTTATGAAAATTTGGTTTAACCTTGTCTCTCGTAAGGATGCTTTATGGGTACGAGTTCTTTGCTCTAAATATGGGTGGAAAAATCAGCTTCCTGATTCTATTCATAGAAGTAACTTCTCCTATTTATGGAGATCTATCTCTAAGGTGTGGCCCCTTTTTTGTGAGAATCTTATGTGGTCAGTAGGGAATGGCTCTTTAATCTGGGGTTAGAAAGATAATTGGATACCTGATGTTGGGCCTCTTTTTTCTTATGTTTCTGCTCATGATAGACTTAATTTGGATAGTATTCTGAAGGATTGGGTGCTTTACGATGGCTCCTGGAATATTGATATGCTTCGTATTTGGTTGTCTGAGGATGTAATTAGATGAATCGTTAGCATTCCTCCTCCGCATCCGGTGGGGGGTGAGGATAGAATCATTTGGGCTCATTCTGGATCAGGATCCTTTTATTTTCATAGTGCTTAGTGGTCCTTAAAGGAAAAGTCTTGGAGTCCTGAAGATAGCATTTGGAAGCTTATTTGGAAGTATCAAGGCCCTCAAAGGTTGCATCCTTTCCTTTGGATTGTGGCTAAATGGAGACTTTTTACTAATTCTGAAAGGGCCAGAAGAGGCATTGGACAGAGTAGTGAGTGCCCACAGTGCGATTATGCCAATAAAGATATTATACACGTACTCCGTGATTGTTCGAAGGCTAAGAAAGTGTAGAAGCTTATTGTTCCTATAGAGAAGTAAGCCAGGTACTTTTCTGACCTTTTTCATATTTGGTTTTCAACTAATCTTTGTTGTCAGCTTAAGTTACAGGATAATGGAATTACTTGGTCGTGCCTCTTTGGATTAATTGCCTGGAGAATTTGAAAGAATAAGAATCTTTTCATCTTCCAAAATATTGATTGGACTGCCCAAGATGCCATCAAATCGTCTCTCAGTTGGACTCAACATTTGGAATCTTTTCTGCTTGGAACCAAGAATGGATCTAGGAATTTAAGATTCACCACCATTGCTCAGAAGATTGGGTGTCCTTATCTACGGATGGAGCAGTAACCAGATCCTTCGGGAATGCCTCAACGGGTGGAGTGGTTCGTGACCGGGATAGACATTGGATCCTGGGGTTCACACATATATAGCCATATATTCACCTTTTGAAGCAGAACTTTGGGGTATTCTTGATGGCATCCTCATACTTTTAAATAAAGGGTATAAGAGAGTCAGGATCCAGACGGACAATATGGAAGTGGTTAGAGCCTTAAATATGGAAGAAAATGTGGACTCCGGCATTACCTTGCTTAGAAGAGTCAAAAGAATTTTACGTTCTAAAGGACAGTGAGAAATCATTTATGTTCCTAGAGAGTATAACCTAGTTGCTGACAAGCTAGCGAACATCAGCCTCTCTTGGCAGACCTCCCTCTAGATTTTTGAAGTCCCTTTAGCTTATCTTAAAGTCTTTTAAAGTTGTCTTCCTGTTCATGTTCTTTTCACCAATTTTTTTTAATTCATGTTAGGTTGATTGCATTTCGTCTTCTTAATTTATTAAAATTGTGTTTGTGTTGTTATAGGCCTATGTAAGATGTTTGATTAAGTAAAACCATGACTAAGTTATTCTTGCATTACAATTGTAAGGCAACTAATGAATTAATTATTTAAATGGATTGAAATTGTAATTAATTGACATGTTACTTAATCAGTGCATGTTTAATCATCTAAGGTAGCTAAGGTTAAATTAGCAACGGTATTGAGCGATACAATTGCCTTGCATAACTTTCAAGACTATTTTGATTAAACTGTTTCAAGGTAGAAATACATTGTTACCTCACGTAATCTTTTATGTGCTTATGTGATTAAATTAATTGTTTGAATTGGCATAGAGATATGTACAAGAGATTATTTTAATTTCATAAGTATGTATGTGCATTAACACATTTGCCTGTTTGTTTAATCGGTTCAATTGACATAGAGATATAGTTAAGAGATGAATGGTTTTTTATAGGTGAGTATGTTCATAAGTTAGCAAATTACCGAGTTGCCGTGAATTTATTCTTAACAACATAAACATGAGTTTAGTAATTCTAAGTTAAGAAATATAACAAATCTGACACAATTATGTCACCTTGATTAAAATAAGTTTTTGAAATCGTGCATTAGAACTTTATTTTATTTTATTTACTTTACTTTGTTTTATGGTTTTTAATCACGTTTCAAATCAAAATATTTTATCTACCAAAGTGTTTTAAATTACATTCATAAAATAATTCTTTTCACAGTCCCTGTGGGTACGATAACTCGACATTTAATTGTCACTTTATTACTTGTTGCGATTGTGTACACTTGCACATTTCCATCATTCCGGAAGTGGCGTTTCTATTTTGAGCAAGGTTTCTTGTTTAGAGATGAATCATACATGGGATATTATGAATCTGTGTCCTCCATAGTAGAAAAGCATGGGTGAAACATTTTCTGTTTACACCCTGAGGACGTTTTAGGAAAAATTGTTTGAGAATTTTATGCCCATGTGAGTTCTCCAGATTCCCCTTTTATGTAGGTAAGGGGCACTTCTGTTCTTTTGTATGAAGACCATATTAATGCATAGTTTGGTCTTGTAGGTGTCCAAGACAAACACATGTCATTTTATGAAAGTATCTTTGTTGAGGGTTTAGCCCATGTATTGGATGATTTATGTTTCAAAGGTACACAATGGACTGTTTCTAGTCAAGAGAGTTATACTATTGATAAGGCTTTATTAAAGCCTATTAGGAAAGTATGGTATCATTTTTTGAGTAGCTGACTTATGTCGTTTACGCACAATACAACTGATTTGAAATAAAGAATGCTTTTGCTACACTCCATTATAAAAGGGAGAAGAATTAATGTCGAGAGGATAATTTTTTAGGAAGTACACCGGTGTGCTAATAAGAATGTTGATAGCTTAAACTTCCCCTCTCTTATTACTGCTCTATGTCAAACCACCCATGTCCCTCTCAATGCAAATGAAGATATCACCCCTAACAATGGTGGACTGACCAAAACTATCTTTGCCAAGATCCAACTCATTGATGCTACCAAGGCAACTTGGCATAGTCATGCCACCACTTTCTCTGTTGCACCTTCTCTCACGACGGCACCTTCAGTTTCTTGTAGCTCTCTCGAACAGCAAATTTTGCACTCCTTAAAGCAGTTGTTGAAAAGAATGTCCCTTTTTGAAATCTAGTAGTTTCACCTGGCTGAACAAATGGTTCAAGCCCAGGAACGGCAAGCTGAATTTTGTGCCTTTGTAAGGAGTAGGGATTTGGCTCTCAAGAGATCCATGCAAAAGAATTTTACAAAGCCAATGCCAGAATTTTCTGTCTTCCTTTCCATTTTGCTCCTATTTTTTTATGCTATCGAGGAGCTCACTCGACCTGCTGCCGAGGGACTTACTCAAACTACTGCTAAAGAGCTTGAAAAGATGGCATCCCTAAATGTTAAGAAGGATGAAGAAGAATAAAAAGATAACATTGTTACTACTGGCAACACCAAAGGTAAGGAACCTATTCTACCTTTACCATTAGCACCCGTAACTGCACAGGACCGTGACACTAATGGTCTGATCGATGAGCTAATAGAAATTGAAAATGAGGGGGAAGAAATGACCCCCAAAAAGAGGAAGTGGTAGTATAAAGTCAGTGCCCGAAAATCCACTTGTTAGGCAGAATGAAGTATCTACATGCTAGTCCAAGCTAGCTAAGTTTTCTATTTCTTTCATGCATCTTGCATTTCATTTCTTTTGCTATGAAATTTTTTGTACAAATTTCTCTTTTAGTTGATCTCTTATATATCTGGATATACATTAAGGACAATGCATCCCGTAGATTTGAGGCTATTTTGTGCATTTAGGCTGCATTTTATATTTAGTATGTATGATCATTTTAGTATAGTTAAATCTATTTTGCCACGACAATGTAACTATTACGTACTGTTTGCCTATGAGGAGCACAATTTGTTCTTATGATCGCCGATGATGAGCTTAGATTCTTCAATACACCTAGAACATGTGACAGTGGCAACCCTAAAGGTGTGGAAATTTGGAGGTAACAATAGAGGATAGCAGCTAAGTAGAGATGAAAAAAGGAGATCGAAGGTAGCCCCTTTCAGCCACCAGTGGTGCTGGATTGAGGATTGATTTGGCGATAGCCATCTTCCTAAGTTCTTCCATTATTTCTTAATATGTTCTCCCATGAATTGAATTGATCAAAACTATGTTCGATATTATTTTGAACTTTTGACAACCCATGAGCTAAATCTTAAAAGATTGGGGTTACATGATGAAAACTTTTACTTTCTTTAATAGTTGACGCATATATCCAATTTAATCTACAATTTCATTCCATTTTTTTTATTTCCTAATTGTATGCGTACATTTTCTACACATAGACTAGTGAGAAATATGCCCATAAATTGAATCTAATTTTTAAAAGGTTGGATTAGTTGGACTAAAATTAAATGATACAAGCGAGTATTGGACTGAATAATTACAACAGACTCTATACATGGAGCAGCGTCTGTATAGAATGAAGATAAAATAGTATAGGGTACTGTGCTAAGACCTATAGACACAGGCTAGGCAACTTTAGTTTTAGCTCTCAAAAGAAGCAGGTCATTTTAGGTCTCTTCTGAGCAGTAGATTAAGTACGATTTCGCTGAGGCATTACTGAAAGTAAGGGCATGTAACAACCCATTTTTAGTCAAATTAGAACAGTGTTTTTGGGACCAGAAATCCAAGGTTGAAATAATTATTTTATTATTATTTTAATGTTTACAGTAATTTAGAATAATTGTGTGAAAGTTTCGTTAAGAAATTTTATCGTTTGATTGTTTAATTTAAGAAGAAGGACTAAATTGCGTAAAGTGTAAAACTTATGTTCTAATAGTTAAAGGTATTAAATTGCTATTGAAATTAAATAGTAGAGGTCATTATGTTGTAATTAGACTATTATTAAAGTAAGTAGACAAAGATGGATATCACTTATGTAAATTTTAATGTTTAAAGTAAGGTTCAATAAGTAATTTGGTTAATTAAGATAAATTAAATAAAACAAAAACCATATTTTATGCTCATCTTCTTCCTTTAGCTAAATTTAGAAAAAGAAAAATGCATCTTAGGGCATTCATTTGGTCAAGCTTACATAGCTCATTAAAGTATGATTTTTGTCTCGTTTTTAATGATTTCTATGTTTTTTAGATCATTGCAGCTTAATCTAGCTAGCCTAGGGACTATTTTGCAAAATTGTTAAAGGTTTAGGGGTTTTTCCATTGATGAATCTATGCGTGTTTTAATGTTTGATGATAGAAAATGCATGCTTGTTGTTATATAAACAACATTTGTTAAGTGATTTTTAGTGAAAAGTCCAATTAGGGATTAAATTATGAAATGTGTAATTTTTTTGGTTAAATTATGAAATAAATGAAAAATATGGAATTCTAGGGACCTAATTGAAATTCGGCTAGCATGGGTTTTGGTTGAATTGCATGAATTTGTAATTTTATGAAATAAGGACTAAATTGTAAAAATGTTAAAATATTTGGGGCAAAAATGTAAATTTGCTTTAATGTGTGTTTTGGATTAAATTGAATAGAGAGATAATTAAATAAGTTAATTTTGATTACATTTAGATCAAAAAAAGTGAAATACTGATATAGATCGGGGAAAGAACAAAGTTTCAGATTAATCGACTTAATTCGTCGTTTTTACATTTGAGGTAAGTTCGTATGTAATAAGCATTGTTATAATTGTGTTTTAAATGCTTTGATATTGCAACAATTGTGTTTGGCGACGATTCAGCAATTGTGAAATCCCGGTTGAAACTTAGGAATAGATTAAGATACGAATGACATGTTATTAGGGGTTATATGATTTGGGTATTAGTCTGTACATCGTACTGGTGGCTAAGTTATTCGGCATGTGTTGCAAATACTCATCAACTTGTGTGAGCAGCATCGTGTAGCTTCTTCATGATCGTCAACTTGTGTGAGCAGACCCTTTGATAGCTCTAGTGTGAGCATTATATGTGATACGAGATTGAGATAGCTTCGGCTATATATGTGGCACTTAGGGTGTGAGTTTCCCGAGTATCCAATAGTATTCCGAATGGTTCAACGGGTATACCAAACGCACTAATGAGTTTGAAACTACATAGAGGTGGTACAGGAATGTACATGAACCGTACAAGCTTTGAATCAAAGAAATTGATGAATTGCACATTTAGTATTATGATTAAAGATGTGAAAGGTTTGTTAGTTAATATGATTTATGTGTTGATATATATTCGACTGTTTGAATTGTGTATTTATAGCTAAATGATTTTAATGCTATACGAACTTACTAAGTTTTATAGCTTACATCGTTTATTTTTTGTGTTTTATAGTGATTTCAAAGTCAGCTCGGATTTAGGGACCGTTGGAGACTTCATCACACTATCCAACTATCACTTGGTACCTTTGAACTTAAGTATTTTGGGTATATGGCATGTATAGGATTATGGTCATTTTTAGCCATTTGAATTGGCTTGTAAATGTTTAAAGTTTGGTATTGTATATAGCCAAGATAGTTGGCTTACTTTGGTTGATTTGGTTGTGAATATAATTGTGCAAATGGCTCTTGTTATGTGCTTGATTATGGATATGTGATGTTGGTATTTGGTAATTAGGGGAGCTAAATGGTTGAGAATTGAATTTGGTATGTTTGTGAGATTAGGCTAAATAATGCATTGAAAGTGATTGTATTGTTGATTTGAGATTATGAGTTTTTGGTATGAATTGAATGACACATTGTGGTATTAATATGTTTGGTATTGTTGGTATTGAAATGGTAAAAAAAAATATGCTTGTTTAAGGTTGCTTGAATGCCTAATTATACCATGTTTTTATGCCAATTGGATTGGTTTAGGTGTGTGCAAGTTTGGGTGGAAAAATGGCTTGGTAAATAGCCTATTTTTGTCCACAGGGCAGAGACACGAGCGTGTGTCTCAGCCGTGTGTGATACACAGTCAAGTTACATGGCCATGTGTCCCCTGGTGTTGAATTAAAAATCAAGTCAATATGCTCCACACGGCCCAGCACATAGGCATGTGACTTGGCCGTGTGACATAATCAGTATACCCTACAGGTTTGGCACGGCCTAACACACAGCCTGGCACATGGGCGTGTGTGGCCATTTTTAGAGCATACGTGCTAGTCACATGAGTGTGTGTGTTGGCCGTATGACCCAAGTCAGAGAGTTACACGGGTAGGACATGGGCTAGGGCACGACCATGTGATCCCATTTCGAATGTTTACACAGCCTGACCTTACGGACGTGTGTCGCTTGTAGTTTGAAAAATTTTCTAAGTTTCGTAAAAATCTCTTGAGTTATCGATTTAGTCCCGAACCATCCCGAATGCATTGTTTGGGCCTCGTAGGCTCGTGTTAAGGACAATATGATTAATGTTGAATGATGATTACATGAAATTGAAATATGTATGTGAAATGTATGTTTGTTTGTATTATAAGTCCAGTAATGCTCGTAACCTTATTTCGGCGTTGAATACGGGTGAGGGGTGTTACAGGGCAAATTCTCAGTAATCTCAACCTTCTAAATCAACATCGTACACCTTCTATTCTTTGCCATAGTATCTTTTCCATAGCATTCTTAGTTATTTACTTATTCACTCACATATTATTCAGGTAATTATTCTTGTAATTACCATTGCATTGCCACTCTTGTTGTGCCTTAGCATTTTCAAGTATTAATCAGTATACATTTCATACACATCCTTACTATTTTAAATTACAACAGCGTACTTAACTTGGTTTTTCCATAACATTTATCATAATTCATTATAATAACTTGACCACTCTTATACCTAATCCGATCCATGTGGAGACGATCTCACTTATCATTTTATTACTTGATTCGACCTGTATACTTGCACGATTCGTATATCATTTCACACGTGATAATACGTCCAGTTGTAATATAGTTACAATGGAGTAGGTGAGTACTCCAAGGATCATACCAAAGGGAGGCTAGTGCTAGATCAATTTTAACCTAAACACTAAAAGATCTAATTAATACTCAAAAATTTATAGTATGACAGTAAAAACAAAAGAAGTTTTTAATATTTTTGTAATAATAAAATATATAAATTAAAACAATAAATATCAATAGACTGAAAAGTAGAATTAATTAAATCTACTTATAGGTTATTAGTTCACTTCGGTAATCTTAATCTACTTATAGGTTATTAGTTCACTTCGGTAATCTTCATTAACTGTTGCTTCAAGTTCATTGTTAATCAACTAGTCGTTATCCGAACAGGATCTTCCAACCTTCCACTAAAATAATGAGCCAGCAAGGACTACTTATCTTCCAACCTCACAGTCCAGACTGGTTTGGGGTAAAGGTGTTCACGAATAGGCCATACCAATTTTGCGTTAATTCCCACCTTGATAACTTCCTAGGGTTATTAGGCCTAGGTTTTTGGTTCTTCCTTTCTGGAAAAGTTGATCCGTTGAGTAGCCCTATAAAACAGTTAACAGATCATACCTCCACTCGCTAATCCCCCATAGAAGGATGAGTTCCTCATGGTTTTCATAAACAATATAGAATCGATATAAAGAGTAAACATGCTTAATGATTCGATAGTATAAAGTTTAAGAAAAATCCTGATTTGTATTAAGAATAAACGTGAATCCACAAAGTTTGACTATCTTCACAAACTAGATCTCTCGAGATAAAATAAAGAACAAACCAAAAGTAAATCTAAAACCTAAGAAAAAAGAAAAAAACTAAACTGAATTTAAAAAAAATTCTAAAACTAAGTAATTTTTATCTCTATAATGTGAGAAAAATGAGCCTACTTATACATCTCAGGTGTTCGTCGTCCTTAACCCTAGGTTAGCTGATGTTCCCAAGCTTTAAGTTTGATTGTACGGACTAAAACGTCCCCTGGATTGTGTTAACTCTCGTCTAGATTCGCTGTCGCGACACATCAAGACCTGTGTCGGCACATAAGAGTCAGTATACTCCTATTGGGATGTATTCAGGGTATGTCGCGACACCCTTAGGCTGTGTCATGACATTGAAGGTAGTCTCGTGATTTCTCCATTTTGCTCCCCATGTTGCGGCATTGATCATTTAGTGTTGGACAAAGTGATCAGTATTAGTTTAGTATGCCTTCTAATGTCTCTTGCACACTTACAAAGTTCATTAGTTCACCCTTAGGCCCTAAGATCAATAAAAGACTCAATTTGCACATTTTATTGGCTTTAAGAAAACTTACAGAAACATAATTAAAACTTAATGAACATTTTTGCTTTTAAGCTCTTAAAGTACAGCAATTAGTTTAATCTACCACACCAAATTACGGCAGATCATGATATCCCTAACTATAACAGCCTGATTTTAGCTTAAACCAGAACAGTTATTTCGGGACCACAAATTCGATGTTGTAAAATTATTTTAATAATATTTTTGGTGTTTAGAGCATGTGAATATATATGTGTGAAAATTTCATGAGCTAATTTTATCGTTTAATAGCTCCATTTGAGAATAAAGGACTAAATCACGAAAAATGCAAAAGTTACATTCTATTTGATAAAAGTGTCTAATTGTCATGGCTTATTAAATGAGAGGTCCTTATGATGTAATTAGACCATGGTTAGTGGAATTTGTCATAAATGACCAACCATTATGTGTTTTATTAATATATTAATAAAGGTTATTTTTGTAATTGTAAAATTAAGTTTAATTAAACAAAACCAAAATAAAAAATGATTCATTCATTTATCTTTTCAATCGAAAATAGAAAGCAAACAAGGGATAGGAAGCTTTTATTGTAACGCCCCAAAAATTTAGAGTCTTTTAATTTTGTATTATTTAATGCAAATTTCATGTTTGCTTTACTGGCTAAGTGATTTGAGTGGATTTGTAGTGTTTGGGAAGTCTGGGTTCAAGTCGTGGCTTTTGCAAAATTTTTATTGTTGCTCTTAAATGAATTTGGACACTGTCATATAGGCATTTTAAATAGTAGTGCTTGTTTTATAACACAAAGAGAGCTCTGGTCTAGTGGCAAGGTGGCATGTAGCTTTTGCTGAGGGACTTGGGTTCGAGTCTTGGGTTGCACAATAGAGTAATTATTTTGTTGATGAGCTGGGTAAGTAGTGGAGTTGGACTGAGACTCTGAGTTACCGAAAGATTTGTAGACCAGAAGCGTAAAGAGTTACCGAGTATGACAGTTACCAAGTATGAAAGAGAGTTTGTTCGATTGAGTAAGTATGCTCAAGAATATATCCCTTCAGAGGCTAAAATGTGCAGACGATTTGAAGATGGACTTAATGAAGACATCAAGGTATTTGTGGGTATTCTTGAGTTGAAAGAATTTGTGTTACTTGTTGATCGGGCTTGCAAGGTTGAAGAACTAATTAAAGAGAAGAAAAAGACAAAGGCTGAGACAAAAAATTGGAAGAAAAGACCAATGAGCAGTACACTCCCACCGCAGTCTAGAAAGTCCAGAGATATGTATTCTCGTTCTCAGGCATCAGCAGGACATTCATATGGGGATTGTAAGAAGAAAAATGTGGGTTCCAGATCTTGGACTACTTCAGTGGCTAGTGTGGGAAATTCGAGAATTGCTAGACCCGAGTGCCAATGATGTGGTAGAAGTCACTTTGGTCTTTGTAGAACTAATGAATGTTACCAGTGTGGGTCTCCGGATCATTTTATTAGAGATTTTCAAGAGAGGATCGAGAAAGAAAATTTTTAGAGTGCAAAGCTAAGTGGTATTGTTTCGAGAGGAAGATCTTCAAGAAATGCTGGGAACGAGGCAAGCAGCAAGAACGTAGTCAGAGAATAAGCGCCAAAATCTGAAACTAGAGCTCTGGCTAGAGCTTATACCATAAGGGCGCGTGAAGATGTTTCGTCTCCCGACGTGATTACTGGTACTTTCTATCTTTATGATATTAATGTTATTGCTTTGATCGACCTTAGTTCTACTCATTTGTATGTGTGTATGAAATTGGTATCTAATATGAACATACTTGTTGAGTCTACAGAGTTTATGGTTAAAGTATCGAACCCGTTAGGCAAATGTGTCATAGTTGATAAAGTATGCAAGAAATGTCCTTTGATGATTAGGGGTCATTATTTTCCAGCCGACTTGATGTTGTTGCCGTTTGATGAATTTGATGTTATTTTGGGTCTGGATTGGTTGACATTGCATGATGCTATAGTAAATTGTAAAATTAAAATGTAAAAATGGTGAAATTCTGCGGGTTGAATCAGACGAATCAGAAGCATTGTTTAGTGTTATTACTTCGATGTCGGCTTAAAGATATTTGAGAAAAGGTTATGAAGCTTATTTGGCATATGTATTGAATACAAAAGAATCTGAGAAGAAAGTTGAACCAGTACCGATTGTGTGTGAATTTCCGGATGTATTTCCAGAAGAGTTGTCGGGTTTGCCTCCTGTCAGAGAAGTAGAATTTGGTATTGAGTTGATAACGGGAAAGGACTCCGATCTCGATTGCTCGGTATAGAATGGCACCAATAGAGTTGAAAGAATTAAAGATACAGTTGCAAGAATTGACAGATAAAGGCTTTGTGAGACCGAGTTTCTCGCCTTGGGGTGCTCCATATTATTTGTGAAAAAAGAAGGATGGTTCTATGAGATTATGTATGGATTATCGGCAGTTGAATAAGGTGACAGTCAAGAACAAGTATCCGTTGCCAAGAATTTATGACTTGTTCAATCAGTTGAAAGGAGCGACATGGTTTTCAAAGATCGATTTGAGGTTTGGGTACTACCAGTTGCGGGTGAAAGAATCAGATGTGCCTAAAATTGCTTTTAGAACAAGGTACGGCCATTATGAATTCTTAGTTATGCCATTCGGGTTGACAAATGCTCCTGCTGTGTTTATGGATTTGATGAATCAAATATTCCAGCTATATTTGGACAAGTTTGTTGTGGTATTTATTGACGATATCTTGATTTATTTGAAGAAGGAGACAGAACATGCTGAGCACTTGAGGATAGTCTTGTAAATTCTGAGAGATAAGCAGTTGTATGCCAAGTTAAGTAAAAGTGAATTTTGGCTTCAATAAGTTGGATTCTTAGGTCATATTGTTTCAGGTGATGGTATACGGGTTGATCCCAGTAAGATTTTAGCTATTGTTGAGTGGAAGCTGCCGAAGAACGTGACTGAGGTTAGAAGTTTTTTGGGTTTGGCTGGTTACTACCGAAAATTTGTAAATGGATTCTCTATGATTGCTACTCCTATGACCAAATTACTCCAAAAGGATGTTAAATTTGAGTGGACATTAGAATGCCAACAAATTTTTGAGAAATTAAAGAAGTTACTGACTGAAACACCAGTGTTGGTACAACCCGAGCCAGGTAAAAAATTTGTAGCGTATAGTGATGCCTCTCTAAATGGCTTGGGATGTGTACTTATACAAAAGGGAAAGGTTGTGGCTTATGCTTTGAGGCAGTTAAAATCTCATGAAAAGAACTATCCAACTCATGATTTGGAGCTAGTTGTTGTAGTATTTGCTTTGAAGATTTGGTGTCATTATCTGTACGGAGAACAATGCCGAGTGTATACAGATCATAAAAGTCTCAAGTACTTGATGACACAAAAAGACTTGAATTTAAGATAGCGGAGATGGTTAAAATTATTGAAAGATTACGAGCTTGTGATTGACTATCATCTGGGGAAAGCGAATATGGTTGTCGATGCCTTGAGTAGAAAGTCGTTATTTGCTTTGAGAGCTATGAATACTCAGTTGACGGTATCTGATGATGGTTCGATTCTAGTAGAATTGAAGGCAAGACTGATGTTTTTACAAGAGATTTATGAAGCTCAGAGAAGTGATAAATAATTACAAGCTAAAAGAAAACAATGTGAGGCAGATATAGGATCAGACTTCAGAATCGGCTCTGATGGTTGTCTGAAGTTTAAAGATCAGATTTGTGTGCTGAAAAATAATGAGTTGATTCGGAGGATCTTGCACGAAGCTCACAATGGTTGTTTGTCTATGTATCCGGGTAGTACAAAGATGTACAATGACTTGAAGAAAATGTATTGGTGGAACAGAATGAAAAGAGATATTTTCGAGTTTGTATCACGATGCTTGGTTTGTCAGCAAGTAAAAGCTGAACATCAGGTGCCTTCGGGTCTACTTCAGCCTATCATGATTCCCGAATGGAAATGGGATCGAATTACTATGGATTTTGTATCAAGATTGCCATTAACTCCGAGGAAGAAAGATGTCGTCTGGGTGATAGTCGACAGATTGACTAAATCAGCCCATTTTATTCCGATACGCACTGATTATTCTCTTGATAAGTTGGCTAATTATATATCAGTGAAATTGTTAGACTTCACGGAGTAGCCTTGTTGATTATTTTGGATAGAGATCCGTGGTTTACTTCGCGATTTTGTCAAAAGTTTCAAGAAGCATTAGGTACGAAGTTAAATTTCAGCACTGCCTTCCATCCACAAACTGATGGACAATCAGAGAGAGTAATTCAGATTCTTGAAGACATGCTCAGATGTTGCGTGTTGGAGTTCCAAGGAAGTTGGGAAAGGTACTTACTGTTGGTGGAATTTGCTTACAATAACAGTTATCAGATGAGTTTGAAAATGGCACCTTATGAAGTGTTGTATGGTTGCAAGTGCTGGACACCGTTGTATTGGACCGAACTCAAAGAAAACCAGATTTACGGAGTTGATATAATCAAGGAAACTGAAGAAAAAGTGAAAGTGATTCGAGACTGTCTGAAAGCTGCTTCGGATAGGCAAAAATCTTACGCAGATTTGAAGTAAAAAGAGATAGAGTTTCAAGTTGGTGATAAAGTGTTTTTAAAAGTGTCTTCGTGGAAGAAAGTTCTTAGATTTTGTCGGACAGACAAGTTGAGTCCACGTTTCATCGGACCGTATAAGGTAATTGAAAGAATTGGCCCGATAGCGTATCGGTTAGCATTACCACCGGAATTAGAGAAGATTCATGTTGTATTCCATGTATCTATGTTACGTCGGTATCATTCGGATCCTTCACATGTGATTTCACCAACAGAAATCGAGTTACAACCGGATATGACTTACAATGAAGAACCGATTAAAATTTTAGCTCGGGAGGTCAAGCAACTGAGAAATAAAAGTATCGCTCTCGTGAAGGTATTGTGGCAAAAACATGGGGTAGAAGAGGCTACATGGGAGCCCGAGGAAACTATGAGGAATCAATACCCACACTTGTTTACTGGTAAGGTTTTCGGGGAAAAAAATCCTTAAAGGGGGGAAGAGTTGTGATAACCTGAATTAGGGCCTAATCAGAATAGTGGTTTTGGGACCACAAAATTCGAGATAGAAATAATTATTTTATGATTATTTTGAGGTCATGATATGATTGCATGATTGTGTGAAAATCTCGTGAAGAAATTTTATGCATAAAGTGCTTAATTTGAAGTTTGGGACTAAATTGAATAAGTTGTAAAACTTGCATTCTAGAAGTTTCTAGTATGAAATTGCTTTGAAATATTAATTAGGAGGTCTTATATAGAAATTTGACCAATTTCTAAGTTTATAGACAAAAATTGGACATGGATGAAATTTTTGAAAGTTTAGTAAGGAAGGGCATTTTGGTCATTTGGATATTAAATGAAATAAAATGGGAAAATAACACAAAAATGATCATCTTCTCCATAAGTTGCTGCTGAATTTTTCTCTCCACCATAGCTAGGGTTTCAACACTTTTAAGCCTTGATTGTAAGTGATTTCTATGCCCGTTTTTAATGTTCTTTACATTTTTGAAATCCTCGTAGCTCGGTTTACCTATTTCTACCAATATTTTGAGCTAGGGTTTATATTTAAAATTTTACCCTTGGATGATATGTATGAATTTTGATGTTTTATGGTAGAATATGAAGTTTGAGATTGTGTTAAACAATTTTTGCTAAGTGATTTTTCATAAAAACGAGTAAAATGACATAATCGATAAAAATACCTAATATTCATAAGTACATGTTAGAGTGTGAATTTGATGTTGCTATAAAAGGGAAAAATGATTAGCATGTCATAAAACATAAGAAAATAGGATGAGGTTTAATTTACGAGCCTTAGGGCAAAAATGTAAATATGTGAAAGTTTAGGGGCAAAATGATAATTCTGCCAAAGTTCGTACTAGGGGCTGCTTTGATGAGTGTGTGTATTAAATAAATTAATTATTGATCAAGAGAAAAGAGATTCGAGTCGAGATCGGGGGAAAAATAAAGTTTACAAGGAATAGGCTCGACCATTCTCATTTTGTATCGAGGTAAGTTCATATGTAAATATTGTAATATAACCGTTATTTTAAATCATTTAATGCTATTTATACGATATTATGATTGTTATCATGCAATTCTATGCTTTGGGGTCACTGTTGGACAACATGCAAAAATTTTATGAATTATGTGAAAAATGTGAATGACTATTGAAGTATTGTCATTGGTTTTCCAAGGAGAATGGTAAAGGAGTATGAACAAGGAAAGTCCCGTTGAACCTTAGGAATAGATTACGATATTTGGGCATCTGAGCTCATTGAGTTGAGTCGAGTTCACTTATGGATGCGAATGTCCGAGCTCATTGAGTGGAGTCTGAGTTCGTGAGATGTAACTAGGCATCCGAGCTCGTTGAGTTGAGTCCGAGTTCACTTATTGATGCGAATGCCCGAGCTCGTTGAGTTGAGTCTGAGTTCGCTTATGGGCGGGTTACATGGTAGCTTGGCTACATATGTGGCACTTACGTGTAAAGTTTCCAAGTATCTGAGTTATATTCCGATGTGTTCAACGGGTAAAATTCTAGTGAAATGGAAGAATACTCAAGATGCAAGTGACGTATTGGTAAGTGTTGTGGAATGGGCACTTTGGACATGTATGTACTTAACCCTCGGGTTGAGACTTGATATAATAACAATAATATGGTAAGATGATGAATGATGAATAGAAATGTGATAAATGTTTTGGTAATATTATGCTAATGTTGGTTGGTATAATTACTTTGTTCAGTTATTTGTTATTTGCATGTGGACTTACTAAGCATCTATGCTTACTCCCTCCTTTTCATTCTTTGTAGTTTTGACAAGTCAATTTGGAAATCGGGATGGTCGGAGACACGCTCACGCTATCACTAGACAATCGCGGTATAATGACTTGAAATTTTTGGAAATATGGCATGTATAGCATTCCAATCATTTTGTGTGTATAATTGTACGATATGGCCCATGGATGGAGTGGAAATGTTTGAGAATGATTAGCTATTGGAATGCCTAATCAGGTTTATATATGATAACATGTATGCTTTATGTCTTAACTAAACCATGAAAATCTTTGGAAAGGTAAAATTGGCCACAAAACAGAATCAAACAGCAGCAGTTACATGAATTTGAAAAATCACTAAAAATAGTAGAAATGGAATTAAATGATGAATAAGTTATGAAATCGAAGCTTGATGAGTCTATTTTCATATGGAAGAAATGAAACAGATAAATGAGTTATATTTTATGATATATTTAAGTTTTGGTGAAATAGGGTCAGAGCGATCTCTGAATCCCCTATTCTGAATTTAAAAATTCACCATAAATTGTACAAAAACAACTAGGAGTTTTACCTTACATGTATGAAATCCTTATTGAGTCTAATTTTATGAGAAACAAATGGTAGTCATTGAAACTCTGTACAGGGAGATATCTGATTCGTAATACACAGGGGTCAGAGTAGCTGAACCCTGAAATAGGGGAGACTTTAACTAATAAACTGTACTAATTGGCCTGACCAAAAATTCTAGAAAAAAGTTAGTAAGTAGATATATGAGTCTAGTTTCATGGAAAATTTACGAAATTGGATTTCAAGCTTCGTAACTCGAGATATAATTTTTTTAGTGACTATGATGCAGTTAGCTAGCTTGTCTAGAAATTCTAAAATAAATTGTTTGAGCTGTTTAATTAATGAATTAAGTCCATTAACACCTCGTGCTCGACTTCGGTGATGGTCTCGGGTACGGGGGCTTTACACTTTTGAATATTCCCAAGTGACTTCATAAGCTGTCTTTTCCTCATTCCTATAAGGCCATAGATGGACCTGTTCAAATCTTTAACGTGTGAATTAAATTCAGATAAAGAATCAACTGTATTACCTGAAAATCTCCACTTTTTAACGATTAGATCCTTAAAATTTGCATGCTTTGTCCATCCTGCAAGGAAGTGAAATGGTCTCCCTTTTAAGGTATTAAGCTCAGGATTAGTCTTTAGTAAAATGGGCCTATGATCCGACTTAATACGAGTATGATGATAAACAAGTGTCTGCGAAAAAGCTAAAATCCACGCATCATTAGCAAGGGCTCGGTCCAGTCGCTCTTGCGTATTACCTCTTTTCCAGTAAATGATGGTCCAACAAAACCTAGGTCCTCCAAATTACATGAGTCAACAAAATTACCAAAGAAATTACATCTCTTACCAATTGAATAATCACTCTTTTTATCTTTATCAGAGAGGATGGCATTGAAATCTTTCAAAATCAACCATGACAGATGATCTTGAGGTAAAACATTCAATATGTTAGTCCATAGAGTTCTCCTCTTAATTTTATTAGGATTGTCATCCACAACAAAGAGGAAAAAGGAATTGTAAAAATTATTCCCCTGAATTCATAGAAGCATAAATTGGGGATGATTTTGAATAATTTTAATAGAGATATAATCTTTCCATCCGACCCCTATGCCACCTGAAAACCAACAGATTTAATGTGATGAGAAAATTCAAAACCCAATTTACCAATAATAGAATTAGCTTTTGTACCACTAACTCTAGGTTCTAATAAGCACACAATATCCGAATTGTGTTCTAAATTATACTCACGAAAAGCACAGATAAACTTACTACTTGCACACCCTTGGCAATTCCAAGAAATGATTGAAAGATTAGAATCCATAAAAAATAAACTAGAAAATACCAAAACAAATAAAGAACTCAAAACAACCACCAAACAGAAATTAACAGAACAAAATTAAATTGTTTTACCATCCTTGGTATCACTTGTACCAGGGTCCGCTTTCTGAATATTCGTAATAGACTCAGCCAGCTTGGACATAAAGTCTCTCAAAGGGATTTTAGAGGAATTTTTAATTTTAAGAAAATTCCCTTTCCCATGAGAGACTTTATTAATTTTCCTTCTGGCTCGAAATCCCCCATCTTTGCCTCCCATTAATTTTCCTGTATTTCAAATTTTGCTAACATCTAAATTTTGCAAGGAGGCCTTCTCCGTGTTACTATTATCAGCTAATTCCTTCTCTTTAAACGAGACAGCAGTATGCTTGGTGCTATTCAAGCCTTCAGTAAAATTAACAACCTAAATTTCAATTAATTCTGGCACCGAGGTAATAGTTTTAAAAGTTGTATTAAAATCCTCAATATTATTCTCCCCGTGGTCAACAAACATAGGGTTAATGCATGAGAAATTCACAGGCATATTATAAAAATTTGAACTTTGTGATTTATGTAAATCCATGCTATCTGAAGAATTAAAATCTAAAATAAGAGGTTGCTTAGAAGAACTTCCTGGGTTACTGTGCGTGGAGCCCAAAGCTTGACAATTTGAGCCCTCTAAATTACTGGCTTGGATTACATTAGACAGTCTTAGGTCTTTAGCCTGCTCTCCATTATCTGAGTCAGCATCTTGCAAAGCCGAGCCCACCACTGGCCTACTAATATCTGGGTTTGCTATAATAGTATTAGACAACCCATTTTCCATCATAACTCCCCCAGCCGACTGCTCTTATTAACTTTAGGGTTATCTCGAGAGTTAATCTTTCGTTTCTTCCCAAAATCAGCATACTTCAATTTCCTGCTCCTTTATCTCCCTTATCCTGCTCCTTTCCCAAATCAAACACACCTTCCAAGTTAGCCAAAGCACCAAATCGAGAACCTGATTTGTGTTTCTCCTTACTCTCTATTCTGATGGGAACATTATTTTAAAAATTTTGCCTACTTTTTTGTTCGACCACCATTCATGGTCCGTAAGCAGCATTACCTTTTCTTTTCTCCAACACCACTGGATCAACACTCGTCGCCTGCTCCTCTGATCTAGTTTTTGATTGCATCACAGTACAGAGTTCCTTGGTATGTCCATACTTCCCACATCAAAAACAGATGGTCAGCAACACTTCATATTCAACTTTCTGAATTCTGCCAATCACGAGAACTTTAGCAACCAAGGGTCTATCCAAATTGATGTAGGCTGCTATTCTGGTAAACCTGCCTCTAGTCCTACTATCAATATTAAAGTCCAAGCGAACCACTTTCCCAATGGTACTTCCAATTACCTCGATAATTTTCTTCTTGTATAAATAACCTGGAAGACCAGGTAGTCTAATCCATGCCAAAACTAAGCTTGGGTAGGGTTGCAAGGGACAAAACTCCTTTGTCCAGGGTTGAACTATTAAGTATTGGCCATAAACCATCCAAGGACCCTACGCCAGAACTTTAGTGTAATCATCGAAAGTTTGGAACTTAACAAAAAAGTAACCATTTTCAATATCCATAAGATGGAATGGCTTGGCAGTGTTCCAAAGACTGCTAATTCGATTATTAAGTGCCCCATAGCCAATGTTTCTTCCAAGTAATTTTAAGATTACCGTGAGTTCCATCTCTTTAAACTAAAATTTTTTGAATCTTTTCAGAGAAGTCAATGGAAGGAATACCATTAACAACTGATCTACGGATGTCTCCTTCTAAGAATTCAAGATCTTCATCAGCGTCGAGACTAGAAGGACCCAACTTACCATCGTCTATCACTCCGGAATTGGTTCCTAGAAGCTTATCCTTCCAAGATATCTTTGGGCTCGATCTAGAATCCTCCACCATCTCAGTGTCTTCTCCTCCGATTCCTTCTTTGTATCGAACTTTCTAAGTCATACGATCAGAATCCGATCGAGATCCATCACCATCGCCTACTGCCAAAGGGGGAGAAACGTTATCGGGGATCAAAGAGAGTTTTTCCATTTAATTAACACGAAATAAATTTAAGCCATATTCATTAAATAAATCCTATCAACATAAATATACATAGACATGTTCATCATAACAACAACAGAATTTAAAAAGATAGGGAACAAGAAGCAAATTCGGTGTTTCTCCGTGGCTTGGCTGGGTTGCTCCACTTTTCCTTCTTCACTTGTTCTGGTCGAACCAAGGCTTCTATGAACACTTTAATGCTGCTCCAAATGATGGATGAACGACTCTTTTTGAAGAGGTGAAATTGACAAGAGGACAAAGGAAAACAAATGGAAAAATAAAGAGAGAAAGTTGAGAGAGAAGAGAAAAGAGAAAAGATGAGAAAGTTGTGATGTGTTGAAATGAGTAGCAAAAGGGGGGTTTTATGGCATGAGAGGGCTGCTAAAAATAGCCAAAATCAGCAGCCAAAGATTCCTCCCATGGCCGGCCACACATGTGGCAAGTTTGAAGTTTTCAAACTTACTATATTAAGGCTGGGGCAAATCTAGAAAGGCACAAATAGTGGAGGGGTTTGTTTGCAACTTGACGAAGTCTTCAATGGCCTTTTTTCAAGCCAATTAATCAGCCAATAAAGCTGATTGAGTCAGCATGGTGGACAATTTTGGGCTGCCCAAAGCTCAGTTGGTTTGGTTCTCTCTGTTCATCTCAACTGGGCCACTTTTCATAATTTAATTAATAATAATTTATTTAACCCAAATTAAATTGGATTAAAATTAAAATTAATTATATTATGAATTAATACACATAATTTGGACCGTCTTTGGCTGAAAAATTAATTCTCCTTGATGCTTCAAAATTGTTTCTCAGTTTTGCGCTTCTAGTAGTGTCTGCCGAGTCGTTTTTAGCCCTTTGTGCAAATTTGTCGAAAATAATCAAAATTAATAACAATTTATTATAAAATTAATTAAAATTAATTATGTTAATAATTTAAGTCCAGAATAATTATTTTATAATAATTATATATTTTTCGACAATAATTTTACCGAAACTGCACAAATTTGAGTTAAAAAGGGCATGAAAAAGTGTGTATATTTTCGTGTTTCCAACTTCGCGATGTTGTTATTGTATCTCATAGTTGCAGCACTGTTAAAAAATGTCTTTGGCTAAGCAGCACTAGCCCTTGATGGTTCAACAGTTTTGGAGACAACTTTGACGCGAGCCTTTGAAAAAGACTGGAAAAAATTTTTGAAAATGTAGTGGAAGAAAAAATAGGAGAGATTGAAGAGAAAGAGTAACAAAAATGAAAATTTTAGGAGAAACTTAAGAGATGTGAGCAGTTGAGAAGAGGAAAATAAGAGAGATAATAATGACAATTCAATAAAAATGAAACGTGCTACGGAAGTTGGATAACATGGGGAAAGGAAATTAATAAGGTTTTAGGGGGTAAAATGTGAAGTGGCGTAATCCTTAAACAGAAAGCTGAACTTCTTTTCCATGGGCTCGTCAAGTAAGAAAAAATTTTCCCACCTAAAAACAATAAATCTCTTCTCTTGGAATTATTTACCTAGTCATCCTCATGTGATCCGTTTGCGTAGTTTGTAGCAATGCTACGATAAACTCCTTTTAATTTCGCAAATGCTTAGTTCACATTCTTTATTCTGTTTTTGGAAATCATAAAAAAAAACTATTCAAAAATAAAACAAAAATAGAAACAATATTAAATAAGGACAAAAATATAATTAAAGTAAAAGAATTATAGAAAAGAAAGATAAAAGAACTTGTTAGCTCAAACATCTCGGAGGTCTACGGAGTGCTTGTCTCGATCCACATGGGCACCCCAGTAGTGCTTTAAGTCTTTGATATTAATAGCTCTATAAGGATACACTTGGACTACTTCAAAAGGACCTAACCAGTAAGATTTTAATTTACCAGGGAACAATTTGAGCCTAGAGTTGAATAACAACACCTGTTGTTCTGGTTCAAATTGCTATGGCAAGATTCTTTTATCGTGCCAACACTTGGTCTTACTTATACAGCTTAGCATTCTCAATGAGAACTGCTCCATTTCATTTAGTTCTAACAACCTATTTTGGCCAGCAATAACTCAATCCATGTTCAGCTTCTTAATAGCCCAAAATACCTTATGTTCAAGTTCAACAAGATGGTGACATGGCTTGCCATAGACAAGCTTAAAAGGTGACATCCCCAACAGGGTTTTGTATGCGGTACGATATGCCTACAAAGCTTCATCCGTTCTGGGAAAAATTTTCTTATGTAAAAACTTCATTACTATTCTTACATCATTAGTAGGGAGGGCAACAACCTCGACCCACTAAGAGACATAGTCCATTGCTAACAATATGTACACTTTGCCCACTAACAGTGGAAATGGACCCATAAAGTTGATTCCCCATACATCAAACAACTCAATCTCCAGTATACTTTGCAATGACATTTTGTGTCTCCTAGATAGATTTTCTATTCTTTGAAAATCGTCACATGTGTAATAGCCTAATTTCAGTGAAATTAGAACAGTGGTTTCGAGACCACAAATCTGAGCCAGAAAAAAAACTTATTTTAATATTATTGCATGGTCTGTATTATGATAGGAATGTTATATGAGAATTCTGATAAGAAAATTTTATCGATTTTGTGCTTAATTATGAAAAGGACCAAATTGCATAAAATGCCAAAGGTGAGTTCTAGTAGCTATAAGTATCAAATAGCTATGGAATTCAAAAATTGAGGTCCTTATATGGTAATTAGATCATTAAAGAAAATTTAGTATATATTTTTGATGAATCATCCATGGAAAATTAGAAAAAAGCAAGGACTAAATTGGAAAGTGGAAAAATTAATGGATGATAAATAATTAAATAGAAATATTATCACTTTATATCATCTTCATCCCCAAAATTTGCATGGAAACCCTAGGAGAGAGAAAGGAAACTAATCAAGCTTAATTAGGTATGTTTTCTGTTCTCATTTTTAGTAATTTTTACATTTTTGATATCGGATAGTCTAATCTATCTATTTTGGGGATTAATTTGAAAAGATATCAAAGTATAGAAATTTTACCATGGATGAATATGCTGAAATTTTGAAAATTATGGTAGAAAATGAAAGATTGTTGATAGATAAACAACTTTTACAAAAAGAATTTTCATGAAATTGTGATTTAGGGACTAAATTGAAAAATTGTAAAACCCATGGAAATTTTTTGAGTTTAAGAAATTCATGGGCTGTTATTGAGACATGTAAAAATTTTTTAGGCTTGGAATAAGGATTAAATTGCATAAATTTCATTTTCCGAGCCTAGGGACGAAATTGGAATTTATGAAAAGTTTAGGGGCAAAATGGTAATTTTGACTAGAGTGTAAATTGAATCCAATTGAATATGAAATGTGATAAATTGATGATTAAATTCATTTATATAGATCCGGACAACTCAAATTCGAAGCGAGATCGAGGAAAAAAGTTTCAGATTAGTAGATTTTTATACATAAACAAGTGTCAAGGTAAGTTCGTGAAATCAAATTGTGTTTAATTATATGTTTGAATTGAATGTGGTATGTGATTGTATGAATTATATAAATGCTAAAAATAAATGAAATAATCATGTGTTCAATCATATCCGGAAAATAATAAGTTCCGTTTGAATAATGAAATTCGATGGATATGTGTGATTTTCCCATATTACATGCGGTCCTGCATTTGTTGCAGACAGAATATAGCTCGGACGAGCAATCTTGTTAAAGCCCTTTCGAGCATCCTGATAAATAGTTCTTGTAAGCATTCTGATCGGTAGTGATCATGCATGTGTTGTGCACTACTGCAGTTCTGTGTGAGCGTCTTGTTACATGATTCGATCAGTTGTGATCCAACATATAATGCAGACACAAACGTAGCTCTATGTGAGCATCCTCATATAAGCTCTTATGGGCTACCTGACATGGCTCGCTTGAACTCCTTGTTACCTTATTTGGCGGTCCCTGATATTAACTATTTGAAGTTATCTGATAAGCTCTATGAGCTCCCTGGATAAAACTCTTATGAGCTTCCTGTTTAGCATGGATAAGTGTCCTATTACATGACTCATCTGAGCTTCCTGATATATGGCTCGAGATTGTGCTCTCTGATTAAGTGTGTAACACCCCTAGCCCGTATCTATCGTTAGATTAGTGTTACGAGGCATTACCGAACAATTCACAGCTTAAGGGAGTCATTCATTACTATTTATGTTTAATGTAATATAAACTCAATTATACGAATCATGTGTACATCTCATTTATAACATTCAAATAATCAAATTATAACTTAGATATTTACATGACAAATTCTAGGTACAAAAATTAAGACATTCAAACACATATATCGAATGCATGCCAAAATATATATTTAACTTGGCAAATATCAAACATATCATTTTCTTAATTCTGTATTTGTGCATGTTAAAAAATTTAACAAACCATTACATTAATTATTGTCCAAACACATGCAACTTTAATATCATTACCATATGACCAACATAACTTTAATGCAATATATATAATGCACATTATAGCATATCATTATGAAGCATTAAATGAGAAAAATATATAAATTATATTACACCCCATTCGCATATTAAAAATCATACATAAATAGAACTTACATAACCAAGTACACATGATTATACCATCAATATATATACAATTATTTAATAATTTAATAATATGGCTGAATATACATTATACTTATTATTATCCCTTTATCGAATTATATAACAAACATATCAAACATATATACTTTATATTAAGCTTACTAATTTGAATTAATTCATAATATAATCATGCATTCCAAATAAACCAATATTAAGCCACAACCAAATTTCATATATATATATACCTATCTATCAAACATGTTTACCTCATTTAATCTAAATTATAAAATTCGACTAATGCAAAACATATCAATATGACAAGCTTACCATAATGAATGATCATAAGTCATACATATCATTACTTTAAACCATAAGCATATACCAAATACACCATATATATATGACATGCATTTGACTAACTAATGCATTACATATTATAACTCCATAAACATCCATCATTTACTCCATAACCGAAACACATGACCAAACACCACCACACATATATAAATATACCTTGAGATAATATATATATCATACCAACACATCATGTGCATAAATATATATATGTGCAAGTACCGAATCATCAACCAAATATATTCATTACTAGCAAATGTAAAATATAACCGAATCATTTTAACCAAAAGTAACATGAAAAACATAATTCATACTCATGTATATACCAAAGCCAATTCAACCAAACCATATCCAAATTCACCAACCATTATCAATACATATAACACATATAAAACTTAACTAAAATTTCATATACTCTCATAGCATATTAGCCATTTTCGCATGGCTTAATATATACACAACTTCCAACATAACCAAATATAACCTAGCTTATACATGCCATAGTATCAAGTTTAAACTTATAATGTACCAAAACAACAGTCGATAGTGTGATGGACTTTGCTGACGATCCCCGACCTTGTAACTAATCTCCAAAATCTATAAAATAGAGGCAAACATAAACACACACAGTAAGCTATCATAGCTTAGTAAGTCAGAAGAAAATAAACAAGTAAATGTTATAATCACTCATTTAAACCAAACCAAATTATACTATCATAATCACATAAAATCTCATGCTTATAAATTCATGTATAACATATACTTTCACCAATAAACTTATTCATGGCCAAATATACATGTATTTTATTAGCAATGTAATATTCAATTTCAAAACTATAGTACCATTATATAACTGAATATACATAAACCCATATACATATATCCATGAATCATTTCATATATTCACATGATATAATCAATAGGTCGAATACACTTTTCATATGCACATACATTTTTCATTTACATTATACATGATTTATAACACATATCAAGTAACCTACTTACTTTATTTCAAATAGGAAATAGCCTATCACATACCTGATCACTTTAGCTCGTTTTACACATTCAATCACAAATATCATTGCCCGTTGAACCATTCGGAATTTAATAGGATACTCGGATAATCACATATATCATACAATGCCAACGTCCCAGATGTGGTATTACATGTAACCTCATATCGATGCCACAGTACCAGACATGTTCTTACTTGTAAACACATATCGATGCCAACGTCCTAGACGTGGTCTTACACGTAATCGCATATCAATATCACATATCCATCCATGTATCAACTTTAACTTGGCCAAAATACACATACTCATATGTTCATTAACAAAGTTATCATTCACTTCCAAGGTCACAATATCATCATATAGTCGAATATATATATACTCATGATTCACACTTTAATATCACATACATATATCATTTAGCCAAATATAGATTTGTAATTAATATACATATAATCAACACTTTAACATGTATAGTTCATATCATCACTTCAAATACCAAAACTTATTCATTACTTTATCATCAAACATAAATTATTTTTCATTTCTCAATGCCAATTCGTAATTTAATACTAATTATTACAATTATTTATAAATAACCTATATTGAAATTTAACAACATCTATTTGCTTATAAACTAACCTCGGACAACGATAATTGGAACAGAACGATTATTCGACAACTTTGGTTTTCCCTCGATCCAAGCCTGATTTCTTTGGTTCTTGATCTAAACATATTCAAATTAAACTCATTCAAACATATTTTCACTCAATTTAGTCTAAAAACACATAAATGGTCAAATTACCATTTTACCCCTGACATTTGCTTACTTAATGTAAATTATGTGACTAATTTGCTTATTAAATGTATGTGATTAGGAAAATTTGCTAATCTGTTGGAAAGCATTTTATTGTTATGCTTATTTAAATGAATATGATTGGTAAGTTTACTTTCTATTATACAAACTTACTAAGCATTAAATGCTTATTAGGGTTTATTTTCTCTGTTTTATAGTGTTTCAAAAGATCGTTAAGGTTGGAGAATGGTTAGAGAATCATCACACTATCCTCCAGCTTGTTTTGTTATAAAAAGTAATCTTATTTTGAAATAATGGCATGTATAGGTTAACTTGGCCTATGTTGGCATGTAAATAGTTGTTTGTAACTTAGCCATTGGAATGGATAAAAATAGATTGTTTTGGCATGTTATTATAAAGATATATATCATGTTTAGCTTATATGTATGTGGTTTTGTTAAATTGAATTAGGGTAAAATATAAATCATTACAAGAAGGTAAGTTTGATCATATGAATATGTGATACTATTTCATACATGTTAATGATATTTGTTTGATTTATATGACTTGAATTGGTTGAAAAATGTATACAAATGTTTTTATAGGCTGAAGGTTAAATTTCGGTGAGAAATAAGGCTAAGAAATGGCCTTATTTTTTTCACACAGGTAGACACACAAGCATGTGTCTTGACCGTGTATGACACATGGCCTAGCACATGGGCATATGATTTGGCTGTGTGTCCCCTGTATCTTAAAATTGAGAAACAGAATGCTCAGAATTAGGCACACGGCTAGAGACATGGGTGTATGTCTCAGCCGTGTGTGCTACACGGCCTAAAACATAGGTGTGTGTCTTGGCCGTGTGAACCTTGCACCTAATTTGTGAAAATTAAATTGACCACACGACCTAGCACATGGGCTTGTGGCAAGCCGTGTGGCACAAGTCAGAGAGTTACACGGGTAAGGACATGGGCTGGGATACAACTATGTGCCTCACATCGAATGCCCATATGGCCTGAGACATGGGCATGTCACTTGGTCATGTGAGCCACACGCCCTACTCACACGAGCGTGTGACCCTTGTATATAAGAAAAATTTTGAAATTTCGTAAAAAATTCTCTGAGATCCCGATTTAGTCTCGACTTGATTCTAATGTTTAAATTGGACATTGAGGGTCCATTCAAGGGATAATATGATTATTTTTGGATATGAATAGTAAACTATATGAATTATCTATATTTGTTTTATAAACTCCTGTAATGCTCTATAGGCTTGCTCCGGTAACGGTTACAAGTTAGGGATATTACAGCATGACTGATAGAATTCATGAGCATCCTTGAACAGACTTGGCCAATAAAATCATGATTGAAGTACTTAGGCAGCAGTTCTCTTCCCCCTGAAATGTCCTTCGTACGGAGCTGAATGATAATGCTATAGAATGCTATGTATTTCATCATCACGAACACATTTCCTAATTATTTGATGTGCACAATGTTTAAACAAGAAAGGTTCATCCCAATAATAGTGCTTTGTATCATGAAGAAATTTTTGTCTTATTTTACTGTTGAGATCGGGTGGCAACACATCACTTACTAAATAGTTCACTATGTCGGCATACCAAGGCAATGATGTGGCAACTAACAACTACTCGTCCGGAAATTCTTCTTTAATAGATGTGTCATGACCACCTTCACTTCCAGATTCTAACCTTGACAAGTGATCAGCCACTTGATTCCCAGTCCCTTTCTGATCTCCAATTTCCAAGTCAAACTCCTACAACAAAAGTATCCACCTAATCAACTTTGGTTTAGCATTTTTTTTACTCATTAGATACTTAATAGCAGAGTGATATGTGTAGACTATGACCTTTATACCAACTAGATAAGAATGTAATTTATCGAATGCGAACACTACAACCAATAACTCCTTTTCCGTGGTGGTTTAGTTAAGTTGTGCTTCCGATAAAGTTCTACTAGCATAATATATTGCACGTAGTTTGTCTTTCCTTTGCCCCAACATGGCTCCCACATCATAATTGTTTGCGTTACACATGAGTTCAAAAGGCAATGTCCATTCTTGAGCTACTACAGTTGGTGCCACTTAATTTTTTTCTTTAGCTCTTCAAAGGCTTTCAAACACTGTTCATCAAAATTGAAAGGTCTATTTTGCTCCAACAAAGTGCACAAGAGTTTAGATATCCTCAAAAAAATCCTTAATAAATCTTCTATAAAAACCTACATGACCTAAACAAATTATAATACCCTCGACACTTGGGGGAGGTGGCAATTTTTCTTTCACTTCAATTTTTGTTTTGTCCACTTCAATTCCTCTCTTTGATATCCTATGCCCTATGAAAATTCCTTCATGAATCATGAAGTGGCATTTTTCCCTATTTAAAACAATATTTTTTTCTTCACAACGGCATAAAACCAACTCTAGATTTTTCAAACAATCCCCAAAATCATTCCCCAACACTGAAAAATTGTCCATGAAGACTTCAAGAATATTTTCCATCATGTTAGAGAATATGGTCACTGGACAACGTTGAAAAGTTGCCGAGGCATTACACAACTTGAACGGCATTCGTCAGAACACAAAGTACCATATGGTCATGTAAAAGTTGTCTTCCCTTGGTCATTAGGGGCTATGGCAATCTAATATATCCTGAATAACCATAAAAAATGGTAGAAAGCTTTCCCAGCTAATCTATCCAACATTTGATCAATGAATGGTAGGGAAAAATGGTCCTTCCTAGTTGCCTTGTTAAGCTTGCGGTAATCCATACATACCCTCCATCTCGTGATAGTGCAAGTTGGTATAAGCTCATTGTTATCATTACTTACCACTATGACCCCTCATTTCTTGGGTACACATTGTACATGACTCACCCATGAGTTGTTTAAAATTAGGTAAATAGTGCCAGCAACAAGCCACTTGATAATCTCTTTTTTGACAACTTCTTTCATGATTGGATTTATTCTTCACTGTTGTTCAATTGAATTGCTAGGGCAATCCTCCAACAAACTTTTATGCATGCAGAATGCAGGGCTAATTCCCTTGATATCAGTCAAGGTCCATCCCAATACCTTCCTAAATCGTGGAAGAACTTCTAATAACTTTTCCTCTTGCTCGGGTTTTAGCTCCACATAAATTACTACTGAAAAAGTACTGATGTCACCCAAGTGTGCATACTTCAAATTTTGCGGAAAAGGTTTTAACTCCAGTGTAGGAGTTTCCTATATAGAATGTTTAGAAGGATTAAAGGATTGATTTGATGAATCCAAGGACTCAAACTTCTTCCCTGGTCTATCTAGTATATGCTTGGTTTCCATAAATTCACTGAATTCTTCAAAACTTACTATATCACTTTACTCAAGTGAGTCTTCGTTAAGGTCAGAATTTCTGTGGCAACATCTGGTGAACTCCTCCACTACTATTTCTATCAATCCAATGGTATGGCATTCATCACTAACATCAGCACATTTCAAAGCATTAAATACATTAAAGGTAACCTACTAATCATTTACCCTTATGGTCAACTCGCCATTTTGTACATCAATTAAAAGTCCTGCTAGTAGCAAGAAAAGGTTTTCCGAGAATAATTGGCACATCTTGGTCAGCTTCACATTCTAAAATAAGCAAATCCGCAGGGATGATAAATTTATCTACTCTTATCACTACATCTTCAATTTTACCTTTCGAATGCGCATAGGATCGGTTAGCCAATTGTAATGAAACCGTAATAGGTCTTGCTTTTCCAATTCCTAGCTTCCTGGAAATAGACATAGGAATTAGATTTATACTCATTCCTAAATCATATAACGCCTTACCAACATAATGATTTTGAATTGAATAAGGGATAGTGAAACTCCTGTGTCCTTTAACCTTGGAGGTAATTTATTCATCAACATTGTTGTGCACCCTTCAATGAGAGCTACAGTATCAAATTCTCCTAATATGTGCTTTTTTAACAATATATCTTTCATAAATTTCATGTAATTGGGCAACCTGTGGTATGTTGATGTGAAGTTGCTCCAATACATCCAAAAATCATTTGAACTAAATATCCTGCTTAGAATTATGAAATTGCTGAGGAAAAGGAAGAGGTGGTCATCTTTTAGGTTGCTGATATTGTTTTGCCATGGCATTCTTGTTGACAATATGATCTGATTTTGCCACATCATTTTGCTGCTTACCCTTTTCAGGTTCAGAATGTTTTTCAGATGACTCTAGGATCTTTACCTGGTCGTTATTCGAGTTATCCTCTCCTGGCATGACATCTTGAGCAACATCATCAAGCTGAGTTCCACTTCTAAGAGTGATAGCCTTGCATTGTTCCTTCCCTTGTGATCTCGAATTCTCAGTTGCCAATGGTCCTTGTGGTCTCAAATTCAAAGCATTCTCTATTTTCCCTACTTGATTCTCAAGATCTCGGAGGGATGCTGCTCAGCTTTGAATTATAACATTGTTTTTAGCCATATATTCCTTCAACAAAGCTTCAGTAGATGATGATGATGTCGATCCCTGGCCTCGCTGAGCATTTTACTTTGGCATAGGATGATTATAATTAGACGGTGCACTGTTGGCATTCTGCCTTGAAGCATTGTTAAAATTTCCTACACCCCGATTATTCCAACTAAAATTCAGATGCTGCTTCCACCTTGGATTTTAGGTGTTCGAATAGAGGTTATTATTCTAGTTAAAATTACCCATGTAATACATAGATTCTGGGTTTGATGGGTATTCATCAAACACATAATCCTCACCACAATAAACACACGATAGCTCGGCTACTTTCATCTCATGAGCTGTAGTAGGGTTTTTTCATTATTTTATTCATATTAGGCAAAGAAGATACCTGGGCTGTCAACGAAGTGATTGCATCCATATCCATAGTACCAATAGCTCTCTTGTCCGTCCCAGCTCTTGTAATTAGATATTGATAATCATTATTGACAATCTTTTCCAAAATCTCATATGCGCCATTATAAGATTTAACCAATAAAGTGCAATTGGCGGAAGCATCAACTACCATCCTTGTATGTGCATTCAGCCTAATATAGAACATCTCCATCTAACTCCAGTGTTGAATTCTGTAATGCCCCGTACCCGAGACCGTTGCCGGAGTCGAACACGAGGTGTTAACAAACTTAATTCATTACTTAAACAACTTATACAATTCATTTTAAAATTTCCAGGCAAGCTGGCTAACTGCATCACAGTCGCTTTAAAAATCATATCTCGAGTTCTGAAACTCGAAATCCAATTCCTTAAATTTTTCATGAAACTACACTCATATATCTATCTACTAAATTTTTTCTAGAATTTTTTGTCAGGCCAATTAGTACAGTTTATTAGTTAAAGTCTCCCCTGTTTCAGGGTTCGACTACTCTGACCTCTGTGTATTACGAATCAGATATCTCCCTTTACAGAGATTCAATGACTATTTCGTTTGTCTCTAATAAAACTAGACTCAATAAGGAATCTGTACATATAAATCATTGCTTCTAATTATTTTTGTAAAATTTATGGTGAATTTCCAAAATCAGAACAGGGGATCCAGAAATTGCTCTGGACCTGTTTCAGAAAAATTAAAACATCTCACAAAATATAGCTCATATACCTATTTCGCTTCTTCCATATGAAAATAGACTCATCAAGATTCGATTCCATAACTTATTAATTATTTAATTCCATTTCTACTATTTTTAGTGACTTTTCAAATTCATGTCACTGCTGTCTGAATCTGTTTTATGGTAAATTTTACCTATTTCATGGTTTCCATGGATTAGCTAGTAATTTGACGTACATAACACCAAATATGATCATGATTAGCCATTCCAATGGCTACTCATTACCAAGCATTTCCATACCACTCAATAACCATATCATAAGACCATATATACAAAATGATTATAATGCTATACATGCCATACTCAAAATATACAAGCCAAACACTACAAGGAATGAAAAGGAGGGAGTAAGCATAAATGCTTAGTAAGTTCACATGCAAATAGCAAGTAACATAAATATATAAGCAAACATAAAACATCATTTTCATAATCATCACCGAGACTTTCATATCACATTTTCATTTATCATCTTACCATATTGTTGTTATATCGATTTTTCAACCCGAGGGTTAAGTACATACCTGTTCAAAGTACCCATTTCACAACACTTACCAATACGTCCCTTTCATCTTGAGTATTCCTCCATTTCAGTAGAACTTTACCCGTTGAACACATCGGAATAAAATTCGGATACATGGAAAGTTTGCACATAAGTGCCACATATGTAGCCAAGCTACCATGTAACCCGCCCATAAGCGAACTCGGACTCAACTCAACGAGCTCAGATGCCTAGTTACATCTCACGAACTCGGACTCAACTCAACGAGTTCGGACGCTCGCATCCATAAGTGAACTCGGACTCAACTCAACGAGTTCGGATGCCCAAATATCCCAGTGACATGTCACTTGTATCCTAATCCATTCCTAAGGTTCAACGGGACATTTTTCCCAATCATATGTCTCAACCATCTTCTATGGAATATCGATACCGATACTCGGTAGTATTTCACATTTTTCAAGTATATCACATAATTTGACATATTATCAAACAATTGTCACAAGTATGATATTTCATAATAATTATCATATCATTTAAACAACATTAAAACATTTAAAACAATAACTATGTTACCAACATTTACATATGAATTTACCTCGTATGCGAAAATGGCTACTTTTACCATTTCGTCCACAACTTGGTATTTTCCCCATTTTAGCCCGAATTTCAGTTTTCCTTGCTAATCGAGCTTGGAAGCTTGAAAAACCCTAGCCATGGTTTCTCCTTGCTATATTCGGCCATGGGGTTGAAGATGAGCAAAATTGGCTTTTAATTTTGTATTTTAATTCATTTTACCCCTAAATGACCAAAATACCCTTACTACTAAACTTTCCAAAAATTCCATCCATGTCCAATTTTTGTCCATAGACTTAGAAATTGGTAAAATTTCTATTTAAGACCTCCTAATTAATATTTCAAAACAATTTCATACTAGAAACTTCTAGAATGCAAGTTTTGCAAATTATTCGATTTAGTCCCTAATTTCAATTTAAGCACTTTATGCATAAAATTTCTTCACGAAATTTTCACACAATCATGCAATCATATCATAGACCTTAAAATAATCATAAAATAATTATTTCTATCTCGGATTTTATGGTCACGAAACCACTATTCCGACTAGGCCCAAAATCAGGATATTACAACTCTTCCCCCCTTCAGGGATTTTCGTCCCCGAAAATCTTACCAGAAAAGTGGTCTTCACTTTTAATCTCATATTCGGTGCCGAAGAACTTGCACTTAGACTGTACCTCCAATACATCTCTTCAATTTCTCATATGATCTAAAAGCTTACAGTCTCAACTCTCAATTGTTCTTAAATTTCAACCCTTCTCAGTTTCCCATGATATCATGACATAAAACCCGGATCTCAACTTGATTTAATGGAGACCGAATTTCCAAGAAATCCAACAATCAAAGTGACCTGAAATTCCATGAATCTGATGAGTAGGAATTCATTCAATACAGATATGATTTATAGATCTCGCCAAACATTTAACAATAGGATACATTACATTTTCCTCTTTCCGCCATAGAAATAATTCTGATATGGCCTCAAGAATAATCCTTCTCATTTCCATCCCAATATCAACACTGACAAGGATAATTTTGATAGATCCCAATGTTCGGCTTTAACCCCTTTAACAACTCCGATTTTATGTAACATCGAATGCTCTAAACTATCACATTACCTCACTGTCTTGAAACACATCACAATTCATACAACAGTACATTACTGAAAGTCAGGAAGTCTTTGCTCAATGTAGGCTAGTCTAGTTCAGATGCTTCGGTTACCAATATTCTCATCTATCCGAACTCTGTCAACATGTAATAAACTTTTCAGCTTTCACAAGATGAAAACCTTATCATTCGTAGTGATTTTAACTAATATCCAACTCTTTCTAATAAATATACACTTCTCGCTCAGACTATTTACTCTTTTATCCGTACAAAAATGAAATTATATTATCAAACTTGAAAAAAATAATCCTGACATAATTGTCACATGAAATCTTTCAAATAAATAATTCACCATACTGACTGAAACTCGCGCTTTTATCACCTATGCCTTTACTGATGTCAAATCCTTATATAGAAATTAGAAAAAAATCCCAATACTAAAATCACCACATTACCAAGATCAAATTAGAAGTATAGTCATATTTGACATGATTATCACGAGCTGAAGAACCCACTTCGAACATGAGTCGTAATTGACAAATTATAGAACAAAGATAACAAGAAAACCGAATAAAGAAATCCAAGATAGAGAAACCCGGAATAAAGAAATCCAGAATAAAGAGATCCAGGATAAAGAAACCCAAGATACGATACTATGCCGGAGAATCGAAAACCAAATTCATAGAGAAAATACAGAATACCCCGATAATTCTTCAAAGAAAGAAAGTCCAAAAGAAAACATCATTTAATCCCACTGAAATCAAATATAACAAGATCAATATATCTTCCCATACATATATATCAGATGAAGCATCAAGTAGAAGAAACAGAATCATAATATCATACGTATTCTCTCATCAATTCTTATCAGACGAAATGAAATAGAATACCCGATGAAATAGAGCAATATAAATTATAAACCAGTCAGACTACCAATGCTTTCATCCAACACCAGAATTAGAAGACATTCCCATATAACAAGAATTTCTTCAGAAGATCAATAGCCATAGAAATATTTCTGAGAACGGGTGAACACATAGAACATCTCAAAAGAGACTGCTAAATCTGTCCAGTCATAACTGTCACACTCAGATAATTCACATTTCAAATATCATTTCCCCAACTAGTTCTGCCGTCACAAATTTCATATTAAACCATTCACTAAAGAATGCCAGTTCTGAATAAATTTCGATTTACACTTTTCTCGACCTTGCACCTGAGTAATTCGATTTACCAAAGAGAATTCCTTCTCTAACTGGGACAGTGCATAATTCCAATAATCTTTATATCAATCCAATACTTTACTGGCTCTGACTTTACTTATCAGCTCATTTTCAATCTCTGATCATACTTATAATTATTCTATCACTGAACTCTTTGGGTTCTCAACCGGAAACTTATTCAATACAAATCTCATGAAATTCCATTATAAGTACCACTTCGGTAAGGGGGAGGGGTTGTAGGACCTCTGACTCGGCTTTCTTATACATACACATATGACACAACTTCCATCATCATAGTAACATCATCAAAATCATGTCATTCATTCATGTTAGCTTACACCAATTTTCCTATTGTCCCATTTATACAATATACTTATGCATACATTCTATGTTTTCTAGACATCTTTACTTATCCATTCATTTAATTAAATTAATTCATGCTCATGACATTATATAAGGCCAAACAAATATAGATATTTGCATCACAATCACAACTTTCATTTCGTGCATCATCATGTACATATCATTACAATCATATAATTCAGTCCAACAATTTAACATAGATAAGTTCATTTCATTATAATCCTTTATCTCATAAAAATTATATATCATTAACATTTATCAACATTCGACGTCCAAATCAAGACAAGGACATTTTCACTCGTATCATAATATTATGACCTTTATTCATACCTCTACTACTTTCTATTTATCCCGTTCATCTTATCAAGTAAGCCACATACACTACATCATATGAGCATTAAGCAAATATGAATATTTATCACATATGTATCACAAACCTTTATTCATACTTTTCTGAACCGAGACTTATCATAATCATAATTTTACTCAAATACCTTCACATAACATTGAACATGGTCGGCGCAGCTCGGTTGGAGAGTACCCTGTCTAAATAAGACGATACTCATACGCGTCGGAAGACATCACACTATCACAGATCAGTGGCATGTATAGCTAAACTTTTACACATGCTAGGTTAGTTCGAGAACCGACTAAACCTGCTCTAATACCACTAAATGTAACGCCCCGTACCCGAGACCGTTGCCGGAGTCAAACACGAGGTGTTAACAAACTTAATTCATTACTTAAACAGCTCATACAATTCATTTTAAAATTTCCAGACAAGCTGGCTAACTGCATCATAGTCGCTTTAAAAATCATATCTCGAGTTCTGAAACTCAAAATCCAATTCTGTAAATTTTTCCTGAAACTAAACTCATATATCTATCTACTAATTTTTTTCTAGAATTTTTGGTCAGGCCAATTAGTACAGTTTATTAGTTAAAGTCTCCCCTATTTCAGGGTTCGACTACTCTGACCTCTGTGTATTACGAATCAAATATCTCCCTGTACCGAGTTTCAATAACTATTTCGTTTGGCTCTAATAAAACTAGACTCAATAAGGAATCTGTACATATAAATCATTACTTCTAATTATTTTTGTAAAATTTATGGTGAATTTCCAAAGTCAGAACAGGGGATCCAGAAATTGCTCTGGACCTGTTTCAGAAAAATTAAAACATCTCACAAAATATAGCTTATATACCTGTTTCGCTTCTTGCATATGAAAATAGACTCATCAAGATTCGATTCCATAACTTATTAATTATTTAATTCCATTTCTACTATTTTTAGTGATTTTTCAAATTCACATCACTGCTGCTGTCTGAATCTGTTTTATGGTAAATTTTACCTATTTCATGGTTTCCATGGATTAGCTAGTAATTTGACATACATAACACCAAATATGATCATGATTAGCCATTCCAATGGCTACTCATTACCAAGCATTTCCATACCACTCAATAACCATATCATAAGACCATATATACAAAATGATTATAATGCTATACATGCCTTACTCAAAATATACAAGCCAAACACTACAAGGAATGAAAAGGAGGGAGTAAGCATAAATGCTTAGTAAGTTCACATGCAAATAGCAAGTAACATAACTATATAAGCAAACATAAAACATCATTTTCATAATCATCACCGAGACTTTCATATCACATTTTCATTTATCATCTTACCATATTGTTGTTATATCGATTTTTCAACCCGAGGGTTAAGTACATACCTGTTCAAAGTACCCATTTCACAACACTTACCAATACATCCCTTTCATCTTGAGTATTCCTCCATTTCAGTAGAACTTTACCCGTTGAACACATCGGAATAAAATTCGGATACATGGAAAGTTTGCACATAAGTGCCACATATGTAGCCAAGCTACCATGTAACCCGCCCATAAGCGAACTTGGACTCAACTCAACGAGCTCGGGCGTTCGCATCCATAAGTGAACTCGGACTGAACTCAACAAGCTCGGATGCCTAGTTACATCTCACGAACTCGGACTCAACTCAACGAGTTCGGACGCTCGCATCCATAAGTGAACTTGGACTCAACTCAACGAGTTCGGATGCCCAAATATTCCAGTGACATGTCACTTGTATCCTAATCCATTCCTAAGGTTCAACGGGACATTTTTCCTAATCATATGTCTCAACCATCTTCTATGGAATGTCGATACCGATACTCGGTAGTATTTCACATTTTTCAAGTATATCACATAATTTGACATATTATCAAACAATTGTCACAAGTATGATATTTCATAATAATTATCATATCATTTAAATAACATTAAAACATTTAAAACAATAACTATGTTACCAACATTTACATATGAATTTACCTCGTATGCGAAAATGGCTACTTTTACCATTTCGTCCACAACTTGGTATTTTCCCCATTTTAGCCCGAATTTCAGTTTTCCTTGCTAATCGAGCTTGGAAGCTGGAAAAACCCTAGCCATGGTTTCTCCTTGCTATATTCGGCCATGGGGTTGAAGATGAGTAAAATTGGCTTTTAATTGTATATTTTAATTCAATTTACCCCTAAATGACCAAAATATCCTTACTACTAAACTTTCCAAAAATTCCATCCATGTCCAATTTTTGTCCATAGACTTAGAAATTGGTAAAATTTCTATTTAAGACCTCCTAATTAATATTTCAAAACAATTTCATACTAGAAACTTCTAGAATGCAAGTTTTGCAAATTATTCGATTTAGTCCCTAATTTCAATTTAAGCACTTTATGCATAAAATTTCTTCACGAAATTTTCACACAATCATGCAATCATATCATAGACCTTAAAATAATCATAAAATAATTATTTCTATCTCGGATTTTGTGGTCACGAAACCACTATTTCGACTATGCCCAAAATCAGGATATTACAAATTCCATGCATCAAACATTTTTGAATTAAATATTTAAATAATTCCCAAGCATCATATAGTGTTTTAACCTCCAATTTTTGAAAATATGTGATGTCATTTCTAAGCTTGGAATTCATATTTGGGGGATTATACCATAGCAAAAACCTCTAGCAAACATCATTCCATGATGCCACTGTTTCTAACGGTAAAGCATTCAGCCATGCTCTTACACGATCTCTTAAAGAATATGGAGACTGTTTAAGTCGCAGAGTGTCTTCAGGAACACCTTGATGTCTAAACGATTCACAAACCTCTAGAAAAAACCTTAAATGCAATCTTGGATATTTAGTGGGTAACAAACCAATCTATCCTACTATTTGCAACATCTGAAATATTACTGATTTCAGTTGAAACTGCTGAGCATTTATTTTTGGTCTGACTTTCCCTGGATTTAGATCATCCAAAATTGGCACAACATGCTCTTAGATTGGTCTGTCTCAATTATCTGTCACTTTACAAACATAAGGATTAGTGTCTTGACCATTCATGCTATCATTCGTACAATCTATCACCCTACGAATAGGAGGATTAACATCTTGACCATTTGAATTATCATTGAGACTAAGATCATTCCCATTCCTAGCCATTTTTCGCAGTTCTTTCCACCTTCTTCGTAAAGTTCTCTCGATCATTGGGTCAAAATGATACTCTTTGTTAGCAAGAATATCTCTTCTCATGCACTGATGGCAAACCTATAAAAATTAAATTAAACTAAGTTAGATAAAACTAATGGAATTAAGTAAAATAACCAAACCAAATTACACCAAATTGCCATCCTTGACAACAACGTCAAAAAATTGTCGTATGTAAAATGATATGTGAATTGTACAAGTATACACGTCGGATCAAGTAATAAAGTGATAAGTGAAATTGTCTCCACAGGGATCAGATTAGGTATAAGAGTGGTCAAGTTATTATAATGAGTTATGATTAATGTTATGGAAAAACCAAGTTAAGTACACTGTGGTAATTTAAAATAGTAAGGATGTGTGTGAAATGTATACTGACTAATACTGGAAAATTTCAAGGGAAAGCAAGAGTGCAATGCAATGGAAATTACGAGAATAATGCGTGCCAATAAGTAAATAACTAAGAATGCTTTGGCAAAGATACAGTGGCAAAGGTTAGAAGCTCTACGATGTTGATTCAGAAGGTTGGGATTACTAAGATGCCCTTATTTTTAGTAATGCCTTAGCAAAATTGTACTTAATCTACTGCTGAAACGAGCCTTAAAGTGACCTACTTCTTTCGAGAGCTAGATCTCAAGTTACCTGTCATGTGTCTATAGGCCTTAGCATGGTACCCTGCACTATTTTGTCTTTATTCAATACAAACGTTGCTCTGTCTAAAGTTTGCTGCAAGCATTCGATCGAATACCTGCTTGTATCATTCAATTCCAGTCTAACTAATCCAACCTTTTTAGAATTAGATTTAGTTTATGGGCATATTGCACATTTTTCTATGTCTAAAGAATGTGTGCATACAATTGGCAAATAAAAACAATTGAATGAAACTATAGATTAAATATATTATATGCATCAACTATTAAAGAAAGTAAAAGTTTTCATCATGTAATCCTAACCCTTTGAGATTTAGCTCATGGGTTGGAAATTAAAATTCAAGTTCAAAATAACGCCCAACATATTTCGATCAATTCAATTAACTGGAGAATAGATTAAGAAATAAGGGAAGAACTTTGGAAGATGGCTATTGCCAAATCAATCCTCAATCCAGCAACATAATGTCCTGTGGTGGCTAAGAGGGGCTGCCTTCGGTCTCCTCTTTTCGTCTCTACTCAGCAACTATCCTCTATTGTTGCCTCCAAATCTCCATACCTTTGGTGTTTCCTCTACTTTTTTTAAGCTTTTCTTTCTAGGGTAACTCCAACAACCCACGATATCTTTTCTTTTTAAGGTAGATTCTTTTGGTACACGTAAAGTTGGGCTAAAACTGATCTACGATGAGTGTTGACTCGGTCATCTTCCTAAAATTTCCATGACATACAAGGTGGCAAACTGTCCAACCTTTTGCCCCAAAAAACCTTCACTCCTTTATTTCTTTCTCTATACCCTGCACCTACCAAGCCACCAAACAAACCTTCTACGCATAATTAAAGGTATCTAACATGTAAACACAATCCAAGCTCCTAATGTAATGATAAAATTACTAATAAAATGTCCTAAAATGCCACTAAATGTACCCAAGTACAAGCAATTAGCTAGGTCTAAGGGCAAGAAATATAACTCTTTTCAAGAGTTATCACCTATATATTTGTAGACAATGCCTCATATACATATCTTTTTCTGCAGTATTCACACTCTAGACATTAGTACGTTCAGAGCATGATTCTAATAAAAGGACACCTGGGCCATTTGGGAAAAAGATAAATATTCACATAAAAAGAACAAAAAAGGGAGCTTTGGTATGATCATATTTTTGAACCTATCCTTTGAAGTTTTCGGCTCTGGCGGCTTAAGTCTCCCATGGGTAAACCGAAATGAAAGCAATGTAGACCAGCTCTTCACAAGGAGCCCTGAGTGCAATACAAGAGGGAATACAGAGATTCAGGTCGAGTTGTCTAGGAATAGTATTCTCCACTTGTTTTTTTATTTTTCTTTTCTAAACGCTAGTGATTACTTTCTATTTCATGTTAGTATGAAAGTATACATGATTTTTGGGTTAAATGTTATTTTATTCAATCTTGCTTCTACTATTTAATCTTTGGGTTTGAATGTTTTTAGCATGGAAGTGTTATTGCGGTCACTGGCACTGGAAGGTGCAACAACAGTTCAAGCTAACAAGTATGACAACGAAAGTTGCTTGAGGATTAGAGGAATTTAATCCACTTTTTCTTAATAGTGTTCCATTTCCATCATCAGAAGGTGTGGCTAATATGCATGTTTAAGTCTTTGATTAAATATAGAAGTTAAGCTTGGTAAGATATTCATTGCAATTTAATGCATAGACATCCACCTATCCTTTTATACCTTGTGAACACTTAGCATTCTGTTGAATATTCACGTTAGGGATCCCAGTTTATCATTATCATTTTTTATCATATTGTTTTCAAGTTATTACTTTAACACCTGCTCTTACAATTTATATTGTTTCTATCCATTTATTGCATGACATTGATAGACAAATGACAACCATCCTTTTGGGATCAATATCTGACAGACTCATATCTGTTTACTATACTTGCATCGATAATGTATGCTTGCACATTATTGCTGTGACGTTAAACAGACTATTAAGTTTTGGCACCGTTGCCGAGGATGGCATTTGTTTGATGTTTATTTTTGTTTGTTTTTATTTCATAATATTTAATTTTTACTAACTTTTTTTCTTTTTGTATCTATTTTCACATTTTACTTTAGGTGTTGTATAACTTGAAGCAATTCCGATTTTATTGCCGGTTTTGATCCAGAAATTGCAAGAATAGCTTAGGAGAGACTTTGAGAACAAAGGACTATGGCTTTAGCAAGAAACTATGAAGTCATACCCCCAATGTAGCGACAAAATGCTAATGACCTACCTGTAGCAAGGCGCTCAAATACAAAATAAGACTATAGAGATTTTGTAGTACCTGTCTTGGATGATTTGCAACTGGGAGTTGTTAGGCCAACAATCCAAGCTGGAAATCTTGAACTCAAGCCAGTAATGTTTCAAATGCTGTATTTTAATGGGCAATATGCTGGACTACCACATGAAGATTGTAACACCCCAAACCCAACCTAGACGTTATGGCTGAATCTGGCGTGTCACATTAAATGCTTTTTCGAAAAACTTAGCCCAATTAATAGATCTCACTTGAAAGATAAAAGCCCCTTTGTTAAAGTAGACTTAATTATTTGTTAACCATTTTAAACCAGCCTTACTTTGAAAAAAACATGTTTCTTGCAGAAGCATTTCAACAATGTTGCGAAAATGTGATGTTTTGAAAACAGGAGTCATTTTAGAAACCCGCGCTCTACCTTTAACAGAAATAAATCATAATAGTTAAAACCTCCAAATTAAAAGCTAGAAAATTGGAGAAAAGGCCTTATTACATCGAAAACCCAAAGAGAAAGTAATTTAAGTAATGCAAAAGAAAATACGAAAATTTAAAGCCGTTTGTAGTGTGGCCACCTCCAAGTTCTCCCATACATCGAACCGCCTACTAAGGATTACCTGAAAAATTTAAAAGAGGGGGTGAGTTTACAAAAACTCAGTGTGTACAACCCTCATCGATCATAAAGCATGCGTCACATCAATTTGGGACTAAGCCCATTACAATAACGGTGGCACTTGGGCCTTAGCCCATAATAGCCTCAGTTGGGACTGAGCCTATGTCACAATCAGAATCAGATTATGCAATGCAAATATACCCAACCAACCCTGCACTCCGTGTCGCGTCCAGCCTTACACTCCTGTGGGGATTTAATCGACCCACCCATCCCTACACTCCTGATGTAGCACCGGTTACGGCACTAACCAATTATGCAGCAGAGCTACCAGTCACATAATGGCTTTAAGTTGTCGGTGGATCCACAGTCGTCAAGCGACCATGCGACCCTAAAAAATCATATACTTCCTCCAAATCAATGATCCCGTCCCCCATGCAGCATAATATCACATGAATGCAAACATATCATAAATGGCAAACAATAACAACCATAAAACATATAGGGGCATTTTAGTCATTTTTCCCTTCGGCAGCATAATGGTCATTTAGTTCCAGCTCAGATAACGACCTCTTCGAAGGTCTACAGTCGCTTCGAGTGACACAGATAACTTAAATGATCATAACGGTGCCCAAGTGGGCCCACACGCTCTTGTTGCCCATTTAGCCCAAACTAGTTACGGCTATGTGACCCACATAACCCAATCCAATATTTTCATATTTCCATGAAAAAACTTGAGTGGGGCCCACGAGCCTATTGGGCCCATAGGGCCCATTTCAGCCCAAAATCAGCCTAAGCCCATTAGATCACTCAAGGCCGCCTCTACTATCATATCGGATTTTCCATATGTGCGTTCACACGCTCGTGAAAATGTGGCCGTACTTTTGGCATTTTGGTATTTTGGCATTTCAGCTTTTGCCGACCTACATTGAGGAAGGGTGTGGTTACACACACACTTTCAGCTTTTCAGCCGATTAGCGAACATGGTATATAGTTACACACCTATTTATTAACACGTGTGAAGGATCGGTGAGTACTCCAACCTACATTCATCCCAAACATTCAATCAATCATTCACTTATTAGAGTTCATAGGCTCTTAATCCCCAAATCAATAATACTATCAACCTCAATTGAACAAGCCACGACCTGTTCTACTAAATCGTAGTAAACTAAAATCGATCCCACCTTCCTTGCCTATAATCTGTGATATCAAAAGATCATACTAGGTGAGATTGCCTAGGATCACGATATAAATCTCATAGGGATATAGGGGCATTCAGCCTATGCCCAAATAATAAGAAAGATAATGCTCTTACCTTAATAGAATAATAGAAGAAAGGGTTTGACGACTTGAGTACTTCTATACTTCACCACTCTTCAGGAATACCTAAAACCCCATGATCCCGTCTTGTCGAGAACTCTTGTAGAAACAGAATAGAGAGGGAGAGATGGGACAAAGAATGTTCGACCAAATCAGAACAAGAAAAACAAGGTTGGCAAGTAAGAGACAGAGGGTATTCGATCAGAAAGAAATCAGAATATTGAGAGGAAAGAAGAACATAATATGGAGAAAAATATGGGGAGGAAAGAGACTAAAATTGGTCAAGAAAATGAAAGGTAAGAAAGGTGAAAGAAAGAGAGCAGTCGACAAAGATTAAAAGAGGTATTCATCAATACACATAACTTTACCCAAATGGTCAATTCAACACTGCCAGCCACCAAAATGGAAACCACAATAAGAGACTATTTTCGGCACTTCAGTTCATAACAAAACCGGCAGAAAAGGAAAGATTCCCCAAAACAAAAGTGACCAAAACTGAACAAAAGAGAGTGGAAAAACTAGCTTAGTCAAATTTTCACATCCCTAATGCCCCTTTCAGCACATTTCCTTCAACTCATCAAACTCCTAACGTTTCTCCACAAAACCTTCCCCAATCTTCTCCTTAAATCTCTCCCCTTATCACTCCACAAATCCCTCCAACAACTCCTCTATGACCATTTCAATTTAGAGTCCCAAGCCAACTCTAATACTAGTCGTCCATGTAGCAAAATAAATATCCATCATAATACTATGGTGACACTCAAACCCCTGACTACATGCACACTCCTAACGCCTCCTTGCCACTTGACACCTTCTTTTTTGCATCACCTTTTACCTTAATTATTTAAAAGGCTTACTACCTAACATTTAGGGTTTTATTCACTTAAAACCAAAAAATTTGCTAAAGCCCAAGTTTGAACCCAGGACTTCTCCAACACTTCTCAATACCCTTAACAACTGAAGCAGGCCTTCACTTATTCCACTTCTTGCACAACAATTATTTACGTGCCGACTTCCAAACGCTCTCCAAGCCTAAGGCCCATTTCTTCTAGGCCCAAAATTTGGGGCGTTACAAAGATTGACGAGAACATCTTAAATCATTTTTATTGATTTTTGCTTCCTTTAGTCAACAAAGCATTCCTGATGACACTTTGAAGATGCAATTATTTCCTTATTCCTTGCAGGGAAGAGCTCATACATGGTTCCTTGGGCTACCTGGCAGATCAATTACTTCTTGGAATGCACTAGCAACACAGTTTGTTTTGCAATTTAACCCACCGAAAATGAATGCTCGCCTCCGAAATGATATTATAGCTTATCATCAGCTGGATGATGAGAATCGTCACACCACCTAGGAACATTATAAATCTCTGCTTCAACGTTGTCCCATGCACGACATTCAGTAGGAAATACAAATTGAGATTTTTTATAATGGGCTAAATTCACACACTAGGAATCTTGTTGACGCATCAGCCAATGGAACTTTTTTGGATCGTACTTATAATGATGTTATTAGAATTCTGGAGAGAATTGCTCAGAATGATTATCAATACCCGATCTCTAGAGTTGCACAAGAAAAAGGTACTTCGAGAGTTATTAAATTGGATGCAATACCTGTACTTAGTGCTTAAGTTTCTTCTCTTATGAATATGATAAAAATATGCAAGGAATTAGTGACGTTGCACCTATATAAGTCGCTCAATAGGTTGATGCTCCTACCTTTTGTTGTGAGATTTGCAATGACAACCAAAGCTATGAAGATTGTCCATAACATATAGAGAATGCCTTTTATGTTAGCAACATCCGCAACAATTCTTATGGCAACTCTTATAATAATTCTACACGTAATCAACAGTCTTGGGGAACATAGAATGCTGGAGAAAATGCTACGACATTCCGATATGGAAATATATCTACTCAAGGCAATTCTAATTCAAGACAAGGGAATTACAAGCAACAACAGTAAAATTACAATCAGCACAATCAGATACATCAAAACCAGAATTAGACGCAGTTACAACACTTATTAACGCCACATCAGCAAGTTCAAGAGCATCGACGACAACAATACATGCAAGCTTCTCCTTTTGACCAGTTAGCAACTCTTGAGGCTTTAATGCGGGAGCATATGACTCGTACAAAAGCTATTGTACAAGGGAATTCATCTTCTATTCAGGCATTAGAGGCACAATTAGGAAAACTTGCTTTGAATCTGAATACTTGACCATCAAGCACACCACCTAGTGACACAAAAAATCCCAATCTGAGGGGTAAAGAACACTGCAAGGCTATCACGCTTAGGAGTGGTAAACAAACTAGCGGGCGAACTACATACTTTACTATCACACCTCAAGATACTGGTGAAATGATCCCTAGTGAGAAGGTTGAACATGAAGAGCTTGTCACTATATTAGACAAAAAAAGTCCCACAAAATATCACTCATATGCCTAATGTCTGACCTTCGAAACTGTTGATGCAATCAAAGGTGTTGGTGCAATCAGATGTATGTTCACCTTTACCTTTTCCACAAAGATTCCAGAAGAATGAGTAGACCAAGCAATACCAGCAGTTTTGGAACACATTGAAGCAACTTTAGGTCAATATTCCTTTAGTATACACTCTTGCACAAATTTTAAATTATGAGAAATTTATGAAGGAGCTATTGTCCAAAAAGAAGAAGCTCAATGTTATGAAAACTATTGCACTCACAGAGGGCTATAGTGCTATTTTGACAAATAAGTTACCCCCCAAAATGAAAGATCCTGGGAGCTTTACTATCCCATGTTCAATTAGCAACCATTATTTAGGCAAGGCTTTATACGACTTGGGAGCTAGCATCAACCTAATGCTACTATCTAATTTTAAAAAGTTGGGAAATGTAGCACATCAAACCCGGCCCAGACGTTATGGTCGAATTCGACATGCCACATTGAAGTTAAAAACCCATGTTCCCTTTTTAGTGTTTTAAAAGTCGACTTTTGTTAAGCTAACCAAGTGAATGGAAGCTGGGCACCAGGTAGGTATCCGTAACAGAGGAGGTGAGCCATAAAGGCTGCTTAAGTACCAAGCTCTTCGATTGGATCCAATCCTAGACATGCCCATATCCATTGCCATACTTGGTTATAACAAATTGAAATTTCTTTGAGTGGTTATCTTTGGTAAATCGAATATTTGTGACGTCGTGTTATTTTAAAACAAGCATCATTTTGAAATCGCGCCCTAAGTCTAGCCCATTTGAATTATTATCCATCAATTTAAAGTTACTTAAAATAATATAATCCCAGAAAATCAAAGAAGAAATTAAAGTTAAAATGGCCTTGTTACAACCCAAAAATTAAATAGTAATTAAAAATAGCTTAAGAAAACCAGTCTCTTTTTCAAACCCAAAAGCGTTCACCATGGCCACTCTGAATCCCCTCCGGCTCCAAGACACCCAAATCAAGGCCCACCTGCAAGGTTAAAGAAGGGGTAAGTTTGGAAACTCAGTGTGTAAGGAAACCCATCCAAAGCCCAAGTCAGCTCAAGCCCATTGGGCCTAAGCCCATTCAGATAACAGTGATACTAGGCCAGAGCCCTTTTCAGATTACATTAAACTGGGCCTTAGCCCCTTATTCAGATAACAGTATGGCCCATAGGCCCATTTCAAAATACATGCAACATCAATAAACATATGCAAGCCCATTGGGGAGTCTACTCAATCCACCAATCGCTACACTCCACCCGTACCAGCCCTACACTCCATGTAGGGAATAGCTCAACCCACTCAGCCCTACACTCCACAGTTGTAGCCTTGCTGCTCAGTTAACAGTAAATTGAGGCAAAGCCTCCAGTACCTGGACAGGCCACTTTCAGTACTTCCTCCATCAATATCCCAGTCCCATGCATCAGATAATAACAACATGGTATGCAGTAAATAACAACAGTCAAACATGTATTTAGGTCAATTTAACCCTAGGGGTATTTCGGTAATTTATCTCCTTGGGGTAAAACTGTAAATTTTTGACTTTTAAAGGTATTTCAGTAATTTATCTATTTTAGGGTTTTTCATGCATACTCCTGCCTTCCACGTACTAACAGAATCACTTTCCGAGGGTTCTTACCGAATTGGGCCTGTTGGCCATTTATTCCAATTTTGGCCCAATAAGCCCAAAAATATCAAGGGCACAGAAATCATGCACTTTGCAGTCCAAACATTGCAGCTTACCAAAAACATTAATCGATTTACCTCACGAGCATTTGCACACTTGTAAATCTACAAAATACCGATTTTCGGCATTTCGGCTTTTCGACTTTTGCCGATCTAGACTAAGAAAGGGTGTCAGTTACACACTTGTTTTATGACGATTCATTGACGAGATCCACGGTCGAACTACCTACAATTATATTACTACCACGTTAATCTACTACCAAAACGAACTACATAATAACTCCTTACCTTATTCGGCCATAACACCTTAGGCACTAGCAATCCTACCTTTGTCGATGTTTGCGACTAGACTTAGATCCCGTTGCTCCACTTGTCCAAGCCCTTGATCAGCAGCCTCTAGATCATATTATTATCAAGAAAAAATAGTTATCACAACCCCTTAGGGCTATAAGTCCAAGTCGACAGCCTCCCTAACCTTTAGGGGTTTCAGTTTTTCTAAAATACGAAATAAAGACTAGATTGAAAAGACTTACCACCAGTTCCTTTGATCAATGATCCCAATTAATTTCTACTCAATTCTGAAGCCGATCTAAACCCTCAAATGATAACAAAAGTCAAGCCTTCAGTGATCTCACTATTCGGCCAAGTCCCTAAGAGAGTGGGGTTTTCGGCTTTTGTTGAAGCTGTGTAAAGAAAGATGAAATAGGAGGGTTTTGCTATGGTCTTGTCGATAGAACCTTGAGGTTTAGAGAACTAGAGAATCAGTCAAGAATGATGGAAAAGATAATAAAATTGGCTAGGAGAAATCGGCACAGAAGAAAGTATGGGTTTCGGGATTTCGGCTTTTTATGGCAATGGCTATGAAGGTTTTAGAAACGTTTGAAGCAAAAGATGGAGATGCACAGGTGGTTAGAGAGGTTCAGCTATGGAGGAAAAGAAGAAAAATAAAAAGTTGAAGAGAAGAGGAGAAAAGAAAGAAGAGGAGAATGGTCAGCAAACGGCACAACTTTCCCCCTAATGCCGAATTTATACTGGCACTTAACCTACCCGAATTTTCCCCCCAAAAAAAACCCTTGGCTGGCCAACTCTTTCTCCTCAAGAGTCCACTATTCGGCCATCACTACACTCCCCAATCAGCTCCTAAATCCTCTCCCTTATCCCCTCCTTACTCAATCCCTTGAGCAATTTAAACTCCTCCTGACAGTCTTTCACTTAGGTTCCATTACTTACCTTTTCTGCACACAAAAATTAATATCAATAGTTTGCTTACCTTGTGACTCGAACCTTAGCTCTCCTTGGTCATCCACACGCCACCCCTCAAGCCCCCAAGTGACGCCATAAGCTAACTTACCACGGGCTTCCTTGTGTTTTATTTTACCCAATTAATACCTTAAAGCCCAGCTAACCAGAACCCCTTTTTCTATAGAATTAAAATTAACTAAAATTACTGGATTTTAACTTAAAATTGGGCCTTCTAGAGACCCACTAACCTCATTAAATCTATGCCAAGTAGACAGAACACCAAAATTTAAAATTTGCCAACACTCACAGAATTCCCGAAAATTGGGGAGTTACAGGAATTGATCACATGAAACCAACTGCAGTGGCATTGCAACTAGCTGATCAATCCTTGGCTCAACTTGAAATGCAAATTAAAGATATCTTAGTTCGTGTGGATAAATTCAATTTTTCAATTGATTGTATCATTCTTCACCGCGAGGCAGACAAGGAGGTTCCTATAATCTTAGGATGACCATTTTTAGCCACCAGATGAACTCTTATCGATGTTTGCAAAGGTGAACTGACCATGCGACTTAATGATGAGCATGTTACCTTCAATATTTTTGAATCTATTTAATGCAAATATAAAGAAGAATGTCATACTGTTGATGTACTAGATGATCTAGTTGTGGAAGAATTCAATGACCAAAGCACAATACTTTCTGAGGAGTTTACAGTGACATCTGATGATGAATTCTTCGATAATTGTGAAAACAAGGTTGACGCTAATAATATTGAACTCAGGCACGAATGGCAGATTGAATCCTTGACTTAACCAACAGAACAGCTCCAATTTTCAAGCCATCTATTGACGAAGATCCTACTCTAGAATTGAAACTATTACCTACTCATCTTAAGTACATCTTTCTTGGTGATAACAATACTCTCCCAATTATTGTCTCCATGGAACGACGGAAATATGCAAGTGTACACAATCACAACAAGTAATAAAGTGACAAGTAAATGTCGAGTTATCATACCCACAAAGACTGTGAAAAGAATTATTTATGAAATTGATTTAAAAACACTTTGGTGAAGAAAAATATTTTGATTTAAAGGGGTGATTAAAAACTTGGGTTTTAACTAAGTAAAATAAATAAAAATAAAATAAAAGTTTCAATACATGATTTCAAAAGATGATTTTAATCAAGATGACGTAATTGTGCTAGATTAATTACATCTCTTAACTTAGAATTATTAAACTCATGTTTATGTTGTTACAAATAAATTCACAGTAGCTCGGTAATTTGCTAACTTATGAACATACTTACCTACCAAAATCCATTTATCTCTTGACTATATCTCTATGTCAATTCAACCGATTAAACAGATTTTAATAAGCAAATGTGTTACTACACATACGTACTTATGAAATTAAATAATCTCTTGTACATATATCTATGTCAATTCAAATAATTAATTCAATCTCATAAGCACATAAAAGATTACGTGAGCTAACAATGTATTTCTACCTTGAAATAGTTTAATCAGAATAATCTTTCAAGTTATGCAAGGCAAATGTATCATTATATACCATTGCTAATTTAACCCTCAGCTACCTTAGATGATTAAATATGCACTGATTACGTATCGTGTCAATTAATTACAATTTCAATCCGTTTAAATAATTAATTCATTAGTTACCTTAAAATTGTAATGCAAGAATAACTTAGTCATGGACGAATAACTTATTCATGGTTTTACTTAATTAAACATCTTACAGAGGCTTACAACAACACAAAAACAATTTTAATAATTTAAGTAGACGAAATGCAATCAACCTAACATGAATTAAATTTAATCCATATCAATTAAATTAAACATCTCAACATCACAAGTATTGATATACATGTTCATCATAACAACAAAAAAAATTAAAAGGATAGGGAACAAGAATCAAATCTAGTGTTTCTCCACGACTTGACTGGTTTGCTCCACTTTTCCTTCTTTGCCTGTTCTTGTTGAACTGAGACTGCTATGAACACTTTAATGCTACTCCAAATGGTGGATGAATGACTCTTTTTCAAGAGGTGAAATCGGCAAGAGAATAAAGAAAAATGGATGGGAAATGAAGAGAGAAAATTGAGAGAGAAGAGAAGAGATGAGAAAGTTGAGGTGTGTTGAAATGAACAGCCAAGGGGGATTTTATAGGTTTAGAGGGCTGCTAAAAATAGCCAAAATCAGCATCCAGCAAGCCCCCCATGGCCAGCCACACATGAGGCAAGTTTGAAGTTTTCAAACTTGCCAGATTAAGGTAGGGGAAAATCTAGAAAGGCACAAATAGTAGAGGGGTTTGTTTGCAATTTGAAAAATTCTTCAAGGGCCATTTTGCAAGCTAATTAATCAGCCAAGAAATCTGATTGGATCAGCATGTGGGACAGTTTTAGGCTGCCCAGTACTCAGTCGGTTCAGTTTTCTCGGTTCAGCTCAATTGGACCACTTTTCATAATTAATTAATAATAATTTATTTAACCCAAATTAAATTTGATATAAATTAAAATTAATTATATTATGAATTAATACACATAATTTGGACCGTATTAGGATGAAAAATTAATTCACCTTGATGCTTCAAAATCATTTCTTGGTTTTGTGCTTCTAGTAGCGTCTGCTGAGTCGTTTTTTACCCTTTGTGCAAATCTGTGGAAAATAATCAAAATTAATCAAAATTAATTATAAAATTAATTAAAATTCATTATGTTAATAATTTAAGTACAAAATGATTCTTTTATAATAATTATATATATTTTTAGACAAGAATTTTACCAAACTTGCGTGAATTTGAGTTAAAAGGGGAATGAAAAAGTGTGTATATTTTCGTGTTTCCACTCCACAACATTGGATGTAACTCAAGAAGAGAAATTGGTCCATATTCTTAAGCAACCTAAACAAGCTATTGTTGGAGTATTGTCAATATCTGAGGCATTAGTCCATCTTTTTGCATGCACAAGATCAAGTTAGAAATGAAGGCAAGTAGTCGATTGAGCAACAAAGAAGATTAAACGAGAAGATGAAGGAAGTTGTTAAGAAAGAAATTATAAAGTGCTTTGATGCTGGAATTATCTACCCTATTTCTGATAGCAATTGGGTAAGTCCAGTGCAATACGTTCCTAAAAACAGTGACACCACAGTGGTTAGTAATGACAAAGATGAATTAATTCCTACACGCATTCCTAGGGATGGCGAGTCTGTATGGATTATCGCAAACTTAATGCTGCCATAAGGAAGGACCACTTCCCACTTCCTTTCATTAACCAAATGTTGGACAGGCTTGCTGGAAGAGCCTATTACTACTTCCTAGATGGCTATTTTGGGTACAATCAAATTGCTATTGCACCGGAGTATTAGGAGAAAACAACTTTCACCTATCCCTTTAATACTTTTGCTTGTCGCCATATGCCTTTCGATCTTTGCAATGTACCATTCACATTTCAGAGGTACATGATGGCAATATTCTAGGATATGATTGAAGATTCTTTATAGGTTTTTATAGATGATTTCTCAGTTTATGGGAATGATTTTGATCATTGCGTTGACAATTTGGATAAAGTATTGCAGCGGTGTGAAGACACACATCTTATTCTAAACTAGGGAAAATTCCATTTCATGGCAACTGAAGGCATTGTGTTAGGCTATCACATCTCTAGTCAAGGCATTGAAGTAGACAAAGCTAATGTGGAAATCATTGAGAAATTACCTCCACAGAAAAATGTGAAAGGTATTCATAGTTTTCTTGGGCATGCGAGTTTTACCGAAAATTTATTAGAGATTTCTCAAAAATTGCAAAGCCCTTATGCTCATTACTGGAACAAAATTGAAAATTCCTCTTTGACGATGCATGTTTGGATGCATTCATTCAATTAAAGGCGTAGCTAGTAAATGCACCCATTGTCGTTGCACTAGATTTGTCTCAACATTTTAAAGTTATGTGCGATGCAAGCGATTTTGCTGTGGGTGTCGTTCTAGGACAGCGTAAGGGAAAAATATTTCACGCCAGAGAAAGAATTGTTGGCTATAGTCTTTGCTTTCGAAAAGTTCCATTCTTATCTTTTTGGTACAATGGTTACTATATTAACTGATCACTCAGTGTTAAGATATATTTTTACGAAGAAGGATGCAAAACCAAGATTGATACACTGGATCTTACTGTTGCAAGAATTCGACATTGAGATAAAATACTGTAAGGGTTCAGTGAATCAAGTTGCAGATCATCTGCCTTATTTGGAAGTTGGCAGCGAAGAAGGAAACATACTTCAAATTGTCGACGCATTCCCAGATGAGAAGTTATTTGCTGTAGATGTAACCCCTTGGTATGAGGATTTGGTTAAATATCCAGTGTGTGAAAAACTCCCATGGGTGTCACAGGCCATAAAAAAGAAAGATTTCTTTGTAAAATAGTGAAGTATCATTGGAACGAGCCGTATTTATTCAAGGTATGCAATGACAACATTATTCGGCGTTGTGTTCTAAAAGAGGAGATGCTTTCAATCCTGAAGCATTGTCATGATGCTCCTTATGAAGGTCATGGCATGCGAACTCCTGCTATGGTTCTCCAATCAGAATTCTACTGGCCTTCATTATTCAAAGACTCCCAATAGGTGTTAGCGCAGTGGTTCTAGATCTTAACGCAATGAAATGTTTCAGTAGCCAATTATGAAGTTTGAATTGTTTGATGTTTAGGGTATGAATTTTATGGGACCATTTACAAGTTCATTTGGAAATCTTTTTATATTAGTAGCTGTTGACTACGTCTCAAAGTCGGTTGAAGCTATTGCAGTCCCAAAGGATGATGCAAAGACAGTACTTAAATTTTTTCACAAGTATATACTCACCCGCTTTGGTACACCAAAAGCATTGATTGGTAATCAGGGTACACACTTTCATTGCAACCAAGTGCTAGCCGCACTGAAAAGATATAGAGTTAATCATAGAATGGCTACTACTTGTCATCCACAAACTAATGGACAAGCTGAAGTATTGAATAGAAAAATTAAAAACATTCTGGAGAAGGTTGTAAACCCTTCGAGGAAAGATTGGTCTTCCAGAATGGATGACATTTTATAGGCATTTTGGACAGCATACAAAACTCCATTAGGGATGTTTTCATATAAATTGGTTTTTGTGAAAGTAGTCACTTGCTAGTTGAATTGGAGCACAAAGCAATGTGGGCAATTAAACAAGTGAACATGGACTATGAAGTTGCTGGAAAGAAAAAGCTGTTGGGTATCACTGAACTAGAGAAGATTAGGTGAAATGCTTATGAAAACGCTGCAATTTACAAAGAAAAGACCAAATGATGGTATGACAGAATTATTTTGTAGCGACACTTTATCGCGGGTCAACAGGTTTTATTATTGAATTCTAGACTAAAACTGCACTCAGGTAAATTGCACTCTCGTTGGTCTGGACCTTTCGAAGTTGTCCAAGTATTTCCTCATGGTGCAATCACAATCAGAGATTTACATGATGAGCACTAGTTCAAAGTGAATGACCAACGATTGAAACATTATCTTGGGAATATTGATCACAACCAAGTAGAGACCATTAAATTGGTCAAAAAAATTTAATTCTTATGAAATTTATTATGTAATTTTATTTTTATTTTATTTTTGTTTCTGTTCAAGTTTGTTTTATTCTTTTTTCTCTCTATTTTACAGAATAATTAGGTACCATTGTCGATGCACTTGGGCTTTATTTTCGACGTAGTTCGTACTATAGTATTGTCACTTATGACTCATCAAGACTGAGCGGATATAAAAAAATTCAAATCCCACTGTTTCATCAAAAGTCTCCTAGGCGTCTACTCTGTTCGAGTAGGCACAATTCTCATTGGACGTAATTATTCTTGCCAACTTTATTTCCCTTCAAAAAAATCACGCCTTTCCATCTTCTTCTTTCACTCACTATAAACCTCATTAACTGTGCCAAGTGTAACACACCCAAGTAGCCATTTTTATTCACTTTCTCTTCCCCAAGTTTGTACCTTTATAACTTTAAACCATCTTCACTCCACAAACAAAAAAAAAATATGGAAAGAACGAGAGGATTAGCCAAGAAAGCCACCAAGCCTGTTGAAGAACACTTATCCTCTATAGCTGCAGTTCGTGAATCAGAATCCTTCATGCCAATAGAGAAAAAGGAGTCATGATCTTTTTAATGAAAGCAGCTAAGGACCGATTTCACGACAACATTTTGAAGCAACATTTCCATTCAGAATAGGGCATTCTCCTTTCGCAGCAACAAGACTTGGGCAAGCAAATCTATAAAACCATTTTTAAGCTAAAGTGAGAAACTTCCTACACTCACCTTGAAAAGTATTCTCCTTCATTGGTACATGAGTTTTATGCTAACCTTTACGACTACGAGTTATAGTTTATCTTTGTTCGAGAAGGCTTAACCCTTGGGATGATAAAAAATTCAATGAGCTATACAACACTAAAGTGATGTTGATGAACACTCCGAGTTTATTGAGGACATCATAGACAAAAAAAAGAACTTGTTGGTGAAGCATTTATGCATCGAATGACCATTGTGGACGGGTTCACATCAAAATAATGATATCATGCACCGCCGCTTACTAACACTACAAAGCAAAATCTGGTTTCATTTATCAACTGTAGGCTGCTACCCTCTACTCACAGCACCATATTCAACCTTGATAGAAAGTGCCTGATACATTCAATTATCAAGGGTAGAAAGATTGATATCAGCTCAATACTCCACTAGAAAATTGCTGATTGCATCGCAAGGCGAACTGGAATTTTGGTTTTCCCGTCATTGGTGATGCTACTATGCCAGCAAAAAGGAATTGTACCCCGTGATGATGAAGAGGTTCTAGAAAATAAAACCCGATAAATAAAACCTCTATTGAAAGAATGACTCGTGGAAAAGATACATTAACAATAAAGGAGATAGAGACTAGCAAGACAAGGAAGGGCAAAACCAAGGCAGAAAGTAAGGGAACAAATCTGATTGCAAAGTCATCATTGCTGGGAAAAATGCAAGATATCGAGAAGTCTACCAATTCCATCAACAATAAATAGATATGGCTTGTCGCTACAATAGAGGATATGGACAGATCAAAAAATTTGTTCTATGCTTATACTAGGGCTTATAACAACTCTATTGTAGCTGCATTAAGACAGTTAAGCCCAACCCTACTCCTAGAATTTCTAGTGTTCCCAATGATCATCCAATATTATAAACCCTCTTCTGAGGAGGATGAATTATTGGACCAAGACAAATCGGTGGAATCCCCTTCCATTGTGAGCGTCTCTAATGTAGAGAAAGAAGAGGACTCACGGGATGTTAAGGAGTGCATGCGCAGGATTGATAGCCTAGTCGAAGGTGACTTCATTGCTAGTTAAGAGGTGTCTGCTATTGAGGAGGAAGTTCATGTGGGAGATGAGGAAGTTCATGTTGCAGTTTTGAATGAGAAGGTCGAGGAAGAAAATACTGAGAAAGAAGTTGCTAAGAAAAAAATTGCCAAGAACATTGTCAATGCACCCGAAGTTGTGGGTACAAATACTGATAATCTGGAACGAGATGCAGCTAGACTAGCGAAAGCTGTAGAGGTAACCATTGAGGAGCACCATAACTCATTGGCAATAGTGGTCTATGTCGGACCACTCAAGGTGACCCCTCCTACACAAGAAGCAGCTAATGATGCTGAAGCAGAGTTGGAACCTGAGAAATGATCCGAGGATCGTACAAAGCCCAAAGAAAAGAAGAAAAAGTGCTCTAAAGACAAAAAACACAAGGAGGAGAAAAAAAAGAGGAAGAAGAAAAATTGTGCAGCCACATCGATGGCCGAGGAAAACTAAGTTAGTTTATTTTAAGTTTTAGTTGTAGTATTCATGCATTGCATGTAGCTGTCATTTTAATTTTGTTAGTGTACATTGTCGTTGCATTTTTATTGTCATCGCATTTTAATGTTAGAGCATTGGGGACAATACAAACTTTAAGTTTTGGGGAATGCATATGGGGTTTGGAAATACACCCACATTTCAATTTTTTTTTTACTTTTTTTAAGTTTAATGAAGCATGCAAGGTTTATTTTTGGTTAATCCAGTTGTATTTGAAAATTTTTGTTACATTCGATGCTTAATTCCTGAATCATGTGAATTATCAATGAATGAGTTGGATAAATTTGACTGAATGTTGTATCTTCAATTCTTTGATGAATGATTTAGGTTGCATTAGTAATGAATGACTAGTAGCATTCCTTGAATCTTGAATACAAGCATTAGAAAAATGAATTTGGCCAAAGGCTGTCGCTACATGAGTGTATATCAACACAATTATATACTCCTAGGGGGTTTGTTGCACTCCATCCTTACTTCTCAGGAATAAGGGCACAGTAATGCAACGATATCCCTTATTCACAAAAAAAAGACATATATTTTACAATAAATGTTATATTGGTAGATAGAATTTAGGATTTAAAGCATGATGCTAGTTTTGATGAAGCTGCAATCTTATTGATTCATACTTATGTATTGCCGATGCAATATTTTGTCATCCGAATGTGACTCATTAATTGGGATTTTAGGTGATTCAAGTTGGTAGAATGATCATTTGCCTTAGTGAATTCTTGTGTAGCCTTGCTTGTTTCTACTCTACTTGAGGACAGGTAAAAACTCAAGTTTGGGGGTGTGATAGTACTAGAAAGAACATATGTTTTCTCCCTACTTATTGGTTAATTTGTCTCCATTTAGTTATCTTTATCACATATTTTAGCATTTTCAGTTCAGCAGTTTACATTTTATAACTCAGTGGATCTTAGCCTAGTTTTCCTTAATTTTTTCATGTTTTGGTATAGATGTCGCTGCATGAGTATTTTTAGATTACGCCTAGAATTTTCGCCGCATCTGATAGCTTTCTAGATAGGAACAAAAATGCGTGAGCTGTCTAGTCTGGTACAACTAACTTGTAACACCCTTAACCCGTCTTTGTCGTCAAAATAAGGTTTCAGAGTATTACCAAAACATTTAGAACATCTTACAGATAATTCTTATAAATTACTACTCATTTACTGAGATCATTCAAAACGTCTCTTAATTGGACCCTCGAGGCCAAATACGAGCATTAGAATCAAGTCGGGACTTAACCGAAAACTCATAAAAATTGTCGCAACATTTCAAAAATGTTGCAAGGCTTACACGTCCGTGTAGTCTAGTCTAGGGACAAGCCCGTGTGGTTAGGCCGCGTACTACACATGCTCGTGTCCCTAACCCATGTAACTCTCTGACTTTTAAGGCATGAAGAAATTAAAGTCACACGGCCAAGTCAAACGCTCGTATACTAGGCCGTGTGGTGAATTTTATTTTCGAAATTTATGTGCAGCTTTCACACAGTCGTGAAGGCCATGTCAACCACACGGTTGAGACACATGCTCGTGTCTCTACTTGCGTGCCTAATTTTAAGCATTCTATTTCTCATTTTTGAGATGCAGGGGACATATGGCCGAACCACATGCCCATAGGACAAGCCGTGTGTCACACACAACCAAGACACACGCCCGTGTGAAGAAAATAAAGTCATTTCCTAGTCTATTTTTTTACACAAAACTTACCATTTTCCTGCACCAAATCTCACAAGCATATATCCACCAATCCAACATCATTTTCACATAAATTTATCCACCAATCATGTGGTATTATCTCATGCATCAAAGGATATAAACTTACTCTTAACATGAACTTATATACTAGCATAATTCCAACAAACTAACACATAATAAACACTTATGTGATTGACAAAATATTACTTCAAAAATAGTCAAACTTAGACAACTAGCCACTCCAATGGCTAGATTACAAAACAACAATTACAAGCCATCATTGGCCAAATAAGCTTATACTTGCCATTATACCAAAATGAGATTTCTATTTGTACCAAAATGAGATAGTGGATAGTGTGATGACTTCTCCAACCGACTTCCAACCTTCGCAAGCTTTGAGCACTATAAAATAGGAAAAATTTTAAATGGAGTAAGCATTTTATGCTCAGTAAGTTCGTATAATGGAAAATAAACTTACCGGTTATATTTACTAATACAAGCATACATAAATTTACATTCCATCAATTTTGGGTAAGTTACCTAAACACATACACTTCTTCAACAAGTTAGTCACATAATCTCATATGAATATCAAGTAAACATAGATGAGCTTATCATATTACAAGCTTCCATTAATTTCACCTTTCCATACTTCAAGAGTCATTTCAATTGAACTATTGAAATCTCGACGGATGTTCGGGTAATATACACATGTACAAAAGTACCCATTATGGTACATAAGAGAATGGCACACTCTTGAGCCATACATTTTACAATAGGATTACCAATCCGAGCTAAATCCCATCTGTAGCATATGCTCTAGAGAGCATAATATGGATTACCGTCCGGGCTAAATCCAATTTATAATCTAAGCTCAAGAGGGCTTACATTAGAATTACCCATCCGGGCTAAATTCCATCTACAACATATGTACTATTATTCTTAACCCACCAAAATTCAACATTCAACCGGAACATGACAATTTGTCCATTTTTCACAACTTATGACTATTTCATTGTGTGTACCATCTCATACATATCAACACAATCATACAATTTGATTCAAGCATGTAATAGCCCAAAATTGGGTCTAGTTGGAACAGAGGTTTCGGGACCACAAAATCTGAGATATAAATAATTATTTTATGATTATTTTGAGGTCGATGATATGACGGCATGATTGTGTGAAAATTTCGTGAAGAAATTCTATGCATAAAGTGCTTAATTCGAAGTTAGGGACTAAATTAAATAAGTTGCAAAACTTGCATTCTAGAAGTTTCTAGTATGAAATTGATTTGAAATATTAATTAGGAGGTCTTAAATAGCAATTTTACCAATTTCTAAGTTATGGACAAAAATTGGACATGGATGGAATTTTTGGAAAGTTTAGTAGTAAGGGTATTTTGGTCATTTAGGGGTAAAATGAATTAAAATACAAAATTAAAAGCCAATTTTGCTCATCTTCTTCACCATGGACGTGTATACCAAGGGAGACTCCATGGCTAGGGTTTTCAAGCTTCCCAAGCTCAATTGTAAGTCCGTTCTAACCTCGTTTTTTAAGTTCTTTACGTTTTTAGAATCCCGATAATTTGATTAAGCTTATTCTAGCAATAATTTAAGCTAGGGTTCATATTTGGAAAAATACTCATAGGTAAAATTTGTGTATTCTGGTGTTTTATGATACAATATGAGGTTTTAAATTATCTTAGACAACTTGTGCTACTCGGTTTTAAGTGAAAACGAGCAAAAGGGCTTAATCGGTAAAAATACCTAATAGTCATAAGTATATGTTAGAGTGAGAATTTGATGTTGCCATAGAAGGGAAAAGTGATCATCATGTCATAAAACATAAGAATAAGGGATGAAGTTTAATTCCCGAGCCTAGGGGCAAAAGTGTAAATATGCAAAAGTTTAAGGGCAAAATTGTAATTTTCCAAAGTTTGAGTTAAGGACTGTTTTGAATAGTACATTAATTAAATAAGTAAAATATGATGTTTTAGATCCCGAAAAATGAGATTTGAACCTAGAATGAGAGAAAAATCGAAAATTGAGAAAGTTGGTAAAATGATCGTTTTAATATCAAGGTAAGTTCATATGTATAATAAGCATTAATTTATGCATGTTTCAATGTAAAATTGATATATTTACTATGATCTCTGAGGTGTTGAAAGTATGTAAGTTGGTATGATAATAATACAACAATAATGCTGTAATTTATATTTGAAAGTTAAATTTAGTGAATTAATTGAATTATGTTAAATTAAATGATTATGGTGCCAAGTTTATGAATTGATTTAAAAATATGTCTATGGTACATGAAGTGCATTGAATTATCATACATAAATGTGATTTCTATGATTATGGATATTATGGGAAATTGTAAGTTCATATGATTTTTAATAAGACAATGTGTAATTTAATGTTATTGCGTTGATATTAAATGAGATGTAAGTTTATATGTAAGTAATACATCACTATTACTTGTATTATGATATTTTATAAAAATATTGGAAATATGTTTGTGGATAATTACTTGATTGGTGAAATTGTTGGAAAAGAGAGAAAAATCCCGGTTGAACCTTTGGAAAGATTGGATGATACAGATGGTATGTAGCTAGGTCACATGTATAGTGCTGAGTGCACATCATGTGTACAAGAGAGCTACAAGACATTATGATATAGCTAGGTCGCATGGGTGATACTATGTGTACACCATGCAGACAAGAGAGCTACGGGATATATGTAGCTAGGTCGCATGCGTGGTTCCAAGTGAAGGACACCATGTAGACAAGAGAGCTACGAGATAAACTGGCTAGGTCACATGGGTGGTACTAAGTGTTCACCATGTGTACAAGAGAGCCGAACTATATGATGGGTGGAGCTATGTGCTGAAACCACCAAGTATCGAGGATTGATCCGAAGTGTTCAACTGGAGACTCTCTATGTATTGCTTTGTGAGTTTTGTGATGAATATGTGCAGGAACTTGGTTATGTGAATGATGTGTTCATTAAGTGACCAGGATGTGGTAAGGTTATAAACAAGTAAGTTATACATGAGGATGATTTTATGGTGACCTTGTGATCATGGGCCTATACTTGTGATGTATGAAATGTGGTGAAAATGATTTGTGATATGTATGTTAAAATGAGGTTAATACAAAGAAAGTCTTAAAGAGTGAATTAGCAATAAAACTGTTTTGGACAGTAGCAGTGACGTGATTTTGAAAAATCACCAAATATAGTATAAATTGAATCAGAGACTGAATGAGATATAAAATTAAAGCTTAATGAGTCTATTTTCATATAAAAGAAACATAGAAAGAAAATTAGTTTTATATTTTTAGATATTTATGTTTTCGTGAGACTGATTCAGAATGATTACGTGATCTCATGTTCTGAATTTGGAAAATCACAAAAATTTGGAGACAAATAATTAGAGGCTCAAAATTATATTTTTAAAATCCATAATGAGTCTATTTTTAAGATAAATCAACAAGGACATTATCCAAGTTCTGTACTGTGAGATAATTATTTTTTAGTGAAGAGAGGTCAAAACTGTCAGAAAGTAAAACAGGGGAAATTTTAATGAATAAACTGTACTAATTGGCTAAACCAAAAATTATGAAACTTTTAGGGTGGAACGATATATGAGTCTAGTTTCAGGGGAAATTTACGGATCTTAAATTTGAGCTCTGTAGCCTGAATTATAAATAATTAAGTGACTATGACTCGTGTGGACAGTTTGATGTGAACATTTATTAGTAAATTGTGAAATCGTACTTACAAGAATGCTATATACATTAAGGATGTGGAATGGAGAGGAGGAGGAGGGAAATAAATATATGTGGAATATATGGAAACTATGGTATATGAAATATTGATATAATGAAATAAATGATATGTGTTTATAAGAAAACAAAAAGAGAATGTTATGTATCATGACATGTATATATATATATATGACTAGTCTCAATGTAATGCTTGTTGGGTATGGAATTGAATTGAAATGTTTCAGGCAAACATGTTATTCTGCGCATCTGAATCGTGGTATTTTATAAAGATATGATCTAGCTTTAAATATGAATGCTTGATGATTAAGCTGAAGATATTTGGTAAGATGATAATCTTGGTATAAATGTATAAGTGGTACTATAATAAACAAGGTAAAATGAGTATGAGAGACACATGTATGATGACATACAAATGCTATGTTTGTGGTTTAATTGAGGATGTATAATCATTAAATGAATACCATGTTATATGCTTTTGATTTTGTATAAGTGTGTAAGAGATCAATGTTGACCAAAGCTTGGAAAATAGCCTAAGTATATTCCACACAGGCAGAGACACGACCATGTGTCTCAGCCATGTATGGAACACGACTTTGGGGCACGAGCGTGTGGAGCCTTAAAGCATGAAATTTTCAAGATTTTCGTAAGTTCATGGTTTAGTCCCAAACCCTTTCTAAAGTATGTTTTGGGCTCCGTAGACTCAAATAAAGGACTATGTGTAAGAGAATGAACGCTTTGAAATATGAATAAAATTTTATGGCTCGTATTTTAGTTTAATGTTTGTATGTTTGTCTGGTAACGCCTCGTACCTTAGCCCGGCCTCAGATACAGGTAAGGGGTGTTACAAAGCATATTAACATACATATTTAAATTACACAAACTTACCTTGAAACTGTTCGTATTTGAATTTCAACTAACCCGAAACCTTTTGCTTTCCTCAATCTAGTTACGTGGTTAGTCTTTCCGGATCTATATGGGTAATTTTAACTATTAATCTATCACATTTCATATACATTTGCATCCTATTACATTCTAGGCAAAATTACCATATTACCCCTATCTTTTTAAAAAACTTCTATTTTCGTGCCTAGGCTCAGAAAATGAAATTCATGAAACTTAACCCTCTTTCCAAGCCTAGCCAAAATTTATATACTACATTTATAGCACATACATTTCACAAATTTCAGAATTTTCCATGGGTTTTACCACTTTTTCATTTTAATCCCTAAATCAAGTTTTCATCAAAAATTACTTTGTAAAAGTTGTTTATCTATGAATAACTTTTCATTTTCTACCATAAATTTCAAATTTTCAGCATATTCATCCATGACCCAAATTTCATACCTTGATAACTTTTCAAATAAATCCCCAAAATAGAAAAATTAGGCAATCCTGATTCCAAAAATATAGAAATTACTAAAAACAGACTTGATTTCATACCTTATTGAGCTTGAAAAGTTTTCTTCTTCTCTCCTAGGGTTTACATTGAAAAATTGGGAAAAATGATATGAAATTAGATGATTTTTTTCTTTTTAATTAATTATCATCTATTAATTTTATTGATTTCCAATTTAGTCCCTACCCTTTCCTAATTTTTCCATGGACGAGTCATTAAAATATCTTCTAACTACTCTTCAATGGTCTAATTATCATATAAGGTCCTTAAGTTTTGAAATCCATAGCTATTTGATACGTATAGCTATTGGAACCCAACTTTTGCATTTTATGCAATTTAGTCATTTCCCTAATTGAACACATAATCGGTAAAATTTTTGTACCAAAATTTTCATATGACCTTCCTATCATGATACCAACCATAAAATAAAATTTTATTTTTAGCTCAGATTTGTGGTCCCGAAACCACTGTTCCGACCTCACAGAAAATGGGTTGTTACATAACTTGTACGTTCACAGGCAACATGGTTCTGATGAAAGGACACCTGGGCTAGTTGGGAAAAAGATAAATATTCATATAAAAAGAAAAAAATGGAGCTTTGGTATGATCATCTGCTTGAACCTATCCTTTGAAGCTTTTGGCTATGGTGGCTTAAGTCTCCTACGAGTGAACCGATGTGAAATGGATGCAGACCAGCTCTTGACGAGGAGCCTTGAGTGTGACACAAAAGGGAATGGAAAGATTCAAGTCGAGTTGTCTAGGAATACTATTCTCCAGTTGTTTCTTTTATTTTTATTTTCCAAACACTAGTGATTACTTTCTATTTCATGTTAGTGTGGGAGTACACATTATTTTTTGGGTTAAATGTTATTTTATTCAATCTTGCTTCTATTGTTTAATCTTTGGGTTTGAATGTTTTTAGCACGGAAGTGTTCTTGTGGTCATTGACTTTGGAAGGTGCAGCGACAATTCAAGCTAACAAGCATGACAACGGAAGTTGCTTGAGGATTAAAGGAATTTAATCCACTTGTTCTTAATAGTATTCCATTGCCATCATCAGAAGGTGTCGCTAATGTTCATGTTTAAGTATTTGATTAAATATAAAAGTTAAGCTTGGTAATACATTCATTGCAATTTAATGCATTCACAATCACCTATCCTTTTATATCTTGTGAGCACTTAGCATTTTGTTTAATATTCACGTTGGGGATCCCAGTTTATCATTATCATATTTTATCTTGTTGTTTTCAAGTTATTGCTTTGACACCTTCTCTCACAATTTATCTTGTTTCTATCCATTTATTGCACTGACATTGATAGACAAAAGACAACCAACCTTGTGGGAACGATATCCTACAAAGTCATATCTGTATACTATACTTGCATCGGTAGTGTACCCTTGCACATTATTGCTATGACGTTAAAAAGCCAATCAACCATCACTTTGGATAATGGGTTTAAAATACAAAAACCCTTCAATGTAAGATTTGAATGTCCAAAAGACGTAATTGAAAGTTATGTTTCCTTGGGCTAGTCGATTCCTATCATACATAGACAAAGTCTCTAACTCAAATATGGTGCCTGTGCTTGATACCTATTGTTACAATGCCGCTAACAACCTTGAAAATTTTCTATATGTGTCATCCCAATCTCTAAACATCTTTGCTAGCACCTTTTTGCTTTTCCTCTCATGCCTTTGCATATGATACTTGGTATTTATATTGGGAACGAATATCCACAATTAACATCAGAACTAGAACTCTTTGAATTGCTTCCACTAGTGGTGTTATTTCTTTAGCTATCATATCTGAGTTTAATTTACGGTCATCTTGGGATATCAATGGAAACGTGCAAGTGTGAGGACCATTGTATTTGGTTATCTTTTATAATTGTCTCATCTTAGAAATAAGGCTCGTACTTGCCACATCATCTGTCATAGAATTTTACACATGTTCCTACATATATTACAGTTGTAGATACATTCACTCTATAATATGAAAAATGAATTAACATTGTACTTTTGAATTGTTAATACGACAACCTCTTTCATTGGAAACTAAGCACTAACAACCAATTGCCCTGAATATGTACTGGCTGGGGTGGTAGAACTTGGAATGATATGTAGATATTCTAGAAACTTAAGACCTTGTTGGAAAAATCTAGTTTAAAAATGGTTTTATGTCACAACGAAAAATTAGAAATTTAAAAACCGAGCCAGTTTGTGATATTTATATCAATAAACTCTTTCTCGAATAAGTACTTATGCTTTGTGCAATATGGATCCTAGACGTTCTTGGCTTTTAACCAAACAACCTTCTTCGTTATTATCATACCACGAATTGCTTCGAGTGTGGGCTTGAACACTCATGAACCAAACACAAAACTAGAAATGATTTATTACTTTCAGCAGGAGAGTAATTCTCTCTCAGTGGATGCTGAAAAAATTATTATTCTTCAAAAATAAAATTTATACTTAGGAAAAAATTTTCACTATTTTCTGACAGAATAACAATATTTAAAATTTGTATGAATTGTTTTACATAGCTTTACTAGTACCATCTATTTATAGGGAGAGATAGAAATATCTTGGTTGAATTAGTAGAACACAAATAATATTTATTTAATAGAAAAACTAGTATTTTAGTTTAATTAGAAGAGGTGGCGGTACTCCCGAGTTAAATATAATAAGAATGTCATCCCTATATGTAATATGGGGGGAGTTTGAGTATCTCCTGTATCGGATCCAATTATATGTGCTTCTTCGACTTTTAACCAAATACTTTATAGTTTAATCCAACCCAATACATATTTTTATATTTCCAAAAATAAATATTATTAATAAATTAATTTAATTAGATAAATTAATTTTCCAATTAAATAATTTTCTAAATTCAATTCTAATACAGCTAAAGTCATGACAACTTTACTGTAAAAGAATATATAATAAAATATATTTAATTTTCATATTCAACGGATTCACAAGGACTAATTGATATAATTACATATTCAAACTTCAATTATTTGATTAAACAATAATTTAAAAAACTTACAAAACTTACATTAATTCTCAAGTCATTTCTATACTTTATGAGAAAACACATTCATTTCCTAATATGAGCCATTTCTCTAACTAAATCATTTCCATCTATTTTTCTTCATTCTATTCATTATGCAATTCATTTTTTGTAATACCCACGCCCAACCTCTTCGATGGATCCGAGTATAGAGCGTCACAAATGGACCTATACTTAATTTGGCTAATATAGGGGCTGTAAAACAGTCTAAAATAAAATATTCTAAAAATAAAATCATTAATCAAATAGTTATTCTTATAACTCAGAGCCCTAGCCGCTAAGTATTTTGTCCCTAAATCTTTGTCTCTGAGCATTCTGTTTGTTTACAATAGAACCCTCTTTTAAGTTTGGCTAAGGGCTAGCTGTTTTAGAATCCAGAATCTAAGGAGGTCGCCTGGTAACACCATGATTCTTATTGATGAGATACTCCAAAAGTACCCCTTTTCCTATGACAACCCGAATTAGGGCCTAATCGGAATAGTGGTTTCGTGACCACAAATCTGAGATAAAAATAATTGTTTTATAATTATTTTGGGGTTTATGATATGATTTCATGATTTCATGAAAATTTCGTGATGAAATTCTGTGTATTTCGCGCTTAAGTTGAGAATAGGGACTAAATCAAATAAATTGTAAAACTCGTGTTTTAGAAGTTTTTAGTATGAAATTGCTTTGGGATATTAATTAGGAGGTCTTAAATAGCAATTTGACCCATTCTTAAGTTATGGACAAAAGTTGGACATGGAGGGAATTTTTTTGAAAGTTTAGTAGTAAGGGCATTTTGGTCATTTGTATATTAAATGAAATAAAATGGGAAAAATAACACAAAATTGGTTATCATCTTCATTAGTTGCTGCTGAAAATTGCTCTCCTCCATAGCTAGGGTTTCTTCAACTTTCAAGCTTCATAGTAAGTGAATTCAAGCCCCGTTTTTAATGTTCTTCACATTTTTGAAATCCTCGTAGCTCGGTTTACTTATTTCTACCATTAGTTCGAATTAGGGTTTATGTTTAAAAATTTACCCATGAATGATAGGCATGTATTTTGTTGTTTGATGGTAGAATATGAATGTTTGAAGTTAGGAGAACGATCTTTTCTAAGCGATTTTTAACGAAAACGAGCAAAACGGCATAATCGATAAAAATACCTATTGTTCATAACTATGTGTTAGAGTGAGAATTTGATGTTGCCATAGAAGAGAAAAATGATCAGTAGGTCATTAAACATAAGAATAAGGGCTGAAATTAAATTTTCGAGCCTTGGGGCAAAATCATAATTTTGTAAAAGTTAGGGGGCAAAAATGTAATTTTTGTATAATGTGATTTTTGGATTAAAATAAATAGTTTGAGTGTTAAATGAGCTAAATATGTTGTTATAGATCAAGAAAGGCGTGGAATCGACCTCGAACAGGGAAAGGAGAAAGTTTTGGACTAAATTGCAAAATTCCCATATTTTGCACCGAGGTAAGTTTGTATGTAAATAATACATTAATTTCATTTATATTTTTATATTTCAGCCTATTATATATATATTAGCTGATGTTGAAGTATAAATCGACTATTGAAAGAATGGAAATAAATAATAGAGAGAGATCCCGGTTGAACATTCAGAAAAATCGAATAAAATAGAGGGAGCATAGCTAGGTCACATGTATGGTGCCGAGTGCACATCATGTGTACAAGAAGGCTACGAGATACTATATTGTAGCTAGGTCACATGTGTGATACGGGATGTATCCCATGTAGACAAGAGAGCTACGTGAGAGATAAATGTAGCTAGGTCGCATGAGTGATTCCAAGTGAAGGACACCATGTAGACAAGAGAGCTACGAGATAAATTGGCTAGGTCGCATGAGTGGTACTAAGTGTTCACCATGTGTACAAGAGAGCCAAATTAAATGAGATATGATGGTGGGGCTGTGTGCTGAAACTATCAAGTATCGAGGATTATTCCGAATTGTCCAACGGGATGGTTTTGTGGTGACATTGTAGTCATAGACCTACACTTGTGATGTATGAAATGTGATGAAAATGATTTGTAGTATATATATATGTAAGTTAAAATGAGGTTAGTATAAAGAATGTGTGAATGAATGAAATTAGCATTAAAACTGTTTTGGACAGTAGCAGTGACGTGATTTTGAAAATTCACCAAAAATATAAGGAATTGAATTAGAGGTTGAATGAGATGTGAAATTAAATCTTAATGAGTCTATTTTCATATAAAAGAAACAGAGCAAGTAAAGGAATTCTATATTTTGAGATATTTACAATTGTGTGAGACTTGGTCAAGATGACTATGTAATCCCCTATTTCAACTTTTAAAAATCATTAAAAATTGTACAAAACAAATTAATAAATATAGTTTATATTCCTAAATTCCTTATTGAGTATAGTTTTAAATTAAATAGGTTTCATGGTTATTTGAATTGTGTACTGAGAGAAATTCAATTCGTAATGAACAGAGGTCAGATCAGTTAAGCTGTGCAACAGGGGAAACTTTAACTAATAAACTGGACTAATTGGCTAAACCAAAAATTCTAGAAAAAATTTAGTAAGAATTTTTATGAGTCTAGATTCAGGGAAATTTTACATATTTGAATTTTGAGTTTCGTAACGCGAGTTATGATTTATTTAGTGATCATGACGCAGGAGGGACAGCTTGATCAAATTGGAGTAAACAATAAAATTAAAAATATGATATAATTGAGTTATGTTGTAAACATATTAGATTTCTTATTTGTTATTTATATACTTACTTACTAAACTATAAGCTTACTTTCTTTTCTCTCCTTTGTCTTATAGTTTCGTCCAGCTAGCACAGGAGTCAGAGATCGTAGAAGATCCGCCCGCACTATCAATACTCTTGGTATCTGAACTCAACATTTTGAAATATGGCATGTATAGCAGACTTAGTTATTTTGTTACGTGTCATAATTGTCTAGGTTCAAATTACTACTTATAGTATCAAACTAATCATTTTGTACGAAGCCTTTGAAGTTGGTTTGTATTGTTAATGGCATATGTTATAATGATCAAATTGCACGCCATATTTTTGTTGGGTTTTGTTTAATAGTATATACTATAATTTGTTAATACCTCGTACCCTGTTCCAGCGACGGATACGGGTAAGGGGTGTTACATTTCCTGTATGCATGACTTGATTCATCAGTGATTCTTGCTCTGCACTCTATCTGGCTTAAACCCTCCTCAAAGTCCTCGATCATCTTCGCAATCCAATGATCATCAGACAAACTCTTATAAGTTTAAATGAACTTAGTGAGTTCCTTTACCTTATCATAAATAAACCTTACTACATATGGGTAATGAATGAAAATTACTCTATGTTCTATCATGACAAACTATCTTGTCACAGCAGCGAACTCCACCCAAACTTTTGAGTTACTTGACCTTCCACTTGTCAGACTCCACCAGAGCATTCATCCCATGGCGGACTCTCTGAGATGTCGTGTCCTAGCTATGATCTTATACCGCTTTTACCTATTTTCTTTGTGTCTATTCGACCTTACCCATGTTTACTATCTCAATGGACCTATTCGTGTTGACTGTCTCGGTGGAGTTCATTCATGTTCCTAATTTACTATCCTGACAAACTTACTCTATTTCGTGTTTACTGTCTTGAAAGACTTACTTTATTCCGTGTTTACTACCCCGATAGACTACCTCTCTGTTGATACCATGGAGCCTTTCGTTCATGGCCTCATACCGCTTCACCATCCTAGCGTACTACCCCATGATGCCATCACATCTTTCATTCATGGTCTTACTCATCAAACCTAGCAACCATAACATCTTTCATCTATGGTCTTACACCACATACCTTATACCTTTTACCTTACTACCATATTGTCTTTCCTCCATAGTCTGACGCCATTAATATTTTACCGTGTGCCATGTTGTCATGACATCTTTCATCCATGGTCTTACACTACGTACCTCATATCAGACTTCACTGGCATCTTTCATCCATGGTCTGTCACCATATACCATCATCACGGTGTTGCCCTAAAGGACCAATCGATATCACCTTCATGGTAAATACCATTCCATGATTCATATTACCCGAATCATCCTCCCATTCCCCATTCCCTTCCTATCTTCATCTAACACTTACAGTTTCCCATAGACATGCAATGCATGCTCAGGTTATCATCATTCATGCTTATACAACCATGGCTTGCTTAAATTGTAAACCATAATAGCAGGTTGGAGTCTGGAAATCACATGAAACTTCATTGTGTCCTTAGCTTATCCATCCTTCTAGTGCCAAAGTTTTCATTCTCCTAGCAGTAATTTACAACCAAAATAACCATGGTTTATAATCAATATTGTTTGCCTTAACTCATTTTAATGGTTCTAAAATCCTTAACTTTATTTTACGTACACAAAAAGGTTAAAAATCTTACCCGTTTGCTAGTTTTCCTACTTTTATAGCTTCTTCCTCATTAAGTCTTCTCTTTGTAAAACCTTCCATGGATACTCCTTCGAGCTACCAAGGAAGATGAAGAACAAAAGAAATTGAAACAAGTTTGGGAAGAATTAAACCCTGGGAAGCCATCTTCTAACTATTTATAGACTTTTCCGTGCCAATTCCAATCCTATGAGTGCTGTCTATGGCTAATTATGATGTCTCCCACTAAAGAACTAACTAGTTACATATTAACTAAACCAAGTTTTCTTCTCAATCATGTCCAATTTGGTTTCCAGCTTTCCTTTTTCCTTCAATAAAGGCCGCTAGCTTGTGGTCTCTTCCAATTTAGTTATTTAATAAATCTTAATTTCAAGTTTGTTGGAAACCAGGTGTACAACTCCACCCCCTTAAAAAGAAATTTCATTCTCAAAATTTCACGTCACGCCAACCTCAAAGGCGGACTTAGGAAACCCTTCCTTATTCTTTTCCTCTTTAGGGTCACGTACACATCCGTCCCTTATCCTTACAAGCTCCCTAAACTTGGTTCCTTCTTGTACATTCTTGTTTTCTTTTCGACTCTGCCAAATTGGCGGGTTCTTTCTATTCTTAACTAAGTAGAGCTTTTCGCTCTTTAGAAGATATTGGTTACTCCATTATAGGCATTCCCTTTCCTACAACATCTTCTCACTTTCTGAATTTGTCAAACATTCCGTGGCAAACTACTTGCCTACTAACTGTTCGTCCTTATCATTGGAAAATGCTTCTGCAAATCCTGAATTTGTTTATGCTTTAACTCCACCCGTCCTGCAGATCCTTGGAAAATTCTCAATTGTCAACCCATTGGTGTATTTTAATGCTTCTATTGTGCACTCTGATCCATAATCCTTTCTCTAAGCTTCTATCTTTGGCAAATGCTCGAAGATGAGAACTGTTTGACTTAACAGTTGTTTTATTCCTAGCAAAACACCCCAAGATTTCTAATCTTGTTTGCATGTTAACCTTATCGTCCCGATAGTTAGGGTAGCTAAGCTTGCCTGTGACTCCTTCTTTATTACCATTCCAGTGGAGTGTTAGAGTGACTTAAAGGCTTTTTGCCTTACTCCAAGAGGGTTGTTACTAAACAGTCCTATGGCTAGTTCTCTTTTGTGAGGGTTACGTCATAATGGATAGCGGTTCGCATAAATTTTCCATCTTGGGAATCTGGAAGATTTCTTCCCCTTTCCAATGCCAATAGTTGGCTTCCCGGAATTAATGGGTTTGGACGATTCCTTTTGCCCTATTAATTTTTTCGAAATCTCTACACCTTCCCTCGACTATAACTTTTCCAAAGTTAGGGGTTTACCCATACTCTCCCCTCCCTCAGCCAAGAATTCAAGCAGAGTTGCCCTCACTTTTCTTAAAAGACTGGTTAGAAAAAAGTGGAGACACCTTCAAGGTGATCATCACACTAGGCAAATCAAAACACTCATTTTTCTTTGTACCCTTCTTTAGTAAAATTTTCCTATCTTTAGTAACTATACCTTTCAATCAATATACTTTTCCTTTTCCCATATTCATCTATTCACATTTCCTTACTTATAGTTTCCATGTATTTCTTTCAACATACATCTACTGGAATTTCTTCTTCCAAAATCTCTTAATCATACTTTCTACATATATATATTTCTACATTGAAAAATTGAGACTTACCTTTTAATTTGCAAACCTAGCCACATGCGTCCACATATCGCAAATATTCTTTTATCAATGTTGATGACTCGAAGGACTATAGCCAATTTTATCGCCATGCACATAGGCATACTTTCTTCCAATCTTCAAGAATAGAGGACCGACTAAACCTATAGCTCTAATACCACTAAAATTGTCACACCCCATTCCCTACTCGTTTGTCGGATCCAGGTATGGCGTGTCACAAGTAGACCTATACTTAATTTGGCTAATATAGCGGCTATAAAATAGTCCAAAATAAAATATTCTAAACATAAAATCAGTAATCATAATAATTATTCTTACAACTCAGAGCCTTATTCACTAACTATTTTGTCCCCAAATCTTTATTTCTAAGCATTCCATTTGTTTAGAATAAAAGCTTATTTAAGTTTGACTAAGGGCTAGCTATTTTAGAATTTAGACTCTAAAGAGGTTGCCTAGTAACATCATGATTCCTCTTGATGCAATCCTCCAAAGGTACCCCTATCATATGTGCATGACATGAATCATCAGCGATCCTTGCTCTCCACTCCATCTGGCTTATTCCCTCATCAAAGTTCTCGATCATCCTCGCAATTCAGTGATCATCAGACAAACTCCTATAAGTTCAAACAAACTTAGTGAATTCCTTTATCATATCATAAATCAACCCTACTACATAAGGTTAAAAAATTCAAATTAATATAAATATAATTACTCTAATTTCTATCATGTCAAACTGCCTTGTCATGACGGTGGACTCCACCGAGGAAAGTTACACGACCTTCCACTAGTCAGACTCACCACTGGGTTGTGTCTTGGACACCTCACCAATTCAATGAATCTTATCCTTTTTTCTTATTATCCCTTTTCTTTCATACACCTTGCCTACAGAGTATTAGTTGCCCTATGGCTTACTTGGGTATATGTCTACTCCTCCTTACTATACCTCGATATTCTTTCCCTCATCTCTTCCATCATCTCCTTGTTGAGACGGCAAGCTTGTATAGATACAAGAATGGTACTACTCCCTGACGGAACTCTATCCTCTATGTGGTGTTGACCTTTAGCATAATTCGCATTCTGGTGAACCTGTCCTTATTCTACTATACTGTTCGTAGAAGGGGGATTACTTCCGGTAATCTTCTACACACACCAGCCCTTACTTGGGAACTCTATTGTCCTATGCACGAAAGTCACTCTATGCAACTAAAATAGCTGGTTATCATTCTCGCATCTATACGAGCTTGCCATCTCAATTGCTCGTTTCATTCCTAATGTTTATCATTGTAGCCTATCCGCAGCAGACTTTCCTTAAAGCAAAATAGTCTTATCAGACATTCTACCTCCTCTTATTTTCCTATACTTATGTCAGCTCTCGTGTTGCCTACCTACCTCTAATTCTCATCGGGTCTTCTCACGTCCCTTGTTGGCTTCAATATCTACCCTTACCTCATTCAACAATTTGGTGGATGCCTTATGATTCGTTTGCCTTACTTATGTTATCCTTTACCCATCCACTTGTGTGGTTTCTCAAGATTCACGCATTGGCCTATACTCTTCACTTGAGGTCCTATTAGACTTATAGCGTTCGTCCTATAGCGGACTCTCTAGGATGCTATAGTCTAGCTATGGTCTTATACCCTTCTCACCTATTTTCTCTACATCGCATCGGACTTACCTGTGTTTAATGTCCCGGTGAACTTTATATTTATTTTGTGTTTACTATTCCTGTGGACTTATTCTGTTCTGTGTTTACTATTCAACGGAATCACTCTGTTTCTTATTTATTGTCCTAGTGGACAACCTCTCTTTAATACCATGGATTCTTTCATTCATGGCCTTATACCGCTTCACCATCCTAACATACTACCTCATGATGCCATGGCTTCTTTCATCCATGATCTTACCCATCATACCCGACAACCATAACATCTTTCATCTATAGTCTTACACTTTAGACCTTATACCTTTTACCTTGCTGCCATTGTGTCTTTCATCCATGGTCTTACTCCATTACCATTTTATTGTGTACCATGCTGCCATGACATCTTTCACTCATGGTCTTACGCCACATACCACATATCAGACTACCATGGCATCTTTCATCCATTGTCTTACGCCATATACCGTCGTTATGATGTTGCCTCAAAGGACCACTCGATACCCCCGGTGCGGTAAATACCATTCTCTGATTCATATTACTCGAATTCTCCTTCCATTACCTCATTTACACCACCTAACCTTAATAATTGAACACCACAGTGTTCCCTTCACAAGGTCCGAAGCTTCTCCTAAGTCGGTAACTAAGGTTCACTCAGTATTCCCTTCCTATCTTCATCTAAACTTAAAGGTTTCCCACAGACATGAAATACATGTTCATATCATCATCATTCATGTAACACCCCTCACCCGTACCCAACGCCAAGATAGGGTCCGAGGCATTACCAGGACTTTACGTTTTGAAACGTACCAAATTGGGTCACCAAGTTTTACTAAAATTTTAAGCTTTTCATCCATGAACAACTCGACTCTTATATAGGCCTTCGAGGTCTTTAACATACCTTAAGGCAGTGCAGGACAAATTCAGGTACATTCGATAAACCTTGGGCTCCTTAGAAAATTTTTCCCTATCATAAAGTGTTACATGCCCGTGTAGGTGGGCCCTGTGGACTCACACGCCCGTGTGACTTGGGACACGCCCATGCCCTTCAGCCGTGGGAAACATTGACTTATCAAAACGGCCATGGCACACACCCGTTTTGCCTGCCTGTGGAGGACACTATCTTTTTAACACGGCCATGGTGCACGCACGTGTCGCCTACCCATGTACAACTTTGAGCTAAAATTTTAAGTGCAGGGGACACACGGCCATAATACACGCCCATGGGAGGGAACCGTGTGTCACACAAGGCCTAGAGACACGCCCGTGTGTCTAACCATGTGGACTCTAATAGGCTATTTTCCAATCCTTTAGTCACCCATTTCTACTACTTGTGCTTAGTGGTTACCAAATTCAAAGTAAAACACAATTATACACCTGTAAAAAATCTTGATTAAACTAGATGTATGGAAACCTCATATCATTGGTTTCACACATGGTAGGTTATTTCCCATTTAGTGTTTATGGGTTCCCATGTCACTTTAATTCATCCAAAATTGGCCCGTTCATGTGACTCATTGCCAATTGGTAATGACCCATCACTTGTAAATAAAACCATGCATAAATTCGTAGGTCATAGCCTACTTCAATTAAGCCAATTTTCATGGCCATAAACAAAGAGATAAACATATTCTTACATGCCTTCATTTGGAAAATCAAATGACACATATAACAAAATACTCAAAAATACTATACATTTCATTGAACAAAACAAACAAGTCTTTATACCAAAGCTTCTCTAGTGGATAGTGTGTTGACTCTCCAATCGTCTTCCAATCCTTTCGAGTCTTCGAGCTTTGTGAGATAGGGAAAAAAGAGGGGTAAGCATTTACATGCTTAGTAAGCTCGAATAATCGGAAAGTAAACTTACCGAGTAATTAGCATACATCTATATTTAAATCATGAAATCATCAATTATGAAACGATTCCCTATCACATGCACTCAATTAATGAGTTAGTTACATAACAAAGCATCATGTAATTTATGTAGATGAGCTCATCATTCATCATGTTATTGACATACATTATATTAATCCCGTTGAGTTTCTAGGAAATCTTGATGGAATACCCATTATCCGTCAATTCTTACAAATGATCATTTCACATTTATGCACTCCCGCGAACCTCACATCTCATGGCAGGATTACCAGTCCAGGCTAAATCCCTTATAACGATAAACACCCTTAATTAGATCGTATTTGAATTACCAGTCCAAGCTAAATTCGACCCTAATCGGATTACCTATCTGGGTTAAATCCATAATGCACACATATTCTTCGGGAGGCTTGATCGTTCAAGGAACTCCCGTCCAGGCTAGATCCTTTTCATACTTGAGATCACGATTAACCGTCCGGGCTAAATCCTTACTGCAACACATGCGTTTACCTTGATTGACCTCCGGAATTTGTTCCTCGGGGTTATTGAGCTTGGAAAGCTTGAAAACCCTAGCTATGGAAACCCTTGAATTTTCGGCTGGGCAAGGAAGAGAATGGGCTGGTTTTGGTTCATTTTTTTCCCATTTTATTTCATTAAAATACTAAATGATCAACATGCCCTTAAGCCATTTCCTTAAAATTCCATCAATGCAAGCCCATTTTTGTCCAAATACTTAGAATTTGGGAAAATTGCTCTCTAGGACCTTCTAATTCATAACCCAAAGCAATTTCATACAAATTGCTTCTAGAATTCAAGTTTTGCAATTTATTCAATTTAGTCACTAATTTCCAATTGAACACCTTACTCAAAGAATTTCTTCATGAAACTTTAACACATGCATATACTCATATTCTAGGCTTTATAACAATCATAAAGTAAACATTTAGATGTCGGATTTGTGGTCCCGAAACCACCATTCTGACTAGGCCCTATTTTAGGATGTTACATTTCTCTTCCCCTTAAGGACTTTCGTCTTCGAAAGTCTTACCAAAAAATAGATTCAAATATTGACTTCTCATGGTTTCTTCCGGCTCACATGTAGCCTCTTCTACACCATGTCGATGCCATAAAACTTTTACTAGAGCCACATCTTTATTTCTCAATTGTTTAACTTTACGAGCCAATATCTTAACCGGTTGCTCTCTATAAGTCATGTCCGGTCAAATTTCAATCTCAGTCGGTGAATTTACATGAGAGGGGTCTGATCGATATCTCCTTAACATGGATACATGGAACACGTCATGAATATTTTCCAGTTCGGGTGGCAACGCCAAACAATAGACTAACGGTCCAACTCTTTCAATGATCTCGTACGGCCCGACAAATCGTGGACTCAGTTTACCTTTCCGACCAAATGTCAATACCTTTTTCCATGGAGATACTTTCAAGAATACTCTATCTCCAACTTGAAACTAAATTTCCTTTCTTTTCAAATCAGCATAAGACTTTTACCTATCTGATGCCGCTTTTAAACAATCCCGTATCACTTTAACTTTTTCTTCAGTTTCTTTAATTAGATCAACTCCATGAATCCAATTTTCCTTGAGTTCTATCCAGTACAATAGAGTTTGGTGCTTCCTACCATACAAGGCCTCATAAGGTGCCATCTTCAAACTTGTTTGGAAACTATTGTTGTAGGAAAATTCTACCAATGGCAGGTATTTTTCCCAGCTACCCTAAAATTCGAGGATGCAATAACGCAACATGTCCTCGAGAATTTACATCATCCACTCAGACTGGCCATCAGTTTGAGGGTGAAAAGTTGCGCTAAAGCTCAACTTTGTACCCAAGGTTTCTTGTAACTTCTTCTAGAATCTCGAAGTGAACCTTGAGTCTCTATCTGAAATAATCGATAATGGTACTCCGTCCAATCTTACTATCTCAGAAATGTACAAATCGACCAATCTATCAAGAGAATAATCCGTCCTTACCGGGATGAAATGAGCCAACTTTGTCAATTTGTCCACTATAACCCAAATGACATCTTTCTTTTTCGGAGTTAAATGTAATCCCGTCACGAAGTCCATGGTAACTTTGTCCCACTTCTATCCGACGACCATTACAAGCTGTAACAAACTTGAAGGCACCTGATGTTCAACTTTAACTTGCTGACATACCAAGCATTTCGATACAAATTCAGAAACATCTATTTTCATGCCGTTCCACCAGTACATCTTCTTTATATCGTTGTACATCTTGGTACTTCCCGGGTGAACAGACAGATGACTGTTATGTGCTTCTTGCAAAATCTTCCGAATAAGTTCATTGTCTTTGGGTACACAAACCCTATCTCTAAACATTAAACATCCATTAGAACTAATTCAGAAATCTGACTCAACACCAGACTCACATTGAGCTCTTTTTGCTTGCAAGTCATCATCATTAAGCTGAGCCTCATGAATTCCCTGCAGAAACGTTGGCCTAGCCTCTAGCTCGGCCAGAACTGAATCATCATCAAGCAATTTCAAACAAGTATCCACGGCTCTCAAAGGATACAGGGATTTTCTACTCAATGCATCGGCGACGACATTCGCCTTTCGCGGGTGATAGTCGATAATCAGATCATAATCCTTAATTAATTCTAACCATATTCGTTGTCTCAAATTTAATTCTTTCTGAGTCATCAAGTATTTCAAACTCTTGTGGTCCGTGAATATACGACAAGTCTCACTATACAAATAATGCCTCTAAATTTTCAAGGTAAAAACAATAGTGGCAAGCTCTAGGTCGTGGGTTGGATAATTCTTCTCGTGAGGCTTCAATTGCCGTGAAGCATGGGCTATCACCTTGCCATCTTGCATAAGTACACAACCCAATCCATTTAAGGATGCATCACTGTAGACAACAAGCTCTTTTCCTGGTTTAGGTAGCACCAAAATAGGAGCTTCATTCAATAATGTCTTTAACTTCTCAAAACTTTGCTAACACTTCTCTGTCTATTCAAACTTAACGTCTTTCTATAGCAGCTTCGTTATCGGATTTGCTATCATGGAAAATCCTTTTACAAACCTTTGATAGTAATTGGCTAAGCCCAAAAAGCTTTTAACCTCGGTTACATTCTTAGGTGATTTCCATTCAACAATTGCAGAAATCTTACTCGAATCAACTCGGATTCCATCACCCAAAACTATATGACCCAAAAATCCAACTTCCTGGAGCCAAAACTCACTCTTGTTAAACTTAGCATACAGTTTCTTTTCCCGCAAGGTCTACAACACAATTCTCAGGGACTTCGCATGCTCTGTCTCATCTTTAGAGTAGATCAAAATGTCGTCAATAACCACAACAACAAACTTATCCAAATATGGCTGAAAGATCCTATTCATTAGATCCATAAACATAGCCGGTGCATTCTTTAGCCCAAACGGCATGACAAGAAATTCATAATGGCCATACCTCATTCTAAAATCTGTCTTGGGTACATCCGAGTCTTTAACTCGTAGCTGATAATAGCCAGACCTCAAGTCTATCTTGGAGAATATTGTGGCTCCTCTCAACTGGTCAAACAAATCATCTATCCTTGGCAAAGGATACTTATTCTTGATAGTCACCTTGTTCAGTTGCCGATAATCGATTCATAACCTCGTCGAACCATCTTTCTTCTTTACGAACAACACGGGGGCACCCCAAGGTGAAAAACTTGGCCTAGTGAATTCTTTATCCCTCAGCTCTTGCAACTGTCCTTTTAACTCCTTCAGCTCGGTAAGTTCCATTCTGTACAGGGCAATAGAAATGGGAGTCGTCCCTGGCACCAATTCAATACCAAACTCTATCTTCCTTTCAAGAGGTAATCTGGGTAATTCCTCCAAAAACACATCTGGGTACTCACATACTATCGGTACAGACTTGATTTTCAGCTCTGTTTCCTTAGTGTTCAGTACAAATGCAAGGTAGGCTTCATATCCTTTCCTCATATATCTTTGGGAAACCATTGTCGTGATTACAACCAGCGATGAACCCAATTCTCTTGATTCGACCCGTAGAATCTTACCATCCGGGCATTTTAACTTAATATACTTACTACCACAATTCACTGTTACATCATGAAGGGCTAACCAATCCATACCAAGTATTACATCAAATTCATCAAATGGTAACAACATAAGGTTAGCCGGGAAACAACGACCTTGAATTGTCAAAGGACAATTCTTACAGACTTTATCAACTAGAACTAATCTGCCTAGTAGGTTCGACATTCTAATAATATCTTACGTGTGTTCAACAGGTATGTTCATACCAGACGCCAATCTCATACAGATATATGAATGCGTCGACCCCGGGTCAATTAAAGCAACAACACTTATATTAAAAAGAGAGAAAGTACCCGTAATAGCATCAAGAACAGCGGCTTCCTCTCGAGCATGTATCGCATACGTTCTTGTCGAGGCTCGAACCTCTAATTTTGTAGCGTCTTTAGTAACGATTCGACTGCCACTACCACTCCCAGGGTATATCGGAGGTCTACCTCGTAGAATGGGAGCACTCGACTTTAGAGCTATTTTCACTTCTTTTTCGGCTCGTTCCGGGCAATCTTTGAGAAAGTGATCAAGAGAACCACATCTAAAACATGCGCCACCCTTAATTCGGCACTCTCTGAAGTGAAATTTGTTACAGCTCTTACATTTTGGTTTTTGATCATCTACACTCCCCACACTAGTCACCATTGGGGAGGAAGACTTTTGACCTTGTCGTTTAGAGCTTCTTGATCTACCTAAATAACCCATTGATGGAGTAGAGCATTCATGCAGGCTCCTGGCTTTCTTCGTGGAGAACGAGAGTGTTTTACTGCTAGATTTCTTGCTCGCAACTCGAGCCTCTCTCTTAGCTTGTTTTCTTTCATTATTAAGTTCTTCGGCCTTCTTGGCTCGATCGGCCAATGTGGCAAACTCTCATATTTCCAAGATTCCAATCAACAACTTGATATCCTCATTCAGACCTTCCTCGAAGCATTTACACATTTTCGATTCAGTTTGGACCCATTCAGTTGCGTACTGACTTAGTCGTACGAACTCTCTCTTGTATTCTACTACAGTCTTGTTCCCGTATTTCCAAGAACTCCTTTCGCTTCGAGTTCAAAAACCGTTGGCCAATATATTTCTACCTAAACTCTTCTTGGAAGAAATCCCAAGTAATATTTTCTTTCGGCACTACCGAGGATACGGTCTTCCACCAATTGTATGCAGTGTCCTTCAAAAGGGACACAGCACACTTCAAACATTCCTGGGTGTGCATGACAAATCATCTAGCACCAGTGTAGTATTTTCGAGCTAGTATTTTCTAAGCTTATCTACAGGGGCTTTACCGATTCTCACCGGTGCCATACCTCATGGCACATCCTCATCAGGTTGGGTAGGGGGCAGGGGATGTCTTGGTATATTGGGGCGATTTCCCAGATAATTCCCAAACCATTCATCCATCATATCAAAGAAGGCAGCTCGGGCCTTTTCTCGACCTTCTGACATCAGCCTTCTACTACTACTAGATACAGCTCATTGTACGGAAGCTGGACCATGGCTCTCGGCTCCCTCGGACTCATCTTGTGCTTGATTAGAAGACATTCACTATATTCAAAATAGTTTAAACAATTAGGAGACGTCACACTATCAATATTCGAATTATGGCATGTATAGCGGACTTTAACATCCTTTATGGTAGTCTTAGAACTAACTAAACCTAGCTCTGATACCAAAAAATACAACACCCCTCACCCGTACCCGATGCCGGGATAGGGTTCGAGGTATTACTAGGACTTTACGTTTTGAAATGTACCAAATTGGGTCACCAAGTGTTACTCAAATTTTAAGCTTTTCATCCATGAACAACTCATATCTTATATAGGCCTTCGAGGCCTTTAACATACTAGAGGCAGTGCGGGACAAATTTGGGTACGTTCGATAAACCTTGGGCTCCTTAGGAAATTTTTCCTTATCATAAAGTGTCACACGCCCGTGTAGGTAGGCCGTGTGGACTCACACGCCCATGTGACCTGGGGCACGCCCATGCCCTTCAACCGTGGGCAACACTGACTTATCAACACGGCCATGGCACACACTCGTGCTACTCTGCCCATGGATGACACTGTCTTTTTAACACAGCCACGGTGCACGCTCGAGTCGCATACCCATGTACAACTTTGAGCTGAAATTTTAAGTGCAAGGGACACACGGCCATAGTACACGCCCATGGGAGGGAACCGTGTGTCACACACGGCCTAGACACACGCCCGTGTGTCTAACCATATGGACTCTAATAGGCTATTTTCCAAGCCTTTAGTCACCCCTTTCTACTACTTGTGCTTAGTGGTTACCAAATTCAAAGTAAAACACAATTATACACCTGTAAATAATCTTGATTAAACTAGATGTACGGAAACCTCATATCATTGGTTTCACACATGGTAGGTTATTTTCCAGTTAGTGTTTACGGGTTCCCATATCACTTTAATTCATCCGAAATTGACTCATTCATGTGACTCATTGCCAATTGGTAACGACCCATCACTTATAAATAAAACCACACATAAATTCATAGGTCATAGCCTACTTCAATTAAGCCAATTTTCGTAGCCATATACAAAGAGATAAACATATTCTTACATGCCTTTATTTTGAAAATCAAATGACACATATAACAAAATACTCAAAAATACTATACATGCCATTGAACAAAACAAACAAAGTCATTATACCAAAGCTTGTCTAGTGGATAGTGTGTTGACTCCCCAATCGTCTTCCAATCCTTTCGAGTCCTCGAGCTCTGTGAGACAGGGAAAAAGAGAAGGGTAAGCATTTACATGCTTAGTAAACTCAAATAACCGGAAAGTAAACTTACCGAGTAATTAGCATACATCCATATTTAAATCATGAAATCATCAATTATGAAATGATTCCCTATCACATGCACTCAATCAATGAGTTAGTTACATAACAAAGCATCATGTAATTTATATAGATGAGCTCATCATTCATCATCTTATTGACATACATCATATTAATCCTGTTGAGTTTCTAGGAAATCTCGATGGAATACCCATTATCCGTCAATTCTTACGAATGATCATTTCACATAAATGCATTCCCGCGAACCTCACATCTCATGGAAGGATTATCAGTCCAGGCTAAATCCCCCATATCATGAACTCATAAGGTGATGTCGGAAATACCAGTCCAGGCTAAATCTCTTGTAACGACAAACACCCTTAATGAGCTCAGATCTGAATTATCAATCCAGGCTAAATTCAGCCCCTAATCGGATTACCCGTCCGGGTTAAATCCATAATGTACACATATTCTTCGGGAGGCTTGATCATTCAAGGAACACCTGTCCGGGCTAGATCCTTTTCATACTTGAGATCATGGATTACCCATCCGGGCTAAATCCTTACTGTAACACATGCAGGATCTCTTTACACATATCAATAAGGGTTTTTCCATCGAATTCCGTTTGTCAACCTCATCCGAGACATTTTTCACATGTTATCATCAAATATGCATTTCTATGATATTTCATGCTAATAATAAATGCAATCATCATGCATTCATAAATCATTCAATTATGCATATTAGGGGTTTGCTTTAAGCTATCCGAACTTACCTAGTATTCTTTTTCGGGTTATGTTTCAGTTATTCCGAAACCTTGCATTTACCTTGATCGACCTCCGGAATTTGTTCCTCGGGGTTATTGAGCTTGGAAAGCTTGAAAACCCTAGCTATGGAAACCCTTGAATTTTGACTGGACAAGAAAGAGAATGGGCTGATTTTGGTTCATTTTTTTCCCATTTTTTTCATTAAATTACCAAATGACCAAAATACCCTTAAGCCCTTTCCTTAAAATTCCATCCATGCAAGCCCATTTTTGTCCAACAACTTAGAATTTGGGAAAATTTCTCTCCAAGACCTTTTAATTCATAACGCAAAGAAATTTCATACAAATTACTTCTACAATTCAAGTTTTGCAATTTATGCAATTTAGTCCCTAATTTCCAATTGAACACCTTACTCAAAGAATTTCTTCATGAAACTTTAACACATGCATATACTCATATTCTAGGCCTCATAGTAATCATAAAGTAAATATTTAGATGTTGAATTTGTGGTATCGAAACCACCATTCCAACTAGGCCCTATTTCAGGATGTTACAATTCATGTTTATGCAACCATGGCATGCTTAACAAGTAAACCATAATAGCAAGTTGGAGTCTATAACTCACCTGAAACTTTATCGTTTCCTTATTTTCACCTTCCTTTTAAAGCCAGAACATCCATTCTCCTGGCAGTAACCTGCAACCAAAATAACCATGGGTTATACTAAATATTCTTAGCCTTAACTCATTTCCCAAAGACATGCAGAACCCTTAGTGTAACACCCCATACCTGTACCCGAGATCGAGAAAAGGTACGAGGCATTACCGTACATAGACAGGGCATTTTCAAAACACATGGGTCATCAAATTTCATTCCAAATTAAAACCAATGAAACAAAATCATATTGTCCTTATTATGGACCTATGAGGTCCAAAACATACATTAAAAACAATCTGGGACTAATCCAAGAAATTAACAGAATTCTAAGAAAATTTCTAGGGTTAAGTCCCACACGCCCATGTGGAGGAGGATTTCTGAAAGTTATTTTTCATTTTGAACCTAAAGGGGTTTTCACACGGTCGGGCACATACCCGTGTCCCTCACACGGCCTAGACACGCCCGTGTCCTCGCCCATGTCGAAAAACCTAGACATTTTGTTTATGATGTCATCACTAATTTAGGGGCACACGGCCATGGCACACGCTCGTGTTCTAGGTAGTGTCCTTCACACGGTTGAGACACACGGCCGTGTCTCTACCCGTGTGTTTACTACCATGAAAACTGACTTAGAAATTGTAACGCCCCGAATTTTGGGCCTAGAAGTATTAAGTCTTGAGCATGGGAACAGTTAGGATGCTGCACATAAAAGTTTAGTTGTGCAAGAAAGTGACATAAAAGTATGTTTGCTTAGTGGTTGTATGCTCTGGAAGTGTCTGGGAAATCATGGGTTCAAGCCTTGGCTTCTACAAAAATTTTTCATTTTAAGGATAAAACCCCTATCTTTGGTCAGTAGGGTTATAAGTTTATTTTGGTCAAAACTAATAGAATGGGCTTGTTGGTCTAGTAGATAGTGGCGTGCGGAGTGTGCTAGTGGTCTGAGGTTTGAATCCCTGCTTGTGCAAATGGATATTATTTTTTCTGTTGCCATAGGAGGAAACTGTGTTTGACCAAAACACCAAGAGTTTGAATAAGTTTGAATGGGGGTTGTTGTGGCCGAATATTTGGAAGGATATTGGGGGAATTTTTCGGTTGTGAAAGGATTTCAATAGGTGGGATACCAGTTGAGGATTTTGGGGAAAAAAAGAAGGAATTTGAGTGTAAAAGGGGTGTGGTGCCGAATTTGGAAGGGGGATTACTCAAAATTTCGTTTTTTGTTTTCTACTTGGCCTTGCTCTTTGAAAAATTTCCTGGAAACATTTTCTCTATTAGTCGAACGCTTCTTCTCTTGTCCCTTTTTCATTTCTTTCTTCTTTTCTTGTTGAATTTGTGAAGTGTGTGTGTCAATGAACCTTTGTCCTTTCAGTTTTTCCATTTAGTTTTCACGCCAATCTCTTCTTCCTCTTTCTTTGCTGAATATTTGTTCGATTCATTTTACTGTATTGCACTGTGGACGAGTTTTCCCCACATTGCTCTTTTTGGCTGAACCTTTTCTGTTCTCTACCCCTTTTTTTCTTTTCTATATTGCCGAACCTTTTCTCTTCTTGGGGAATGTCTGTTTTCTCCTTCTCGGTTCTTGAGAGAGGTTTTCAAGCACTCATGGGCATCAATTGGAGACTTATTTGGGTGCAAGATTTTGTTGATATATTGAAGGTGGGAGGTAAGTTGCTTTTGGGTAACCTTGATGTGAATTCATTATGGATTGTTTTTATTAATATGATATCACGGGTTTGTAATTACCATTGTAGGTTGATGCTGTTTCGTGTTGACTTCTTCGGCTGTTTAAGTTCAATTGTAATCACTCAGTTGTAGAAATGACTGTTAGTTCTCTTGTTTGAATAGGTGAATCTTTTTAAACACCCAGTTCCTCGACGTGTTAGGTGTTGGGGGTGCATTGAATTGACTAAGGTAAGCATTTAAGAATGGAAGAGAGAGTAGTGATATTACTCGTTTTGGGTCTAAATTAGTATTTTACTCAGAATATTGGATGCAAGTGTTCTTGGGACTATGTTGGCAGTGAAACAAAACCAGGTGGGTAAAACACTACATCTACTCATAAATCGGCAAAAGCCGAAATAGATGACCGATGACACTACACGAGCGTGTGGTCACTCGTGTGGTAATTCGAACGTGTAAAACGTGGGCGTTTGATCATAGGGACCACCATGAGCGTATTCATGGGCTTAGGCCATTTTGGGTAACGATAGGCCGAAATGGGCCGTGTGGACCCTACGGCTTTGTGGGCACTACACGGGTAAAACATACGGACATGTGAAGATTGTGGGCTAGGCTGTGCAGTTTACACGGCTAAGGCCATTTCTGGGCAAATTGGGCCACACAGGCATGTGGGCTCCCATGGGCCCGTATTAAGGGCCTTGGGCCTATTTTCACGGTTTGATTGTTAAGGTTGAATGGGTCGTCTAAGACGACTGTGACCTTCTGTTGGGTCGTTAAGCGTACCTGAACCCTTATGAGATAAAATGATTGTTTTTCCCTTAGGTGACAAAATGTTTTTCCCTTAGGTGATTAAATGACGATTTTGCCCTTATGTGGCAAAATGATGTTTTTCTCTTATGCGATAAAATGACGATTTTGCTTTATGAGCTAAAATGACAGTTTTGCCCTTATGTGGCAAAATGACTATTTTGCCCTTATGTGATAAAATTATGATTTTGCCCTTATGAGGTAAAATGACTATTTTGCCCCTTTGTGGTGTATGTGTATATTTTAGCATGCTAATTGTAAACTGTATTGAGTACATGTTTAATATTATGATATGACATGACATGTTGCATGATGCATTGCATGGGGATGGGGTTATATATGATTGGAGGAAGTGTACTGTACTCTAGCAGCTCTGCTGCAAATCACTGATGGCTCTAAGCCTATTATAGTGGCAGCTCTGTTGTAAATACTGTTTAGTGCCGCAATCGGTACTAATTTTGGTGTATAGGGATGGGCGGGTTGATGATATCCCCACATGGAGTGTAGGGTTGGACGGAGATGGAGTGTAGAGGCTAGATGGGTAGGATCTGCATATTGTTTACTGTTATTGCACTGATTACTGTTACTACACTATTTACTATTACTGCAATGGGCCAAGGCCTAAACACATTACTGTTTTTGTATTAAAATGGGCTAAAGCCCAAACTGATGTTGTCACTATTACTAAAAGGGCTTAGGCCCAAACTGTGTTTGTTTTCTGGATGTTAGCTTATTTGGGATTACACACTGAGTTTTCGTAAACTCACCCATCTGTTTTACCTGTACAGGTAATCCGTAGTTTTAGGCGGATCGGTGCTGCGAGGGACTCAATGGTGGCCATACAACCGCTCTCTCTTTGTTATTGGATTTTTAATTTATAAGTAGTTTTATTTGGGTATTTTTATGTAATAAGGCCTCTATAATTTTAATTTTAATTTTGGGGTTTTATTTATTTATATCTGCTAGTAGTAGGATGCGAGTTTTCAAAAGATTGATTTACCAAAATACCACGAATATGCAAAACCATTTCAAAAGCTTCCGCGATAAACAAGATTTTGGAATTAATAAGTTTTAAAGTGAATACTTTTTTATAGTGACGCAGGTTTTAAATCGTTTTCTAGTTCACACAAATAGGCTAATTAAACATTGGACTTTTCAAACGAAATCATGTTTTACGAGAAACACTTTAATGTGACATCGCCAAATTCAGCCATAATGTCTAGGCTGGGTTTAGAGTGTTACATTTAGTTGTATCAGAGCTAGGTTACAAAACTCGGCTGTGGATTTGGGTTTCTTCCAAAACTCAAAATTTAAAAAAAACTATTTTAAATGATTTGAAGTATTTTGAAATGTTATTTCTGAATTTGTGGTCTACCGAGTCTCCACGCTGATCCTATAAGTTCTCTCTGAAAACTGTATTTTGATTTTGACTGAAACTGCCATAGGTAGTATTATGAAGATTACTATAGGTAGTATACTGATAAACCATAATTTATACATATTTTTACTCCATGTTTAACGCATTTTATGGATGATTTCCTATTAGAATTGGTAAATTCGATGCTCCTAATGCATTAATTTCATGTTTTATACTTAGGAGAGCATAGGAGAGCGAAAGGAACGAGAAACGGGCCAAAACCGGAGAAAATGGGCTAAAGTACGAAATCAACACGGCCTGGACCTCTTCACACGGGCAGACCATACGGCTGTGTCAAATTGGCAGGCTCGAGCACGACCTGAAGTAATTGCACACGGGTGTGTCCCTGTCGAGCCCAAGTTGAGTCCAATTCGGAAAAGGCTAATTTTGAGGGCTCCTAGGCTTTCCAAAGCCTATAAATACACCTTAGAGGAGGAAGAAAGGGGGGGCACACAATAGGGAGTAAGGAATTACTCCAAGGAAGCCGATTAATCCATCTCAGAAGCCAGATTCACCATCAAGACTGAAGATCTCTCCTCAATTTCCCTTTCAGGAGTTTTGGGTTTTCTTTATGTTTTGTATTCTTTATTATTCTGAGATGTTTTCTTATTTAGTTATGAACTAAAACCCCTGAATACCTAAGGGGAATGAAACCTAAGATGAATCTTGTTATTATTTTCTAAATTGTATGATAGATATTTAACTTGTTCTTAATTATTTGTTCTTAATTCTTGTTTTGATATCCCAGGATACTGATTTAAGATAAGCTCTTATTCAGAGGAGGAATAGACCCTGTCTAAGAGTACATTTTTCATAATTAAGCGGAGTTGATTGCGCTCCTAGACATAGGTTCACAAGATTTTGCCGGATTAGGGTGAAACCTAATAAGGGGATCCATAGATCGAGTGAATGCAACCCTAGGGTGTTAATTAGAGAAAGGTCTCAATTATTCAATATAGGGATTAGACATTATTAGTCTTGAATAGTGATAATAACATAACTTAGGGATCTCTACAGAACAAGTTAAATGAATAAATCGTCTGAATTCGGAGCAAGAATAACAAGTATAGTCTAGGTGGATTTTTCATTAGGTATTGTCTTAATTCAATCAATTTTCCCAAAAGCAATTCCCCAATTCCATTCTCTGTGAATTCTTAGTTTAGATAATTAGTTAGTTAAAACAATAACCTCTTTATTCTTAGGCTAGATAATAAAAAGACAGCCATTACTAGTACTTTTAGTTCCTTTGGGTTCGACAATCCGATCTTGCTCAAACTATACTACTGTTCAATAGGTACACTTTCCTACATCACGATAATAGTTAGTTTCAAGAGCGATTAATTATAAATATTTAAAACCTATCACGAAATCATGCGATCATATACCGTACTGCAAACTCTTTAGTAGTGTATGCTGAAACTGTAGCAAAACTAGTAGACACCAATAGACACTAAGTTGTGCGAAAACAAAACTCTATACTTTTGATATTTTCTCCATAAAATATCTGTTAATAAATAACTAAAACTATAAATTGATCTGCATAAAACTATTAACAAAGATAAAATGCGATTAGACAATGAGCACAAGTGGTACTCACGGTCTGGTACAAGAGGCTGCAGCAGAGGCCGTGGAGGGGCTTGAGCTGTGTCCTCGTTGTCTGGAAATATGCCTAATCTGGAGGCGAGGATTGGATTGATGCACTGTCCCAGTCTATCTATAGACTGTACTAAAAACACTCAAGTTAAATGTGGTAGTGCTTTAGATCTAGAGCGTACAGCAGGAGCATAGTGGTCTAGTTTATGTTATACGACTGATCTGATAGTTGGAAATTTCGAGGATGAGATTTAATTAAGGAGGGGTGAATTCTAACGCCCTGAATTTTGGGCCTAGAAGTATTAAGTCCTGAGCATGGGAATAGTTAGGAGGCTGCACATAAAAGTTTAGTTGTGCAAGAAAGTGACACAAAAGTACGTCTGGCTTAGTGGTTGTGTGCTCTACAAGTGTCTGAGAAGTCATGGGTTCAAGCCTTGGCTTCCACAAAAATTTTCCTTTTTAAGGATAAAACCCCTATCTTTGGCCAATAGGGTTATAAGTTTATTTTGGTAAAAACATGACAAAATGGGCTTGCTGCTCTAGTAGATAGTGGCGTGTAGAGTATGCTAGTGGTTTGAGGTCCGAATCCCTGCCTATGCAAATGGAGATTATTTTTACTGTTGGCCATGGGAGGAAACTGTGTTTGACCAAACAACCAAGTGTTTGAATAAGTTTGAATGGGGGTTGTTGTGGCATAATATTTTGGAGGATATTGGGGAAATTTTTCGGTTCTGAAGGGATTTCGATAGGTGGGATACCAGTTGAGGATTTTGGGGAGAAAAAGAAGGAATTTGAGTGTAGAAGGGTATGGTGCCGAATATGGAAGGGAGGATTCCTCAAAATTTCTTTTTTTTGTTTTCTGCTTGGTCTTTCTCTTTGAAAAATTTATTGGAAACATTTTCTCTCTTAGCCGAATGCTTCTTCTATTGTCCCTTTTTTTTGTCATTTCTTTCTTCTTCTCTTGTTGAATTTGTGAAGTGTATGTGTCGGTGACCTTTGTCCTTTCAGTTTTGACATTTAGTTTTCACGCCAGTCTCTTCTTCCTCTTTCTTTTCTGAATATTTGTTCGATCCCTTTTACTGTATTGCATTGTGGACGAGTTTTCCCCACATTGCTCTTTTTGGCTGAACCTTTTCTATTCTCTACCCCTCTCTTCCTTTTCTATATTGCCGAACCTTTTTTCTTCTTGGGGAATTTCTATTTTCTCTTTCTCGGTTCTTAGGAAAGGTTTTCAAGCACTCATGGGCATCAATTGGAGACTTATTGAAGGTGGGAGGTAACTCGCTTTTGGGTAGCCTTGATGCGAATTCATTATGGATTGTTTTTATTAATATGATATCACGGGTTTGTAAGTACCATTGTAGGTTGATGCTGTTTTGCGTTGACTTCTTAGGCTTTTTAAGTTCGATTGTAATCACTCAGCTGTAGATATGACTATTAGTTCTCTTGTTGGTATAGGTCAATCTTTTTAAACACCCAGTTCCTCGACATGTTAGGTGTTGGGGGTGCATCGAATCAACTAAGGTAAGCGTTTAAGAATTAAAGAGAGAGTAGTGATATTACTCGTTTTGGGTCTTAATTAGTATTTTACTCGGAATATTGGATGCAGGTGTTCTTAGGACTACGTTGGTAGTGAAACAAAACAAGGTGTGTAAAATACTACCTTTACTCATAAATCGACAAAAGCCGAAATAGATGACTGACGACACTACATGAGCATGAGCTGGCTCGTGCGATAATCCGAACGCGTAAAACGTGGGCATTTGATTGTAGGGGCCACCATGAGTGTATTCATGGGCTTAGACCGTTCTAGGCCATGATGGGCCGAAATGGGTCGTATAGGCCCCACAGGTTTGTGGGCCCCACACGGGTAAAATACACAGACGTGTGGAGATTGTGGGCCAGGGTGTTTAGTTTACACGGCCAATGCCATTTCATGGCTAATTGGGCCACGCAGGCGTGTGGGCTCACATGAGCCCGCATTAAGGGCCTTGGGCCCATTTTCACGGTTTGACTGTTAAGGTTGAACGGGTCGTCTGAGATGACTGTGACCTTTTGTTGGGTCGGTAAGCCTACCTGAACCCTTATGAGATAAAATGACTGTTTTGCCCTTATGTGATAAAATGACGATTTTGCCCTTATAAAGTAAAATGACGGTTTTGCCCTTATATGGAAAAATGACTATTTTGCCTTTATATGATAAAATGACGATTTTGCCCTTATAAGCTAAAATGACGGTTTTACCATTATGTGGCAAAATGATTGTTTTGCCCTTATGTGATAAAATGACGATTTTGCCCTTATGAGGTAAAATGACAGTTTTGCCATTATGAGTAGAACGACAATTTTGCCCCTATGTGATGTATGTGTATATTTTAGCATGCTAATTGTAAACTGTATTGGTTACAAGTTTAATATTATGATATGACATTGCATGTTGCATGATGCATTGCATGGGGATGGGGTTATATCAGCTCTGCTGCAAATCATTGATGGCTCTAAGCCTATTATAATGGCAGCTCTGTTACAAATATTGTTTAGTGTCGTAACCGGTGCTAATTCTAGAGTGTAGGGATGTGTGGGTTGATTGTATCCCCACATGAAGCGTTGGGTTGGACGGAGATGGAGTGTAGAGGCTGGATGGGTAGGATTTGCATACTGTTTACTGTAACTGCACTGATTATTGTTACTGCACTATTTATTGTTATTGCAATGAGCCAAGGCCCAAACACATGACTATTTCTATATTAAAATGGGCTAAAGCCCAAACTGATGTTGTCACTGTTACTAAAAGGGCTTAGGCCCAGACTGTGTTTATTTTCTAGATGTTTTCTTATATGGGATTACACACTGAGTTTTCGTAAACTCACCCATCTATTTTAACTGTACAGGTAATACCCAGTCTTAGGCGGATCGGTGCTGCGAGGGACTCAAAGGTGGCTACACAACCACTCTCGCTTCCTTATTGGATTTTTAATTTATAAGTAGTTTTATTTGGGTATTTTTATGTAATAAGGCCTCTATAATTTTAATTTTAATTTTGGGTTTTTTTTATATGCTAATAGTAGGTTCCAAGTTTTCAAAAGATATGCATGATTTACCAAAATACCACAAATATGCAAAACCATTTCAAAAGCTTCTGTGATAAACGAGATTTTGGAATTAATAAGTTTTAAAGTGAATACTTTTTGATAGTGAAGTAGGTTTTAAATCATTTTCTAGTTTACAAAAAGAGGCTAAATAAACATTGGCTTTCCAAATGATATCACGCTTTACGAGAAACACTTCAATGTGACATCACCAGATTCGACCATAACATCTAGGCCGGGTATGGGGTGTTACAGAAATTTTAGATGCAGGGGACACACGGCTGAGCAACATGCCCAAGGGGCTGACCGTATGTCACACACGGCCTAGACACATGCCCGTGTGTCTACCCGTGTGGACCTTTTTGGAGGCTATTTTCCAAGCCGTTGATCACCCTCAATCACTCATACATTCAAACACACGTTACAACATGCAACATGACATATTTATACACTCTAACATTCCACACCATGGCACTTTCACAGCTTCATAATGTCATCTTATTGCACCCTCGTTTGTTATACCATTTAGAGGCATTCCACACCCATTTCATGCATTATTAAACTTGTTACCATAACCTTAAATTTATGTATTCATGCACATAGTCATTTTAAGTCATTAGGTCATCCTTTAACCTTTAACACTTAATCTACACTTTACCATACATTCATCAATCAACAGCATACTCTACCATCAAGACACTCACACATGCATGCGTGGGTAATTAGATTACAACCCAAATGATCAAATATGAGCCATATCACATGGCCATTACAAAAGAATCATCATCATCATAGGCCTTCACAAATAGGCTAAATAACATGGCACATGTCACAAAATGACCAAGTTCTTATACATGATATACTTAAAATAATAATTTCATTATACCCAATAGTCTTTTGATAGTGTGATCAAATACTCTGACAGCTTCCAATCCCCGAGCTAGCTTGGCGGAACTACAAAGAATGGAAAAGAGAGGGGAGTAAGCATTAAAGCTTAGTAAGTCCACATACAAATAATATGTGATAGTGGTAAACAAATAACATGCATAAACATGATAACATATACATAAAGGTTATTCTTCATTCAAACCTCTACACTTACTCACCATATGCATATACATATTTGCTCATCTTAAATCGATCTTTATCAAAGCATTACTCATAGGTGTAACGTATGTACCTGTACTCATCGTAGAGTATCAATAACCATACCTCTTTCATATGCCCTCCTCGGGACTTTCATTACAATCGTTACATTACCCGTTGAGCACTCGAAATACTATTGGATATGCAGAGACCTTGCCCATAAGTGTAACACCCCTCACCCATGCCTGACGTCGGGATAGGGTTCGAGGTGTTACCTGGCTCAAATTCAATCAATCACACAAAAATCATGCCGTAAAATTTCAATCAATTTAAAACTTTTGTTTTCACACGCAATCTGTCCCATATATGGGCTTACGAGGCCCAAAACATACATTCGGGGTGGTTCGGGACCCAACCGATAACTCATGAAAAACTTAGAAAATCTCTTGCATCAAGGATTCACACGCCCGTGTGGGGATAGAGCACACGCCCATGTCCCGAACTTGTGTCCAAAAACCTGGACATTCTGCCAAAACCACACGACCAAGGCACACGCCCTTGTCCTATGACCGTGTCCTTCACACGGCTAAGACACATGGCCGTGTCTCTTGCCCGTGTACTACTACCATGCATACTGACTAGAAAAACTTAGGTGCAGGGGACACACGGTTGGAAAACACGCCCATAGGGGCAAACTGTATGTCACACACAGTCTAGACGCACGCCCGTGTGTCTACCTGTGTGGACAATTACAAGGCTATTTTCCAAGCCATTTGTCACCCTCACAACGTGTGCACACATACTTATCCAATAACATACAACATGGCATAAATGAGCTCTTAAACATCTATAAACATGTTATGCTCAAGTCAGTTTTGTATGCAATAAATATCATAGAATTTGCTCACATCATTACCACATACTAGTCATAACTATCATTACATCACAAACCTCATGTCCATCACTAAGCATACATAATCATTTCCACAAACCATTCATGAGGCATTATTAACTATTTACCAATCACCTAATCTTGCATCAGTTACTAACTCATCAATGAATCTCATTTCAATCTCTAGGCATACATGCTATAAGCCACATCACAAGAGATAGTATCATACATATATATGAATAAACATTTAGGCCCACAACATCATTAGCCAACATAGGCCAATTCACATGGCTACAACACTTTATCAATACAAGCCAACACCTTTTGCTAAATCATAATATCACATACTCAACCTTAAAACCCTATACATGCCATAAACTTGAAACACTAGGATTTACTTACACCAATAGCGTTAACTCGATAGTGTGATAATATCTCTGACGGCCTCCAACTCGAGCAAACCTGGCAACCCTAGAGAACATGGGAAAGAAAGGGGGTAAGCTTTATGCTTAGTAAGTTCATATGAAAACAATTAGCAGCTCATTTACATGTTTTATCAATGTTTACAACATATACTCAAATTCACGACAAGCTGTCTTCCTGAGCAACAGTCACTAAATTATTTATATTTGGAGCTACGAAACTTCAAATTAAGTTCCGTTAATTTTCCCTGAGACTAGACTCATATACCTTTCTACCATAAAATTTATAGAATTTTTGGTTTAGTTAATTAGTACAGTTTATTCCTCAAAGTTACACCTGATTCACTATCTGACAGTTCAGACCCTTCTACATTAAAGTTCAATTATCTCATAGCACGAGACTTAAATAATGTTCTCATCTTATCTTGAAACTAGACTCATTAAGTATTATAAGCATATAAATCATAACTCATAACCATTTTTGTACAATTTATAATGATTTTCTAAAATCAGAACAGGGGATCTCGAAGTCATTCTGACTCTATCCCATGCAACTTCGAATATCTCATTATAGGAAATTCTTTTGCTTACATGGTTTCTTTTATAAGAAACTAGACTCAATAAGCTTTATTCTCATATTATATTCAGCTTCTAACTCATTTTCCACTCTTTTTAGTGTATTTTCAAAGTTACACTACTGTAGTAGCTCAAATTTGTCAAGGCTAAGTTACTCATAAGCTTAGTGTACATACTTGTACAACTTGTAACATAACTCAAGTACATACCTGTACCAACTCGTATTAAAGTATATAATCATACCTTATTTAACATGCCCTCCTTAGGGCTCTCATCACATCATCCATTTCATTACCCGTTGAATACTCGGGATGCTAAAGGATGTTCGGAATTATCATACGCCGAATAAAATGCCCAAGGCAATGTCCCTCACATAGTTTTACATGGATCCATATATCGTTGCCATATCCCGGATATGGTCTTATACGAGGTTTCATGTTAGTACTGATGCCATGTCCCGGACACGGTCTTATACTAGCACACATATCATCACCTTTTTATTGAATCCTCATAAGTCAATTCCAATAGAGGCATACATCCATATTTTGTCCAATATCAAGTATAAGCACATCATAATGAAACTGAGCATCACTTTTATACAAACTTCTAATATTTTAGGTCATATACTTAATGCCATAACAATAAAGAATTTTAATTCAAGCATGATATTGCATTATTGTTACCATACGAACTTACCTTGATACGACAAAGGTGAAAAGGACGTAATCATCCATTAATCAATTTCTTTATGTTTTAAGTCCAAATCTTGATTTTCAACATTAGCAAGGGATGTAAGTGGCTGATATTTCAAAGCTTCAAAACCCGTTTCTTTGCTGCATATTTCGGTGGAGGAGAAGAGAAAAATGAGAACTTTTTTTTTGATTTGTTAATAATAAAACTAGTCAAAATTGGTGACCAACTTCACCTAATTTTGACTTTTCAACAATTTTTGTCCCCCATGACCGGTCATGCTTCATTTAGGGGTCTAATTTCACTTTAAAGTCCCCCAATTTAAGACACAAATCAATTTAACACCTTAGGCATCAAAACACAACTTTTACTTTTTACGCGATTTAGTCCTTTTTCAAAATTGGACTAGAAATCGCTAAAATTAACTTACCAAAATTTACATGCACTTATAAAATTATATTATAACACATAAAGTAATACTAAAATAATTTTCTCCGGCCTCGAAATAGTGGTTCCAAAACCACTGTTCCGACTAGGCCCAAAATGGGGCTGTTACAATGAGTGCCACATATATAAATGTAGCCGAAGCTACCACATAACATGTAACACATCCATAATGAACTCAGACCTCTCAACGAGCTTGGATGTTATATGAATCGCATCCATCATGAACATGGACCACTCAACGAGCTCAGATGCTTGCATCCATAATGAACTCTGACCTCTCAACGAGCTCTGATGCTATATACCTCACGAACCCGGACAACTCAACGAGTTCAGACTTTTTAGTTCCTAGTGACATGTCACTTGTATCCTAAACTATTCCTAAGGTTCAAACAGGGATTTTCCTCACTTACGTATAGTATGTCATACGGTAATCTCATACGGTCCTATAAAATGAGGACTCAACTTGCCTATTCTACTAAATCTCAAAACCTTCTTCCATTGTGATACTTTCAATAACACTTTGTCTCCAAATTGATGCTCAATTTCTTTTCTTTTCAAATCCGCATATGACTTTTGTCTATCCGACGCCACTTTCAAACAATCACAAATTACTTTCACTTTTTCCTCGGTTTCCTAAATCAAATCTATCCCATGGATCTTATTCTCCTTAATTTCAGTCCAATACAACGGCATACGGCATTTACGTCCATACAATGCTTCATAAGGTGCCATCTTCAAACTCATCTGATAGCTATGTTATAGCCAAATTCAGCCAAAGGTACCCAACTACCTTGAAATTCAAGAACACAACATCTAAGCATATCTTCAAGTGTCTTAATTACTCTCTTGAATTGTCCATCAGTCTGTGGATGAAAAGCGGTACAAAAATTTAGCTTTGTACCCAAAGCTTTTTGTAACTTCTTCCAAAACTGCGAAGTAAACCTCGGATCCCTATCTGAAATAATCGATAAAGGTACTCTATGGAGTCTCACAATCTCAAAAATATACAGTTCGACTAACTTATCAAGTGAATAATCAAAGCGTACCGGTATAAAATGAGCCGACTTAGCTAGTCTGTCAACCACTACCCATACAGCATCTTTCTTTCTCGGCGTTAACGGCAAGCCTGTCACAATGTCCATAGTAATTTGTCCTATTTCCACTCGGGAACTAAGATAGGCTGAAGTAAACCTGAAGTTACCTGGTGTTCGGCCTTTACTTGTTGACAAATCAATCATCTCGACACAAATTCGGATATATCTCCTTTCATGCCATTCCACCAATACATTTTCTTTAAATCATTACACATTTTTGTGCTACCTAGGTGAACCGACATACCTCCGTTATGAGCCTTATTCAAAATAGCCTGAATCAACTCAGCATTATTTGGGACACAAATCCTTCCACAGAACCTCAGACAACCATCAGGATCTCTCTGGAAATTTGATTCACAGCTCGACTCACATTGAGCTTTCTTATCTTGCAACTCTTTATCGGCTTCCTAAGCGTCACAAATCTATTGAAGAAAAGTCGGTCTAGCTTTTAACTCTGCTAGAATAGCACCATCATGAGATAGGGCTAGCCGTGCGTTCATAGCTCTCAAAGTAAATAAAGACTTTCTGCTTAGGGCATCGGCAACTACATTTGCCTTACCAGGGTGATAATCTACCACAAGTTCATAATCTTTTAACAATTCAAGCCATCTTGGTTGCCTCAAGTTCAAGTCCTTTTGAGTCATTAGATATTTAAGACTTTTATGGTCTGAATAGACATAGCATCTCTCCCCGAATAGGTAATGTCGCCAAATCTTCAAAGCAAATACAATAGTTGCTAACTCTAAATCGTGCGTAGGATAGTTCTTCTCATGGGGCTTCAGTTGCCTCGAAGCATAAGCTGCCACTTTTCCTTCTTCCATAATTACACAACCTAGTCCTTTCAAAGATGCATCACTGTAAATCACAAATTCTTTCCCTGATTCCGGTTGTACTAACACTGGTGCCTCTGTTAACAACGCTTTCAATTTCTCAAAACTCTGCTGGCATTTCTTTATCCATTCGAACTTAATGTCTTTTTGTAGCAAACTTGTCATTGGGGTGGCTATCACCAAAAATCCTTTCACAAACTGTCTATAATAATCAGCTAAACCCAAAAATCTCCTAACTTCGATTACGTTCCTTGGCGTTTCCATTCGACAACAGCAGAAATCTTACTGGGATCAACTCGTATACCATCCTCGGAAATAATGTGGCCTAAAAACCCAACCTCTTGAAGCCAAAATTTGCCTTTTCTAAACTTGGCATATAATTGTTTATCCTTCAGAGTTTGTAAAATAGTTCTCAAGTGCTCTGCATGCTCTGCCTCATCTCTAGAATAAATCAGAATATCATTGATAAACATCACAACAAACGTATCTAAATATGGCTAAAAAATTTTGTTCATTAAATCCATAAACACGGCAGGAGCATTCATTAACCCAAATGGCATAATAAGAAACTCGTTGTGGGCATACCTCGTTCTAAAGGTAGTCTTAGGCACATCAGACTCTTTCACTCATAACTGGTAGTATCCGAACCTCAAGTCTATCTTAGAGAACCACGTCGCTCCCTTCAGTTGATCAAACGACTCATCAATCCTTGGAAGAGGATACTTATTTTTTATTGTGACCTTATAATGCATAATCTCATGGAGCCATCTTTCTTTTTTCACGAATATTACAGGAGCACCCACGGTGAAAAGCTTGTCTCGCAAAACCTTTGTCGGTTAGCTTTTGCAACTGTGACTTCAACTCTTTCAGTTCAGTTGGGGCCATCCTATATGGAGCAATAGAGATGGGTGTCGTTCCTGGCATTAACTCAATACCAAATTCCATTTCTCTAACTGGAGGCAAACCCGACAATTCCTCCGAAAATACATCCGCAAACTCGCACACAACAGGCATTGATTCGATTTTCAATTCAGATTCTTTTGTATTCAATATATATGCCAAATAAGCTTCATACCCCTTTCTCAAGTATCTCTGAGCAATCATTGAAGAAATCATCATTGACGACTTATTTGCATCATCTGATTCAACCCGAAGAATTTCACCATTTTTTACATTTCAATTCCATAACTTTCTGTCTACAATTCACTATAGCCTCATGTAGTGTCAACTAATCCATACCCAGTATGACATCAAATTTTTCAAACGGCAACAACATCAAGTCAGCCTGAAAACAATGATCTTTAACCATCATAGGACATTTCTTACATACTTTATCAACTATCACATGTTTTCTTAACGGGTTTGACACCTTAATTACAAATTTTGTGGACTCAACAGGTATATTCATACTAGATGCCAATTTCATACACACATATGAATGAGTGGAGCCAGGGTCAATCAAAGCAATAACATTAGTATCATAGAGAGGAAATTTACCAGTGATCACATTAGGAGAATTTGCCTCTTCGCGTGCACGTATGGCATAGGCTCTAGCCAGAGCCCTAACTTCAGACCTCACTACTGTATCTCGCATCACATTCTTACTACTGGACTCATTCCCAGCATTTCTCAAGGGTCTTCCCTTAGAAGCTGCGCCACTCAGTCTTGGACTCTGAATTTTTTCTTTCTCTATCCTTTCAGGACAATCTTTAATAAAGTGGTCTAGAGAACCACATTTAAAACAAGATCCTTCACTCACTCTATAGTTGCCAGTATAACACCTGCCACACTGTGGACATTCAACCTTGGAAGGTTTAGCGTTACGCTCGCTTGCCACAGACATAGCCTAAGATCTAAAACTCGAATTCTGCTTCCTACGATTCCTGTATGAATGTCCAGTTGACACATGCGAACGAGAATACATCTCTCTAGATTTCTTAGTCTAAGAAGGAAATGACTTACTCATGTACCTCTTCCTTGTATCTCTAGTATCAGACTTGGCCTTCTTCCTATCTTTAACCAAGTCTTTAGCTTTACAAGCCCATTCAACAAGTACCACAAATTCTTTCAACTCAAGAATACCCACTAATGTCTTAATATCTTTATTGAGCCCATCTTCAAATCTTTTACACATCTTAGCTTTGGAGGGCACACATATCTACTAAGCCTGACGAATTCTCTCTCATATTTACTAACTATCATACGACCCTGTTTCAATTCCAGGAATTCCTTGCGCTTTTGTTTGATGAACCGTTCACTAATATATTTCTTTCGAAATTCCTCTTGAAAGAATTCCCAAGTAACCCTCTCTAGCGAGCATTCTCCACCAGTGATACGTCGCATCTCTCAACAGGGATATGGCACATTTCAAGTACTCCTCGGGTGTACATGACAATTCTTCAAATACTTGAATCGAGTTCTCAAACCAGAACTCCACTCTTTTAGGGTCATCATTGGCATTTGCCCTAAATTCCTCAGCACCTTGTTTTCGAATTCTATCAACAGGTGTTCTAACAAATCTCATGAAATCCATATGTTGAGGCATCGCAGGTGCGAGTTGAGGATTTGGGGAAGGTGGGGGAGGTTGAGCATTCGAGTTCGTTCGAACGAACTCTGTGTACCATGTGTTCATCATGTGGAGAAAGGCCTCTCTGCCTCCTTCTCCTCTACTGACAGTTTCGAGCCTACTTTCAGATGGCATTGCTCCTTCCGCTAGAGCAGGCGCGTTACTTTCTACGTCATCCGCCACTGCTCTGTCGGGATCCATTTACTATATGAAAATACATTTTAATATTGTCAGGAGTCGTCACACTATCATTACTTATATATATACATATGGCATGTATAGCTAGACTCAAATATGCTAGGCTAGTCTGAGAATCGAATAATTCTGATACTATTAAATGTAACACCCCATACCCGTACCTAAGATCAAGATAAGATACTAGGCATTACCGTACATAGACGGGCATTTTCAAAACACATGGGTCATCAAATTTTATAACATATTAAAACAAATCAAAAAAAATCATATTGTCCTTATATTGGACCTATGAAGTCCAAAACATACATTAAAAACAATCTAGGACTAAACTAAGAACTTAAGAGAATTCTAAGAAAATTTCTACGGTTAAGCCCCACACGCCCGTGTGGATGCAATGCACACGCCTGTGTGCTTTAGGACACGTCTGTGTCCATTACCCGTGTGGGATTTCTAAAAATTATTTTTCATTTCAAACCTACACGAGTTTTCACACGGCTGAGCACACGCCCGTGTCCCTCACATGGCCTAGACACGATCGTGTCCTCACCCATGTCCAAAAACCTAGACATTCTGTTTATGACGTCATTACTCATTTAGGGGCATACGGGCATGGCACACGCCCATGTTCTAGGCAGTATCCATCACACGGTTGAGACACACAGCCATGTCTCTACCCGTGTCTTTCACACAGTTGAGACACATGACTAGAAACACGCCCAAGGGGCTGATCATGAGTCACACACGGTCTAGACACATGCCCGTGTGTCTACCCATGTGGACCTTTTTGGAGGCTATTTTCCAAGCCGTTGGTCACCGTCAATCACTCATGCATTCAAACACACATTACAACATGCAACATGACATGTTTATACACTCTAACATTCCACACCATGGCACTCTCACATCTTCATAATGTCATCTTATTGCACCCTCATTTGTTACACCATTTAGAGGCATTCCACACCCATTCATGCATTATTAAACTTGTTACCATAACCTCAAATTTATGTATTCATGCACATAGTCATTTTAAGTCATTAGGTCATCCTTTAACCTTTGACACTTAATCCAAACTTTACCATACATTCATCAATCAACAGCATACTCTACCAACAAGACACTAACACATGCATGCATGGGTAATTAGATTACAACCCAAATGATCAAATATGAGCCATATCACATGGCCATTTCAAAAGAATCATCATCATTATAGGCCTTCACAAATTGGCCAAATAACATGACACATATCACAAAATGACCAAGTTCCTATACATGCCAAACTCAAAATAATAATTTCACTATACTCAATAGTGTTTTTATAGTGTGATTGAATACTCCGATAGCTTCAGATCCTTGAGCTAGCTTGGCGGAACTACAAATAATGGAAAAGAGAGGGGAGTAAGCATTAAAGCTTAGTAAGTCTACATACAAATAATATGTGAAAGTGGTAAACAACTAACATGCATAAACATGATAACATATACATAACGATTATTCTTCATTCAAACCTGTTCACTTACTCATCATATGTATATCATACTTGCTCATCTTAAATCGATCTTATCAAAGCAAAAGCATTACTCATAGGTTTAACATACGTACCTGTACTAATCGTAGAGTATCAATAACCATACCTCTTTCATATGCCCTCCTCAAGACTTTCATTACAATAATTACATTACCCATTGAACACTCAGAATACTATTGGATACGCGAAAACCTTGCACATAAGTGCCACATATATAAACGTAGCATAAGCTACCACATAACATGTAACACATCCATAATGAACTTGGACCTCTCAATGAGCTTAAATGTTACATGAATCACATCCATCATGAAATCGAACCACTCAACGAGCTAAGATGCTCTCATCCATAATGAAATCGGACCTCTCAATGACCTCGGATGCTACATACCTCAAGAACCTGGACCGCTAAACGAGTTCAGACTTCTTAGTTCCTATTGACATGTTACTTGTATCCTAAACTATTCCTAAGGTCCAAATGGGGTTTTTCCTCAGTTGCATATAGTATCTCCATCATACTTGCTCGTAACGTCATGGATAGCGACTATAATAATATTCATGCTTTCATAACAATCAGCAAGCATATAACTCATAATTACAATAAAAAAATTATTACAATATATTAAAGCATTAAAACATACTACAATGCCACATTATTTGCATATGTACTTACCTCGGTACAAAACGATGATAATCGAGCCTAGTCGTCGTATACTTTATTCTTTCCTCGATCAAGTCCCGATTCACGTTTTTCTTGATTTATAATACCAAATTTAACTTATTTACTATTCACATTGTTGAAATGGGTCCATAAATCATATTTTTACAAATTTATATTTTGACCCTAAACTTTCACAGATTTATGATTTAGCCCCTAGGCTCGTAAAATGAAATGCATGCAGTTTCTTAATTACCCTAGCTTGGTCGAACCTCTTCTATGCTCATATCAGCCCATATTTTCTTTTAATTCACATTATTACTACTCACTTTTACACTTTTACAAACAAGTCCCTTGTTTAAGTGTTTTCACTAAAAATCACTTAATAAAAGATGTTCACCATGCATCAAACATTCATATTCCTCCATAAATCATAAAAATACAAGCATGTCATGCATGGGTCAATTTTCGTACATGAACGCTAGCTCAAAATATAGCTAGAAATGGGTAGATCATGTTACCGGGACTTTAAAAATACAAAGAACATTAAAAACGGGGTTAGAGAACACTTACTATTGAGCTTGGAAATGTTGAACAAAACCCAAGCTATGGTGTTTTGTGATTTTCGGCAGCCAAGGAGGATGATGGACACATTTTTGGTTTGATTTTCCCTTTTTATTCTTTTAATTACCTAATGACCAAAATGCTCTTAGGGTTTCTCTTTTCAATTTTTTTCTATGCATGTTCATTTTTGTCCAAAATTTTAAAAATTGGTCAAATTGCTAATTAGGACCTTCTAATTCATAATCTAATACAATTTCATGCTTAAAGTTTCTAGAATGCAAGTTTTGCTCTTTATTCAATTTGGTCCCTAAAGTGCAATTAGACTTTTTATGCATAGAATTTCTTCATGAAACTTTCACACAAGCATGCATTCATAACATAAATCTCATAATAATCATAAAATAATTATTTCTATCTCAGATTTGTGGTCTCAAAACCACTGTTCGACTAGGCCCTAATTTGGGATATTACACTTAGAATGGTTATGAAATCCTTAACTTTATTCCACGTACACAAAAGGGTTAAGAATCTTACCCACTTGTTGGTTTTCCTACTTTTCCGGCTTCTTCCTCATTAAGTCTACTCCATGTAGAACTTCCATGGCTACTCTTTCGAGCTACCGAAGAACATGAAGAATGAAAGAAATTAAAACAAGGTCAGGAATAATATCAACCCTGGGAAGCCATCTGCTAGCTATTTATAGACCTTCCATGCTAAATCCAATTCTATGAGAGTTGTCCATGGCTAATTATGATGTCTCCCACTAAGGAACTAGGTGGTTCCATCCTAATTGAACCAGGTTTGGTTCTTAACCATGTCCAATTCGGTTTCTAATTTTCTTTTTTCTTTCAATAAAGGTCACCAGCTTGCGATCTCTTATAATTTAGTCCCTAAATAAATCTTAATTTCGGGTTTTTTAGAAACCAAGTGTTACATTTTTTGTTTCAATGAGCTAGTGAAATGACCAATTGGACATATATAATTAGGGCTCAAATAATTTAAAATTAAGTTCCAGCTTTTCGCCTATGAATTATAAACACATTTAGTCATGAATTAATTCTACTATAGTATCATCACTTCGCTCTCCCCAGTTACATACCATTACGAAAGCTAATCAATCAATGCTCATCAAATGACTTTATCATAAGTGTGTTACCCTCTTAGAATATTTTTAATCTCTTTGTGATAAATTTGTTCTCTCAATTTGATCCTTTTTTATCTCATAGTAACTATTACATCTTTATTCATGAAAAGCCAATTACTATCAAATACTAATTAAGTAATTTACCACAAACACAAATAACCTATGTGTAACACCCCTAACCTGTCTCTGACGCCAAATTAGGGTTACGGAGCATTAACGTACAATCGAAAACATTTAAACAATTAAAAATTCAATAATTTAAATCATATCATAAATCATTCATACACATGCATACTGTCCCTAAATCAGAGGCCTTAAAAATAGCTTAGAAGCAAATCAGGACCAATTTGAAATAATTTAGAAAGTTTAGGAAAAAGTTGATAATTTGAAAAATAGGGGTCATAGGATGTGTGGTCAGGTCGCGTGCCTCACACAGCTGAGATATACGCTCGTGTCTCAGGCCGTGTGCCTCACACAGCTGAGACACATGTCCGGGCCTCAAGTCGTGTAACCCTCAAACTAAGGACACACGGTTGTGTCCCAGCCTGTGCCATCACCTGTGTAACTTTTGAGTAGGGCCATACGGCCATGTCGCACGCCCATGTGCCAGGCTGTGTAACTCACTAACTTGCACCTTTAAGAAATCATCAAATGACACACAGTGTTACCAGAACATGTGTCTCAGCATGGCTGAGTCACATGCCCGTGTCTCTGACTGTGTGGACCCAAATTTACTTAAAATCAAGCCATTTCAAAACCATGTCATGCTTAAACATTTAGACCAATAATTCACACTTTCAAAGCACCAAAACCACACCTAAACACACACATATATATACCATTTTTAAGACCCCAATTCAACTAACCAATATGTCATTCAAAGGCACCATATTATATCAAGACATCAAGCATCAAAACATGAAAACATTATACCAATTCATACATGATAACTTATTCAATTACTTACCTAAAACATTGCACATATTAACCACTCTCAAACCAATAAATTGTACCAATATGCCATAGATATCCATTATCAAAAATTGACCAAAAGTACTTACCCAGAACAAGCATTATAATCCATCGTATCACATAAGCTTCGAAGACACAAGCATAATAAAACAACCATTAATACTAGCATAAGCCATCAATACAATAGACCTATACATGATAATATTGTCATTACCATACATGATAACCTAGCTCATAAATAAACTCAACAATGTCTCAAGTAATTGATCACGTGATTTCGTGATAGGTTTTAAATATATATTATTAATCGTTCTTAAAACTAACAGTTATAGCGATGTAGGAAGTGTACCTATCGAACAGTAGTATAGTTTTAGCAAGACTGGATTGTCGAACCCAAGGGAACTAAAAGTACTAGTAATGACTGTCGTTTTATTATCTAACTTAAGAATAAAGAGGTTTTTGTTTTACCTAACTAATTATCTAAACTAAGAATTCACAAAGAATGGAATTAGGGAATTGGTTTTGGGAAAATCGATTGAATTAAGACAATACCTAAGGAAAAATCCACCTAGACTGTACTTGTTATTCTGACTCTAAATCGGACGATTTATTCATTTAACTTGTTCTGTAGAGATCCCTAAGTTATGTTATTATCCCTATTCAAGACTAATAACGTATAATCCCTAGATTGAATAATTGAGACCTTTCTCTAATTAACACCCTAGGGTTGCATCAACTTGATCTATAGATCCCCTTATTAGGTTTCACCCTAATCTAGCAAAATCTTGTCACCCTATGTCTAGGCGCGTAATCAACTCCGCTTAATTATGACAAATGTACTCTTAGACAGAGTCTATTCCTCCTCTGAATAAGAGCTTATCTTGAATCAGTATCATGGGATATCAAAACAAGAATTAAGAACACATAATTAAGAACAAGTTAAATATTTATCATACAATTCAGAAAATCATAACAAGATTCGTCTTAGGTTTCATTCCCCTTAGCTATTTAGGGGTTTTAGTTCATAACTAAAAAACAAAACAACTTAGAAGAATAACGAATACAAAACATAAAGAAAACCTAAAACTTCTGAAGGGAAATTGAGGAAAGATCTTCAGTCTTGATGGTGAATACGGCTTTTGAGATGGAACAATTGGCTTCCTTGGAGTAATTCCTTACTCCCTATTTTGTGCCTTCATTTTCTCCTCCTCTAGGGTGTATTTATAAGCTTTGGAAAGCCTAAGAGCCCTCAAAATTAGCCTTTTCTGAATTGGACTCAACTTGGGCTCGGCAGGGACACGCCCGTGTGCGATTACTTCAGGCCGTGCTCGAGCCTACCAAATTGACATGGCCGTGTGGTTTTCCCGTGTGAGGAGGTCTAGGCCATGTTGATTTCATACTTTGGCCCATTTTCTTCGATTTTAGCCCGTTTCTCGTTCCTTTCGCTCTCCTATGCTCTCCTAAGTATAAAACATGAAACTAAAGCATTAGGAGCATTGAATTCACCAATTCTAATAGGAAATCATCCATAAAATGTGTTAAACATGGGGTAAAAATATGTATAAATTACGGTTTATCAAATACCCCCACACTTAAGCATTTGCTTGTCCTCAAGCAAAATTCTCAACTTATAATCAAAATAAATTCTTCTCAACTTATAATTTCTATCGATAATATCTCAAAATAATCCATAGGTAATCATACATTGAGAATTCAACTAAAAGAACATAAAAGTTTCAAAAATTCCAAGTTGAGTATTTAATCATGCAAACATAGGTGTCTCCCCTCATCTAAGTAATTACCTTTGATTCAGAATATCACAGAGTTTCACATCCTCACTAACGATTCACTCAAATCACTCGAGGTGTTTAAGGACAATAAATGAAGCACTCAATAGTCAATAATGAAAGGTCATTACCATAGGCTTGCATGAAAATCAAATCTCCACCACTATAATTTAAGATGATATATCAATCAAATGGTCTTTAGAGGGTTGTAATGAGGCTTGGTTAGGGGTATGGTCACAAGCTGAAAGAAATGGTTAGAATCGAGATTGAGTTGAAAAATTACTTAACTAGAAAAATAGCTAGTCATCAATTGCGTACAACAGAGCTTTTCTCAAAATATGGAATTTGACTTCTTTAGCTCAGAAGATTACTACTATTAAAATGTATTCATTTTTTTAAGAACAAGTTAAATACAAAGTAGAATAAAACTTAGCTAAGCAACTATTTGAATTCCAATCTCTACAAAAAATGGGGATCAAATTAATTTAGAGGATTTCAACAATAATGGGTTAAGGGTTAATATTAAGGGTAAGACAATAAATGGGTTGTTAGGCTCAAGGGGGTTTACTAGGGGTTAATCGTGGAGGTAGGCTTTTCACGGCATGAGTGGGTTAATCCTAAGTGCCTTAATCATTTTTACATATCAAATCAAATGGTGTGGTCTCGACATGCATAATCAAGCAAGTTCTAGACTAACAGGTCAATACTGACGCACTCAAAGAAATAATAAAAGTGAGCACGAAAGAATTAATAGATGCTCAAAAGGCTAAAAAATCTCACAAAAAATTATGGCTTTTTTTATGTTTAAAACCTGTGAATTCCAACTCAAAGTAATACCTAAACTTTTGGGGAAACAACCTAAGATTTTAAATTCTTAAAAATCAACTTATCATGCTTGATTCTCTAATGTCTTAAAGTTTAAACAATCAATGCATAAATCCCTATGTTTTAATTCAAGATATATCAATCAAAATCATAAATCAATCAAAATTTATCCTAAATACAATATGAGAGCTTTCCAAAAGAACAAGGTAGTCATTCAGGGGTTTTTCTGATAATGAAATAAATATCCCCCCCACACTTAATATATACATTACCCTCAATGTACAAAGATAGATATAACAATATAAAAATAAGATAGGGAGAGAAGTGAAACTTCCTGAGTTGAAAATGGATGAAATTTCTGGATTAGCGAGAGTGAGTTGCTGGAAATACAACTAGAGGACAAACATGATTCTGAAGGAAAAAAGGATAATTGGGGGAATAATTTGATATTAATCATAAAGATAAGCCATTTTAAAAATAAAAGAATCTTCAAAAATAAATAAAATAAAATTGATAATCTAAATTTTTTCCAAGTGGCACGGCCGGTTCACACGCCCGTGTGGATCATGTCCCGTCCGTGTTCGTCGCGAACTGAGATGTCGTCACAAGGCCTTCTGGCACACCTGTGTGTCTAGGCTATGTGGCTACATGATCGTGTCGCACGGCCGGGTCTGGCGCGGTTCACTTTTCCCACAGTCCTGTACCTCTACGCACGCTCATGTTATTTTGATCATGTCGTCCACGGGTGCTAGACATGGGCATGTCGCACGCCCGTGCTGTTTTAACAGGTTCACCCACGATTCTTCCAGACGGGCGTGTCTCAACCCCATGTTGTTTTTGCAGGTTCGACCATGGCCATGTCGTACGGCCGTGGCGTTTTATTGTAGCCCGTGTTTGGGAAAAATTATTGTCCTATTTTCACACAGCCCTAAGCACGCCCATGCTCTTGGTCGTGTCCCTGTGGAAAACTTGTATTCAAGCACTCCGTTAGTAAGTTAGATGTTGAAGACTAAATGTTAAAGAAGTTAATACAGTTAGTGCTTGGATTGCCTCCCGAGAAGCACTTATTTATAGTCTAAGCTCGACTTACCTCTCCGTTGAATGATCATGGTGTTTTGAGGAGTTTATACTCCTTATTCCTATTATTAATCTCATCAAAATAAGGTTTTAAACGGGTGTTGTTTACCTTAAAAGTGTCGAACTTGGGATAGCTCACCTTGACCGTACCGAATGGGAAAATGCTGAGTACCGTAAGAGGGATTTCTTCATTCGATGTGGTAGCAACAATGTGGGGATCTGTGGCATCTAATAAGACTCTATCTCCAACATTAAGTTGATTTGGAAAGGGATTGAGCTTATTCTATCGTAGATTCTATTTATCAGGTGTTCTCGGTTTATGCATCCGCCATTCATCTAGCTCCTCGATTTGTAGCTTTCGATCTTCATGATTGGGTCCTCTACTGTTGCTTGAGAATGAATCATGTGCTTCCTTCAGACTCATTTCCTGCAAAGTAGGTTGCACCATATTGTTAGTTTTAGTAGAATGGTTTAGACAATCACCTTCAATTTCCATTGTATTGCCAGAATTGCGAGCTTGAAGGGTGATTGTTTCGTCTCCCACACGGAGTGTGAGTTCACCTGTGCCAACATCAATAATTGTTTTAGCAGTTGCTAAAAAGGGCTTTCCTAGAATTAAAGGAGTGTTGCTATCCTCCTCTATGTCTAGAACAATGAAGTCAACGGGAAATATAAATTTATCGATTTTAACTAGCACATCTTCAATAATACCCCTAGGATATCTTATAGTTTTATCTACTAATTGAATGCTCATCCTAGTCTGTTTGGGTTTCCAGAGACCTAATTGTTTGAACATTTTGTAAGGCATGATGTTAATACTAGCCCCCAAATCAGCTAATGCATTATTAACATCTAAACTACCAATTAAGCAAGGAATTGTAAAACTCCCTGGATATTTAAGTTTATTGGCTAATTTATTCTGGAGAATAGCTGAGCAAACTGCGTTTAGCTCCACATGCGATGCCTCGTCCATCTTCCGCTTATTTGCTAAAAGCTCCTTTAAAAATTTCATTGCGTTTGGCATATGTGATAGAGCTTCAATAAACGGTAAGTTAATCTGTAATTTTTTTAGGAGTTTAAGGAATTTACCAAATTGTTCATCTGAGCGGTCTTTCCTTGTCGTGTTAGGGTATGGCACACGAAGTTTATATTTCACATTCACCGATTTGTTTTTATTGTGATCTACCTCACCTTGACCTTTGCTTACCACAATTTCTTGCCTCGGTTTTGGCACAGGCTTAACAAATCCTTCTTCACCTTGAACGTTAATCGCGTTGAGCTGTTCCCTTGGGTTAGGTTCAGTATTACTTGGCAAGCTCCCATGTGGTCGTTCAGAGATTAGTTTGGAAAGTTGGCCTATTTGAGTTTCGAGCCCTTGGATAGACACTTGTTGCTTTTTAAGTGTTGTCTCAGTGTTCTGGAAATGGGTTTCTGACACCGAGATAAACTTCGTGAGCATCTCTTCAAGGTTCGATTTCTTTTCCTGTTGGTAGGGTGGTTGTTGGTAGCCTGGAGGTGGTTGTGGTCTTTGATTTCCTTGACTGCCCTACGAGAAATTGGGGTGGTTCCTCCAACCTGCATTGTAAGTGTTACTATATGGATTTTTTTGAGGTCGAGGATTATTACCCATGTAATTTAATTGCTCGTTATCGATGTTGTGGCCATAAAGTTGGTATTCCGAATGGCTTGTTCCACCTCTACTTGCTTCGCACTGCATTACTGGGTGAACCTGTGAAGAACTAAGAAAACCATCAATTTTCTTATTAAAAAGTTCTACCTGATTAGAGAGCATGGTGACCGAATCGATGTTATAAACACCAGCTATTTTCGTTGGCTTTGTCCTCATGACTTGCCACTGATAGTTATTCAATGACATCTCCTCTATGAACTCATAAGCATCTTCAGGTGCTTTATTATTGATGGTTCCGCCAGCAGCTGCGTCAACCATTTACTGAGTCGAAGGATTCAGGCCATTATGGAATGTTTGAACCTAAAGCCAAAGCGGTAACACATGGTGAGGGCACCTTCTCAAAACGTCCTTGTATCTCTCCCATGCATCGTAGAGTGTTTCTAAATCCATCTGCACAAAAGAAGAGATATCATTACGTAATTTAGCCGTTTTAGCCGGCAAAAAATATTGTAGTCAAAATTTTTTGGTCATTTGTTCCCAAGTAGTGATTGACCCTCGTGGTAACGAGTTCAACCACTGTTTAGCTTTGTTCCTCAATGAAAAAGGGAATAACCGAAGATGAATGGCATCATCAGAAACACCATTAATTTTAAATGTATCGCATAGTTCTAAGAAGTTGGCTAAATGAGCGTTGGGATCCTCATCCATCAAACCATCAAATTGAACAAATTGTTGTATCATTTGAATAGTGTTAGGTTTTAGTTCAAACATTTTTGCAGCTACAGTAGGTCTAACTATGCTTGATTCAGTTCCTGTTAAAGAAGGTTTAGCATAATCATACATAGTGCGTGGAGCAGGATTTTGATTAACCGCAATTACAAGAGGTAGCTGATTGTCTTGCTTTTCATCCATCTCTTCGGTTGGGGTTGAGTATCGTCTTTTTACTCATTCTCTGTGTATCTTAAGCTTTGCCTTATTTCTCTTTGGTTTATGCGAACTGTGAGATCGATTTCTTCGTAGAAAAGTAGTGGTCCTGACGGGTTTCTTCTAGTTATTAACTATAAAAACCTGTCAGAAGAAAGAAAAAGAAAATTAGTAAATTAGAATAAAATTAAAAATAAAATTAGATTGCAAGAAAAATAAATGGCTAAAGTAATAAAAATTAAGTGTTCCTAATATCTTAGTTCCCCGGCAATGGCGCCAAAAACTTTATCGCGTGATTTCGTGATAGGTTTTAAATATTTATAATTAATCGTTCTTGAAACTAACTGTTATCGCGATGTAGGCAAGTGTACTTATCAAACAGTAGTATAGCTTTAGCAAGACCGAATTGTCGAACCCAAGGGAACTAAAAGTACTAGTAATGACTGTCTTTTTATTATCTAGCATAAGAATAAAGAGGTTTTTGTTTTAACTAACTAATTATCTAAACTAAGAATTCACAGAGAATGGAATTAGGGAATTGGTTTTGGGAAAATCGATTGAATTAAGACAATACCTAAGGAAAAATCCACCTAGACTGTCCTTGTTATTCTGACTCCGAATCGGACGATTTATTCATTTAACTTGTTTCGTAGAGATCCCTAAGTTATGTTATTATCCCTATTCAGGACTAATAACGTCTAATCCCTAGATTGAATAATTGAGACCTTTCTCTAATTAACACCCTAGGGTTGCATTAACTTGATCTATAGATCCCCTTATTAGGTTTCACCCTAATCTAGCAAAATCTTGTCACCCTATGTCTAGGCGCGCTATCAACTCCGCTTAATTATGACAAATGTGCTTTAGACAGGGTCTATTCCTCCACTGTATAGGAGCTTATCTTGAATCAGTATCCTGGGATATCAAAACAAGAATTAAGAACACATAATTAAGAACAAGTTAAATATTTATCATACAATTCAGAAAATAATAACAAGATTCGTCTTAGGTTTCATTCCCCTTAGCTATTTAGGGGTTTTAATTCATAACTAAAAAAGAAAACATCTCAGAAGAATAACGAATACAAAATATAAAGAAAACCCAAAACTCCTGAAGGAAAATTGAGGAAAGATCTTCAGTCTTGATGGTGAATCCGGTTTTTAAGATGGATCAATCGGCTTCCTTGGAGTAATTCCTTACTTCTATGCCTCCCTTTTCTTCCTCCTCTAGGGTGTATTTATAGGCTTTGGAATGCCTAAGAGCCCTCAAAATTAGCCTTTTCCGAATTGGACTCAACTTGGGCTCGGCAAGGACATGCCCGTGTAACACGCCAGTGTGCGATTACTTCAGGCCGTGCTCGAGCCTGCCAAATTGACACAGCTGTGTGGTCTGCCCGTGTAATGAGGTCCAGGCCGTGTTGATTTCATACTTTGGCCCATTTTCTCCGATTTTGGCCCGTTTCTTGTTCCTTTCGCTCTCCTATGTATAAAACATGAAATTAAAGCATTAGGAGCATCGAATTAACCAATTCTAATAGGAAATCATCCATAAAATGCGTTAAGCATAGGGTAAAAATATGTATAAATTACGGTTTATCAGTAATCATTTTCAAGTTATTATCAACATACTAAGATAACCTTAAAAAAAAGCACATCAAAGTAACCAAAATCACATAAGTTGGTAAGGCATCAAAATGTACCAAACCAACCTAACTTTCCAAAGCTTAAACATGCCAAAACACTATTAACAAGTACACCATAATACCATCACAAAGAACCCAATACATGTCATTATATACCTTAGCCAAATTACTCAAAAACTATCAAAATGTCTACTGGATAGTGCGATAGATCTCCGAAAAACTTCCAACCGGTCGAGCTTCTAATAATTTGTATAGCAAAAGAAAAATAACTACGTAAGCAATGAATGCTTAGCAAGCTCGTATAAACTTTAAACATAACATACCATTTCAATAATGAACTTTATAGAATAAATATAAACCTTTACCAATGCCATAAGATTAATAAAGCCTATATAACACCATCAAACTCACTAGTTAGCATACTTGTTAATGATACATATGAAATCAACCATATATATCTAAACATAACATTTAATTCATCATCATTATCATACGATCATGTTTCATTCATAGCATTTCCAAATGCTTACTTACTTACCATTTAATTCATAACATTTAATTCATCAACATTTAATTTGCTTACTTACCATTTCCAAATGCTTACTATAAGCCTAAACAACATCATCAAATCACAAGTTAGTGCACTTGTCCATAATATGAATGAGTTCACCCATAGCACAAGTAGATTTCCCATATATAAATACATCATTTAATTCATCAATCTTTTATAACATCATGTTACATCTCAATTGTGAACTTACCATTTCATTCCCTTTTCTTACTCGTTGAACCATCTAGAATCATATTAGATACATGAGAAAGCTCACACAAAGTGTGCCTGTACATATAACCGTAACATTTCCTTTACATCATTGTTAAGACGAGCTGTAGGACGGAATTTAAGCTACACGATGCTACTCACAAGAGCTATGGAATATTTGCAAAAAATGTAGGACCTCAACCATCGGTAGGACATTCAAAACCAGCACCCGAAACATAAAATCCCTAATGATATGACATTTGTATCCTAAGAATTCTTATGGTTCAACTAGGACTCGATATCTGTCAATTCATCATAATGTAGTCACATTCACATCTATATTGATTCATTTACATTAAAAAAACATAGTAAACATTTAATTTAAATAAAATTATAATGACTACAGTTCATACGAACTTACCAGACCAAATTGTAGCAAAGTCTAACTACAGAGGCTATTTGGTAAATTTCTCTTCTCCTCGATTTTCCACTTGTTCTTGATCTAAATTAATAAGTTCATTCCATTCATTAATTCTAACATAAAAATCAATTTATTTTATGCAATTAAGTCTTTTTTGACATTTTAAAAAATTACCCTCAACATTTTATTTTTTACAATTTAGTCCCTAAGCCCAAAACATGCAAATTAACCATTTTTATTCAATTTCATGATTAGCCAAATTGTTTGAAACCCTATTACAACCCATATTTATTGTTAATTTATTATCAAGTCCTTATACTTTTACTAATTTCACATTTTAGTCCTTAAACATTAAAATTACTTTACAAAGTATTCTTATCTAGCAACCAAGCTTAAGATTCTACCATAAACTTTCATTAACATCTCAAATTCATTAATGGCACAGTAAACAACATTTGACGATTTAATAAGTTGACCCCGGGTTAGCTAGATTAATCTAATACGGGCATAAAAACATAAAAAAAATTAAAAACAGAATTAAAATCCACTTACATGCATGAAATAGAAGCTTCACTGACTCTCAAGCTTAAAACCATGGTGCTTTCAGCTGTTACTAAACCAAAGGAAGATGATACTAATGTTTTATTTTCTTTTTATTTGTTTTAGTTATTATTTAATTTGAATTACAATTTTGTCCATTAAAAATTAACCTTTAAAATCATCTAATAATGTCCAAAACCGTCCATCATCAAGCCATAGGGTATAATTACAAACTAGTCCAACAATTCACCTTTTCATAACCATTTGACCCATTTAATAAATAGAAATCAACTTCTACAGCTTTTACAATTTAGTCCTTTTTAATTAATTAACTATATAAACATTAAAATTTCTTAACGAAATTTTAATAAAACCTTAATAACATTCCATAAATATTTCATAAAATATTTGCGGCTTGGATTATAGAAATAAGTTCACAATACCTTATTTTTTAAAACCACTAGACTTCAAGGTCATAACACTTGAACCTAATTATTCATTCAAATAACATAAATTGCCAATTCAAATTTTATTTGAATACCATATTTGACTCGTAAATATTAGATAGTAAATATTTATGGACTCCCATGTCAAATTTGTGGCTTTGAAACCACTATTTTTGACATTACTGATAAACGGCTATTACACTATGGCTACGTTTACTTATCATTTATCATGTAATGCCACTGAGAAGATATCATTTACCCATTTCTTGGGTTATGAATTCCTCTATTGTGCATGATGTTATATACTACAGAAGTCGTATACCCAAAGCACCAACTTTCGATTACATATCTATTTGAACTTAGGGTTTTACTTACATCAAAGTACATGAGTCACACATACATAGTCCACCATGCATGTAGGATTAATGTATGCCACACTATGAATGTCACAATTGACTAAATCCATAAATAGGATTAGGATTTATTCTACTTGGGTCATGTCTAATGTACTGTCAGTCCAGTCAGTCATATCTATGTCTCTATCTTTTAGGAGCCATCTGCTCCAATGCTCAAGAAAAAACATTTGCCAATTGAAATTGATAGATGACATATTAGTCTTTCAATTGGTTTGCACATTTCTGATTAGACTAAGGACATGTTTAGGTTCACCTACTAATATAACTTGTCTTTTCGTATTATGACCCAACCATGTAATAACAATTAGTTAAATGTTAGATAACCAATGATCCAATATTTGCTTTCATTTTTATTTATGTTCAAAAACCATTGAGGAAAATAAAATATTTTTATTAAACCAATTTGTTTAAGAAATACAAGTATACTGAACGAATATACTACACTTAAGGCACCAAATCCAATAGTCTTCTCAACTTGTTTAAGTTAACTTCCAACATACGGGCAAGAGGTTCTAATTCTAGATTATCCTATCCAATATCAACAATATTTACAGGTTCCTTTGTCTCCAAGCATCGCTAAAATCATCGATGGGTTCTCCAAATAGTAATGCAATCAGATTCTCAATGACTTCTTGCTCTTATAGGAATCGTGTATTCCAACAGAAGTGGACGACCCCTCACATTATTAGGAATGGTGTATACTAGCAGAAGTTGATGGCACCTCGTATGGATTAGAAGCATCACTGAGTCTGGAATCTTGAAATTACTGTGCAAAATATCCTAACTGCATATTTGTCTAGTTATATTCATTAGAGATAGAAGGAGTTTCCAGTAGCAATACAAAGTTATTAATCCACCCGTATGTCGAGTCTTATGTTCCCATTAGCAAATCCACTATAGGGGTCGTAGACGAGCTTGGAATATCGCCTCCATGTCCTTCTATAATTTGTTCGAGCTCGACATACAACTCAACTCTACCAAAACCATTAGACTTATGAACTGCAACCATTGCTTGTAGACCATCATTTGCTAAATGAATGATTGAATATCTGATTAAATAATTATAAGTAACAAATCCATAGGAGTTCTAATTTTTCGACCAATTTTGCACTTTATCTCTACTAACTTGTTGTCCTTTCTAAACATCATGTTAATCGGGCTTACGAATTCAAAGATTACACCAATATATGTATTACAAATCTTACCATTATAGTTCACTGCAACATAAAACATGTTACTCATATTGTAGTGGATTTGGAAGATAAAAGAAAGAAAAATCTAACAATTCTCAATGAATTAAGGAGAAAAATATTTACTTCTTCCCTTAAACTTCTATGAATGTGTCTATATACGTAGCGATCCGAAAGTCAGAGGTGTCAAAAAATGCAATTTTGAAACCTCATTTTTTATGTTCAAATAGTTAATTAAGGTGCAATGACTAATTTGTAAAAGTGGTAAAAGTTAATCGATTTGGATTTTAAATTAACCAAAATACCAATTAAGCAATTGGTCCCTTTCTAAATGGATATTCGGTGGTGGATGTCCATTATCATCCACTAATCATGTTAATTACAATAAAGGCTTGTTAAATAAAGTTAATTAGATTAATTTTAATTAGTCAGTAAACTAATTAAGGTATATAAGTAAACTAAAAGAAACAAAAGCTATTTGTATCATCTTTTATTCTTCCCCACCCATTTCTAAAGAAAGAAAACAAGGGTTTCAAGTTTTCAACTTCAACCAACATTTTGGTAGGTAATTCAAATTTGTTTATTGTAATTCTTATGTTTTTGAGGTCTCGGGGGCTTGATTTAGCTAGCCCATGTACCAAATTTTAAAATTTTTAAAGTTTTAAAAAGTTTCCATTTATTAATACTTGATAAAAATTGGTGTTAATTTGTTAAATTTTAAGCTTAGATATGAAAAAGGACAAAGTTGTAAATTTTAATTGCTAGTTTTTGAACATAGGGACTAAAGTGCATAAATTATGAAATTGATATTAAATTTATGTAATTATTGATAATAAAGGGATGTAGAAGGATGAAATTGAGACTGGTTTCAAAATCGAAGCTCAAATTTGAAAGTTATGACAATTTCGATTTTAGGGACTAACTTGAATAAAATGAAAAACTTTAAAGGGCATTATAAAGATGAAATTGAATTAACATATGCATATAATATTATGATATAAGTTATTTTAAATTGATAAATTAAAATGAAATATTGTATAGATCAACTGAACCGAGGATAACTGGGGAAAAGACAAAATTACCGATTAGTCTTGGCGATCCAACTTGTTTGCTCATTTAATCATGTAAGTTCATATGGTGTAGTTATATGTAATGTAATGTATATATGTTTGAATTATGAATTTGTTTGTGTGTAAGTGTAATTTGAATTGTTTACAATTTGATAAAATAGGGTGAGATATAGACTAAATTGTAAAGAAATGGTTATATGTGTACCACCCCATACTCGACCCGTCTACTGAATTCGGATATCGAGTGCCACAATTCCCAAATCTCTTAGTAAGCTATTTGGAATTGATAAATTGAAATGAATATGAGGCATTATAAAGATGAAATTGAATTAACATATGCATATAATAGGATGGTATAAGTTATTTGGAATAGATAAATTGAAATGAATTATTGTATAGATCAAGAATTAAACTGGATCGAGGATAACTAGGGAAAAGAAAAAATTACCGATTAGTCCTGGCGATTCAACTTGTTTGCTCATTTAATCATGTAAGATCATATGGTGTAGTTATATGTAATATAAAGTATATATGTTTGAATTATGAATTTGTTTGTGTGTAAGTCTAATTTGAATTGTTTACAATTTGGTTAAATAGGGTGAGATATAGACTAAATTGTAAAGAAATGGTTATATGTGTACCACCCCATACCCGACCCGTCTATTGAATCTGGATATCGAGTGCCTCAATTCCCTATCTCTTAATAAGCTCTTAATTGATTGTTTGCAACCTTAATTAGATTATATACATACCACTAAACTATAACACTACTAGCCGATACCAAATTTTCATAAGTAATAATAACTTCCCAAATTTTAACATCAAACAATTATTGATTCATACATGTACAAGGCTCATGTTACCCTTTTTAGTTTAAGAGACTCGAACCATTATCTCTGCTGAATAATACTTATGGCTTGACTACAGTTACACTTAATAAATCCTTAAGGTGTGCCCTCCAAGGATGCCCCACTATATACATGAAACAACTACCACCATTCGCATAGCTCGACTATGGTTGGCTTGGTCCCCCATCACACGACCCTCGAGTCAACCATTCATACACTTCAATCATTATTTTAGATGAACTTAGGGAGATTCCACTCATTAATATCATACATGATTTTCTAGTTCAGGGGACAATAAATGAAATGTAGAATTTAAAACTCCTTGGAACTCGTAGGGACACCACAGACTTCTTATCGTGTTTAGCGCCTAGCATTCTTCATGTTATAATGGTGATCTATTGTATAACTTGGCTCTCTAGATAGATTCTTATAGTGTTACCCTTACTATGTCCTTTTTCACATGTCGACTTATGCTCAAAGCTTCTTGAGGGACAAAACTCCCTCTTCAATCCACCTCGTAAGCCATCTAACTTGAGAGATTTGGAAAATATGCAACTTTCCATTCATTTTAATTTCTTACTCACATATTGAACCTCTTTCTTAGGTTTCCATTGACAAACTTGTTTACGTGCCCATATTCCTCCTCCATCTTGGCTTTTGTGAGCTCCTTTATTGACTTGGTGGTATATGCTTTTCAAATGTTCCTCGCCTAATAATTTCTTGTAATGCCCCAAAAATTTAGGGTCTTTGTTTTTGCAAGCTTTGACGTAAATATCATGTTTACTTTGTTGGTCAAGTAATTTGGGTATGTTTGGAGGTTTTTAAGAAGCCTGGGTTCAAGTATGGCCTTTGGCAAAATTTTGATTTTTGCTCTTTTGGAAACCTGGATGTTAGATTATAAGGTATATATTAAGTTGTGTTTGTTTTGTGACACAACAGATCTTGTGGCTTGGTGACAAGTGGCGTGACTAGGCATGCTGAGAGCAGAAGTTCGAATCCCACCGTAAGCAAGAGGATTTTACTTTGCTACTTGGGTGGCAAGTCTTTGTGGTGGATTCGAACTCTATGGAGTAGTTGTAGACCCACCGTAAGCAAGAGGATTTTACTTTGCTACTTGGGTGGCAAGTCTTTGTGGTGGATTCGAACTCTATAGAGTAGTTGTAGACCCACCGTAAGCAAGAGGATTTTACTTTGCTACTTGGGTGGCAAGTCTTTGTGGTGGATTCGAACTCTATAGAGTAGTTGTAGACTTGGTAAAAGGGGGAGAGTATCATAGGATAAGATGTTGGTTGTTGGGGATTTGGAGGAGGAAAAGGTGGAAAGATAAGGGGAAAAAATCATGGAGTTTGAGAGGGGGAGTCGTAGCCGAATTGGGGAGTTTGATTGTGCAAATCGGCTAGGAAACTCAGTTTGTGTTTTTTCAGCAATTTGTGAGTGTGTAGGAATCGACTTTCCTCTCTGAAATTTCTGGTTTTGTCTTTTGACGTTTCTGGCTTCTTTTCTACTTAATGTCATTTTCACAAGTGACCATTTGGACTCTTTTACTTTTGTCGACATTGTCTTCAGGTTACATTCTTGTTACCTTGCCGTATTCCTCATTCTTAACTTCTTCTTTACCGTTTTAACTGTTTCTTTTCTTTTTAAGATAGTCGAATATAGTCCTCTTTTGTTTTTCTCTCTAATTCATTTCAATCTTTCTTTCATTTTTCTCCGAGCCGACCATTTCCTCTGTTTCTTCTTTTTCTTCTCTTTCAGTTTTTTGTCTACCACTCGATGTTGTGGGATTGTTTCAGTACGCTGGAGTGTGGTGGTATCAGTTTCATAAAAATTTTGGTAAACGATAAGTACTCGTAAGATCTCCTTTTTCTATTCGGTCAATTCTATATGTATTTCATCTGTTTATTGAAACTTTGCTTTTGGGGAAGCCGAATGTTATGTTTTCCTCTTATCTATGCTAATTTCAATTCTTATTCGTTCTTCGTGGTACATTATGCGATGGTTGTAGGGATCTTAGTGGAGTAAGGTGATCATGAAGCCTTAGAAATTTTCTATCTCTCATCATTCATTTAAGGTAAACTCGAAACCTTGTTTTAGGTATTGACCGAATACTCAAATGGGTTATAGGGATATATTCTTTTAACAAGAAACCATTATAGTGCAGTTAATCGCCAGGGTGCAAGGGTTGTTTTGGCCGGCGATTTTGGAGGGATTAGTCTAGATAATCTAATCATGGTTGGTGTTCAAGGGGTGATTCGTAGGCTTTCGCGAATAGGTGTGTAATAGTACACCACTCAATTACTATCAAATCCAAAAGAGGTGTGTAATCACACCCTTGTCAAACTGTGATTTGGCAAAAGCCGAAAGGCCGAAATGCCGAAACGTCGGCATTCGAGGCCTCACGAGCGTACAAACACACGTGGGGCGATCCAAACGTACAAAATATGGGTGATAGGCTAAAGAGGCCACCACATGCATTTCCGTGAACTTGGGCCGTTATGGACCACGATGGGTTGAAATGGGCTGTGTAGGCCCAATAGGCTTATGGGCCCCTCATGGGTAAAATCCTCGGTAAGAGACAGTTAATGGATTGGACTATGAGGCTCACGTTGCCTTGCCTGAATATCTACTAGATGGGCCATACAAGCGTGTGGGCCTACTTGGGCCCAATAGCTGGTTTTGGGCCCATATATATTATTCTGGCCATGTAGGTTGTCTGAGTCACTCAAGGCGACGATAGACTTTCTAAGAGGTCGTAATATGTACTGAGACACCAAAATTAGCTAAATGACCAAAATACCCCTAAGGGGTAAAATTACCATTTTACCACTAATTGTCGAAATGACCATTATACCCCTAGAGGTAGGTTGACTGATGGGTATTTGGTATACGCATGACTGTGTCTGTGTATGATCTTTTGTATGCACAATATATTTATGACATGACATTTTGCATGGGGTTGGGGACTGATTTAGAGGAAGTTTTGTACTAGTGGTTTTGCTATGCATTCTGATTCTAGTAGCTCCACCACGTTTTCTGTTATTAGCAGCTTCGCTGTGTTATTGGTGTGTTGGCTGCGTGGGTTGATTGAATCCTCACATGGTGTGTTGGTTGGATTTTGTTAGGATACTTATTTGCTCTGTATTGAATCTGTTTTGGGCTTGGGCCAACTCTGCTACTATATAGGGCTAAAGCCCAAACTGTTCTGTTATTGAATAAGGCTATGGCCCATACTGTTTTGCATATTCTGATTTCTGTTGTCTGTTAGGGGATTAAACACTGTGTTTTCACAAACTCACCCTTCCTTTTAACTGTACAGGTAACCCCAGCCATAGACGATTTGGAGCTGCAAGGGACTCGGAGGTGGCCACATGAATACTGTTATTTGGATTTGATTTTAATTATTTCAAAATTTTAGTTTGGGTTTTTATTTATGTAGTAAGGCCATTTAAGAGTTTTAATTTTCCTAATTAGGTTTTTTTTTTATCTCAAACTGCTAGATTAGGATAACGGGTTTTCAAAATAATAAACATTTTCAACAAAATCACATGTTTCAAATCCTAACTTTAGAAGCTTCCACATTTTTTTTAGATAATTGAATAAAACAAAGACAACTTTTAAGCAAACGTCTTGATGAAATGACAATAATAATAATAAAGGTTTTGAAACTTAGAAATAAACTTTTATCAACAAGATTGATTTTTTAACGCAGTTTCGATGTGACATGACAGATTCGGCCGTAACGTCCAAGCCGGGTTTGGGGTGTTGCATTTAGTGGTATCAAAGCCAAGTTGCGAAACTCAGTTGTGGAATGGGTTTTTGAAAAGTTTTCTCAAAATTGAGTTTTCAAAAGTTTTTTCTAAACCTTGGTTTTTGAAAGAGATGATTTTAAAGAATTTGGATTGTTTTAAAATGTTGACACTGGAGGTGTGGCACACCGAGTCTTTGGCACCAAATTTGTAAGTTCTCTGACACTGATTGCTATTATAGACTGAAATGTTATACTATAGGTAGTGGTACTATACTAGAAACCCTAGAGTCTGAGTTAACTGAGACTGTAGAAGACTAAAAACTGTAATGAGATTCTGCTGTACGAAAATAAAACTTTAACTACTGCTTGATCATAAAAAATCCATTAATAATTACTGGAATTATGAACTAAGATCATAAAAAATCCATTAATAATTACTGGAATTATGAACTAACTCATAAGACTCTTAAAATAGATAATACACTATAACAATATGAGCACAAAAGGTACTCGCGGAAGGGGTACATGAGGCCGCGGTAGAGGCCGAGGAAGCGCTAGGGCTGGGTCTTCAACGTCGGGCCACATGCCTGCTAGGGAGGCGCCAGAATCACCAGTGACTGAGACGGGGTCTCATGATCGAGCTGTAGGGGATGATGCTTTATCCCAAGCGATGCTTCGTGTTCTAGAGTGTAATAGTCTGATTTAGACCCTAATTGGAACGGTGGTTTTGGAACCACGAATCCGAGTAAGAAAAATATTTAAATACTATTTTTTGTGTTTATTATATGTGAGTTTGCATGTGTGAAAGTTTCGTACAAAAATTTTGTAACACCCCGAACCCGAGACCGTCACCGGAGTCGAACACGAGGTGTTAACAGACTTTTAAAAAAATTTCCAGACACTGCCAATCTGCATAATAGTTGCTTTAAAAATCATATCTTGAGTTCAGAAACTCGGAATCCAGTTCCGTAAATTTTCCCTGAAACTAGACTCATATGCCCATCTACATATTTTTTTCTAGAATTTTTGGTCAGGCCAATTAGTACAGTTTATTAGTCAAAGTCTCCCATGTTACAGGAATCGACTACCCTGACCTTTTCGTATTACGACTTGGATATCTCCTTGTACAGGGCTCCAATACTGATGCCGTTTGTTTCTATAGAAACTAGACTCAGAGAGGAATCTATAAATATATGGATTGACTCCTAATTGTCTCTGGTTAATTTGTAATGAATTTCCAAAGTTAGAACAGGAAATCCAGAAACCGTTCTGGCCCTGTCTCACGAGAACCTGAATATCTCTTAACATACTGTCCGTATGATTGTTTTGTTACATTCCTATGAAAATAGATTCATCAAGGTTCGTTTACATAATTTATTCACTATTTAATTCCATTCCTACTATTTTTAGTGATTTTCCAAATCTACATCACTGCTGCTGTCAGCATCTGCCTTTAAGGTAGACTTTACCTATTTCATGGTTTCCATGATTCAACTAGCCCTTTTTGCATAAATAGCACAATTTATGAAAGTGATTAACCATTCCCATGGCCAATCCTTGTCAAGCATATCCACACCAAATGATTATAACATTATACTCAAACACATATAAGCCATTTTCGCATGGCTATCCAAAATTATACAAGTCCAAAGGGTCCACGATCCACAACAAACGGGTAGTCCTATACATGCCATTTCGAAGTTCAACTAAAATTGTACCAAAAAGGAGCTTTGATAGTGTGGGCGACTTTGACTTCAAGATCCCGAGTCCGATAGCTGGAGAACCAATCTATAAAACAGAGGAGCAATGAAACGGAGTAAGCAATTTATGCTTAGTAAGTTTTGAGCAAGGAATTCCAGCACAACAAAAGTATAGCATTCATATAGCTAAACGGATAATTTCATATGCACAAATTTTCGATATCATACTTGCTTCACATTACCAACCCTTATGTACATACACAAAAGATCAACTCAGCCAAAGGCCGGTAGCTCGTTTATCAACTGAGCGAATACTTATTTGTAAGGGCTCAACTAAATTCAAGCACATACGAAACATACCTCAATGTTGGGATGTTTCTAGAGCATTAACTGAAATTTTACAGCAAGATCATTCATTCCCAAATCACGTACCTTCGGAATTTAACCGGATATAGCTCCTCGTTCAAATGCCTTCGGGACATAGCCCGGTTATAGTAACTCGCACAAATGCCTTCGGGACTTAACCCGGATTTAGTAACTCGCACAAATGCCTTCGGGACTTAACCCGGATTTAGTAACTCGCAGCAATGCCTTCGGGCTTAGCCCGGAATTAGTAACTCGCAGCAATGCCTTCGGGCTTAGCCCGGAATTAGTATCTCGCACAAATGCCTTCGGATCTTAATCCGGATATGGTCACTTAGCACAAAGCCTTCGGGACTTAGCCCGGACATCATTCAAATAACCATGCACATTTAACAATAAATCATGACACATTCGTATTTCATTTTCGTTAGCAAAACTCAAACACAAGACACTTATCATTCTTGTGATTTCGGCTCAATAGCCACACACAAAGAGCATGATTTTGATTTGCTTAAAACATGATCTAATCAAATCTTAATTTAAGCTCTCTTACTCAAGAACTTACCTCGGGTGTTGTCGAACGATTCCGATAGCTATTCGACCACTTTTTCCTTCCCTTTATCGGATTTATTTCCCCTTTGCTCTTGAGCTTAATTAAACAAATAAATTGATTTAATCATTTGAGCATCGAAAAGAGGAACACAAGGTACTTAGCCCATATTTATACATTAGACATTAAAGTCACATATGTACGGAATCATGAATCAAACTCAACATTAGCAAATTTTCCCCCTTGGCCGAATATGCATGTCCATTTTGGGGCCGATTTCAACACTTAATACATTCTACAAGTATGGTCACTTGTATTGACTAAACACCCTTTTGTTTCAAGTTCAAAACTTGGCTAATACGCACATATATACACTAGTAAAGCATCCTCTCCCTTTCCATCAATTTAACACATGCATTGCTCATTAACATACAAAAGTTATATTCGGCCTTAGCACACAACTTGCTAGCTGATTCTTCCCCATCTAGCAACCAATGCACATATGTGCTCACTCAAAAATGCTAAAAAGGAGAGTCAAGAATCATCAATCCACCATCACATGCATCATTAACAAGCTTCATATTTAGCATGCAATGGCATTAACACAAAATCCACCTAGGCCGAATCTTAACTCATCTTCATGCCTCATCACCACAACATCAAACATCAACCAAGAATGATGCATCCATGGCCGAGTGTCATTTCCATCACATAGCAAGATTTAGACCATGGGCTAGGTAGACTCAAGCTAACAACTAAAACATGCATGCATCTCATGGAACATCATCAAACATACCTTAGCCTAGCTACATGCATGGCCGAACCTCTTCAACCTTTCTTTTTCCTTCCTCCTTAAAACTTTTGGCCAAGGATGAACCAAAGGATGAGCACTTTTTTTCTTTGTTTTTCTTTCTAGTTTCGGCAAAATGGGGGAGGGGAGAAACAACCACACACTTTTTTTGTTTTCATCATATTCCCTTTCATTATTTAATTTCCATGCTCATTATTTTATTTTTTTCCACCCATGATGCACCAACAAGACATGTCTATGACATGTCTTGCCCATCACACTTGGTCTACCATGCTTGTCATGGTCGGCCACTACTAATTAGGGGGGGAATTTGACATGCAAGTCCCCCCTTTTTATTTCATGCACTAATAGGTCCTTATGCTTTGACCTATCACATTTCAAAATTTTCTCACATAAGTCCTATTGACTAAATTCACATGCAATCGACTAATTCGAAGCTTGAAATTTTCACACATTCATAATTACATATTCTAGACAATAAATATCACATTCAAACATTTCGGTGACTCGGTTTAGCGGTCCCGAAACCACTTCCCGATTAGGGTCAATTTTGGGCTGTCACAAATTTGATTATTTGTATGCTTAATTTAATAAAAGGATTTAATCGCGTAAGTTGAAAATTTGATAGTTTAAAACATAAAGGTTGAATTGATAGTGGCTTTTAATTATGGGGTATTTATGTTGCAAATTTTCCATGATAATATGTCTTGGATGGTCATGACCTTAATGAATAATGGTTTTGTATTATTTAATAAAGGTTAATATGGTAACTTATGAAATAATTTATAATATATCATAACATAAAAAAAATAAAATAAGGTTTCATATTACTTTGTTATTGCCGAAAATAAAAGAAGAAAGAAAAGAATAAGAAACAAGGTATTCGGCCATTGTTGATTCAATTTTAAGATCAAGAACAAAGGAAATCGGACTTGGCTCGGGGAAAAACAAAAATAGTCGAATAGCCAATTTGTAACGTCCGTCGATATCCAAGGTAAGTCTTTAAACAATTAAACATGGTTTATTTTGATCATAGAATGTTTTACTGTGATGATTCGAATTTTATAATCTATTAGTATAATAGCCGAATGTGATATATCAATGAATTAATGTGGTTGAGCTTTATTCGACTGTTTTAAAAACCTCTGAAAGTGAGTATGTATTACATGGAATATTGGATGATTTTGATATATGAAATGTTGTGGAATGATTATATAATTGTGATATTCGGGCTTAGAGCCTAGCAAGCCTTATGCTGGTGACATTGATCGGGCTTTGTTCCTAGCAGGCTTATTGCCGGTGAATAAATATCAGACTTTGGGTCTAGCAGGCCTTGTGCCGGTGTGTGATTCAGGCTTATGCCTAGCAGGTTTTATGCTGGTGATTTATTTCAACTCTATGTCTATAAGACTTTACATCGATGTGGAAATTGACCAAGTAAGTTGGTCTAAATGACTTTTATATTTGATCACATAGGTAAGTACATGTAAGCTTATATTGAACTTGTATATTTGGCTACATGTGAGGTTATATTGAACTTGAGTATTTGATTAAATGTGAGCTTATATTAAACTTGTATATTCGGTTATATGTGAAGTTACCTTGCATGTACATATTCAGCCATATGTGATGTTCTATTGAAATTGAACTTTAGGTTATATGTGATGTTTTATTTAACTTTTATATTTGGCCACATGTGATGATATAGTGAACCTTGTATATTTGGCCATGCATGTAAGTGTCCATGTGATGTTATATATTTGATTTTGAACATTCTGTCAAGGTAACTTATTGTGTTAAAGTATAACATTATTGATATAATTCGATTTGTTTGAATGTTTTGAATATTCATTGAGTAGTTTAAATTTGCTTAAGCCTTACTAAGCTAAGTTAGCTTACTCTGTGTGTGTTTTTGTTACTTTGCTTTATAGATTTTGGTGGTAAGTTACAAGCTCGGGGATCGTTATTGAAGTCATTCACACTATCGCCCACTTTCGGTACTTTTTAAAGTCTATTTTCAAACTTATGGCATGTATAGGCTAATAAATATTTTGTTCAACTTTGGATGTGTATAAACTTAGCCATACGAATATGGCTTATCTTAAATGTTTGGATGTGGTTATGTTTAGCAATGGTTTATTCCGTTTTGATTTTAAAGTTATGTGAAATGGATGGTAGGTATATGTGATTGGTGATATATGTATTGGAAATAGCTTAAATATGATTATTGGACTTGGTTGTGATTGATAATTCGGTCATGGTATGTATAAATAAGGATAGATAATTCGATTATGGTACATGTACAGTTAATTATAACATGAGTTCATATGTTAAATGTTAAGTTAGTTTAAAGTATATTTTGATATGCATGATATATGGTATGTTTTGTATTAATGAATACAAATTGGTTCGGTTTGCATGGAAAGTATATGTATACTTAAAGTGATTAGTTGTTTAATTATATAGATATGGTTAATAAAGTTAAGTAAAGATTATCTATTGAGATTGTTTTGTTTGATATAAATTATAAGTGAGATAAAGATAATTTACCAAATGAATAGTGATTTGTGTAATAATACACTTTGGGAATTATATAAATTTTAACAAAATGTTAATTATGTGTATATATATACATATGTACATGTTGTTTATTCGAATGATGCTCGCCATAATGGTTTGGTTTATAACGAAAGTATATGCATATGTATATATTTGCTAATAAAAATGTGATTATTTTAATGGTATAAATTTGATTAAATTTTGAGGTATGATTCATAAATGTAATATGATTAATAATGTATGATTAGTATTTAATTAGCCATGTGCTTATTATATATGAATATGAATTGTATGAATATGTGAATGTTTGGAATTATGTTTTTGTTCAGTAATGCCTCGTAACCCTAGTCCAGCGACGGATACGGGTTAGGGGTGTTACATAGAGAGGGTTGCTGGAGTGAGTACTGGATCAGTGGGCCGGGGGTCAAGTTCTGAGCGACTTCAGGCTAATGGAGCAGAAATTTTCAGGGGTGTTTCTAGTGTAGCCCCAAATGTGGCAGAGTACTGGTTAGAGGCTACTGAGCGGATAATGGATGACCTTGATTACACTGTGAAGCAAAAATTAAAAGGAGCAGTGTCTTTACTGCGAGATGAAGCCTACCAATGGTGGCTCACCATGAGAGATGGTACGCAGGCTGACCGTTTGACATGGGACTTCTTTAAGGTGGCCTTTTAAGGGAAATACATTGGGGAGAGTTATGTGGACGCCCGAAAGAAGGAATTTTTGAATCTGACCCAAGGGAACAAGACTGTGGCAGAGTACGAGGCAAAGTTTTTGCGGCTAAGTCGATATGCCCGTAGGATTGTCGCAACTGAGTATGAACACTATGTGCAATTTGAGGATGGACTCCGGGATGAGTTACGTGTGTTGATAGCTCCACAGAGGGAGTGGGACTTTGCTGCCTTGGTTGAGAAAGAAAAAATTGCTGAAGATGTGAAGCGCTCAAAGCGCCAGAACCGTGAGAAAGATAGGGGCAGATTTAAGAGGGATTCAGGGCCCTTAGGTTCTTCTAGAAGGCCTATAAAGAAGGCTAGATTTGAGGGGCCAGCCCGAGTAGTCCCTATTACTATGGCTAGACCGCAAAATTGTGTGGATTGTGGGAGGTCTCACCAGGGTGAGTGTTGGAGATGAACCTGGGCATACTTCAGATGTGGGTCCATGGATCACCAAGTCAAGAATTATCCTCATAGGCCTGTTCAGATGTAAGCTACAGAACAGAGATTTGTTCATCCAGTGAGAGGTGGTTAGCTGCCACTGAGAGGCGGTGGTCAGGCCAGGGGTGGAAATAGTAATGGACATGGTCGTGGAGCACCGGACGGAGGTGCTGGTAATACTGAGGTGAGACAACCAGCTCTGGTCTATGCTGCTCGTCGCCGAGAGGATGGTGACTCCCCTGATGTTATAGCTGGTACGTTTTTTATTCATAACATACCATACGTTGCTTTAATTGATATTGGGTCTATGCATTCGTATGTTGCATGCATTGTGTCTGAGATGTTTGGTATCTAGTTTGAGAATACGGCTAGTGAAATGACTGTGATAAGTCTACTGGAGCAGTCAATTAGGGTAGACAAATTGTTTAGACACATGCCCCTAGAAGTTCAAGGTATAATCCTTCCAGCAGTTTTGATGGGATTACCATTTGGAGAATTCGACCTTATCTTGGGTATGGACTGGCTAGTGAAACACCGTGCGAGTTTGGATTGCGCTATTAAACGAATGGTGTTGAAGACTACTGAGGATGAATAGGTAGCTGTGATAGGGGAGCGAAGGAATTATCTTTCTAATGTAGTATTAGCATTGGGGGTCGAAAAGTTGGTTCGCAAGGGTTGCGAGGCGTTTTTAGCATATGTGAGCATTTTTTATTCTGAAGGTCCTTCGGTGGGAGATATTAGAACTGTCAAGGAATTTCTGGATGTATTTCCTGATGAGCTTCCTCCGTTGCCTCTGAACCGTGAGGTCAAATTCGAAATTGAGCTGCTGCTTGGAACACCTCCGGTGTCCATCGCCCTGTATAGGATGACACCGAATGAGCTTGTGGAATTAAATGCTCAAATTCAAAAGCTTCTAGATTGAGGGTTTATTTGACCAAGTGTGTCTCTGTGGGGAGCACCGGTGTTGTTCGTAAAGAAAATGGATAGGACTGTGTGCATGTGCATCGACTACCGGCAGTTAAACAAGCTGACGATTAAGAACAAGTACCCCCTTTTAAGGATTGATGATCTTTTTGATCAACTTAAAGGAGCTTCAATTTTCTCCAAGATCGACCTCCGCTCTGGGTACCATCAGTTAAGGGTTAAGGAGGCTGATGTGTACAAGACAACATTTAGGACTCGGTATGGACACTACGAGTTCCTAGTAATGTCGTTTGGGCTTACGAATGCACCAGCAGCCTTTATGGACCTCGTGAATCGGGTGTCCCAACCCTATTTAGACTGGTTCATAGTTGTCTTTATAGATGATATTCTGGTGTATTCGAGAACCGAGGAGGATCATGATGTGCATCTTCGAACGGTTTTGCAAATTTTGAGGGAGAAGCAGCTATATACAAAGTTCAGCAAGTGTGAGTTCTGGCTGCGAAAAGTGACGTTTTTGGGTCACGTGGTATCTTTTGAGGGTATTAGGGTTGATCCTCGAAAGATCAAAGCCGTATTAAATTGGAAACCACCGGAGACTGTATTGGAGATTCGAAGTTTTCTGGGTCTGGCTGGGTATTATCGATGCTTTGTTGAGGGGTTTTCTATGATTGTTGCACCTCTGACTAAGTTACTGTGAAAAGGAGTACCATTTAGTTGGACTGATAAGCAACAAGAGAGTTTTGAAAAACTAAAAAAGGTTCTGATTGAGGCCCCTGTCTTAATACAGCTAGAGTCTGGGAAAGAGTTTACTGTCTATAGTGATGCATCGCACATTGGATTGGGTTGTGTGCTGATGCAAGAGGGTAAAGTGGTTGCTTACGCATCACGTCAGCTTAAGCCTCATGAGGCAAATTACCCTACTCACGACTTGGAGTTGGCTGCGGTGGTATTCGTGTTAAAGATTTGGAGGCACGACTTATACGATGAGAAGTGTATTATTTATACAGATCATAAGAGCCTTAAGTATTTTCTTACTCAGAAGGAGTTGAATCTTAGGCAGTGAAGATGGATAGAGCTGCTTAAGGATTATAAGTGCTCGATTGAGTACCATCCTGGCAAGGATAACGTGGTAGCTAACGCACTAAGCCAGAGGGTTGTATCTGATTTGAGAGCGATGTTTTCTCGTCTCAGCCTGTTTGATGATGGTAGTTTATTGGTTGAGCTAAGTGAAACCGATGTGGACTGAACAAATTAAGAATAAACAGTTGTTAGATGAGTCACTGGTTTCTCACTTTCGACAAGTTGAGAATGGTGAGACTGCGGATTTTGGGCTGAATAGTGAGGGAGTATTGTGTTTCCGTAAAAGAGTTTGTATACCGAAGGATTCTGATTTGAGGCAGTCTATATTGCAAGAGATGCATAGTAGTCCATATGCTATGCATCCTAGCGGAAACAAGTTATACCAAGATCTTTGTGAGCTGTATTGGTGGCCTGGAATGAAACGTGAAGTTACCGATTATGTGAGTAAGTGTCTGACTTGCTAGCAAGTTAAAGCTGAGCATCAACTGCCTTCTGGGTTATCGCAGCCAGTTAAGATTCCACTCTGGAAGTGGGAAAGGGTAACCATGTATTTTGTGAGTGGGCTACCCTTGACGCCTACTAAGAAGGATTCGGCATGGGTTATCGTAGACAAACTGACGAAATCTTCCCATTTTATATCGGTCCGTACTGATTATTCGTTGCAGAAATTGTCCAAGTTGTATATGGCTGAGATTGTAAGACTGCATGGAGTACCAGTTTCTAACATATCTGACAGAGATCCTAGATTTACATCTCATTTCTGGAAGAAGTTACATGAGGCTTTGGGTACAAGGTTGGACTTCAGTACTGCGTTTCATCCTTAGACAGATGGTCATTCAGAGAGGGTGATTTAGATACTGGAGGACATGTTAAAATGCTGTGTAATTGATTTTCGAGGCAGTTGGGAAGACTACTTGCCGTTGGCAGAGTTCACTTACAAAAATAGTTATCAGTCTAGTATTCAGATAGCGCCGTACAAGGCATTATATGGTCGTAGGTGTCGTACTCCTACCTGTTGGATGGAACTTAGTGAGCGGTAAGTTTTGGGGCTAGAGTTAGTTTCTGATACTGAAGAAAAGGTAAAGTTAATTCGAGATAGGTTAAAAGAAGCAACTGATAGGTAAAAATCATATACAGACTTAAAGCGTAAAGAGATCGGGTACTCTGTGGGGGTTTATGTCTTTCTGAACGTCTCACCGTGGCAGAAAATCCTGAGATTTGGACGGAAAGGCAAGCTTAGCCCCAGGTTTATCAAGCCCTATCGGGTTCTGAAACGGGTGGGGCCAATTGCCTATCAGCTTGAGTTGCCTCCAGATTTAAACAGGATTCATGATGTGTTCCACATCTTCATGCTGAGGCGTTACCGTTCTAATCCCACGCATATTGTGCCAGTTGAGGAAATTGAGGTTAGGTCTGATTTAACTTTTGAGGAAGAACAGGTGCAGATACAGATCGTGACGTTAAAGTACTGAGAAGAAAATTTGTTCTATTAGTCAAGGTGCTTTGGCGTAATCAAGGAGCCTGAAGAGGCGATGAGACAGCAATACCCTCACTTATTCTGATCAGGTAAACTTCGAGGCCGAAATTTCTTTAAGGGGGTACAGTTGTAACGCCCCTACAATTTAGGGTCTTTGTTTTTGCAAGCTTTGATGTAAATATCATGTTTGCTTTATTGGTCAAGTAATTTGGGTATGTTTGGGGGTTTTTAGGAAGCCTGGGTTCAAGTATGGCCTTTGGAAAAATTTTGATTTTTGCTCTTTTGGAAACCTAGATGTTAGTTTATAGGGCATATATTAACTTGTGTTTGTTTTGTGACACAAGAGATCTTGTGGCTTGGTGGCAAGTGGCATGATTGGGCATGGTTAGAGCAAGAGTTCGAATCCAATGGTAAGTAAGAGGATTTCATTTTGCTACTTGGGTGGCAAGTCTTTGTGGTGGATTCGAACTCTATGGAATAGTTGTAAACTTGGTAAAAGGGGGAGAGTATCATGGGATAAGATATTGGTTGTTGAGGATTTGGAGGAGGAAAAGGTGGAGAGATAAGAGGAGAAAATCATGGAGTTGGAGAGGGGGAGTTGTAGCCGAATTGGGAAGTTTGATTGTGCAAATTCGGCTAGGAAACTCACTTCATGTTTTTTTGACAATTTGTGAGTGTGTAGGAGCCAATTTTCCTCTTTGACATTTTGGGTTTTGTCTTTTGACATATCTGGCTTCTTTTCTCCTTAGTTTCATTTTCACAACTGACCATTTGGACCTTTTACTTTTTGTCAACATTGTCTTCAGGTTACATTCTTGTTACCTTGTCGTATTCCCCATTCTTAACTTCTTCTTTACCGTTTTTACTGTTTCTTTTCTTTTCAAGATTGCCGAATATAGTCTCTTTTGTTTTTCTCTCTAAGTCATTCAATCTTTCTTTCATTTTTCTCTGAGCTGACCATTTTTTCTTCTTCTTCTCTTTTAGTTTCTTGTTTGCCACTCGGTGTTGTGGGATTGTTTCAGTATGCTGGAGTATGGTGGTATATATTTCATAAATATTTCGGTAACTGATAAATACTTGTAAGATCCCTTTTTGCTATTCGATCAATTTTGTATGTTTTCAATCTGTTCATTGAAACTTTGCTTTTGGGGAAGTTGAATGTTATGTTTTCCTCTTATCTATGCTAATTTCAATTCTTATTCGTTCTTCGTGATGCATTATGCGATGGTTCTAGGGATCTCAGTGGAGTAAGGTGATCTTGAAGCCTTAGAACATTTCTATCTCTCATCATTCATTTAAGGTAAACTTGACACCTTTTTTTAGGTATTGATTCTTTTAACAAGAAACCATTATGGTGCAGTTAATCGCCAAGGTGCAAGGGTTGTTTTAGCCGGTCATTTTGGAGGGATTAGTCCAGATGATCTAATCGTGGTTGGTGTTCAAGGGGTGATTCGTAGGCTTTCGCGAAGAGGTGTGTAATAGTACACCACTCAATTACTATCAAAGCTAAAAGATGTGTGTAATCACACCCCTGTCAAACTGTGATTTGGCAACAATCGAAAGGCCAAAATGCCAAAACGTCGGCATTCGAGGCCTCACGAGCATGCGAACGCACGTGGGGATCGCACGCTCGTGAGGTGATCCGAACCCACAAAATGTGGGTGATAGGCTAAAAAGGCCACCAAGTGCGTTTCCGTGGACTTGGGCCGTTATGGGCCTCGATGGGTCAAAATGGGCCATATGGGCCTAATGGGCTTATGGGCCCCTCACAGGTGAAATCCTCGGTAAGAAATAGTTAATGGATTGGACTATGTGGCTCACATTGCCTTGCCTAAATATCGACTAGATGGGCCACACGAGCGTGTGGGCCCAGTTGGGCCCAATAACGGGTTTTGGGCCCATATTTACTATTCTGGCCATATAGGTTGTCTGAGTTGCTCGAGGCGACGGTAGACTCTCTAAGAGGTTGTAATATGTAACGAGACACCAAAATTAGCTAAATGACCAAAATACCCTTGAGGGGTAAAATTACCATTTTACCCCTAATTGTCGAAATGACCATTATACCCCTAGAGGTAGGTTGACTGATGAGTATTTGGTATACGCATGACTATGTCTGAGTATGATCCTTTTTATGCACAATATATTTGTGACATGACATTCTGCATGGGGTTGGGAACTGATTTGGAGGAAGTTATGTACTAGTGGTTTTGCCATGCATTCTAATTCTAGTGGCTCCGACACGTTTTATGTTATTAGCAGCTTCACTACATTATTAGTGTGTTGGCTGGGTGGGTTGATCGAATCTCCACATGGTATGTTGGCTGGTATAGGTGGTGTGCTACTTGGATTGGGTCAGGATACTTATTTGCTCTATATTGATTCTATTCTGGGCTTGGGCCCACTCTGCTACTGTATAGGGCTAAAGCCTAGATTGCTCTGTTATTGAATAAGGCTACGACCCAGACTATTTTGCATATTTTGATTTCTATTGTATGTTAGGGGATTACACACTAAGTTTTCACAAACTCACCATTCCTTTTAACTGTACATGTAACCCCAGCCATAGACGATTTGGAGCTACGAGGGACTCGGAGGTGGCCACATGAATACTGTTATTTGGATTTGATTTTAATTATTTCAAATTTTCAGTTTGGATTTTTATTTATGTAGTAAGGCCATTTAAGAGTTTTAATTTTCCTTATTAGGTTTTCATTTTGTTATCTCAAACTGCTAGAATAGGATAATGGGTTTTCGAAATAATAAACGTTTTCAAGAAATTCACACGTTTCAAATCCAAACTTTAGAAGCTTTCACATTTTTTTTAAATAACTGAATAAAACAAAGACAACTTTTAAGCAAATGTCTTGATGAAAAGACAATAATAATAAAAAGGGCTTTGAAACTTAGAAATAAACTTTTATCGACAAGACCAATTTTTGAACGCAGTTTTGATGTGATATGCCAGATTTGGCTGTAACGTCCAGGCCGGGTTTGGGGTGTTACATTCCTACAAATTATCATGCCATTCGTTGTTCTTTCGATCCTAGTCTATGGAATACCTTATGTATGGTGAACTCCATCGTTGAGGTCTCACGTCTTACATTCTTAGCTGACCTACCCACATTTATTGTTTCGGTGGACCTTCTGAAACACCATATCGTCATGGTTTGACTCAGCATATTCCTCATGTTTAACATCTTGGTGGACTATCGGTGCTCACATAACAGCGAATTCCTTGGATTGCCTTAGCTAATATAAGGTTTTATAGCTTTCTTACCTCATATTTCATTGGTCCTAGCGGACTATTTAGAATTTATTGTCCCAGCAAACTACCTTTTTGGATGCCATAGAGCCTCTCTCCCATGGTCTTATAATGATCCGCAATCTTGGCATGATATCAGTTAATGCCATGGAGTCTTTCATCCATGGTCTTGCTTATTATACCTGGCTACAATAGAATGTTTCATCTATGGTCTTACACCTTATTGATCTATTGTAATTCGGTGTAGTAGATAAAACTAGTTTTCGCACTTAAGGAGCCTGAATACAAGAATTTTTGTTATATTTTAGTTAAGTTTCTTTAGTTTTACTTATATCTAATAAAATGTGTGAAATGAGTCTTTTATTGACCTTAAAGACTGAATGAGGCCTAAGGGAGAGCTAATATACTTTACAAGTGTGCAGGAGACCATTAGAAGGCATTTTAAGTCGATACCAAACGCTATGTCAAGACACTGAAGGTCTGATGTCGCAACATGGAGAGCAGAATGGAGAAAGGACGAAACTACCTTCGATGTCACGACATCAATTTCGCGACACTAATTAAGGATGTCACGACATACCCTTGAAGACATCCCAAGGAGGAGCATACTAATTTCTATGTAGCGACATAGGTCTTGGTGTGTCGCAACATCGACTTTGGGACGGAAATTAAACATGAAGCAGAGGCATTTTGGTTTGCATAATCAAAATTAAAGCGCGAGATCTAATTTGGTTCATTGCTTTCCTACAAGAGATCTAATTTGTAAAGACGATCAACTTTTGGGGATTTGTGTTATTATTTATATAAATCAGGCTTTTCTTAAACTCTACACTTCAATTCATTCATCATGCTTTATTCTTCCATCTATTTCATATTGTTTATGAAAACCATAAGGAATTAATCCTTCTATGGGGAATTAGCGAGTGGAGGCATTATCTATTAACTATTTTGTAGGATTACTCAACGGATTAGCTATTTGGGAAAGGAAGTGCGTGAAACAAACCCTAGGCTTGACAACCCCCAGAAGTCATCAAGGTGGGAATTAACCCAAATTTGGTATTGCCCATCCGTGAACACTTTCACCTCAAGCCAGTTTGGACTGTGAGGTCGAAAGATAAGCAGTCCTTGCTAACTTATTATGTTAGTGGAAGATTAAAAGATCCTGCCAGGGTAGCGACAAGTTGGTTGATGAGGAACCCGAAATACTCCATTTATGGGATGGTTTATGACTGGCATGAATCTATGTATGATGTTTGTTGTTTGAGAGTTCTCAGTATGCACATAGCCGAGTAGGTAATTGAGTATCCACAAGTGTGTCGGTATGCATAAAATGGTTGTGGTAATACATAGCAAATTTTGGTTTGCTCTATGTTATTATGTTTTCGTGCTCATATGCTTGTGCTTGTGTGCTTATAATCGTGGAGTACGGAGAAAATATGGACTGGATAGAAGAAGCTAGGATTTAGAAATATGAATTTTTGTTAGTTACCGTTATACAGTGTTGCTAAGTGTGAATCGTGATGTGCAAAGCTCTGGGACTTGCGAAAGGGACACTGTAGTATTCAAGCATCAAGGTTAGGAATGGCAAAATGGAGGAAGAAATGGATGGATAGAGAAAATTGAATTTTCGTTAAGATTTTTCCATATGATGTTGTTGAATGAAAACCATGATACGTGAAACTCTGAGTCGTATGAAAGGGGACACTTCAGTGTTCGAGCACCAAGGTTAAAATGAGAAATGGAATGATATCGATTGATCCTTTGGGTAACACCATGACAATGATAATTAGATTCCATATAGTGACACTGTAATGCTCGTCAGCAGGGTCTATGGGGCGACACCATGACGATGATAAAGTCCTTCAATGAGACACCTCAAAGGAGGTCTAATGTGTAAAACCATAGCTCGACTATGGCAACCAGTATAGTCCATCAAGACAATAAAAATGGGATAACTCGCTGGAACAGTAAACACGGGAACTTCCACCAGGACATGAAACATGGAATTTAAGGTGTAAGACCATAGCTTGATTGTGGCAACCAATGGAGCTTACCAGGACGTTAATCATGGGTAAAAAGTGTAAGACCGTGGCTTGGCTATGGTAGCATATGTAGTCCACCGAGACATTAAACGTAGGGTAGACCACCAAAATGGTAATTATGGAAAATCGCACATATGGAAAAGTAGTTAGAAGAATATGCAAGTATTGGCAAGAAAATTTTGAAGAATCCACCAAACAAGTGGTAACCATAAAAGCCGGTAGCACATACGGGTGATAACCCAACAAGAATTAGATATGGAAACTGACATAGCAATGGTGCCTAGTATGTAGGCAAATGAAAGAAGATTCATTCGAGGATCACGAATAAGGATTCGCCATTAAGAGTTGTCTGAGGGTGCTTAGTGAAACCTTGTATGCTAGAGGTTGATCATAACTACATTGGATAGTCTATTGGATAAAAAGGGGTTAGTTGGAATCCATCAGCAAAAGAAGATGCTAAGAAATGTAGTCCAAAAGACAGATATGTCTGTCAAGACTATTCCTTTTTGAGGGAAGTATAGGAATTATTGTATAAGAAAAATTGTAATCTTGAATGGTAGTTCAAATAACAGTCTGTTAGATACTATAGACCAAGATGGTCCATGGCAGATGAATACGATATACCTTCAAAGTGATGTATTGCAAATAGGATGGATTGCAAGGAAGTAATCCAAATAACTTTCAACCCGATTGTAGGATGAAATGAGACTTAGTCGGTCATGGTGGCATGGGCCCTCATTAGTTAGCCTAAGTGATGGAACATCAGCAAGTCCTTCAAGATTATAGTAAGTAAACAGGATTCCGCCAAGGACTTCTCAATTTGCATTAATCTCCAATGAAGGCATAATATTAGGGTCCTTAGGATAGTCGGAAGAAGGACTACCTCATAAGTTTATGGTGGAAAATAGAATCCACATTGGTAATTGACCACCAAATTATGTGATTAAAGATTAAAAGCTACAAGTAGATGGATATCATGGACAATAGATAGATAAAAGAAGAATGTATGTAAGGAAAGAATAGGGTTTGCAGTTAGGGAGAGACATTTGAGAAACTACCAAAGCGGGTCGAATGGCTATAAGATGGACTAGGGGCAAATCGCTTGGCAGTCCATCTATCAATGGAAGCTCAAAAAGGAAATCGGAGCCGGCCATTCCAGATTAATGAAGTCACCCCTTAAACAATCAGGGAGTTAAACGTGTCTAGTTTCTTTTCATTTACTACCCCTGTAAAATGGGGTTTATTTTTTAGTATTGCACAAAAGAAACTCACTAAGTTCTTATGAACTTATAGAATGTTGAACTGTGCTTGCAGGAATCATTGGTTGATTGAGGATCTTGAGAAAGGACCAAGCTAAACCGTGTTAGACTGAGGATCGTTTCCATTATGGTGTCATGTACATAGGAAGGGGGTACCTTTAGAGGCTTTGTCTCGAGGTCAAACTATTGTAACTAAATAGTTCCTTAGGGTTCGGGATTTTTGAGATATGGAACCTTTATCTTAATTTAATATTTCTATTGTAAGAACATCTATTAATAAGTAATATCATTTGTTTTTGAAGCAGTTAAGTTTGAAATTTATGGTTAGAACTGATCCGGTTCAGTTGTGACAATCTATACCCGAATTTGACAATCGGGTCAGGTAAAGGTGTTATAATTTGAATGGTTTATTTATAGTGTATTCAGCCTAAAATTCTAAAAATATTTCAAAAAGGCCCCTATTTGATCTCGGGTTGACTTTAAAGCATTCGTATGCTCATATAGGACCCAAGAAAGAATGTCCATGATAGTCAATGTTATATTTCTGTTAATTGCATGAATGATGATTTTACTTTGAATTTGTTAGTAGTTGCTCCAACAATGACTGTAGCATTTCGTAGTTCAAACTCCACGGTCAGGTCGAATGAAAGGCGTTACAATATATGATATTCAGCCTCCCCATATTTTCCATGATTAATTTTACATTTTATCTATTACTCAAGAGGCTTCCATCAATTTATGCAAGAATTTGTTTTATCATGTTAGTCATTAGGCTTCAATAAACTCTTGCAAACAAAACTTGTTTTATCATTTCAGTCATCAGGCTTCCATCAAATCATGTAGAGAGACTTGTTTTATTATCTCAATCATCAAGCTTCTATCAACTCATTTGGATACTTGTTTTATCATCTTAGTCTTCCATCTACTCAATCATAATCCTCCAATGTCTTGTTCCATTGTATTAGACTTTCATCCTCTCAGCTGTGCTTGCACGTGGAACAAGATTTTATTGCTTTAGATTCTTAAATGTGAACCCTAAAATATTTCCCTTCAAACCCTAAAGTTGAAACCTAAAACGGTTGGTGGGAAAATTGGGGGAAATTGAAGTCGGCATCCTAGGGAGCCAACATCAAAGTCGACACCTCTAAGGGCTAACTTCCACAAAGGTAAGAGTGGAAGTCTGCCCTAGAGGTGTCGCCTTTGATGTTGGCTCCTAAGGTGTCGACTTCATCTAGTTTACTAAATAATTATCTAACACAACTAGTTTGCTAAATAAATATTTAAACTAGTTTATTTGGTTAAAAAAGTCAAGTTAAAAACATATATATACGCATATATTTATATAAATCAGTTTAGGATAATGTGATTTGGTTTTAGTAAATAATAAAATAAGAAAATATATTTTATAGACAAACTATTTTTTCTTTACAAGCAGGTTTAGAAATATGATATGTATCCTATAGGTATAGTGAAAAAAAAAAGAATACATATAAATAAATGAGACATCTTTCATATTTTCGATCATGCTTGTGAAATCTAAAAATTTTACAAATTATGTACCAAATTTACCCATAAAATAATTAAAAATAATTAAAAATAACAATCAATATCATTTTAAACCCGCTTGTGAAATTGATCAGTATTTGATATATTTTCAAAATAAAAACTTTTATTTCATAATTAAAATTTAATATAATTAGATGTATTTAAAAAATAATTAATCTTTCATTGTTTTTTTTTAACAAAAAAAAAGGACCACAAGGGTCAACGCATTTTATTAACTAACATCACTAATTACAACGTTATGGATTTCCTTAGGATAATCCATGTCAAAAAGTCACATTTTAGTTTCACTACACATTTTAGTACAAATAAAATCAGCAATATTATTACAATTTTGCCGATTTAAAATTGTTGAAAGCATCATGCAGGCCTTGATTCTAGCACCTATAATAGTAACGTCCGTACTACAGCTGTTCATTATGTTAACAAGGACTACATGGTCAATTTCAAACAGCACATCATTATTAATGTTGAGTTGACCTGCAAGCTCAATGCTTCTCTTAAACGCAATGCATTCCACCTCCTGCACCTAATCTTTCACTGTTTTACTACACCTTAAAAGGGTACATTTTGCAGTTCTATCTTTGCTCTTAGAGTTTTTGCATAAAGACATTAGGTTAATAGTTGAATTTAAGAAATTTTTATCTTTGGTTTTAATGTTTTTGCATAAAGACATTAGATTAATAGTTAAATTTAAGAAATTTTCTATGATATTCATAAATAGTAAAAATATAATTAACACATGACAAAAACAAAATATAGATTAGAAAATTAGAAAGTTAATTTACAATTTTTTTATTATTATCACTTCTTATTTCTTCATATCTGGACACACCTATGTCATCGAAAGAATATTGACTCCATATTATCAAAAATAACTGTCATATCATATTTGATCTTATTAATATTTTTTTACTTTCCAAACTCATCAACTTCACATCAAATTACATGCAATCATACCTTAATTAAACCCCAATAAAAAAAACAATGATGATAGGAAAGATCCATTCTAAGCCTCCTATAAATACCTCACCTTCTGAGATCAAAAAAGATGTAATAAAACTATTATATCATTTTACTACTACTTTTAAGGTATTGTACAACGTAAGAGCAAAGATTTAATCTTTATATTTTAATTTGACATAATTTAATTATCAATATTTATAATGATATTAGGTAGTTTGTGATTATGTAACATCCCTAACTCGTATCCATCACCAAAATAGGGTTATAGAGTATTACCGGAGTTTACAGAATAATTTCAGGTAATTCAAGACATTTACTATTCATATCTGGAACTAGTCATATTGTCCCTTGAATAGACCCTCGAGGCCCAAATTAAACATTAGAATCAGGTCGAGACTAAATTGGGATCTCAGAGAATTTTTGGCGAAAATTTAAATTTTTTTCTTTAATACAGGGGTCAAACGCCCGTGTGAGTAGGCCGTGTGAGTGACATGCCCATGTCTTAGGCCGTGTGAGCATTCGATGTGAGGCACATGGCCATGTCCCAGCCCGTGTCCTTACCCGTGTAACTCTCTGACTTGTGCCACACGGCTTGTCATACGCCCGTGTGCTAGACCCTGTCGTCAATTTAATTTTCACAAATTAGTTGCAGGCTTCACACAACCAAGACTCACGCTCGCATTCTAGACCGTGCAGCACACACGGTTGAGACACACGCTCGTGCCTCTGGCCGTGTACCCAATTCTAAGCATTGTGTTTCTTAATTTTTGGATGCAGAGGACAAACGGCCAAACCACATGCCCATGTGCCAAGCTGTGTGTCACACACGGCGTGTGTCTACCCGTGTGAACAGAATAAAGTCATTTACTAGCTTTATTTCTCACCCAAAATTTTTCCTTTAACCTACAACAATACTTGCACATAGATAAAAACCAAATTCCAAGCATTAAACCAAGCAAACATCATTAACATGTATGATATAACATCACCTATTTGCATATAGTCAAACTTACCCTTTTAGTAAAGGCATATATTTTACTTTAATTCAAACAAACCATACCATATACATATATATTAACATGAAATAACCTTTTAATAATATACCAAACCAAACCATTACTAGCCATTCCAATGGCTAGATTACAAACAACCATTTATATAACAACATTGGTAAAGTTAGCCTATACATGCCATTATACCAAAATGAGTTTACTATTTAGACCAAGACGAGCTAGTAGATAGTGTGATGATGCTCCGACCAATCTCCAACCTTTGCGAGCTTCCGAGCACTATAAAATAGAGAAAAGAAAGCCTAGTAAACATTTAATGCTTAGTAAGTTCGTATAACAAGAATTAAACTTACTAATCATACTCATTTAAATAAGCATAACAATATCATGCTTCCAAACAAATTAACTAATTTGTCTAATCACATATACTCAAATAAGCAAGTTAGTCACATAATTCACATAAACATCAAGTAATCATAAATGAGCTCATCATGTTATGAACTTTTAGGTGTTTCAGGAACATTCGAGATATAATTCATTTAATCTCATAACTTCTCATTTTAGGAATTTGTCCGTTGAATCATTGAAATTTTGATGGATAATCAGGTAGTACACACAAGGTGTACAAAACTGTAAACCGTCATTTCATAATCAGGGGTACCCATTAGGGCACATAATCAGGGAGCACATCTCGAGCCACATATCAGAATTGCTCAGATGAGCCATGTAATAGGACACTTATCTAGGCTAAACAGGAAACTCATAAGAGTTTTATTCAGGAAGCTCATAGAGATATACAGGTAACTCTGAAGAATTGTTATCAAGGAGCACCGGATAAGATAACAGGGAGTTCAAGCAAGCCATGTCAGGAAGCTCATAAGAGCCTATATCAAGATGCTCACATAGAGCTGCGTTTGTGTTTGCAATATATGCTGGACCACAACCGATCGAATCATGCAATAGGACGCTCACAAACAGCTGCAATAGTGTGTAACACATGCCAAATGTAACACCCCAAACTTAGCCTAGATGTTATGGCCGAATCTGTGATATCACATTGTAGTGAGTTTAAGAAAAACTCCGCTTTATCGAGAAAAGGTCATTTGTGTTAAAACATTGATGTGTTCTTTTAGAAAAGCTTCTTACCTTATTCATTTATAAAATACCAGAATTCGTTAAGCAAAGCATGCCTCTTACTGGAATTATTACCACCTTTTAAAACATAATTCGTTTGCAGAAACTCTTTAAACATGTTACGTAGCGTGGTAGTTAAAAAAAATTGTTCTCTTTTCTTTAAAACCCAGCTAACAAATTTAAGACAATTTAAATAAAATCCCAAAAACTTAAAATGGAATTATTACATAAATTTTCCCAAATAAATTTTACTTTTACTAAAAACAAAATGAAAATATAATTAGTGGTGTGACAATCTCCGAGTCCCTCGCAGCACCGACCCGCCTAAGGATTACCTGCACAGATAAACAGAGAGGGTGAGTTTACGAAAACTCAGTGTATAATCCATCTTTATCAAACAAACAAATATACCATGTGGAACAGTCCGGGCCTAAGCACAATTCAGTAACAGTATCAATGTGGCCTTAGCACATTTCAGTACAGTATTAGTAATGCAAACAAGATCCTACCCATCCATCCTCTACACTCTACTCCGTCTAACCCTACACTCCATGTGGGGATAATATCGACCCACCCATCCCTACAATCCAAAATGTAGTACCGATTACGGCACTTAATCAGTGGCCTCTACAGACAAATATACGAGTTCATGCATCTGATTCACCAAACGAGCAAGCACACGCACATATAGTGCGTATAAACATATCTTTCGGCTTCTGTCGTTTAATAACTGATAAATCGTAATTTATACATATTTTTACCCTATGCTTAATGCATTTTATGGATGATTTTTCTTTAGAATTGGTGAATCCGATGCTCCTAATGCCTTAATTTCATGTTTTATACTTAGGTGAGCATAGGAGAGCAAAAGAAACGAGAAACGAGCCAAAAATGGAGAAAATGGACCGAAGTACGAAATCAACACGGCCTGGACTTCCTCACACGGGAGAGCACACGGCCGTGTCAATTTGGCAGAATCGAAGCACGACTCACACGGCCGTGTCTCTGCCGAGCCTAAGTTGAGTCCAATTCAGAAAAGGCTAATTTTGAGGGTTTTTTGGGATTCTAAAGCCTACAAATACGCCCTAAAGGAAGAGGAGAAAAGCACAGAGAGAAGGAGGCAGGGAACTGCTCAAGGGAAGCCAATTGATCCATCTCAGAAGCTGGATTCACCATCAAGACTGAAGATCTCCCGTCAATTTCCCTTTAGGAATTTTGGGTTTTCTTTATGTTTTGTATTCATTATTCTTCTGAGATGTTTTCCTTTTTAGTTATGAACTAAATCCCCTAAATACCAAAGGGGAATGAAACCTAAGACGAATCTTGTTATTATTTTCTGAATTGTATGATAAATATTTAACTTGTTCTTAATTCTTGTTTTGATATCCCAGGATACTGATTCAAGATAAGCTTTTATTCAGAGGAGGAATAGACCCTGTCTAAGAGTACATTTGTCATAATTAAGTGGAGTTGATTGCGCGCCTAGACATAGGGTGACAAGATTTTGCCGGATTAGGGTGAAACCTAATAAGGGGATCCATAGATCGAGTTAATGTAACCCTAGGGTGTTAATTAAAGAAAAGTCTCAATTATTCAATCTAGGGATTAGACATTATTAGTCCTGAATAGGGATAATAACATAACTTAGGGATCTCTACGGGACAAGTTAAATGAATAAATCGTCCGATTCGGAGCCAGAATAACAAGTAAAGTCTAGGTGGATTTATCCTTAGGTATTGTCTTAATTCAATTTTTTTCCAAAAGTAATCCCCCAATTCTACTTTCTGCGAATTCTTAGTTTAGATAATTAGTTAGTTAAAACAAAACCCCCTTATTCTTAGACTATATAATAAAAAGACAGTCATTACTAGTACTTTTAGTTCCTTTGGGTTCAACAATTCGGTCTTGCTAAAACTATACTATTGTTCGATAGGTACACTTGCCTACATCGTGATAATAGTTAGTTTCAAGAACGATTCTTTATAAATATTTAAAACCTGTCACATGAAAATCACGATCAATAACAGTAGAGTGTGATTACACACCTGGTTGCGAAAACGAACGAATTAGCCCACGCGCTCCACCTAACATAATAGAAAATTTGGTTAAAAGTCTATCATACACATTTAAAAGAAACCCTAACTGAAACTTGTTCCAAAAAGCTACCTACTAATGCTTTGCTTGAATGAATGTAGTTACAGCCCTGCTTAGAATGCTAACAAGAGTCAATATCAGACACTTGATGAATATCTGCAAGACAACGAACCCCTTAACACACTGCTTACACAAAGGTTGAACATTGCATGACAACCCAAGAGGTATAGACATTCGGCCAAGATTAATAACCCCAACTAAAGTGCCTCAGTAATAAAACACCAATGAATAGTGTTACCTTAGAACGAGAGACAAGAGGAAGATCCCGATCGTTCCCAAAATCCAAGTGAACTCCCTCACTCCATGAGTGATACTACAACCTGAAACACAAGTGCCAAGATCAAAGAAAGAAGTGATAAAAATGACATTTAAGGAGAAAAGCAAAGGCTAACCAAAAAACAGAATCAATAGAGACTTACCAAATGATGCCTTGCCAACGCCAAAGTGATTGAATGAAAAGGAGAGAAAAACGAATCCAGAGAGAGATGGGAGGGTAACCACCAAGAACTTGAGAGAGAGAGAAAGAAGTAGAAGAGAAATGGCAATGGAGGCTAGGAAGAAGATTGATAGAACAAAACAAAGTTCGGCTACAAAGGGGGAAGTGTTCGGTACACAAAACCAATGTGAGCAAAGTAAAGAATTACGGCAATAATCAAGGGGAGAAAGATGGGAAAAGAGAAGAAACTGACTAAGTAAAGCACGATATAGGAGAGCAAACCAAAACCTGAGTGGTCACAAAAGGTATTCGGCCACCAAAAGAGCAACACCTAAAAATGAAAGACCAAAAGATAACCGCTCCACAGAACCAAAAACTCCAACACTCTTTTGGCACTAAGTGCAAAAGTGACCGAATTTGCACAATAGGCTTCCCACTTTCGGCCTGACACCAGCTCACACCTCAACCTTCCCTATTTTCCTTCTAAAATCTCTCCCATAATCTCTCATCAAACAACCAATTCAAACACCTTTCAAACTCCCCGTAACAATCGGCCACACACACCACTCTCCTTCAAACACTCAACCATTAGAGTTTCAATCAACCCTAACTACCAACCTTGTAAGAGCAGCAAAATATAACTCCCTTGCGCACAAGGTAGCTCAAACTCAAGACCCCTAGGCACACCTACACGCTACTTACCATCAAGCTATAGGCGTTACATTGACATGCTTTACTTACTTAAATTTAATAGTCCATACCGATACGCAAGGGTTAATTCAACAAAAAGACAAGAATTTTGCTAACGCCTAAGTTTGAACCCAGGACTTCCCACACTTCTCAAGACACTTAACCATTAAAGCAAGCAAGCAATTATGCACACAACACAAATTTAAATACTAGAGATTTGGGGCGTTACAACTCTACCCCCTAAAAGAAAATTTTGGCCTCGAAATTTACCTGATCAAAACAGATGAGGATATTGTTGTTGCATCGCCTCCTCGGGTTCCCATGTGGCTTCCTCAGAACTGTGATTACGCCATCGCACCTTAACCAGTGGGACAAAATTCCTCCTTAAAACCTTCATATCATGGTCTAAAATCTGTACCGACTCCTCCTCAAAAGTTAGATCTGGGCTAAACTCAATCTCCTCAGTCGAAACAATGTACGTAGGATCAGAACAGTATAGTCTCAACATAGAAACGTGGAACACATTATGAATCATGTCCAACTCTGGAGGTAACTCAAGTTGATAGGCAACCGGTCCCACACGCTTCATTATACGATAGGGTGCAATGAACCTAGGGCTTAACTTGCCCTTACGTCCAAACCTCAATATCTTATTCCATGGCGAGAACTTAAGAAACACTAAGTCCCCCACAGAATACTCGATCTCCTTACACTTCAGATCTGCATATGACTTCTATCTGTCCGATGCCACCTTTAGTCTATCCCAAATCATCTAACTTTGTCTTCAGTATCAGAAATCAATTCAGGACCCAGCATACGCCTCTCACCCAACTCAGTCTGACATGATGGAGTACGACACCTACGACCATACAATGCCTCGTAAGGTGCCATCTATATACTAGACTGGTAACTATTGTTATATGCAAACTCTGCCAACGGTAAGAAATGTAACACCCCCATGCCCGAAACCGTCACCGGAGTCAAGCTTGAGGTGTTACTAAACTTATCTTACCTTTTAAACAACTCTAAACCACTTATTTTAATTTTCGGAATAAACTATTTTTCTGCGTCATGGTTACTTAAAAATTCATTTCTCGAGTTTCAAAACTCGAAATTAAGATCCGTAAAATTTTCCTGAAATTAGACTCTTATATACATCTAATAATTTTTTTCTAGAATTTTTGACTTATCCAATTAGTACAGTTTATTAGTTAAAGTTACCCCTATTTCAGAATTCGACTGCACTGGCCTTACTTACTACAAACCACTTTTCTTTCTGTAAAAAAATCATATGACTATATCGTTTGTTTCTATTAAAACTAGATTCAACAAGGATTCTAACCATATAAAGTAAACCACCTAATTATTTTTTTAAAATTTATGGTGAATTTATAAATTTGGAACAGGGGATCCAGAAATCGTTCTGGGCCTATTTCACCAAAACTCAGACACCCTATAAAATACAAAACCTTTACCTATTTTACTTATTCCATATGAAACTAGACACAACGATCTTTAATTTCATATATTATTCACTATCAACCCATGTCTCTACAATTTCTTGTGATTTTTCAAAATCCCGTTATTTCTGATACTTGAATCTGTTTTTAAGTTACTTTCACATTTTTCTTAATTTTCATGTGATAGTTACTACTTAATCATACATACTATTAAACATGTATATCATCAGCCACTCTATTAGCTAATCACTAGCAAGTATTTACACATCATTCATTGATCATATCATATCAAAAGAAACCAAGTTCCTATACATGCCATACACAAAACGAAACGTCTAACTATACCAATGTGATTTCTTCGATAGTGTGATTGGGTCTCCGATGTTTCCTTCGATCCCCGAGTGGCTTGATAAAAACTATAAGAAAAAGAAAATAAAGAGAGTAAGCACTAGGCTTAGTAAGCTTACAAGCAAATAAATTACAACATTCAACATAATGAATAATTATACATAATGTCACCTAGCCTCATAAACTTTCTTTACTTCTCATTTTCTACCTTCTTCTTTACTCACTTACCTTCTTTCTTGCCTGATCTTTCACTATTCATAAATATAATCTACCTTCCCTTTTGCTGATAATTCACTGTAATTTAATGTGTACAATGACCCGTTGAACCACTCGGAATACTAAGGATACTAGGGTCGTTCCTGTCTATCAATATCCTGCCAATGCCATGTCTTCGACATGGACTTACATGAATTATTCCTGTCTCCAATGCCATATATATATATAATATGGGCTTACATGGCTCATTCCTATCTCCAAAGCCATATAACTGATATGGACTTACATGGCTCATTTCTGTCCTGTCCTGTCCTGTCAACCCCAATATCCTAACATTCCTAAGGTTCAAACGGGGCTTCCTAATGCCTTTTCTCTGTCACTTCACCTTTAATTTGACTTTAAATATTCAAAGAAAATAAGTATATAAATGCTGAAAATTTACAATAATAATGTAAAATAAAAGAATATTGCATTTATTTACTGTAAACTTACCTCGATACAAAATGTGACTAAACTTTACAATTTAGTCCTTTACTTTTTCTTTTCCCCAATCTACTCCCGAATTTCACTCTTCTTGATCTATAATAGCAAATTTAACTTCTTTAATATTCACATTTATCAAAACAGTCCTTGACCCAAACTTTGGCAAAATTACATTTTTGCCCCTAAACTTTCACATATTTGCACTTTTTCCCCAAGACTCGTAATTTAAACTTCATCCTATTTTCTTATGTTTTATGACATTCTGATCATTTTTCCCTTCTATGACAACATCAAATTCACACTCTAACATGTACTTATGACTATTAGGTATTTTTACCGATTAATCCCTTTTACTCGTTTTCACTTAAAATCGAGTAGCACAAGTTCTCTAACATAATTTAAAACCTCATATTCTATCATAAAACATCAAAATAAACACTTTTCACCTATGGGTATTTTTCCAAATATGAACCCTAACTTAAATTATTGCTAGCATAAGCTTTATCGAGCTACCGAGACTCCGAAAACGTAAAGAACATTAAAAACGGGGCTTGGAATCACTTACTATGGAGCTTGAAAGCTTGAAACAAACCCTAGCTATGGAGAACCCTTGAAATTTCGTGCTAATGAAGAAGATGATGAATTTTGTGTTATTTTCCCTTTTTATTTCATTTAATATCCAAATGACCAAAATGCCATTCCTTATTAAACTTTCAAAAATTCCATCCATGTCCTATTTTGTCCATGAACTTAAAAATTGGTCAAATTGTTATTTAAACCCTCCTAATTAATATTCCAAAGCAATTTCATACTAAAAACTTCTAGAATGCAAGTTTTGCAAATTATTCGATTTAGTCCCTAATCTCAACTTAAGCACTTTATGCATAGAATTTCATCACGAAATTTTCACACAATCATGCAATCATATCATGAACCTCAAAATAATAATAAAATAAATTTTTCTACCTCAGATTTGTGGTTTTGCAACCATTGTTCTGTTTAGGCCCTATTTCGTGATGTTACAAGAAATCTTCCCAACTGCCCCGGAAGTCAATCACATAATGGTAACTATTGTTATATGCAAACTCTGCCAACAGTAAGAAATCCTCCCAACTGCCCCAGACATGTTCTCCAATATCTAAACCACCCTCTCTGACTGACCATCTATCTGAGGAAAGAACGCAGTACTGAAGTCCAACCTTGTACCCAATGCCTCATGCAACTTCTTCCAGAACTGTGATGTAAAGCGAGGATCTCTATCGGATATAATAAAAACCGGTACCCCATGCAGTCTCACAATTTCGAATACATATAGCTTAGCCAGCTTCTGTAATGAGTAATCAGTACGAACTAGTATAAAGTGGGCAGACTTGGTCAACCGATCCATGATGACCCACACTGAATCTTTCTTAGAAGGCATTAGGGGTAACCCACTAACAAAGTCCATAGTTATTCTCTCCCATTTCCAAAGCGGAATCTTGACAGGCTGAAGCAACCCTGAAGGCAACTGATGCTCCACCTTAACCTACTGGCAAGTCAAACACTTACTCACAAAATTAGTAACCTCCCGCTTAAGTCCTGGCCACCAATATAGCTCCCGAAGGTCTCGGTACATTTTATTGCCGCCAGGATGCATGGCGTAAGGACTACTATGTGACTCTTGCAGAATACAATCAGTACCCTTAAGAACACAGACTCTCCCACGGAAACAAAGTACCCCTTCTCTATTTAACCCAAAATCTGAAGTTTCCCCGTTTCTGATCTACTGGAAACGAGGACCCAGTGACTCATCCTCCAACTGCTTACCTCTAACCTATTCAATCTACCTTGGTTTAACTTGAAGTTCAGCCAGCAAACTACCATCATCAAAAAAGCTAAGACAAGCAAACATCGCCCTCAAATCAGTAACAACTCTACGGCTCAATGCATTGGCTACACATTAGCCTTACCCGGATGGTATTCAATCGAACAATTATAATTCTTAAGCAACTCTATCCATCTACGCTACCTAAGGTTTAATTCCTTCTGAGTAAAGAGGTACTTGAAGATCTTGTGATCCGTGTAAATAACACACTTCTCACCATACAGATAATGCCTCCAAATCTTCAATGCGAATACCACCGCTGCCAACTCTAAGTCATGCGTCGGGTAGTTCGTTTCATGCATTTTAAGCTGACGAGATGCATATACAACTACCTTTCCCTCTTACATCAGCACACATCCCAAGCCAACATGAGATGCATCACTATAAACAGTGAATTCCTTCCTAGATTCTGGCTATATCAATATAGAGGCCTCAGTCAGAACTTTCTTAAGTTTCTCAAAACTTTCCTGCTGCTCATCAGTCCAGTTAAACAGTACCCCTTTATGCAACAACTTAGTCAGAGGTGCAGCAATCAATGAAAACCCCTCAACAAACCGTCTATAATACCCAGCCAAATCTAGAAAACTTCGAATCTCCAACACTGACTTAGGTTGCTTCCAATCTAGAACCGCTTCAATTTTTTGAGGATCAACCCTAATCCCCTCAGCAGATACCACATGACCCAGAAAAGTTACCTCATGTAGCCCGAATTCACACTTGCTGAATTTAGCATACAGTTGCTTCTCCCTCAAAATCTTCAAAACAACCCGGAGATGTACATCATGTTCCTCCTCAGTCATCGAATACGCCAGAATGTCATCTATAAACACCATTACGAATCCATCCAGGTAGGGTTGGAACACTCGGTTCATCAGATCCATAAAAGCAACTGGTACATTTTTCAGCCCAAACAACATTACTAGGAACTCGTAATGACCGTAGCGATTCCTAAACGCTGTCTTGTATACATCAGTCTCCTTGACCCTCAGTTGATGATACCCAGATTTGAGATCAATCTTAGAGAAGATCGAAGCTTCTCGAAACTGGTCAAAAAAAAGTCAATCCTCGGTAAGGGGTACTTATTCTTAATAGTCAGTTTGTTCAGTTGCCGATAGTTGCTACACATACGCATAGTCCTATCTTTCTTCTTCACAAATAAAATCGGTGCTCCCCATAAAGACACACTAGGGCGAATGAACCCTCGATCCAGTAACGCTTGAATTTGAGCTTTAAGCTCCTCGAGCTCTTTCTGTGCCATTCTATAAGGGGAAATAGACACCGGAGATGTACCAGGCAAGAGCTCTATCCCAAACTCAACCTCATGATTAGGAGGAAACACCGGTAGCTCATTGAGAAAGACATCCGAAAACTCCTTAACTGTTTTGATATCCTTAATAGATGCAATTTCAGTTCCAGAAGCATTGACATAGGCTAGATATGCCTCACAACCCTTACAAACCAACTTCTCAGCTCTAAGCGTAGAAATCACGTTTGAGAGATAGTTTCAATGCTCCCCAATCACGACTACCTCGTCGCCTTCTACAGTTTTTAAGACCACCCACTTAACCACACAATCCAAATTCGCATGATGCTTAACTAGCCAATTGATACGTAGTATCAAGTCAAATTCGCCAAAAGGGAGTTCTATCAAATCAGCTAAAAAGATCATTCCTTGAACCTCACTCATAGTGTTTTCACACATCATGCCCAAAGTCTTAGACACAGTACATGCTATATAAGAGTGCCTAGATCCAACATCAATCAGTGCAATGTAGGGTATACTACGAATAATAACATCTGAGGCGTCTCCATCTTCTCAACAACGTGCAGCATAAACCAGTGCTGGCTACCTCATCTTGGTACGACCCACACCTTTGCTCGGTGCTCAATGACCACGACTTATACCATTTCCACCTTTGGCCTAACCATGACCTCTCGGTGGCTACTAAAAACCTCTCTGCGGTTGAACAGTACCCCTACCAGTAGCTTGCATCTGATCAGGCCTCTGTGGACAATCCCTGATACAGTGCTCCATAGATCTGCACCTGAAACATGCACCCATGTGTACCTAGCACTCGCCTTGATGTCGTTTCCTACAGACGGTACAAGGCTGCGACCCAAAAGTAGCAATAGAAGGCCCAACTCTGACTAGCCCATCAACTCTGGCCTTTTTCTTGGGCCTCATAGTTGCACTTAAGGATTCTCAAACCTTCTTGTTCCTTCCCCTGTCTGACTCACAATTCTGACGCTCAATGCGTTTCACATCTTCTGTGATCTTCGCCTTTTCCACTAATACAGTAAATTCTCGCTCCCTCTGTAGACCTATCAAAACCCGTAAATCATCTCTGAGGCCATCCTCAAAACGTACACAATGCTCACACTCAGTGGCCACCATGCCTGCAAAAATTTTGCCTCATACTCAGCCACAAACTTGTCCCCCTGGATCAGATTTAAAAACTTCCTTCTATGGGCATCCACATAGCTAGTGCCTACATACTTCCCTTGGAATACATTTTTAAAAAACTCCCAAGTTAATCGATCGGGCTGAGTACCCTCTTTCACAGTAAGCCACCACTGATAGGCTTCATCTCTACATTTTTAAAAAACTCCCAAGTTAATCGATCGGGCTGAGTACCCTCTTTCACAGTAAGCCACCACTGATAGGCTTCATCTCTCAACAACGACACTGCACCTTTCAGTTTCTTCTCTGGGGTGCAGTCGAGGTCATCCATGATCCTCTCTGTGGCCTCTATCCAATATTCAACCACATTAGGGACAACTTCAGTAATACCCACGGCCCATAGTACCAGTATTAGGCCCAATAACCCTTTTCAAAATTCGCAACATAGCCTGGGATAGTACATCGTCCCTAGTTGCACGGTCGTGTGACCCAGTCTCAATCATAGATGAAGCCAGCGCCTCCCTTACCTCAATGCTAGGTATATGGCACGATACAGAAGACCCAGCCCGAGTACCTCCACAGCCTCCGCCGCGGCCTCTAGTACCCCTTCCACGAGTACCTTTAGTAGTCATAGTCGATTCGCATATTATCTGTATTAACAGTTTTATGCATCAGTTTTACAGTTCCAGTGTTTATTAATAGATGTCTTATGAACAATAGTATTAATAATTTAGAGTTGTTTGTTCTCGCAGATTGTAGTCCTACTACAGTTTTAAGTTTTGCTAATAAGGGTTTCAGTACAGTCTATCATCTATGATAATCTCATTTCACTTAAATCAAATAGCTGTTTTAGAGAATTTACAAAATCATCATTGGAGACTCGGTAGACCACACATTTGAAAACTATTAATTCAAAATATTTTTTCCATTATTTAAAACAATTCTTTTGAAACCTTTATTTTTAGGAAAAACCCAAATCCACAGTCGAGTTTTTGTAACTGACTCTGATACCACTAAATGTAACACCCCAAACCCAACCTAGACATTATGGCAGAATCTGTGATATCACATTGCAATGAGTTTAAGAAAAACTCAGTTTTATTGAAAAAAGGTCATTTGTGTTAAAACTTCGATGTGTTCTTTTAGAAAAGCTTCTTACCTTATTCATTTATAAAATACCAGAATTCGTTAAGCAAAGCATGCCTCTTACTAGAATTATTACCACCTTTAAAACATAGTTCATTTGCGAAAACTCTTTAAACATGTTACGTAGCGTGGTAGTTGAAAAACATTTGTTCTCTTTTCTTTAAAACCTGAGCCCTAGTGCTAATAGATTTAAGACAATTTAAATAAAATCCCAAAAACTTAAAATGACCTTATTACATAAATTTTCCCAAATAAATTTTACTTTTACTAAAAACAAAATGAAAATATAACCAGTGGTGTGACTATCTCCGAGTCCCGCACATCACCGACCCGCCTAAGGATTATCTGCACAGATAGGCAGAGAGGGTCAGTTTACAAAAACTCAGTGTATAATACATCTTTATCAAATAAATAAACATACTGTGTTGAATAGTTTGGGCCTAAGCACAATTCAAGAACAGTATCAATGTGGCCTTAGCCCATTTCAGTACAGTATCAATAATGCAAATAGGATCCTACCCATCCATCCTCTACACTCCACTCCGTCCAGCCCTACACTCCATGTGGGGATAATATCGACCCAACCATCCCTACACTCCAAAATGTAGTACCGTTTACGGCACTTAATCAGTATTTTCAGGTGAGCTGCCAGTAATAGGCTTATAGCCTTTCAGTACACTTCCTCCAATATCATATGTCTCACCCCATGCAATGCAACATAATATAAATGTACATAAATAATAAAGATGGCATGCTCAATATTCAGATATCACACAGGGGTATTTCTATCATTTATCTCATAGGGTATAACAGTTGTAACATAGATTAGGGTCTAAGTGTACTTACCGACCCATCAGTAGGTCCACAGTCGTCTCGTGCAACCCGTGCGACCTTAACCATCAAGCAGTGATAATGGGCCCAAGCCCAAAATATGACCCACGTGGTCCCACACACTCGTGCGACCCAATAAACCCAAATAGTGACCATGGTCGTGTAACCAACACAGTTGGCCTAAAAGCCTCCACACCTCCGTGCAACTTTGCTCATGTGGGCCCACGAACCCGTGGGGCCCACACGGCCCATTTTGGCCCAACATGGCCCAAAACGGCCTGAGCCCATGAGTTTGCTCATAGTGGCCTCTACAGTCAAACATATGAGTTCAAGCATCTGATTCACCAAACGAGCGAGCGCACGCTCATATAGTGCGTATAAACATATCATCCAGCTTTTGTCGTTTAATAATAGTAGAGTGTGATTACACACTTGGTTGCGAAAACAAACGAATTAGCCCATGCACTCCACCTAACATAACAAAAACTTTGGTTAAAAGTCTATCATAAGAGTTTAAAAGAAACTTTAACTGAAACTTGTTCCAAAAGGCTACCTACTAACACTTTTCTTGAACGAATGTGGTTATAGCCCTGCTTAGAACGCTGACGAGAGTCAATATCAGACATTTGAAGAATATCTACAAGACAACGAACCCCTTAACACATTGCTCACACAAAATTTGAACATTGCATAACAACCCAAGAGGTATGGACATTCGGCCAAGATTAATAACCCCAACCAAAGTGCCTCAGTTAATAAAACACCAACGAGCAGTGTTACCTTAGAACGAGAGACAAGAGGAAGATCCCGATCGTTCCCAAAATCCAAGCGAACTCCCTCACTCCATGAGTGATGCTACAACCTAAAATACAAGTACCAAGATCAAAGAAAGAAGTGATAAAAACGGCATGTTCCGTATCAACTTGATTGATACTGGGATCATTGGATTCCTTAAAAGCTGAGTTGGAGCAGGCGCACACTCGAACTGATTAAACAAAAGGAAAGGCTAATCGAAAAACAGAGTCAATAGAGACTTACCAAATGATGCCTTGCCAACGCAAAAGCGATTGAATGAAAGGGAGAGAAAATCGAATCCAGAGAGAAATGGGAGGGTAACCATCAAGAACTCGAAAGAGACAGAAGTAGAAGAGAAATGGCAATGGAGGCTAGGAAGAAGATTGATAGAATGAAACAAAGTTTGGCTACAAAGGGGGAAGTGTTCGGCACACAAAACCAATGTGAGCAAAGTAAAGAATTATGGCAATAAAAAAGGGGAGAAATATGGGAAAAGAGAAGAAACTGACTAAGAAAAGCACGATATAGGAGAGCAAACCAAAACTAGAGTGGTCACAAAAGGTATTCAGCCACCAAAAGAGCAATACCCAAAAATGAAAGACCAAAAGATAACCGCTCCATAGAACCAAAAACTCCAACTCTCTTTCGGCACTAAGAGCAAAAGTGACCGAATTTGCATTAGGCTTCCTGCTTTTCGCATGACACCACCTCACACCTCAACCTTCCCTATTTTCCTCTTAAAATCTCTCCCATAATCTCTCCTCAAATAACCAATTCAAACACTTTTCAAACTCCCCCTAGCAACCAGCCACACACACCACTCTCCCTCAAACACTCAACCATTAGAGTTTCGGTCAATCCCAACTACCAACATTGCATCAAAATATAACTCCCCTTGGGTACAAGGTAGCTCGAACTCAAGACCCCCTAGGCACACCCACACACTACTTACCATCAAGCTACAGGCGTTACATTGACATGCTTTATTTACTTAAATTGAAGATTCCATGCCAGTACACAATGGTTAATTCAACAAAAAGACAAGAATTTTGCTAGTGCCTAAGTTTGAACCCAGGACTTCCTACATTTCTCAAGACACTTAACCATTAAAGCAAGCAAGCAATTATGCACACAACATGAATTTAAATACTAGAGATTTGAGGCGTTACACAAAATCACTACCGATCAGGATTATCGTAAGAACTATATAACAGGACGCTCGAGAAGGCTTTTATCAGGATGCTCGTCCGAGCTATATTTTGTCCGCAACATATGCAGGACCACATTCAATACGGGAAATCATATATCCATCGAATTTCATTATTCAAACGGAACTTAACATTTTCCGGATATGTTTGAACATATGATTATTTCATTTATTTTTAACAATTATATAATCCATACAATCACATAACACATTCAATTCAAGAATATAAATAAACATAATTTCGTTACACGAACTTACCTTAACACCTGTTTGTGTGTGAAAATCTACTAATCCGAAACTTTTTCTTTTCCTCAATCTAGCATTGAATTTGAGTTTTCCGGATCTATATAAATGAAATTAATCATTAATTTACCACATTTCATGTTCAATTGGGTTCAATTTGCATTCTAGGAAAAATTACTTTTTTGCCTTTATACTTTCCATAAATGACAATTTCGTCCCTAGGCTCGGAAAATGAAATTCATGCAATTTAATCCTTATTCCAAGCCTAACCAAAATTTTCATATAACATTTACAGCACATGTATTTCACAAAATTCAAAATTTTTCCACAACTTTTACATCTTTGCAATTTAGTCCCTAAATCATAATTTCATCAAAATTCTCTTTATAAAAGTTGTTTATCTATCAAAAACCTTTTATTTTCTATCATAAATTTCAAAGTTTCAGAATATTCATCGATGGAAAAATTTCTATACTTTGATATCTTTGCGAATTAATCCCCAAAATAGATAGATTAGACTATCTTGATCTCAAAAATATAAAAATTACTAAAACCAGGACAAGAAAACATACCTATTTAAGTTTAATTAGTTTCCTTTCTCTCTCCTAGGGTTTCCATGTATTTTTGGGGAAGAAGATGATATAAAATGATATTATTTCTTACTTATTAATTTATGATCTTTTAATTTTTCTCATTTCCAATTTAGTCCTTTTCTTTTTCTAAATTTCCATAAATGAATCATCAAAAATATCTAATAAATTTTCTTTAATGGTACAGTTACCATATAAGGACCTCTTATTTTGAATTCGATAGCTAACTGATCCTTTTAACTACTAGAACTCAACTTTTACATTTTATGCAATTTGGTCCTTTCCATAATTAAACACATAATCGGTAAAATTTTCTTATCAGAATTTTCATACAACATTCCTATCATAATGCAGACCATGAAATAATATTAAAACAAATTTTCTTTCTGACTCTGATTTGTGGTCCCAAAACCACTGTTCTGATTTCACTGAAATGGGCTATTACAGATTAAACTTTTTAGTCTATTTAAAAAAATAATATTCTTTCCATAAAATTATTTTGACATAATGAATTGGAACAAGTGTTATTATAAATATTAACATCAACTACTAAAAATATTAAGGGTGCTAATTATTTGGACTAACTAATGACATACCTCTTTTTCTTAATCATTATAAGATAATGATAAAATTGTTGTTTTGATCTTTCTATTATGCTCACATTTGAGATTTAGTCTTTATGTTTTAATTTGATATAATTTGATTATCTACATTTATAATAACATTAGTTAGCCCAAATAATTAACATCTTTGGCGATTAAAATGATTACATGAATTTCTCTTAAAAATACATTTCAAACACTATATATATATATTTTTCCACATGAAGTTGGAATGGGTGTTTTTAAGGAAAAAAATTGACATCAACATTCTGACTAGAATAATTACAAGCATTTACTATTTCAACTAACTAATGATATTAAATAGAGAAACCAAAATATATAAATTAAAGAATATATAGTAAATTTTAAATTTAAACATAGTAGAAAGATCATAACCATAATTTGGTCTAAAACAATCTATCTGAAACACAATTATTCATCAATTTTTTAATAATATTTGTATATATCTGATAAGTAATAAAAAATAATAAAAATTATCCATATTTCATTATTGATATTAATTAATTTTCATTCAAATCATTCATTTATAAATTTTTAAAAAATATATATAAAAAGATTTCTCTGGCAAAGCTGGAGAAATATTATACTAGTATATATAAAAGGAATGTCCAAAGACCTTCTATCTTGACAGTTCTTTCACTTTTTCTCTTTTATTTTTGCATTTTATATAAGAATTTTCAAATATCATTTTTGGTCCCTCTACTCTACAATTAAGATTTAATCTTTATTTTCGATTTATACAATTTGGTCTCTATTTTTATATTGTTTCCGTCTACTTAGACGTGGCACACGCCACCCATGCTCTTTTTCTTTTTTCTTTTCTTTTTTTTTTCATTTTACCAAAATGATTAAATTTTTGTTTTGGTCTCTCTAATATGTCTAAATTGCATATTTAATTTATGTACTTTAAATTTTAACATAAATTAGTCTCTATATTTTTATAATATTATTAATTAGTATAAATAATTAATATGATTAACTTTTCAATTAAAATATTATGATGTTATGTATATTTAAATACCTTAATAATCTTAGAAATTGACTTGTAGTTTTCTATTTCTTTTAGGTTTGCATAGGCCTTAGCTTATCTTTTTTTTTTTTTTTGTAGTTTTAGAAAAATGATTAAATTTCAATTTTGGTCCCTATATGATGCCGAAATTTGAAATTTAACTGCATCGCTTTAATTTCTAATATAATTTTGTCCCTATATTTTCAGAATGTTATTAGTTAGTCCAAATAGTTATTATCATTATTTTTTAATTAAAATATTATGTGGTTATATATAATTTAAATTCCTTAAGGGTCTTAGAGATGGATACTTAGCTTTTTATTTCTTTTAGGTTTGCCTTGTTGCTTATTTTTTTGGACATAATAAGATGATCTGTCGTAATTTGATATGTCAAATTACGCTCTCTCGAGTATTTAATGAGCTTGTTTTCAAGTAGTTTACGTGTCTTTTTAATGCTTTTTATCAATTCTTAGATTTTAGTATTAATGATAGCTTTTCTTATATTTTACCTCTTTTTAGACCTAAATTGGAAAAACTAAGTCATTGGAAGTCTAATGGATTGATTTGAGCTTGTGTAAGGAGACAACGATGGCCAAACCTTAAAAAAAAGTTGCATCTAACGTAGACGTTGCGACACTGATGCCAGGATCTTGCAACACCAAATCCTTTCACCTTGAGGATGCAAATCAACATGGAGCCTACTATGAGGAGAGTTACAACACCGAGCCAAAATCGTGACATCGAGTTTTCGAGGTCGTGATAGCACTCTAAAGGTCTTGAAATGAAGAAATTGAAGCCATCACCAGTGATGTCGCGATACCGACCGAAGGATGTAGCGACATTGAGATCCCCCAAAGCTTGTGCCACTATCGAGGTTGTCATGACACCAAAGCCTAGGTGTCGCGACACCGAAGCCTGACGAATGAAACAATGCAATGGCAATTTTGTGTCCAAACAAGCTTAAGCTATAAATACTACCTTCTAAGCTTTTGAGGGTAGATTTTTTTGTGGTTAAACATATTTCTTTAGTTTTCATAGTTTTAGGTTAGGTTAGGTTAGGTTAGGTTAAGTTTCTTTTCCTTCTCTTTTCTTTTCATTTTAAGATTAGATTTTCCCTTCCTTTTTAGAATAGATTTTATTTTTGTTGTTTTATTTCTTCATTCTTGTTGAATACTATGCATGTAACCTCTCGAAACCCAGCCTAGACATTATGGTCAAATTTTGAAAGCTACAATAATCACAAAGAAAAGATTTTTCAAATCAATCCGAAAAACTTTGTTTGAATTAATAGAAGAATCGTCAACGAAAAATCTTTAACAAAATATGTTTAATTTAAATAAATTATCATAGTATTTCAAGTTATTACTTTTTGATAGATTTGATAAGAAAACTTGTCTTGTAAATTTTAAAACCTTATTTTGTAAAAAATCTATTTTTCAAAAATTCACAGTGGATTAAATATAACTATTAAATCTATTTATTACAAATTATTTTTGTTTGATAAAAACAATTTATATAATAAAAACCAGTGGTTTAAAACATTTAAAGTTCAAAGTTTATGCATGTATTGTAGCTAACATATCAAAATACTCATGACATAATTAAAACAATCCAAAGTCCAAAACAATCCCAAAAAGAGTTTTAAATACTTTAATTTAATTAAGCCCGAGAGTCTCCTCCAAATGTTGCATCCAGGTCCTATCCACTAGTATTATCTGAAAAGTTTAAGAAAACTAAAGGAGTGAGCTAATAAGCTCAGTGTGAGTTTTATATCAAGCTTGTTAACAAGAACTATAATACACTAAATGTAAATACCACATAATACAAAATAATCAATTGTGCAGATTTTTTGAACATGATTATGACAATGCAATATTTTATAAAAACATATACGCATATTTTTCCAAAACTTCCTATCCATCTCCATTACACACCAAATGGAGTTCCCCAGAACACATCCATCCAAAACACACCAACAAATATATGTAGACAAAGCCACCAGAATTGCAGACAAGTTTTAAGAAAAAATGTGTGGTAAAACCACCAGATAATGCAGATTATTAAACTGTCAAATCTTCCTCCTTACCATATAGTCCCAAACCAATGAAATATGGCCTGGCATGCAAACTCAATATCAAAGCAGTAAGCATGTTAAACATGCAATTGTATACAAATCAGAAATCGATAGCCATGGTAATTCATGCTTTACAAATCAATCATTTCAAATTTTCAATGTGAACAGATCATAATAAAAAAAAATATGTCATTATGTCACATACCATGAGAATTAGAATAAAACCACATATTAGCAATAAATTGCATAAAACATCAAATAGATATAAGTTAAAATACATACCTTAAATTCACATATTCACTCAGCATGTTATTTTTTCTACTAGATATTACTTTAATAATATTTAATTTATCATATAAAAACATAATAAAAAAACATACTTTTCACACAAAATACTTGAATAAATCACACGCCTTTAACTTTTTTCCAACACATAATATCTAAACCAAACTCGAACTATTCAGATCCAAGTAAATCAAGACTAGATTTGTGCCTAACGTAACCAAATTGAAGGTTAGAAATCACTCTTAACCTTAAGCAAAATCGACTAAAAATTAATAATATCCAAACTTACACATCTTGCTTGTAATCACCACTTACCCTTAATCCACTTCTATCGAACTCCCACATTGATATCAAAAAAGGTCTACGGTTCTAGGATTAAGTCCTTCAATACAAAATAATCTCTTAGCTAGAAGAATGTACAACCACTCCCAATAACCAAAACTGCACAAAACTAAATAAAGATTACTTTAACATAATACTTACACTTTTATTTCCAAAAGTCTGGAAAGAACAACTAAGATTGTTGATGATCTAAATTGTTATGGGAATCTAGACATCAAAGAAAAAGAAAGAATTAATCAAACAGAAGTTTTTATTTAATAATAATAAGATGAAAAAGAGAAAAAGTAATTAAAATATGATAGTTGTTGGTGGTGATATGTGGAGGTGAACGGTGGTGCACAGTGGTTGACAATGGTGGTGGTTCAAAAAATTGTTGAGTAAAGAAATAATAGTTAATTATTTAAATTAAAAGAAGAGAAATGAAAGAAAAGAAAAGAGAGAAAACAAAGAAAGAATATATAAGAATGGTGGTGCAAAATGAAAGATGGTGAAAAGTGGTAGCACAAGGTGGTTTTAATGGTGGTATGGTGGTTATGGGCAGCAAGTGGTGGTGGTGGTATGGTGGAGGAGAAGCGTTGATCAGCACACAATAATAGAAAAAATAAAATAAAAATGATGAAGAACTTCCAAAGGAGGGTGGCTCATAGTGGTTGATAGGGAGGAGAAAAAAGATAATTTGATGACAAAAATGAAAAATATCTTAGCCAAAATGCAACTAAGGGATGACATGAACTTGCAACAGAATTGAAAATCCAAAATTCAAACTCCTAACATCTCATTCATGAGAAGACAAGGGAGTTAGAATGGATTGATGGTGAATAATCATAGGAGTTACAAAACATAACATAAATGGCTTTGAAAATGGATGTTACAAAGTTGAGAAGGAGTTACATCCATGCATACGTGCATGGACAGTTTGCATGGCTAGGTTAACCATCATTTAATCAAAATTCTTTTTTTTTAAAGAAAAATGAGAACATGGAGACTTGAACTTGTTTCACTAGGGAGTTACTTAATGTACTTAACCATGTTGGAAAAACAAGTTTGGAAAATGTAGCAGAAAAATAAATTTAGGGAAAAACCAGAGTTTAAATTTTTTTTCCAAAATAAGATCTTAGTTGTGATATCTAAAGTAATAAACATTTAATCAAAATTGTACCTTTTCGATTCGTCTAGGATGAGCGCTTCGACCGAGTTGTCTTCTTCGCTATTTTCAAGCTCGCGTCTACCGAGTGTAGGCTCGCTTCGAATCAGAAAATTTTTCACAAAAATTACTAGTTGGGTAATTTTGTAATTTCTCTAAAATTTTGGTCAAGTTATAAATCAGAAAAATGTCTCCAGAAATTTTTTGGAAAAATCTCTTCAGAGAATTTTCTCTTTACAACTTTCTCTGAATTCAAATGTGTAAATAATGACCCAAGGCTCTCTTTATATAGAGAGAATCTAGAGAATTCAACTATGATTGAACTTAATCACTTTAATATTAAATTTAATATTAAAACTTATTAAAATAATAGAATTGCATATAAACATTAAATTAAATTTAATATTAAGATAATCACTTTAATAGTAAATTAATAAAATACTAGTAAAGTAATAAAATACTGTTAAGATAAGTATTAAATTAAATTTAATACTAAACTATTAAAATAATATTATTTTTGGAATACTTAATCTTAAATCAAATTCTCTAGGACAGTCCCAATAGAAGTGTAACTATTCCAGTGCTCAACCACCGAAAACCAACTGTTGTTAGCCATCGAGACACCGCTATCGCAACCACTGGCACCGCCGTGTCTGATGATGCAGGTGTGACACCTTAATGGCACCCCGAGCCAGTTCAGTCCGGGTCAATGACGACCTGACCGGTCTGATCCAGCCGATCGGCCCGGTTTCACATACTGGGATTGGTTCGACTAGTTTCTGGGTCTTGATCTCAATTTTGGGCTCCTAGACCTAATTTTTTTATCTCAAGTCCAATTTTCAAGTTCAATTACCCATTGAGCCAATTGTTTCACTTGAAAATTAACTTCCAAAAATATCATGTTAATTTTAATTGATTTCATTTTTTTAATTTTACTTAATCAAAATTAATTTTTCTAAAAAAGCGCTTAGATTTTTCATATTAATTTTTTAAGAAACTTCTGTAATCAAATTCTCTAGTTGAACAATTCTCACGACAATCTAATTTAATTCCACATTGAATAAATCCACTCAATTAAATTATTCTCAAGGTCGTAGGATTTACTTTTGATTCAATTGCAGTCCGGTCGAGCTTTTGTTGAGCTAGCGGAGGGACCAATTGAACATATATAATTAGGCTCTAGTGATTGCAATTATGTCCAGAAGCATCGTTTCGATAATTTTCAATTACTTAATCATGGAGTCAGTCCACAAGAAGTACCATGATTGAAAACTCCTTATTGTATACTCTTTATGAAAGCAATTCATCAAACTGCTTTGTCCAATGACATCGTCATTTGTGTGTTACCCTCATATGATAACATTGATTCCTTTGAGTTAAATTTGTTCACTCAATACAATCCTATTTTATCTCATCGTCACCATTGTGTCTTCTTAATGATTAAAATTATCAATGTCAACAAATGATTGTGATAAATTGTTCATCCGATAATGAGCAACCCCGTGGCCACGTTTCATATTTATCAATTCACACAATGCAAATGAGAGGATATCATTAACTCTTTAATTGAGCTATGAATTCCATTGTTGCTAGTAAAGTCATGTCATACACAAGTTATGTACCCAACATACTGCTATGGGCTCGATCATCTTTAGAGCATAAGCCTCCACTAATACCAGAGCACATGATTTGTATACGCATGGTCAGTGACTAACTTAGGATTTAGGTAAATCACACCATGAACGTCACAAGTGAATTAATTCACAAACGGATTCAGAATTAATTCATCTTGGGTCCAGTCCAATGTATCATTCTACCAATAAATACATCTATGTCTCTACTCGTGGAGCCAATTGCTCTAATAGCCAAGACTAGCGATCTCCCCAATTGGAATTGTAGACGACATAATAATCCTTCTTAGTATTTGAATAAATGCTCACTTTGATTCTTTTACAGGATTATGGACTCATTTTGTAACAACCCTAACCCGTATCCATCGCCAGAATAGGGTCATAAGGAAATACCAAATGAAACACGATCTCAAACAATTACATATAATAATAAATTTATTCACATACACAAGTCTCGAAGGTTAATCAAAATTTATTTCGTAAATTAATACACCTCTTAAATTTGAACATTTCACATCATATGTATATGTATAGTCATATCATTCACATGTAACAATATAATCTATAATACATCAACAATTTCATATATACGACATTAGCATAATATCTTTATGAACCTCATATGTTTTACATATAAATACCAATAAAAGCAAGTATTTGTTTATAACTCACTCACTTCATTACTTGGTCCTATCGGCTAAATAATATGTATCATTATACACATTCATAATTTACACTTAATTAGCAAATACATATAGCCTTATAGATAAGTATTAATCATCCATAAATATGAGCACCTTTGCACACATGCAAGGCACATAAAAATATAATTAATATAACAAAGCCAAATATCATATACGCATGTCATAATTTAATTCATAAAGGAGCACCAAATTTTCTATCATGCATACGTCTTCTCTTTACCTATTAACTTCATAATTTATATTAACTCAACTGTATTCCTAATGAGCCATATGGCCAGATATACATATCATCATGAAAAATGTTATGTATTATGATTACGCCCTTGATATAGACTCATTATAAAACCAAGCAATTATATATATAACCTAATCATCAAATATAAATGTATGGTGCGCATTTACCCAAAAGCCAAAGCCACACTTAGCATTAAAGTATCAAATACATACTAAACAGCCGACTAGTTTATTAATGAAACACATGCATTATCTATCACTTAATAATCGAACTGACCACTAAAGCATAATCACCCATTATCTAAACAATGCCGCATCTTATTTTCCATCACAACTAATAAACATACCAAACACATATAACGCTATTACTCTTCATAACCAAATCTCGCTACTTAAAATTTCCTACGAAAACAAGGCTTCCATTACCCTTTTATCAATAATCAAGCTCATTAATATATTTCAATCAAGACATAACAAATTAAGATTAAACATAGTAATCAATTTCATATATATATAATTCATATTAGTTTGAAACACCACCAAGATAATAAAATATATTTATGATCAATTTCTTCATGCTTCATCCAAAATCATTAGCCAACTTCTATGAATTATCACATAACACAAATGGTATTCATTCATGGAACATAGCATAACAAACAGATGGGCTTAAACCACAAATATGCCAAAATCGAAATCTAACATAGAAATTAAGCCATTTTTGCATGGCTTTATACATAACCAAAGTTCATTATTTCAAAAGAAATCCATCCTATACATGCCATAGTTCCAAAATGCAACTTATAAAATACCAAAAACAGTCGATAGTGTGATGGACTTTGCTGACGATCCCCAAGCTTGTAACTTGAAATATAAAATCGATAAAACAGAAACAAATATACACACAATAAGCTAATATAGCTTAGTAAGCCATAAGCAAATAAACAATCTAGTGATATATCCAATTCATTATAAACTAACTGAATCATACTAGCATAAATATGCTTAGTCTCAAACTACCAATTTCATGAATGTTATTTATATTTTTATACAAAATTCCCACCTTGGCCGAATGCTCATACAATCAATATAAATTATTCACAATTCTCTTACAAGGTCAATATATCATTAGATAATCAAATATACTTATACTCATAAACAAAACTCAAGCATCATAATATATTATCATGTACACAATGCTTAATTGGCCAAATAAACATGGTATCATCTATACATATATCACATATCATTTTGAAGGCAATCACAAAATATCTATCAAGATCGAACACACTTTTGTAATTATACACATTCTATATTACCTCATAAGTCATTTGTAACAAACATTAAGTACTTACTTACCTTATCACGACTGGGAATAACCTATTCCATACCTGGTCATTTAGCTTATTCAACATGTACATACACATCTTATCATAGCCTGATGAACCATTCAGAATTGGATAGGACACTCGGATAAACACACAAGTCATACAATGTCAACGTCCCAGACGTGGTCTTACATGTAGTCACATATCGATGCCACTATCCCAGACAAGGTTTTACTCGTAAGCACATATCGGAATCACATATCGATGCCATGGTCTTACTCGTACACATATATCGGAATCCTATGTCATGACATATGTATCCTAACTATTCCTAAGGTTCATACGGGGCTTTCGGACGTTGTAATTCGGTCGAAACCAATTCGAAGATATAGTAGCCAAGCTTAATCATATTCGGCCATAGCTTATATATGTTCATACATTTCATACAGCATATAATATTAACATTTAACTACAATTAAACACATTTTTTTGCTTATTAACTTACGTCAGACGATGTAAAACGGAACAGGGCAGCTAGTCGACGACTTTCATTTTTCCCCGATCCAAATCTGATTTCTTTAGTTCTTGATCTAAACATATTCAAATTAGGCTCATTCAAACATATTTTCATTCAATTTAATCCAAAAACACATAAATGGGCAAATTACCATTTTACCCTGACATTTACAATTTTTACAATTTAGTCCCTATTGCACAAAACAAAAAATATACAAAATTTCCCTATACTCATGTTGTGCCAAATTTTACCCATTACCATACAAGTCCATATGTTTCATTTCACATTTTAGTCCCTCAAATTATTATTTTTTGCAATTTAGTCCTAATTACTCAAAATCATCAAAAATTCCAATACAAAATATGTTAATCTCAAACATATCTTTCATATTTCATCATCAAACAAAAAAAATCACAAGCTATCAATAATGGCACAACTCAAAATATTCATCAAAAAAAATAAAGCATGGGTCTTGAAGAGTACTAAGCAACGATCTCAAAAACGTAGAAATTATCAAAAACCGAACAAAAACGAACCTTGATTGAGCTTGAATATAGGCCGAACCCTATCTTAGTTTATTTCTTTTTCTTTTGTTTATATTCAGCAAGAAAAATGAAGAAATAAAGTATATGTTGTCTTTAATTTATGTTTTATTATGTATATTATAATTTAAGTTTAATTTACCTATTTAACCTTAATGATTTGATGTAAAAACTTTATAATATAAGCCTTATACCATCCAACTTTATTAAAAAATGGCATAATTACAATTTTAAGGCTTGAATTTAGAAAGCTACTAACAAGTTAGCTTCTTTTAGAAATAACCACTGAATTTTCATTTTACGTGATTAAGTCCTTTTATTTAATCGAACACTCAAACGACAAAATTAAATCACGAAAATTTTACAGATATAAATTCACACAAAATAAACACAGAAAATAATTTTAAAATATTTTTCTGACTCGGATTCGTGGTTCTGAAATCGCCGTTTCGATTAGGGTCTAAATCAGGCTGTTACAACTCTCCCCCCTTAGGGATTTTCGTCCCCGAAAATCTTACTGGTGAATAGGTTTGAATAGCGTTCTCTCATTGCATCTTCTGGTTCCCACATTGCTTCCTCAACACCGTGTTTATGCCACAATACTTTAACTAACGAAATCTTCTTATTTTGTAACTCTTTAATCTCGTGAGCCAAGATACGAATCGGTTATTCCTCGTACGTCATGTCAGGTTTAATCTCAATCTCAGACAGACTAATCACATGTGAAGGGTCAGATCGATATCTACGAAGCATCGAAACATAGAATACATTGTGGATCGTTTCTAACTCAGGTGGAAACAATAGTCTGTAGGCAACCAGCCTGATACGTTCTATAACCTCACACGGCCCAATAAACGTTAGACTCAATTTGCCTTTACGACTGAATCTGACTATTTTCTTCCACGATGAGACTTTCAAGAAGACTTTATCCCCAATTTGAAACTCTATATCTTTACGTTTCAAGTCCGCATAAGATTTCTGACGATCTGACACTGCTTTCAGACTTTCACGGATCACTTTCACTTTCTGTTCAGTTTCTCTGATCAAGTCGACCTCGTGTATCTTATTTTCACTGAGCTCAGTCTAGTACAATAGCATAAGACATTTACAACCATACAAATCCTCGTAAGGTGCCATTTTTATACTCAATTGAAAGTTGTTATTATACATAAATTCAATCAAAGGTAGGTATCGTTCCCACGTACCTTCGAACTCGAGAATGCAACATCTCAACATATCCTCAAGTATCTGAATGATTCGCTCAGAATGGCCATCTATTTTCTGATAGAAAGCAGTACTGAAATGTAATTTCGTACCTAGTGCATCTTGTAGTTTCTTCCAAAATCGTGATGTAAACCTCGGATCTCTATCCGAAATAATAGATATAGGCACACCATGTAATCTCACAATCTAAGAAACATACAATTCAGATGATTTATTTAGCGAGTAGTCTATACGTATTGGAACAAAATGAGCCGATTTGGTCAATCTATCAACAACAACCTAGATTGTATCTTTCTTTCTCGGTGACAACGGTAAACCAGATACAAAATCCATGGTGACTCTGTCCCACTTCCACTCAGGTATCATAATCGGCTTAAGTAATATGGAAGGCACCTGATGTTCATCTTTTACTTATTGACATATTAAGCATCTTGCAACAAAGTAAAAAATATCTTGTTTCATACCATGCCACAAATAAAGCTGTTTCAGATCATTATACATCTTTGTACTACCTAGATGAACAGATAACCGAATGTTGTGAGCTTCATTCAAAATCATCTAAATCAATTCTGAATTCCTCAGAATGCATATTCGGTCTCTGAATCTCAAACATCCATCAGCATCAACTCTCAATTCTAAATTCGCATCCGTCTCACACTGAGCTCGTTTTACGATTAACTCATTATCAGCCTTCTAGGCATTACAAATTTGTTGAATAAATAACGGTCTTGCTTTCAATTCAAATATTATCAAACCATCATCAGACATGACCATATGTGCATTCATTGTACGTAAAGCGAACAGTGATTTTCAGCTTAAAGCATCAACAACAATATTAGCCTTTCCCGAGTGATAATCAATTACAAGCTCATAGTCTTTTAGCAATTCTAACCATCGACGTTGTCTCAAATTCAGATCTTTCTGAGTCATCAAGTATTTCAAGCTTTTGTGATCAGAATAAACATGACATTTCTTACCAAACAAATAGTGGCGCCATATCTTTAATGCAAACACAATAGCTGCCAATTCTAAGTCGTGTGTCGGATAGTTTCTTTCATGTGGCTTTAACTGTCTCGAGGCATAAGCTATCACTCTGTAACACCCTGAATTTTGGGCCTAGATGAATTGGGCTTTGGACTTTGGGTTTCATAAAAAAAATTTTAAGTGAGCAAGAAAATGACAAAAGACATGTTGGCTTTAAGGGTTTAAGGAATTTGAAGTGCCTAGGTTTGTTGGAGAAGTTCTAGGTTCGAGTTTTGTAATGAAGGAATTTTAATTTAATTATTACAAGAATCAGGGTTGGGAATAGTTCGGCCTTTAAATAAAGATAGGGGAAAATGACATCAAAAAGCCTTGTGGAGGAGTGGTTAAGTGATGCCACTTAGGGTGTTGAGAGGTGGCATTAGTGGCTAGTTAGGAGATCTGAGGTTTGAATCCTAGCTTAGTATTTTTAAGAGTTTAATTTTGGCCTTCTAGAAGGTTGGAAGTGGCGTGAAGATGGACTCTAAGGGGAGTGTTCAGAAAAGAAATTTTAGGAAATAGATTGGGGAGTTATCAGGGAGAAAAACGATGAGATGAGAAGGGGGAAGTGATGGAGCTGAATTGGGAATTGAAGGTCAGGCAATTTGGCTAGAGGCTATAAATATGTGCTGAGTTTTGGAATCCTAGGCTAATGCCAAATTCTTCATTTTTTTTAGTGCCGATTGGCTTTTCCATCTTTGCTAGCTGATTCTTTTGCCATTCTTTCTCTCCTCAGATCTCTTTTGATTTACCCTTTAGGTTAGCCGATTCCTTCTTCTATCCTTATTCTTTAATTTGTGCCAAATAAACCTTATTCACCATATTAGTTTGAAAGCCAAAAAGTCGAATCTCCCTTGGGCTGATTACTCTTTTGGGGGAATTAGTATCGGATCTTGAATTTTAGCTCTCTGCCGAATTGCTCCTTAGGTGTTTTGCGGTTTTGGTAAGTATTCCTCTCTTATTGGCTAAGGTTGGTCGAATGGTCTTAAGTGAGATAAGGGGGTGAATTATGTTGGATGCTAGTCCCCTAGTATTTGGTTTTAATGAGGGAGTACGTGATCAAGGAAAAGCTATTAGGGATTGGTGTTCAAGGTAAGGTTAAGGTGAGGTTTCGGTTTTTGGGTAAAATATGTATTAAGCATATGATTAATTGAAGGGTGATATCGTTTGTAGGTTGGTGACTAAGGGAATCGTAGCACGCTTGCTTACCAGGTGTGTGCATACACTGTACACACAAGTAGACCGACAAAAGATGAAATGCCAAAAACCCGAAATGCCGAAAAGCTGAAAGGTTGGCTACAGTAGTCTTGCGAGTGCGTGAACACTCGTAAGGTGAAAACTTATAGGTTATCTGAGGCCCATGGGCGACTCCATGGACTCGGACTGTGAATTGGCCAACCGGGCCAGAATAGGCTTAACGGGCCCGATGGGCTATTAGGCCCATAATAGTCCAAAAATTGATCATTGATGCTATGAGATTGAAATTCATATGTGAGCATGAATATAATGTGATTTTGGCCTAATAGGCCACATAAATGTGATTTGGGCCTAAAGGAGGCTATGTGAATATAGTTGGGTCTAGTGGGCCATATACAGGTATGTGAATTTATCTGGGCTTTGTAAGGGGTTTTGGGTCTAGTATATGATGACTACATAAAACTTAATTAATTTAATGCGACCGTGGACAAGTTATAAGGTTAAGGTGTGGCAACGGGTATATGCATGTCTAGGATTGGAACTAGGGAGAGCTTGGTACTTAAGTAGTCTTAATGACTCACCTCCTCTTCTCTGGAATCCTACCTGGTGCATGGTATTCGTTCATCTTAGCTCACGGGATTTTTTAACAGGCCAATGTAAGTGAAAACTATAATGATGGGAAAATTACTGAAATGCCCCTAAGGGCAAAGATGACCAAAATAACCCTATGTATTGAATGTAAGTTTTATGGATATGACACGCATATCTGTTGCATACATATGATATTCTGCTTAGTTTGCATATGGGTTGGAAAATATGGAACGGAGGAAGTATATGAGGATCGCATGGTTGCTTGACAATCGTGGATCCACCGACGGCTTTTAAGCCCAATGTATAAATGAAGGTGGTTCTGCAACTGGGCTACCCTGGATGTGTATTGGTTAGGTGGGTCAATATTTATATCCCCACATGATGTGTATCGGGGGACGGAGCTGATGTGTAGCGGATGTATTATTGGGATGGGATTGCACTGCATTACATTGCATGTTTGATGTATGGTGAATATTGAATGCTTGTTACTCGTCGAGGGTTGTACACACTGAGTTTGCGAAAACTCACCCCCTCTTTTATTTTATTTTCGGGTGATGCTCAGTAGGAAGTTTGATGTTTTAGGGGACTCTGGGTGGCTAGCTAGCAAGATAACTTGGACTTGTTTCTCTTTTAAAAGCATATAAGTTCTTTATTTTATTAAATACCTTTCGGACCGAAATGTAATAATGCTTCCTTTTTGTTATTATTTGGATTATTATTTTTATGCGTTGTAATTACGAGAAGTTGAACATGGATTTTCTAAACCATAGTTTTTTTTATAAACTACGTTTCCACAACTAAATTTCAAAATGTCAGGTCTTCACAAAATCATATGTTTAAATAAGTTTTTGTGATTGAAAAGAGAGTTTAATAAGTTTATTAAGGTTTCATATTTTTTTCAAGGAAGGGTTTTCAATGAAAACAAGGTTTTCGCTAAAACACTTCAATGTGACGCGCCAGATTTAGCCATAAGCCTTCCTGCATCAAAACACAGCCCAAACCATTTAAAGATGCACCACTATAAATAACAAAGTCTTTACCCGATTTTGGCTGGACTAGCACTGGAGCTTCAATCAAAAGGGCTTTCAACTGATCAAAACTTTTCTGGCACTTATCTGACCACTCGAATTTAACATCTTTCTGCAATAGCTTCGTCATCGAAGCTGCAATCATAGAGAAACCTTTCACGAACCGTCTATAATAACTAGCAAGTCCTAGAAAACTTCAGACTTTAGAAACATTCTTCAGAGGTTTCCAATCAAGTATATCTGAAATTTTGCTCGGATCAACTAGAATACCCGATGCTGATACCACATGACCCAAAAAACAGACTTCACTTAACCAAAACTCACATTTACTGAATTTCGCATACAACTGCTTATCTTGTAAGGCCTGTACCACAAGCCTCAAATGCTCAACATGTTCAGCTTCATCATGAGAGTAGATCAAAATGCCATCTATAAACACAACCACAAACCGATCCAGATACGATCTGAAGATCCGTTTCATCAAATCCATAAAAACAGCAGGTGCATTAGTGAGTCCGAACGGCATAACTAAAAACTCATAGTGTCCATACCTCGTTCGAAATGCAGTATTTGGTATGTCGGAGTCTTTAACTCGCAACTAATAGTAGCCTGATCTCAAATCTATCTTGGAAAACACTATAGCCCCTTTCAATTGATCAAACAGATCATCAATCCGTGGCAACGGATACTTATTCTTTATAGTCACCTTATTAAGTTGTCTATAATCAATACACATTTTCATAGTTCTATCTTTCTTTTTTCACAAACAACACAGGTGCAACCACGGAGAGAAACTCGGTCGCGCAAAACCTCTATCTGTCAATTCTTACAACTGAGCTTTCAATTCTTTTAATTCTGTAGGTGCCATTCTATACGGAGCTATGGATATCAGAGTCGTCCCAGGCATTAACTCAATACCAAACTCTACTTCCCGCATAGGTGGCACACCCGGTAATTCTTCAGGAAACACATCTGGATACTCACATACAACAGGTACTGATTCAATGTTTCTTTCGGCCATTTTACTGTCAAGAACATAGGCAAAATAAGCTTCACACCCTTTTCTCACATATTTTTGGGATAGCATCAAAGAAATTACTGCTGGTAAACCATACAAATCACTAGATTCAATTCGAATAACCTTATCAGTAAATCAATGGTCTTTCTCTTGCAGTTCACAACAACATCATGTAATGTCAACCAGTCCATACCCAGAATTATGTCGAACTCATAATATGGAAGTAACATCAAACCAGCCGAAAAGCACAAATCTCGAACCATCAAGGGACAATTCTTACACACTTTGTCAACCATAACACACCGACCCAAGGGGTTTGACACTCTAATCACAAACTCAATAGACTCAACAAGCAGAGTCCTGCTGAATACTAATGTTTCACACACATAAGAATGAGTAGATCCAGGATCAATCAATGCAATTACATTAGTATCATAAAGAGTGAATGTACCAGTAATAACATATGGGGATGAAGCCTCCTCTCGCGCGTGAATGAAATAGGCTCTGGCAGGTGCACGATCCTCAAATTTGACTATTGTATCTTTATTTCCTCTCTGACTGCCGCTCACATTACCAGCATTTCTCAGTGGTCTACCCCGAGCAGCAATATTACCGGATCTTGTGTTCTGTGCTGGATTTTCTTCAACTAACCCTGGGCAATCTCGAATATAATGTTCTGTCGATCCACATTTAAAACAGGTTCAATCATGCAATCTGAAACTGCGGGGATGTCGTTTACCATAGTGTTTACACTCGGGTTAATTTGATCTGACATTACCCACACTGGCTGCTGAGGTAGCTCTCGAACTCGTCAGTGGTCTGTTCTGGTCTAGTTGAGAATAACCCGAAGTAGCTTTTGAACAACTGAAATCATCTCAGAACTTCTTTGGTGCTGATTGGATTAACCTACTGAATGATCTCTTACCCGAGTTTCTAGCTTCAAATCAGCTTTCTTTTTCTCTTTCCTGAGCTCTTCAGCTTTGTAGGCTCACTCAACGAGTACCACAAACTCTTTTATCTCAAGTATGCCAACTGACAATTTAATGTCTTCGTTCAGTCCATCTTCAAATCTTTTACACATTATGGCTTCGGTAGAAACACACTCTCAGGCATACCGACTGAGTCTCAAAATTTCCGCTCATACTCTGTCACGGCCATCCGACCTTGCTTCAGCTCCAAAAATTCTTTTTGCTTCTAATCAATAAATCTTTCGCTGATATATTTCTTATGGAACTCTGTCTGAAAGAATTCCCAGGTTACACGCTCTCTCGGAACCACTAATACTAAGGTATTCCACCAGTGATATGCTGTGTCTCAAAGCAAAGATATGGCACACTTCAAACATTCATCTGGGGTACAGGACAACTCATCAAACACATGGATAGTATTATCAAGCCAGAACTTAGCCCGTTCAGCATCATCATCATCAGTAGCTTTAAACTCTTTAGCCCCGTGTTTTTTGATTTTATCAACAGGTGGCTTATACAATCTCAACGGATCACTTACATGAGGTACTGCAGGCATCAAAGATGGATCAATCGGGGGTGGAGGTTGTTGTGCAATCGGATTAGTCTGAATATATTAAGTAAACCAGTCATTCATCATTTGATAGAAGACTTGTTTTGCCTTACTTTCTTGATTACTCGAAATCGGTTGAGAATCAACTGGCGCTGTCCCTTGTGCGGGAGCTGGCACTACACTCTCGACATCATCAGCTACAACTCTGTCAGGAACCATTTACTATATGAAGACACATTTCAAATGTCAGAAGTCATCACACTATCGCAGTATATAATATGGCATGTATAGCTAAACTCACACGCGCTACGTTAGTCCTAGAACCAACTAAACCGCAGCTCTGATACCAATAAAATGTAACACCCCTAACCCATATCCGTCGTCGGAATAGGGCCATAAGGCATTACCAAATAAAACACGATCTAAAACAATTACATATAATATATAAACTTATTCACATACACAAGTCTCGAAGGTTAATCAAAATTTATTTCGTAAATTAATACACCTCTTAAATTTGAACATTTCACATCATATATATATTCATATCGTTCAAATGTAACAATATAATTTATAATACATCAACAATTTCATATATACGACATTAGCATAGTAATCTTTATGAACCTCATATGTTTTACATATAAATACCAATAAAAGCAAGTATTTGTTTATAACTCACTCACTTCATTACTTGGTCCAATCGGCTAAATAATATGTATCATTATACATATTCACAATTTACACTTAATTAGCAAATTCATATAGCCTTATAGATAAGTATTAAGCACCCATAAATATGAGCACCTTTGCACACATGCAAGGCACATAAAAATATAATTAATATAACAAAGCCAAATATCATATACGCATGTCATAATTTAATTCATAAAGGAGTACCAAAATTTCTATCATGCATACATCTTTCTCTTTACCTATTAACTTCATAATTTATATTAACTCAACTATATTCCTAATGAACCATATGGTCGAATATACATATCATCATGACAAATGTTATGTATTATGATTACGCCCTTAATATAGACTCACTATAAAACCAAGCATTTATATATATAACCTAATCATCAAATATACATGCATGGTGTGCATTTACCCAAAAGCCAAAGCTACACTTAACATTAAAGTATCAACTACATACTAAACAACCGACTAGTTTATTAATGAAACTCATGCATTATCTATCACTTAATAATCGAACTCACCATTAAAGCATAATCACCCATTATCTAAACTATGTCACATCTTCTTTTCCATCACAACTAATAAACATACCAAACACATATTATGCTATTACTCTTCATAACTGAGTCTTGCTACTTCAAATTTCCTACGAAAATAAGGCTTCCATTATCCTTTTATCAACAATCAAGCTCATTAATATATTTCAATCAAGACATAACAAATTAAGATTAAAAATAGTAATCAATTTCATATATATATATAATTCATATTAGTTTGAAACACCTCCCAGATAATCAAACATATTTATGATCGATTTCTTCATGCTTCATCCAAAGTCATTAGCCAACTTCTATGAATGATCACATAACACAAATGGTATTCATTCATGGCACATAGCATAACAACCAGATGGACTTAAACCACAAATATGCCAAAATTGAAATCTAACATAGACATTAAGCCATTTTTGCATAGCTTTATACATAATCAAAGTTCATTATTTCAAAAGAAATCCAGCCTATACATGCCATAGTTCCAAAATGCAACTTATAAAATACCAAAAACGGCCGATAGTGTGATGGACTTTGCTGACAATCCCCGAGCTTGTAACTTGAAATCCAAAATCTATAAAAAAAAACAAATATACACACAATAAGCTAATATAGCTTAGTAAGCCATAAGCAAATAAAAAATCTAGTAATATATCCAATTCATTATAAACTAATCGAATCATACTAGCATAAATATATTAGTATCAAACTACGAATTTCATAAACGTTATTTATATTTTTATACAAAATTCCCACCTTGGCCGAATGCTCATACAATCAATATAAATGATTCACAATTCTCTTACAAGGTCAATATATTATTAGATAATCAAATATACTTATACTCATAAACAAAACTCAAGCATCATAATATATTATCATGTACACAATGCTTAATTGGCCGAATAAACATGGTATCATCTATACACATATCACATATCATTTTGAAGGCAATCACAATATATCTATCAAGATCGAACACACTTTTGTAATTATACACATTCTATATTACCTCATAAGTCATTTGTAACAAACATTAAGTACTTACTTACCTTATCACAACTGGGAATAACCTATTCCATACCTGGTCATTTAGCTTATTCAACATGTACATACACATCTTATCATAGCCTGATGAACCATTCGGAATTGGATAGGACACTCGGATAAACACACAAGTCATACAATGTCAACGTCCCAGACATGGTCTTACATGTAGTCACATATCGATGCCACTATCTCAGACAGGGTCTTACTCGTAAGCACATATCGGAAACACATATCGATGCCATGGTCTTACTCGTACGCATATGTCGGAATCCTATGTCATGACATATGTATCCTAACTATTCCTCCAAGCTTGAACTCAACTTCCTTTTTTCAAGGTTCATACGGGGCTTTCGGACGTCATAACTCGATCGAAACCAATTCGGAGATATAGTAGCCAACCTTAATCATATTCGTCCATAGCTTATATATGCTCATAAATTTCATGCCTTCATATAATATTAACATTTAACTACAATTAAACACGTTTATTTGCTTATTAACTTACCTCGGATGATGTAAAATGGAACAGGGCAGCTAGTCGACGACTTTCGTTTTTCCCCGATCCAAATCTGATTTCTTTAGTTCTTGATCTAAACAAATTCAAATTAGGCTCATTAAAACATATTTTCATTCAATTTAATCCAAAAACACATAAATGGGAAAATTACCATTTTACCCCTAACATTTACAATTTTTACAATTTAGTCTCTATTGCACAAAACACAAAATATACAAAATTTCTCTATACTCTTGTTGGGCCAAATTTTACGCATTACCATACAAGTCCATATATTTCATTTATTTCACATTTTAGCCCCTCAATTTATTATTTTTAGAATTTAGTCCTAATTACTCAAAATCATCAAAAATTCCAATACAAAAAATGTTAATCTAAAACATATCTTTCATATTTCATCATCAAACAACAAAAATCACAAGCTATCAACAATGGCACAACTTAAAATATTCATCAAAATGAAAAATTAAAGCATGGGTCTTGAAGATTACTAAGCAACGATCTCAAAAACGTCAAAATTATCAAAAACCGAACAAAAACGAACCTTGATTGAGCTTGAATATAGGTCGAACCCTAGCTTAGTTTTTTTCTTTTTATTTTATTTATATTTGGTAAGAACAATGAAGAAATAAAGTATATGTTGTCTTTATTTTATGTTTTATTATGTATATTATAACTTAAGTTTAATTTACCTATTTAACCTTAATGATTTAATGTAAAAACTTTATAATATAAGCCTTATATTGTCCAACTATATTAAAAAATGGCATAATTACAATTTTAAGGCTTCAATTTAGAAAGCCAGTAACAAGTTAGCCTCTTTTAGAAATAACCACTGAATTTTCATTTTACGCAATAAAGTCCTTTTCTTTAATCGGACACTCAAACGACAAAATTAAATCATGAAAATTTTACAGATATAAATTCACACAAAATAAACACAAAAAATAAATTTAAAATATTTTTTTACTCGGATTCGTGGTTCTAAAACCACTGTTCTGATTAGGGTCTAAATCGAGTTATTACACATTTAGATTATCTACTAAAGTAAGTTGTCTGTCTCATAATGAAAATGTTCTTTACAATTCCACTTATCTTTATTTTGAACTTTCGGCAATCAATGAGCTAATATTTGCTTGTCACAATTTCTCTATGCATGCAAAATATAAAAGACATAAATACAAAAGACATAATAGTGAAATGTGAAATTAACTTTATTTATTTATTCATCATTCAAATAAATAGAAAACAATTACATGTTTGCTAAAAAATATGCACATTTCCCAACAATCTCTCACTTGCCCTAGTAAAGTAAATGTGTCATGTTTTGTATTCTCATATCCTCGTTGTGTTTGTTAAAACTCTTAGTTATAAGAGTCTTAGTAAACTAACCCACAAGGTTATTTTCAGAAGCTACTTTCATCACATTTACAATTCCTTCGGCTACTGCCTCTCGTATCAAGTGATACTTTCAATCAATGTGTTTCATCCTCTTGTGACTTCTCATTTCCTTGGTATTTACTATTACAGCACTATTATCACAATACAGTGTTATAGCTTTTTCCATATCGAGAATAACTTTGACTTTGATTAAAAACTTTCGAAGCCATATTACTTCTTTTGTTGTTTCAAAAGCAGCCACATACTCGGCTTCCATAGTAGAGTCAGCGGTGCAAGTTTATTTTACATTTTTCCATACTATGCTTCAACAGCTTAGAACGAATACATTTCCCAATGTTGATTTCCTCGAATCTTTACAAGTTTGGAAGTCTGAGTCTGTGTATCCAACAGGAGTAAGGTCCTCCTTAGAATACACAAGCATTAATCCCTGATTCTTTTAAGACACATTAATATATGCTTTACAGGTTTCCAATGCCTGAGACCTAGATTCGCCCGATATCGACTAACCATTCTTACTGCGAAATAGATATCTAGACGTGTGCAAAGCATCACATACATAAGGCTTCCAACTGTCGAAGCATATGGAACGTTACTCATATGTTCTCTTTCTTCCGCAATCTTAGGACAGTCATCTAAAGAAAGATGAAAACCTAATGCAGTCGGCTAAACACCTGACTTTGCATCGGTCATTACAAAACGTTCCAATACCTTACCGATGTATGAAGCTTGAGATAGTGCTATTGTTTTATTCTTTCGATCCCTAAGGATTTGAATTCCAAGAATATAACTAGCTTTAACCAAGCCCTTCGTGGTAAATTGTTGAGCTAACCACAGTTTAATTGATGAGAATTCTCCTAAATCGTTTCCAATAAGTAGAATATCATCGATATGCAAAATGAGGAAGACTACTTTTTTGTCCTTTATACACTTATAAACACAGGGTTCATTAGTGTTTTGCTCAAATACAAAAGTCTTGATCATTTGATTGAATCTTTCATTCCATGAGCGGCACGCCTGCTTAAGTCCATAAATGATTCTTAAACTTTCTTCTCTTTTGCTTTTACATCATAGCAAGTGGGTTGAGTCATGTAAATAGTCTCATCAAGATAGTCATTTAAGAATGTTGTCTTGACATCCAATTGCCAGATATCATAATCGAGAGTAGCGGTGATGGATAAGAGTATGCAAATAGACTTGAGCATGGCTAGTGGAGAAAAGAACTCATCGTAATCGATGTCTTCTTTCTGTGTGTAGCCTTTCCCTACAATTCTAGCTTTGTGTGTTTCCACTTTCCCTTCTACATTTTTTATCTTCTTGTAGATCCACTTATATCCTATGGGTTTAATCTCAATCGGTAAGTCTATAAGTTCCCACACCATATTGGATTTCATAGAGTCCATCTTAGCATCCATGGCTTGTTTTTAATGCTTAGAATCAATGTCCTGCATAGCCTCCTCGTAAGTGAGTGGATCATTATCCTCATGATTGGCTTCCAGGTTATAAATACCACAATCATAGATGAAGAAGTCTGGTTTCTTAGAAACTCTCCCACTACAATGGATTCCCCTATGCTATTAATCATTTGTAGGTTTTTCTATAACTTTCTCGAGAATTAAACTTGGTGATTGTTCTACCACTCTCGAAAGTTCCTCGTGTAACAACCCGTTTTTGAACAAATCTGAACATTGGTTTTGGGACCACAAATCTGAGGTCAAAATATTTATTTTATTATTATTTTAATGCTTACAATATGATTGAATGATTGTGTGAAAGTTTCATTCAGTAATTTTATCGTTTGGTTGGTTAATTCGATAAAAAGGACTAAATCGCGTAAAGCGTAAAACTTGAGTTCTAATAGCTAAAGGTGTCTAATAGCTATAGAACCTTAAATTTTAGGTCCTTAAGTGGTAAATATACCATTATTATGTTAGCGGATGTTAATGGTTTGGCACAAATGAAATTTTGAATTTATTTAAGGTTAAAATGGTAAAATGGTTAATAAATGTTAGATAATTAAAACAAAATAAATTATAATTCTTATTCTTTCATCTTTAACCAAAATTGAAGAAGACAAAAAATAATACTAGGGTTCTTCATTCGGATAAGGCAAATTGATGCAATTATGTATGTTTTTTTTCTCGTTTTTCAATGATTTCTACATTTTTTAGATCGTTGCAACTAGTACTAGCTAGCCCAGGGACTAATTTGCAAACCTGTTAAAGATTTTGAATGTTTCTATTGATAAATATGTATGATTTTTGATGATTGATGATAGATTTTGAATGGTTGTTGATAGTTAAACAAGTTTTGTTAAGTGATTTTTAGTGAAAATGCAAAATAGGGATTAAATTGAGAAATACATAAATTTTGTGGTGGAAATGTGAAATAAATGAGAAATATGGTCTAATATGATTACTATAGAAATTTTGCTAGCATGAGTTTGACTAAATTGCATGAATTTGCAATTTTATGTGATAAGGACTAAATTGTGAAAAATGTGAAAGTTTAGGGACAAAAGTATAAATGTACCATAAATAGTGTTTTGGACTATATTGAATGAATAGATGATTAAATAAGTTAATTTTGAATATATTTAGATCAAGAAAAGTGAAATACGGGCTTGGATCGGGGAAAAGATAAAGTTATCGACTAATCGACTCGATTTTCTGTTTTCACATCCGAGGTAAGTTCTTATGTATTAAGAACTGTAATAATTATGCTTTTAGTGTTTGATTTTGTATAAATTGTATATATGGGACTACATTTATGTTCGATGACAAATCGGCTATTTGTGGCACTTAGTGTGCGATTCGAGAAAGCTTTGGCTATATATGCGACCTAGTGTGTGATTTGAGATAGCTTCGGCTATGTATGACACTTAGTGTGCGAGATATCGAGTATAACACTTAGTGTGTGAGACATTGAGTATTCAACGATATTCCGTATATGTATGAACTTGTTATGGATTAGTACAGGTATGTACATGTATGTTATGAGCTTAAAATCGAAGAAGTTACAAAGTTTGTATCTAAGATTATGAATAAGCAGGTGAAAGGTTTATTAGTAATCATAAAGTACATGATAATATGTTTAGATTTATGAATGTTGTATTTGTGATTAGTTAAGTTTATATTATACGAGCTTACTAAGCTTATTAGCTTACTTTGTGTATTTTCCTATGTTTTATAGTGATATCAATGCTAACTCGGACTCGGGGATCATCGGAGACATCGTGACACTATCCAACCATCATTTTGGTACTTTTGAACTTATGGTTTGGTTATATGGCATGTATAGGGACTTTGGTCATTTTGGCTATGTTTTGGTATTGATATTGGCCATTTGGAATGGCTTGTAAATGTTTATGTTTTAGTTTGTATATATATTGTCATGTGAGTTGGTTTTGGATGGTGAATTTGATGATGTATATAAGTGTGCAAATGGCTTTTGTTTTGATTTGGTAATTGACCTATTTTGTGTGATTGAGGTGGACTCATGATAATCATTTATATTAAGAAATTTTGAATGTTAATAGGTGATGAATTGAAAGTTGGTATGTTTGTGGAATTGAGCATAATAATGTATATTTTGTAAATGGTCATTTTGATATTTTGAGAAGATAAGGATTAGCATGAAATTAGATAGCAAAGTGTGGTATTTGTGGCTTGTATTGGTTGGTGTTGGAATTGGTATAAATCATGGTTGATAGAAATTGAAATATATGCCTATTGATGTTATATTGTATGCTATTTGAGAGGTGTAAGTGTATCTAATTAGGGTGGCAAATTAGCCTTGCAAATGGCCTATTTTTGTCTATACGGGCAAAGACACGGGCATGTATCTCAGCCGTGTGTGACACACAGTCATTTTACACGGCCGTGTGTTTCCTGGTGTTGAAATTGAATTGAAGTTAGTATGCTCCACATGGTCTCACACACGGGCATGTGACTGGCCGTGTGGTGCAAGTCAGTATACCCCATAATTGGCACACGGCCTAACACACGGGCGTGTGACTTGGCCGTGTTGCATAAGTCAGTATACCCTATAGGTTTGGCACGGCCTAGTACACTGGCGTGTGTGGCCACTTCAAAGGGCACACGGGCTAGACACATGGGCATGTGGTTGGCCATGTGACCCAAGTCAGTATGTAGGCTCTGTTTCCACACAGCTAGAGACACGGACGTGTCTGGACCCGTGTGAGGCACACGGCCTGTTCACACGGGCGTGTGACCCCTCTATGGTTGAAATGTTTCTAAGTTTCCAAAATTTTCGTATGTTATCGGTTTAGTCCCGAATTACTTCTAAAGCATGTTTAGGGCTTCGTAGGCCCTTATAAGGGACAATATGATTGTGTTGAATGATTTATGGGAATGAATGCTTTATGTTTGATAAATGTATGCTATATTTTGTGAATTGATCAGTAATACCTCGTAACCCTACTCCGGCGATGAATACGGGTTAGGGGTGTTACATTTTATTAGTATCAGAGCTACGGTTCAGTCAATTCTAGGACTAACGTAGCATATGTGAGTCTAACTATACATGCCATATATATTAATTGAGATAGTGTGATGACTCCGGACGTTTTAAACTGTGTTTTCATATAGTAATAGATCACAATCGAGCTATAGCTGATGAGGTTAAGAGTAATACGTCTGCTCCCATGTAAGGAATAGCACCATCTAATTCTGGACTCGTGACGGGTAGCCAATGAGGAGAGGCTAAATAAGCTTTCTTCCAAATGATGAACGAGTAGTTCAATCAATACATTCGCACAAACCCGACTGCTCAACAACCTCCACCCCCACCTATTCCCCAACCCATCCCTATATTTTCTCAAGGTATGGATCCTTTGCGATCGAATAAACCACCTGTTGATAAGATACGGAAGCACGGGGCTAAGGAATTCAGAGCCACTATTAATGATGACCCTGTGAGAACCAATTTTTGGCTTGAAAATATGATCCGAGTGTTTGATGAACTTTTGTGCACGCCAGTTGAATGTTTAAAGTGTGTCGTTTCACTGTTGAGAGACACAACATATCAGTGGTGGAATACCTTGGTGTCTGTAGTACTGAGAGAGAGAGCGACTTGGGAATTCTTTCAGACGGGGTTTTGAAAGAAATATATAAGTCAGTTGTTCCTTAATCAAAAGCATAAAGAGTTTCTAGAGTTGAAGCAATGCCAAATGACCGTAATAGAGTATGAAAGAGAATTTGTACGGTTGAGCAAGTATGCTCGGGAATATGTTTCCACTGAAGAAATCAAGTGCAAGCAATTTGTAGATAGGTTGAATGAAGACATTAAACTTCTTATTGGAATTTAGAATTGAAGGAATTTGTTGTTTTAGTAGATAGAGCTTGCAAAGTCGAGGAACTTAGCAAAGAAAAGAGAAAGGCTGATTTAGAGGCAAGAGATTCGAAGAAGAGATCGATGAGTAAAACTTACCATTCCTCATCAAAGAAACCCAAAGGTTATTCTAACCGACAGATCACTTCAACAGGATATTCCAATAGAGATCACAGAAAGTAATGCACCAGTCCTAAAGCTCAAGCCACATCAGTATCAAGTGTTGGCAACATAAAAGATATCAAACTTGAGTGTCAACAGTGTGGAAGATGGCATTTTGGAGATTTTTGGATGAAAAATAATAATAGAGCTTGTAACAGTTGTGGTTCACGAGACCATTTATTAGAAACTATCCCGAACTAAATGAAAAAGATAAATCTCAGCATGCAAGATCGAGCAATACGGCAACGAGAGGGAGACCGCCAAGAAATACAAGAAATGTCTCCAGTGGTAGAGGTATGATGAGAGATTCTGCTGTGAAATCTGAGGCACAAACACCTACCTGAGCTTATGCTATCGTGCAGGGGAGGAGGCATCATCACCAGACATTATTACCGGCACTTTTTCTCTTTTTGATACTGATATAGTTGCGTTGATTGATCCTGGATTAACCCATTCATATATCTATATGAATTTAGTATTTAAAAAGAGTTTACATGTCGAGTCTACAAAGTTTGTAATTAAAGTATCGAACCCCTTCGGCAAGTCTGTTTTATTTGATAAAATTTGTAAGGATTGTCCTTTGATGACTTGGGGTTATTGTTTTCTGGTTGACTTGATGCTTCTACCATTCGTTGAGTTTGACGTGATTCTGGGTATTGACTGGCTAACTATGCATGAGCAGTTGTAAATTGTAGACAAAAGATTATCGAATTGAAATGTCAGAATGGTGAAATTCTTCAGATTGAATCTGATAATTCAAGTGAGTTACCTACTATGATATCATCTATGTTAGCTCAAAAATGTATGAAAAAAGGCTATGATGCATATCTGGCATACGTATTTGATACAAAAGTTTCAAAAACAAAGATTGAATTAGTACCAGTTGTTTGTGAGTATTCAGATGTGTTTCTAGAAGAATTACCGAGTTTGCCACTGATTAGAGATGTTGAATTTGGTATTGAATTAGTACCGAGAAAAACATCGATATCGATAGCTCTGTACAGAATGGCTCCAACAGAATTAAAAGGGTTGAAAGCTTAGTTGAAAGAATTGATAGATCGAGGTTTTGCTAGACCGAGTTTCTCTCCCTAAGGTGCACCGGTGTTATTTGTGAAAAAGAAAGATGGCATGATGAGAACGTGTATAGACTATCAACAGCCCAACAAAGTGACGATCAAGAATAAATACCCTTTGCCATGAATAGATGATTTTTTTAATCAGTTAAAAAGGGCAACAGTGTTTTCGAAAATTGATTTAAGATCGGGTTATTACCAGTTGAGAGTTAAAGACACAGATGTGCCAAAGACTGCATTTAAAACAAGGTACGGACACTACTAATTTCTTGTTATGCCTTTCAGACTAACAAATGCACCTACTATTTTTATGGACTTGATGAACCGGATTTTCAGGCCGTACCTAGACCGATTCATAGTTGTATTTATTGATGACATTTTAATTTACTCTCGTGATGAATTTGAGAATGTCGAGCATTTGAGAATAGTGTTACAAAATTTGAGAGATAAACAGTTGTTTGCAAAGTTTAGCAAATGTGAGTTTTGGTTACGAGAGGTTGGTTTTCTGGGACATATAGTTTCAGCCGCGGATATCCGAGTTGGCCCAAGCAAAATTTCTACGATTATAGATTGGAAGCTTTCGAGGAATGTATCCGAAGTCCATAGTTTTCTGGGACTAGCTGGTTATTATAGACGATTTGTGAAAGTTTTCTCGATGATTGTGACTCCGATGACACGATTTCTTCAAAAAGATGTTAAATTTGAGTGGTCAAAAAAGTGTCAGTAGAGCTTTAAGCAGTTGAAAGCATTATTGACAGAGGCACGTGTTAGTTCAGCATGAGTCGGGTAAAGAATTCGTATTTTTTAGTGATGCATCGTTAAATGGTCAGGGTTGTATTTTGATGCAGGAAGGCAAAGTTCTAGCTTATGCCTCAAGACAGTTGAAGCCGCACGAAAAGAATTATCCAACACACGATCTAGAGTTAGCCGCGATAGTGTTTGCATTGAAAATTTGGCGGCATTACTTGTTTGGTAAGAAATGTCATATTTATACCGACCACAAAAGCTTGAAATATCTGATGACTTAGAAAGATTTGAATTTGCGACAGCGGAGATGGTTAGAATTGATAAAATAATATGAATTAGTGATTGACTATCATCCGGGAAAAGTGAACGTAGTTGCTGATGCTTTGAGTCAAAAATCCTTATTTGCTTTACGTGCTTTGAACACACAATTAACTTTGTCTGACGACGGTTCGATAGTAGTCGAGTTGAAAGTGAGACCATTATTTCTATATCAGATATCTGAGGCTCAAAAATTTGATAATGAATTGCAAGCAAAATGAGCTCAGTGTGATTCGACTTCAGATTCAGAGTTTGAAATAGGATCTTATGACTGTTTGATGTTTCGTGATAGAATATGTAATAGCCCAAAATTGGGTCTAGTTGGAACAGAGGTTTCGGGACCACAAAATCCGAGATATAAATAATTATTTTATGATTATTTTGAGTTCTATGATATGATTGCATGATTATGTGAAAATTTCGTGAAGAAATTCTATGCATAAAGTGTTTAATTTGAAGTTAGGGACTAAATTGAATAAGTTGCAAAACTTGCATTCTAGAAGTTTCTAGTATGAAATTGCTTTGAAAGATTAACTAGGAGGTCTTAAATAGAATTTTACCAATTTCTAAGTTATGGAAAAAAATTGGACATGGATGGAATTTTTGGAAAGTTTAGTAGTAAGGGCATTTTGGTCATTTAGGGGTAAAATGAATTAAAATACAAAATTAAAAGCCAATTTTTCTCATCTTCTTCACCATGGACGTGTATACCAAGGGAGACTCCATGGCTAGGGTTTCCAAGCTTTCCAAGCTCAATGGTAAGTCCGTTCTAACCCCGTTTTTCAAGTTCTTTACGTTTTTAGAGTCCCGGTTACTTGATTTAGCTTATGCTAGCAATAATTCAACCTAGGGTTCATATTTGGAAAAATACCCATAGGTGAAATTTATGTATTCTGGTTTTTTATGATACAATATGAGGTTTTAAATTATGTTATACAACTTGTGCTACTCGGTTTTAAGTGAAAACGAGCAAAAGGGCTTAATCGGTAAAAATACCTAATAGTCATAAGTATATGTTAGAGTGAGAATTTGATGTTGCCATAGAAGGGAAAAATGATCAGCATGTCATGAAACATAAGAATAAGGGATGAAGTTTAATTCCCGAGCCTAGGGGCAAAAGTGTAAATATGCAAAAGTTTAGGGGCAAAATTGTAATTTTCCAAATTTTGAGTTAAGGACTATTTTGAATAGTACATTAATTAAATAAGTAAAATATGATGTTTTAGATCCCGAAAAATGAGATTTGAACCTAGAATGAGAGAAAAATCGAAAATTGGGAAAGTTGGTAAAATGACCGTTTTAGTATCGAGGTAAGTTCATATGTATAATAAGCATTAATTTATGCATTTTTCAATGTAAAATTGATATATTTACTATGATTTCTGAGGTGTTGAAAGTATGTAAGTTGGTAAAATAATACAGCAATAATGCTGTAATTTATATTTGAAAGTTAAATTTAGTGAATTAATTGAATTATGTTAAATTAAATATTTATGGTGCCCAGTTTATGAATTGATTTAAAAATATGTCTATGGTACATGTAGTGCATTGAATTATCATACATAAATGTGATTTCTATGATTACGGATATTATTAGAAATTGTAAGTTCATATGATTTTTAATAAAGCAATGTGTAATTTAATGTTATTGCCTTGATATTAAATGAGATGTAAGTTTATATGTAAGTAATACATCACTATTACTTGTATTATGATATTTTATAATAATATTGGAAATATGTTTGTGGATAATTACTTGATTGGTGAAATTGTTGGAAAAGAGAGAGAAATCCCTGTTGAACCTTCAGAAAGATTGGATGATACAGATGGTATGTAGCTAGGTCACATGTATGGTGCTGAGTGCACATCATGTGTACAAGAGAGCTACGAGACATTATGATGTAGCTAGGTTGCATAGGTGATACTATGTGTACACCATGTAGACAAGAGAGCTACGGGATATATGTAGCTAGGTCGCATGCGTGGTTCCAGGTGAAGGACACCATGTAGACAAGAGAGCTACGAGATAAACTGGCTAGGTCACATGGGTGGTACTAAGTGTTCACCACGTGTACAAGAGAGCCGAACTATATGATGGGTGGAGCTATGTGCTGAAACCACCAAGTATCGAGGATTGATTCGAAGTGTTCAACGGGAGACTCTCTATGTATTGCTTTGTGAGGTTTGTGATGAATAAGTGCAGGAACTTGGTTATGTGAATGATGTGTTCATTAAGTGACCAGGATGTGGTAAGGTTATAAACAAGTAAGTTATACATGAGAATGATTTTATGGTGACCTTGTGATCATGGGCCTATACTTGTGATGTATGAAATGCGGTGAAAATGATTTGTGATATGTATGTTAAAATGAGGTTAATACAAAGAAAGTGTGAAAGAGTGAATTAGCAATAAAACTATTTTGGACAGTAGTAGTGATGTGATTTTGAAAAATCACAAAAAATATTAGAAATTGAATCAGAGACTGAATGAGATAGCAAATTAAATATTAATGAGTCTATTTTCATATAAAAGAAACATAGAAAGCAAAGGAGTTCTATTTTTTGAGATATTTATGTTTTTGTGAGACTGGTTCAGAATGATTACGTGATCCCCTGTTCTGACTTTGGAAAATCACAAAAATTTGGAGAAAAATAATTAGAGGCTCAAACTTATATTTTTAAAATCCCTAATGAGTCTATTTTCAAGATAAATTAACAAGAACTTATCCGAGTTTTGTACTGTGATATAATTAATTTTTAGTGAAGAGAGGTCAGAACTGTCAGAAAGTGAAACAGGGGAAATTTTAATGAATAAACTGTACTAATTGGCTAAACCAAAAATTATGAAAATTTTATGGTGGAAATATATATGAGTCTAGTTTCAGAGGAAATTTACGGATCTTAATTTGGATCTCTTTAGCTCGAATTATAAATAATTAAGTGACTATGACTCGTGTGGACAATTTGATGTGAGCATTTATTAGTAAATTGTGAAATCATACTTACAAGAATGCTATATACATTAAGGATGTAGAATGGAGAAGAGGAGGAGGAAAAATAAATATATGTGGAATACATGGAAACTATGGTATATAAAATATTGATATAATGAAAAAAATGATATGTGTTTATAAGAAAACAGAAAGAGAATGTTATGTATCATGACATGTATATATATATGACTAGTCTCAATGTAATGCTTGTTGGGTATGGAATTGAATTGAAATGTTTCAGGCAAACTTGTTATTCTACGCATCTGAATTGTGGTATTTTATAAAGATATGATCTAGCTTTAAATATGAATGCTTGATGATTAAGCTGAAGATATTCGATAAGATGATAATCTTGGTATAAATGTATAAGTGGTACTATAATAAACAAGGTAAAATGAGTATGAGAGACACACGTATGATGACATACAAATGCTATGTTTGTGGTTTAATTGAGGATGTTTAATCATTAAATGAATACCATGTTATATGCTTTTGATTTTGTATAAGTGTGTAAGAGATCAAGGTTGACCAAAGCTTGGAAAATACCCTAGGTATATTCCACACAGGCAGAGACACGACCATGTGTCTCAGTCGTGTATGGAACACGACTTTGGGACACGGGCGTGTGGAGCCTTAAAGCATGAAATTTCCAAGATTTTCATAAGTTCTCGGTTTAGTCCCGAACCCTTTCTAAAGTATGTTTTGGGCTCCGTAAACTCAAATAAGGGACTATGTGTAAGTGAATGAATGCTTTGAAATATGAATGAAATTTATGGCCCGTATTTTAGTTTAATGTTTGTATGTTTGTCCGGTAACGCCTCGTACCTTATCCCAGCCTCGGGTATAGGTAAAGGGTGTTACAGAATATATGTACCAAGAAATTCTGAGCTTATTTGTAAGATTCAAGATGAAGCACACAGTAGTTGTTTATCAGTACATTCGGGAAGCACGAAAAAGTATAACAATTTGAAACAGCTTTATTGGTGGCACAGCATGATACAAGATATCTCGAAATTTGTTTCAAAATGTTTGATTTTTCAGTAAGTCAAAGCTGAGCATCAAGTGTCGTCAGGTTTATTACAGCCTATTATGATTCCTGAGTGGAAGTGGGATAGAGTAACAATAGATTTCATGTTAAGATTGTCCCTAACTCTGAAAAAGAAGGATGCTATATGGGCTGTCATTGATCGACTAACAAAATCTGCTTATTTCATACTGGTACGTATAGATTTCTCAGTTGATAGATTAGCTAAATTGTACGTCTTTGAGATTGTTCGATTGCAAGGGGCGTCATTATATATTATTTCTAATAGAGATCCAAGATTTACGTCTTGATTTTGGAAGAAACTGCAAGAAGCTTTGGGAACACGGTTGAATTTCAATACTATTTTCATCCTCAGACTGATGGTCAGAATGAAAGAGTTATTCAGATTCTCGGAGGTATGTTGAGATGTTGTATTTTAGAGTTTGAGGGCAGTTGGGAAAAACACTTACCGTTGATTGAATTCGTGTATAACAACAGTTTTTATGTGAGTATTCAGATGGCACCGTACGAAGCTCTATACGATCGTAAAAGTTGAACACCATTGTACTGGAGTGAGCTCAGTGAAAATAAGATTCACGGGGTTGATCTGATCAGAGAGACTGGAGAAAAGTGAAAGTAATTCGCGATAGTTTGAAAGCAGCTTCGGATCGACAGAAATCGTACGCAAACTTGAAACGGAAAGATATTGAGTTTCAGATCAGGGATAAAGTGTTTTTGAAAGTATCGCCATGGAAAAAGATATTACGGTTTGGTCGGAAAGGGAAATTGAGTCTGCAATTCATCGGACTGTATGAGATTTTTGAGCGAGTTGGTCGAGTGGCATATTGGCTGTCCTTACTATCTGAGTTAGAAAAGATACATAATTTGTTTCACGTATTGATGCTATGAAGATATTGATCAGACCCTTTGCACGTTATTTCTCCAACTGAAGTTGAGATACAGTCAAATTTATCATACAGTGAAGAACCAATTCGAATTTTGGCTCGTGAGATCAAAAAACTGAGAAATAAGAGAATCACATTAGTGAAAGTATTATGGCATTGACACAGGGTTGAAGAAGCTCCATTAGAACCCGAGGGTGCTATGAGAAAACAATACTCAAACCTATTCACTGGTAAGATTTTTGGGGACGAAAATCCCTAAAGGGGGAGAGTTGTAACATCCCATTTTTGGACAAATCAGAACAGTGGTTTTGAGACTACAAATCCAAGGTCAAAATATTTATTTTATCATTATTTTAATGGTTACAATATGATTCACTGATTGTGTGAAAATTTCGTTCAGTAATTTTATCGTTTGGTTGGTTAATTAGGTAAAAAGGACTAAATCGCGTAAAGCGTAAAACTTGAGTTCTAATATCTAAAGGTGTCTAATAGCTATAGAACCTTAAATTTTAGGTCCTTAAGTGGTAAATATACCATTAGTATGTTAGTGGATGTTAATGGTTTGGCATAAATGAAATTTTGAATTTATTTTAAGGTTAAAATGGTAAAATGGTTAATAAATGTTAGATAATTAAAACAAAATAAATTATAATTCTTATTCGTTCATATTTAACCAAAATTGAAGAAGAATAAAAAGAATACTAGGGTTGTTCATTCGACTAAGGCAAATTGATGCAAGTATGTAAGTGTTTTGTCTCGTTTTTAATGATTTCTACGTTTTTGAGATCGTTGCAGCAAGTACTAGCTACCCCAGGGACTAATTTGAATTACTATTAAATATTTTGCATGTTTCCATCGATGAATATGTATGAGTTTTGATGATTGATAGATTTTGAATGGTTGTTGATAGTTAAACAAGTTTTGTTAAGTGATTTTTAGTGAAAATGCAAAATAGGGATTAAATTGAGAAATACATAAATTTTGTGGTGGAAATGTGAAATAAATGAGAAATATGGGCTAATATGATTACTAGAGAAATTTTTCTAGCATGGGTTTGTACTAAATTGCATGAATTTGCAATTTTATGTGATAAGGACTAAATTGTGAAAAATGTGAAAGTTTAGGGACAAAAGTATAAATGTACCATAAATAGTATTTTGGACTATATTGAATGAGTAGATGATTAAATAAGTTAATTTTGAATATATTTAGATCAAGAAAAGTGAAATACGGGCTTGGATCGGGGAAAAGATAAAGTTATCGACTCGATTTGTTGTTTTCACATCCGAGGTAAGTTCTTATGTATTAAGCATTGTAATAATTATGCTTTTAATGCATTGATATTGTATAAATTTATATATGGGACTACAGTTATGTTTGACTACAAATCGGCTATTTGTGGCACTTAGTGTGCGATTCAACATAGCTTCAGCTACATATGGCACTTAGTGTGCAATTCGAGAAAGCTTTGGCTATATATGGCACTTAGTGTGCGATTTGAGATAGCTTCGACTATGTATGACAGTGTGCGAGATATCGAGTATAACACTTAGTGTGCGAGACATTGAGTATTCAATTGCATTTGGTATATGTATGAACTTGTTATGGATTGGTATAGGTATTTACATGTATTATGAGCTTAAAATCGATGAAGTTACAAAGTTTGTATCTAAGCTTATGAATAAGCAGGTGAAAGGTTTATTAGTAATCATAAAGTACATGATAATATGTTTAGATTGATGAATATTGTATTTGTGATTAGTTAAGTTTATATCATACGAGCTTACTAAGCTTATTAGCTTACTTTGTGTATTTTCTAGTGTTTTATAGTGATATTGAAGCTAACTCAGACTCGGGGATAGTTGGAGACATCGTCACACTATCCAACCATCATTTTGGTACTTTTGAACTTATGGTTTGGTTATATGGCATGTATAGGGACTTTGGTCATTTTGGCTATGTTTTGGTATTGATATTGGCCATTTGGAATGGCTTGTAAATGTTTATGCTTTAGTTTGTATATATATTGTCATGTGAGTTGGTTTTGGATGGTGAATTTGATGATGTATATAAGTGTGCAAATGGCTTTTGTTTTGATTTGGTAATTAACCTATGTTGTGTGATTGAGGTGGACTCATGATAATCATTTATATTTAAGAAATTTTGAATGTCAATAGGTGATGAATTGAGAGTTGGTATGTTTGTGGAATTGAGCATAATAATGTATATTTTGTAAATGGTCATTTTGATATTTTGAGAAGATAAGGATTAGTATGAAATTAGATAGCAAAGTGTGGTATTTTTGGCTTGTATTGGTTGGTGTTGGAATTGGTATAAATCATGGTTGATAGAAATTAAAATATATGCCTATTGATGTTATATTGTATGTTATTTAAGAGGTGTAAGTGTATCTAATTAAGGTGGCAAATTAGCCTTGCAAATGGCCTATTTTTGTCCACACGGGGGCGTGTCTCAGCCGTGTGTGACACACGATCACGCTACACGGCTGTGTGTCCCCTGGTGTTGAAATTGAATTGTAGTCAGTATGCTCCACATGGTTTTACACATGGGCGTGAGACTGTCCGTGTGGTGCAAGTTAGTATACACCCTAATTGGCACACAGCCTAGCACACGGGCGTGTGACTTGGCCGGGTTGCATAAGTCAGTATACCCTACAGGTTTAGCGCGGCCTAGCACACGAGCATGTGTAGCCACTTCGAAAGGCACGCGGGCTAGACAGATGGGCGTCTAGTTGGCCGTGTAGCCCAAGTCAGTATGGCAGAGACACAGGCGTGTCTGGAGCCGTGTGAGGCACATGGCCTATTCACACGGGCATGTGATCCCTATATGGTTGAAATCTTTCTAGGTTTCCAGAATTTTCATGTGTTATAGATTTAGTCCCGAAGGCCCTAAAGCATGTTTAGGGCCTACGAGGTCCTTATAAGGGACAATATGATTGTGTTGAATGATTTATGGGAATGAATGCTTTATGTTTGATAAATGTAAGATATATGTTGTGAATTGATCAGTAATACCTTATAACACTACTCCGGTGACAGATACGAGTTAAGGGTGTTACACTTCGAGTACCACTTTACTTCAAGGCTTAAAGTTATTCATGTAATTTTCCTCGAGGAAAGTAGTATGAGTAGAAACTTTAATCATATTATCTTTTAGATTGTATAATAATCCTCCCTTGGTTTATTTTAGATATCCTAAAAATATGCACAATTCTGTCTGTGCAGCCAATTTCTTTGCATCCTTATCCAGAATGTGTGTTGGACAACCCTATATTCTAAAGTGATTTAGAGTGGGTTTCTTTCTATGCCACAATTTGTAAGGTGTCTTACAAGAAGACTTGATTGGAACATTATTCAGAATCTAGCAAGACATTTGTATTGCATATCCCCAGAAGGAAGTAGGAAGCTATGAATAGCATAACATTGAACGAGCCATGTCAAGAAAGGTTATATTCCTTCTCTCAGCTACACCATTCTGTTGTGGAGTGCCCGACATAGCCAATTGGGATAAAATCTCATTTTTTATGAGGTATCCTAAGAACTCATCAGACAAATATTCTCCACCTCGGTCAAACCAAAAATTTTTTATGGATAAACCTAATTGCTTTTCCATATCCGCACGAAGCTCTTGAAATATTATCAAAGGTTTCTCTTTTCCAGTGCATTAGATACACATATCCATATAAAGAATAGTCATTGATAAAAGTCACGTAATAATCGTAACTTCTTCGGGCGCTAATGCTCATGAGACTACATACATCAATGTGCACAAGTTCTAAAGGTTTGTTGGCCCTTGTACCTTTTGCATTAAAAGACCTCCTAGTCATTTTACCTTCCAAGCAAGATTTACATTGTTGAAGACTAACTTCCTTAAGCATACTTAAGGGACCATCTTTCATGAGTCTAGTGATTCTTTCTTAGTGAATATGACCAAGCCTTAAATGCCATAGGTACCCTTTATTAAAGTCAGAAGTTTTAAGCTTTTTATTCACTATTTTAATTTGAAGCATCGAGTAGTTATTTGGTTTGATAAAGTAGAGATTGTTTTCCGTCCATCCATTATAGATTAAAGAACAATTTTTATAAATAGAAATCATTTTATTGAATGTCACGGTATAACCATCATAAAATAAACATGCTACAGAAATTAAATTCCTCTTAAAATGAGGTACATAAAAACAATCTTTCTAAAATTATCAAAGTGTAAAATAACATTTCCAACTGCTTCGGCTGAAACATAGCTCCCATCTTTGGTCCGCAACGAGAGGCTTCTGTCACGCAGATTTGACTGAACCTTTGTAAAGAAACACACACACGATTAGTGTCTCCAGAATCAATAGCCAGTTGTCAATTGATTCTTCCACTAAGCAAGCTTCAACCACAAAATGTTTCATACATTTGCACTTTTTAGCTATGTAATCTAAATACTCATTGTAGTTTGATTTGAAATGCCCTTTCCTGTTGCAGAAGAAACATTTGATCTTTTTAGGATCTTTTGACTTCTTAGCCTTCTTCCTATCCACACAAGGATGATCCGAAGACTTAGTCAGTTTCTTCTTTCCCATTAGCTTTCAGTTTCCCCTCAAAAGATGAGGGGCCCATAACTAAGTTTGCCTCAGGTTTCTCTTGAACCAACTTACCACCATTCAGCATCGACTCATAAGATTGTAATTCATTCATGAGTTAAGTCAAGGTAAGCACCTTGTTCCCCAGGTTGTAAGTGGCCCTAAAACCTGTAAACTCTTGGTTGAGGATTTGAATACTATTTCAATTTGAATGTTCACGTCTAGTTCAGCCCCATTGTCCTCTGCTTCCACAAAGAATCCCATAAACTTAAGCATATGCTCTTTTACTGGAGTATCATTTTTTTTTTTGAGAATTCATCCAATTTGTAATAGCAAATTGTCGAGCCAATTCGACTTGGCCTCTAAGCAACTCCTCCAAAATTTTCATGATCTCTTTGGCAGTACGAAAATTCTCGTGTTGCTTTTTCAACACAATACTCATGCTGGCTAACATATAACATCGAGCAATCGAGTCAGAATCTCTCCAATGATTTATCGCTTTGGGCTGAGCTTCAAGAGGGCACGTTTCGTCAAGAACGAATTTGTGTTTCTCACAGCTGAGAACTATCAACAAGTTCCATTTCTATTCTCAAAATTTATCCCTATTTAATTTATTCTCAGAAAGAATGCTAATAAGAGGAGTAGGAGACATATTTGAACTAAAAAAATAAAGATTTCACTAATTACTTTGTATTAAGAAAATATTTTTCATTGCAACAACATATCGAGAATGCAGTGTGATGCATGCGTCTTGTATTAAAACCTTGAAAAAATATTTTTCCGTTGCTACGATCATTCCCACACCCATCAACCAAGTCGCCAACATGGATTACTTCTAATCAGTTTGTAAATCTTAATTCTGAAGACTCCACACGAACTAACGACCATTTAATGTTTGGCCATCATCTCTAGCATAAATATCGTTTCTTGAGAAACTATTTAATAAGAGATGATTTTGAGTGTGTAACCATTGACTCAACATCCATCATGAACATGCTTTCATTTATGAGTCATCTTAGGACAATCTCTCGGAAAGTCATGCGTGACTAGTTGTCCTTAAAAAGAAATCCCATCTAGTGAACCCATATGACAAAGTTTACCTTGGGGTGCAACCAAAGTAGGAACCGCCTTAAAACTTTATCATGATATCACTTCGAGACCATAAATGGAGGTTACAGGTTTTGTTCAAAGACCATCTCCACTCAATATTTTAAAAACATGCAAGGTTTTTTATCCCAAATTTTAAAAATAATCATACAATAGTCCTAGTGGCATTCTTACCTAATATAAATGGCATGCTTCCAATATATGCATGGCATGCTATGGAAATAATATCCATTTACAGGAATTAATCAATCTTAAAACAAACAGTTTTAATTCTCCACAGTTTTTCTTTTAAGGGAAAAATCGAAAAAGAGATAGGTAATTAAAATAAAATTTCCAGCCAAGGTTTCCATGGTTCTATTTCTATAAAATAAATGGAAAAATAAAATTACATAAATTTTCACCACAAGGCATTCCTTGGGTTTTCAACCGTCATTACATCTTTTCATCATCATGGAATCCTTTTGGAAGAATTACATTTAGGTCCTATGTTCGTTTCCGGCTCATAAGAATTTTATGAATTTTTTTAAAAAAACCTACATGTAGATTATAGTTCACGGTTTATTTCCTAATAACCACAACTTCGAAAAAAACAATTATATAACAAATATATAATATCGCATCCATTCTCATATATGACTCAAAACATGCATAAGATCTAAAGAATGCTACTTTCTATGTAATCAAATCATTCAAGAAGAAAAGAAATTTATTTTGATTATCTGTTTATACTTATAGATAGAACACAACCTGGCTCATGATACCAATTGTTGGAAAACCGGGTTTGGAAAATGTAGCAGAAAATAAATTTAGGAAAAAACTAGAGTTTTAAATTTTTTTCCAGAACAAGATCTTGGTTGTGATATATAAAGTAATAAACATTTAATCAAAATTGTACATTTTTGATTCGTCTAGGATGAGTGCTTCGTTCGAGTTGTCTTCTCTGCTATCCTCAAGCTCATGTTTGTCGAGTGTGGGCTCGCTCCAAATCAAAAAAAATTCACAAAAATTATTAGTAGGGTAATTTTATAATTTCTCTAAAGTTTTGGGTCAAGTTGTAAATTAGAAAAATATCTCTATAATTTTTTTGGAATAATATTTTCAAAAAATCTTCTCTCTACAACTTTCTCTTGAATCCAATTATGTGTAAATAATGACCCAAGACTCTCTTTATATAGGGAGAGTCTAGAGAGTTCAACTATGATTAAAATTAATCACTTTAATATTAAATTAATATAATATTTATCAAGATAAATATTAGATTAAATTTAATATTAAATCTTATTAAAATAATAGAATATTTATCTACAAGATAAATATTAAATTAAATTTAATATTAAGATAATTACTTTAACATTAAATTAATAAAATACTATAAAATAAATATTAAATAAATATTAAAATATTAGACTATTATTATTTTTGGAATAGTGAATCTAAAATAAAATTCTCTTATAGAGTACCAATAGGAGAGTAACTATTCCACTACTCAACCACTGAAAACCAACCGCCATCGACCACCGGGATGTCATCAACACAACCACCAGCACTGTCGTCCAATGATGTAGGTGCAACACCCTTATGGCACCTCGAGTCGGTTCGGTCCGAGTTAATGATGACCTGACCAGTCTGATCTAGCCACTGATTGGACTGTCGACCCAGTTTCACATACTGGACCTGATTCGACCAATTTTTGGGTCTTGGTCTCAGTTTTGGGCTCCCGAGCACAATTTTTTATCTCAAATCTAATTTTCAAGTTTAATTTCCCATTGAGCCAATTGTCTGACTTGAAAATTAACTTTCAAAAATATCATAATAATTTTAACTGATTTCATTATTTTAATTTTACTTAAGCAAAATTAATTTTTTCCAAAAAATCACTTAGATTTTTCAAATTAATTTTTCAAGAAAATTCTTTAATCAAATTCTCTAGTTGAACAATTCTCACAACCACCTAACTTAATTCCACATTGGATAAATCCACTCAATTAAATAATTCTCAAAGTAGTAGAATTTACTTTTCATTCAAATGCAATCCGATCGAGTTTTTGTTGAGCTAGCAGAGGGACTAATCGAACATATATAATTAGGCTCTAATTATTGCAATTATATCCAGAAGCATCGTTCTGATAAATCACAATTACTTAATCATAGATTCAGTCCACAAGAAGTACCATGATTGAAAACTCCTTATTGTATACCCTTTACGAAAGTAATTCATCAATTGCTTTGTCCAATGACCTTGTCATGTGTGTGTTACCCTCATATGATATCCTTGATTCCTTTGAGTTAAATTCGTTCAATCAATACAATCCTATTTTATCACATTGTCACCATTGTGTCTTCTTAATAATTAATATGATCACTATCAACAAAGGATTGTGATAAATTTTTTGTTTGAAAATGAGCAACCCGTGCCATATTCCATATTTATCAATTCACACAATACCAATGAAAGGATAGCATTAACTCTTTAATTGAGCTATGAATTCCATTATTGCTAGTAAAGCCACGCCATACACAAGTCATGTACCCAACATACAGGCTATAGGCTCAATCATCTTTAGAGCATGAGCCTCCACTTATATTAAAGCACATGAGTTGCATAAGCATGGTAAGTGACTAACTTAGGATTTAGGTAAATCACACCATGAGCATCACAAGTGAATTAATTCGCAAACGGATGCAGAATTAATTCATCTTGGGTCTAGTCCAATTTATCATTCTACCAATGAATGCATCTATGTCTCTACTCGTGTAGTCAATTGCTTCGATAGCCAAGATTAGCCGTCTCCCTAATTGGAATTGTAGACGACATAATAATCTTTCTTAGTATTTGAATCAAATGCTCATTTTGTTTCTTTTACGGGATTACGGTCCCATTTAGACTATCTACTGAAGTAAGTTGTAGTTCTTGTAATGTAAACGTTCCTTACAATACCATTTATCTTCAGTTTGAACTTTAGACAGTCAATGAGCTAATATTTGCTTGTCACAATTTCGCCATGCATGCAAAATATAAAAGACAAAAATGCAAAAGACATAATAGTAAAATGTGAAATTAACTTTATTTATTTATTCATCATTCAAATAAATAGGAAATAGCTATATGTTTAATACAATATGGGTACATTTCCCAACAAACCACTATGTCATTCCACTTACTTGTTAATGAACTAACAACAACGATTAAAATTTTTGGATATGGAAATGCAAAAGAGAGATGATCAAACTCTTGGGCTTTATTGAATTTCCATAAATTAAATGAACATTTTCTTAAACTGTAACACCTCTTACCCGAGTCCGAGGCCAGGACTGGGTACGAGGCATTACCTGACTTAACCGCATGCATACAATCATTTCCCAGTTATGAAAACTAGGTCAAACTTAAAAATTTTCTCTTTTAATCTAAAAGTTCTTAATATGGGCCCATGAGGCCCAAATCACGTTTTGGAAATAACCTGGGATTAATCCCAACATCTTTGAAAGCTTTGAAAAATGCCACTTGAAGTAGGGCACACGCCCGTGTGGCCATTATGACATGGTCGTGCTAAAGGCCCGTGTGGTTCACACAGCCGAAGCATAAGGGGACACGCTCGTGCCCCAGCCCGTATAAATTAAATTCCAAATTTGATCCTACAGGGGTTTTCACACGGCCTGACACACGCCCGTGTCCATGGCCCATGTCCCTCACACGGCCATGACATGCCCGTGTCCTGGCCCTTGTCTAAAAACCTTGACATTCTATTTCTAACGTCAGCAACACTTTAGGGGCACACGACTAAGGCACACGCTCGTGGCCAGAGGCTGTGTCCTTCACACGGCTGAGACAAAAGGTCGTGTCTCTACCCGTGTGTTTACTACCATGCATACTGACTTGCAAATTTGAGGTGCAGGGGACACACAGTCAAACAACACACCCATGGGACTAACCGTGTGGACGATATAAGGCTATCTACCAAGCCTTTTTGCCACCCTGAAACACAATATAACACCCTCCATCATACCAAAGTCTAGCATGACATGATTTCTCGATCGAGCAACCATAACTAAGATCTCTACACATTTCACATATGTTTAAGCAACCAATTCATGCATTTTGCTATCCAAACATTGAAATTCACACGGTCAACCATACCAACAATTTCCCATTCATGAAAGACCTTCTTGTATTCATAAAACAACTTCAATTTTGGCCATTTTCATGGCCTTATACAAAATGAGTCAAATACTAAAGTAAGCCAACACATTTGGCCCTAAAACAATGTGACACTAAAATAAAATTAAAAGATCCTATACATGCCATAATCAAAATAAAAGAAATAACTATATGAAGTGCTTCAAATGATAGTGTGACTGACTTCTCCAACATAGGTGATGATCCACGAGCTACTTTGGTGGCACTATAAGAAAATGGAAAGGAAATGGGGTAAGCATAAAGTTTAGTAAGTTGCATGGAAATAAACATCAACTAATTATCATAGAACAATATGCTTATAACCTTTCATAGCCTATTCATGAATACCATAAATAGATATACACACAACTTACTCATCACCATCTAATACAATTCATATGGCATATATTGAGCCCACATCTCATACATTTCAAATAGTTACCTGTACCACTCACCACATGGTCATAACTTTTCTCATTTCGATATAAATCATATATCTTTTGTTGAACCATTTGGAATACTACCGGATACTCAATAGCCTCGAACATGGGATAAAATGCCGACGCCATGTCCCAGACATGGTCTTACACTAGCTAGTACATTAAAGTTGATGCCGTGTCCCAGACAGGTCTTACACTGAATTTTATATATCGAGGTCGATGCCATGTCCCAGACAGGTCTTACACTGGCTCTTATCTATCGGTGTCGATGCCATGTCCTAGACAGGTCTTACACTAACACACAACAAACTGAAGCCATGTCCCAGATAGGTCTTACACTAGCTTGTATATCCTGAGGCCGATGCATGTCCCAAACATGTCTTATACAAGCTCTCGTCTCAATGCCGATGCATGTCCCAGACATGTCTTACACTGGCTCACATACCACCCACTGTCATGGTATGAATATCCAAGTCTATTCCAAATGTTCAACCAGAAATCTTTACTTCATTAATTTCTCAACATGCATTCTTATATTCACAATCATAACAATTTATGCAATATTAATTCAATCATACATCATAAAAATATAGTTGCATTATTGACATACAACTTACCTCGGTATAAAAAACGTGAGCGACTATTTCGACTTAGTCCGTTAGCTTGGCTTTTCCCCGGTCTAAGCCCAAATTTTGTAATTCTTGATCTAAAATGGAAAAAAATTTTGTTCATTTAATCAGCATGTCAATCTAGGCAGTTAGAAATTTATATTTTGGGTAAAATGACCATTTTGCCCCTAGACTTTTACAAAATGACCATTTTAATCCTAGGCCCGAAAACTAATTTTTATCAAATTTCTTCAAGTCTTAAGCCTAGCCGAACCCTTTTTACTCTTATAGTGACTCAAAATTCCCATTATTACACAACTTTACTCTCTATTTTTTGCAAACTTTACAAAATGGTCCTATTAGGGTTTTCATGAGAAGTTCATTCACAAAAGTTGTTTACTACACAACTAAGATTCATTTTATTCCATAAAAACTTAGCAAACATCATAAATCCTTTCATGGAAAATCCCTATACTATCAACCATTTTGCAAAATTGTCCCCCATTAGCTAGCTCAGGCCATAAGGGTTCCAAAAGTACCAAAATTATCAAAAATGGGCATCTAAATCACTTACTTGAGAGAGAGATGAATGGATGAAATTTCAAGCTTCCAAAACCCTTAGAATAGCTGAAAATTTCAGTGGAGGAAAAAGGAAAAAATGAAAAAGATGAAGACTAGTCTCTTAGGGTATTATTTTATCATACATTAGGTCATCAATTTACCTAACCATTTGACCCATTGATTTTTCTTATCCCTATGGCCAGCCATGCCTCTTTAATGGGGTCTAATTGCACTTTAAATACCTCCACAATATGATTCATATTCAATTTACACCTTTAGCTATCAAAACAGGACTTTTGCACTTTATGCGATTTAGTCCTTTTTCGCAATTAAGCTTACAAATATTAAAATTAATTCACCAAATTTTTCATGCACTAATATAATAATGCTATAACACCAAAATAGTAATAAAATTATTTCTTTAACTTCAGATTTGTGGTCTTGAAACCACTGTTCTAACTAGGCCCAAAATTGAACTGTTACATAAACTATATACTTTTATTTTATGCCTACCATGAGTTTGATAAAATGTTTGTTTAACATTTAAATTTGATTACATGATAAATTGGTTGATGGTTGGTTGATTGTGTCACACCCTAAAAATCAACAAATTTAGAAAGATGAGTAAAGTACGTATGTAAACTGTTTGGTGCATTGTGGTAGCATAGTTTGCCACCCTGTTGGCATGATGGCAAGTTAGAGCTTTGGCACATACTATTAAAGAATTCGTCCGTTGGTGGTATTTAAGGATATAATTTCAGGGTATTTCCAAGTAAAAAAAGACTTCGCTCGAGAATGGGTACGTCTAATGAAGAGTACGCCTTAGAGTTTTGGTTGGGCACAAGAGCCTACCAAGTGTATCTCTTACAAGAGGCTTAATTGTCTTTAACGCTACGCTATATGCGAGTCACTGCCAAAGTATAGTACACTTGGTTTATTTGAGCACTATTCAAGTTGGTTCTCATGACGAGATTAGTTGGGAGTCAGTTAAAGTGGTTAGACCCTCTCTGTGACTGGTCAACAGTGACGAAGATCTTCACTAGATTTCCTTTACTTCCTCTAGATTTTGTGGGAAAACTAGAAGATTACGTTAGGTAAACATCGTCACTTGTCAAAGTTCACAGTAGGGGGACAGAGAGTTTATATCTAGTAAGGGAGTAGACATTTCTAATGACTTTTCTTTCTACTCTACGTTTTTGTCTTTCCTCCTAACCATACTTCTTCAATAATATAAGGATAAGACGTCATTTAATCATTGGATGATTCAACCTTCTAGTAAGTTTATAGCCCTATATGATATGACTATTGATGAGTGAGGATGATGAAAGGTGTAAGAATAGTAGGGCGTGAGTGTAAATAGTAGGGCGTGAGTGTAAGGCACTGCTTGGGGGTTTTACACAATTGAAACATTATTAAACTAACTGTAAATAGGGATTCTAATGAATGTTTCATGATATTTTAAACAATTGTTACTGTTTGATAGGGAAAGACTGTCAAAATAGAAGCCCTGGGCTGAGGTAAAAGTGAGTCTCGGGTGAGTCTCTAAACCTAACTCCTGCATGTCATTTTATGTTGGTTATGGTATGGTTGATATTCCTATGAATAAGTATGTATTCTTGTAAAGTGATGTAAATATGTGTACATGTGTTTTCTAATAAATATATGCAAGTATGTAAATGAAGTGAACAATAGGCGATATGATATGATGTTGTGTAGAATGCATGTATGGGGATTATGTATTAGAAAGTATGATTCTATCATAAATATAAATTAGATTTACATAGGTATCTTTATTGTAATGAGTCAGTTCATGGAACCTAGGTGTGTGTGATATATGTTGTTTATGTAGTCGTGAGTATGGTCATTGTCTAATACTTTCCTGTTATACGATTCTAGTATTGAAAAATCTGTGTTATGTGAAAATAAAGCATAAGACCATGTAAGAAAGGCTCCATGACATCCACAGATATCGTATGAGGTATAAGACCATGTGAGAGAGGCTGCATGGCATCCACAAATATGATATGAGGTATAAAACCATGTGAGAGAGGCTTCATGGTATCTCCATATATGATATAAGGTGTAAGACCATGTGAGAAATGTTTAATGGCATCCATTGTGTTAGTCTGCCAGGACGATAAACACTGTTCAGAGCTCCATCGAGACAATAAATACGGGAAGAGCTTTAGTGATGAATTATTTGGAAATCCTATATGATGAATTCTGTAGAACTTAAGTGGTGAGATGTTAGTCTGCCTTGTGTGAGATCTGGGTAGGCCTGTGAGGCATTTTCGGATAAAATTCTCGATAGTGTAATCAACTGAGGAATTTGGCATAATGATTTGCCATGACTGGTAACTTTGTGTATTTTGAATATTTAGTGGTGAAAGTGTTTGCGAAACTTGGATTTTTTAGGTCCTGTATTGAATACATCTAAGATTTTATTGTTTGAAATAAAATGTTATATTCTTCTAACCAAGTTTATTTATCTGCACTGATTTAAAGATACGATGTAACTAGTGTTCTGTTAATCACTTTGACCCGGTAAAGGAATCCATCAAGAGTAACATCTATTGGGTATTATTCTAAGAAGTGAATTCAACTACTGTCTGTAAAGAAATTGTGTAATAAGATTTGAAATATGGTATAAAGCCTGTGATCCGTTAATTGAGCGAAGTGTGTATAAGATGGTTAAGTGAAGATATTGGCATATGGTTATCCACCAACCAAAAATAAGAAAAGTATTCGCCAAATTCTGAAAGGAATTCCAGAATCTTAAAGTTAAGGATTTCAACAATAACATTAAAAGGTAATACTGGTTGAGACTCATTAAGTTCCATTGAACTTATAGGTGTTTCTTTGCAATGCAGGTTGTTAGGTTTGAACTAGTTCACCAGAAGGGACCAAGCCAGGAACGCGCCAAAGTAGTTAATCGTAAAGCGATATTATGCATACAGAGGGACATTTTTGAGAATATATTTTTAAATGAAAAGTAGTATTATGCGCCACGATTGGGTTTATTTTAATAAATTTTTAAGTGGTATTGTCTTATACTATCATTGAGAATCAGTTGTCATCAAATAAACATTTATCTTCAGAATCTATGACTTAGAATAATAATAAATAGGTAAAAAGTATGTTCAGTAAAGTCTTCACCCATTTTAAAACTTTTGTTAAGTGTTTAAGTCTGGTGGGGCATCCTATATTCGAATTTGGTAAATCGGGTTAGGCATAGGTTGTTACAGAGTGGTTATTTGTTAGTTTAAGTTAATATTTGTTATTGATTAATTAATTTTTCGATTATATCAAAATGCTTAATATGCTAGAATTGACACCTCTAGTGGAAAATCTAGATAAACAAGACCAAAAGGAGAGTTTACCATTAGATAGTTCGATTTATTACGTCGAATAGTGAGACTAAGAGGAGATCTATATGCCTAGATGAAATCGAAAGGAGAACTATATGCCTAGGTGAAACCAAAAGGAGAACCTAGTTGGTATCAGTCTAGGATAAGACCGAGAGGAGATTCTTAACTAAGAGTGACACACAATATAATTTGTATAGGTTTATTAGCTTAGTTAGCGATTAAGGAATCAATTAACCATCGTTTTATTTATTTACGTTGTCTAAAACAATAGGAAGAACATTATATTAGATTGTTTAATTGATAATTTAAATATAGTTTATAAACAATTTATATTTGAAGCTGTGCTGATAATTTCTGACTCGATTGGATTAGTAATTACTTAACTTGTAATTAACTTGATAAACACATTTACCAATTTGCAATCCATTGGGTTCGATCCTTGGAATACTCGAAGTGTTCCATTGTAACACTTATAAATATTACAATTAATCTGTCACCCTTGTAGTACACCGTTATATTTAATTGTATTTGTGTTGATTCATAGCCCTACTGCACATACGCCAGGGCGCGGTTATAAGACAATAATCAATCTTCACTTTTAGCCTTATACCATGTTGAAACTTGAGATTTAATTTGTATAGTTTGTTTTTTTTATATAATTTGATCTTTTTACTTTTATAAGTCATTAGTTAGAATGATTATTTAATATTATTAATTATTTCAATCAAAATATTGATGCCAATTTTTCTTAATAATAATATTCCAACAAGAAAATTTATTTTATCATGATAAGTTCGAAAGAATTTTTTTAAGAGAAAAATACTTATAAATATTCTCAATATTATTTTTATTGTTGCATAATTATTAAGTGATTTTTTAAATTTTAAAATGTAACATAAGTGAATTTAATAGAAGAGTTTTAACTGTAACAATAATTGAATCTAAATTTTTAAATTTAAGAAGTAAAATTTCTAAATTTTTAAAACTAAAAACAAAATTAAAGTATATTTTAAAAGTGAGGGAACCATGCTAGTTTAACTATTTAAATTGGTAGTACCATGTTTCATGTTAAAATAAATAAATGCAACATTTTGTTTATTAGTAGTTGATCAATCCATTCCAGTACTAAAAATTGGTGTACTACTACTTTAATTATGTTAGCTGACAAAGTAAATAAAAGCTTTGTTGTTGCTTAAGAAAATTTAAACTATGGAAAATCAAATCGGTAGACCTCTAGTTTTGATTTTTTTAAAATAAAAAATTAAAAATAATTTTAAAAGAATAGAATAACTATGTTTACAAAAGGAAAGAAAGATCTCGTTAAAAAAATAAAATATAAAATGGAGCAAACAGAATGTTACAAACAAAAGCAAAACCATATTTGATTTCAAGAGCCACGTTGATTTTAATCTGCAGTTGTACCGATTAATATAATTGTAAGAAATAGACATATTTGTCTCTATCTAAATTAAGTCAACTCCATAAAATCTTACCAAAACTGCCATGGACTCCATATTTGCCGCACAGAAATTTTAAGCGGTCTTTAGTAGTAATTTTTAAAAATATTTATTTTAACATAAAATTTATTTTTGAAGTAAAAGAAATATTAAGGGCTTATTTAGTTGTATTTTAAAAAATATTTTTATTTGAAAAGTGTTTTTAGAAGAAAAATTGTATTAAATAGTTGTTTTTAACTGAAATTTTTTGTTTTTGAAACACATTTTTGAAAAATATTTTTGGAAAAAAGTAGTTAAAATCTTTAGTTTTTTCTTTCCCTAAAACACTCTTGGTGCTTAATTACTTTATACCCCTCCAACAACATAGTATTTTCTTTCTGTTTTTTGTTTGGTGCTTATTTACAAATGTGTTAAAATTATTAATTAAAAATAAAAAAAGATTTTTCAAAATAATACAAATATGTTAATATCTAATTACAAATATTTAATAATTATAATTAAATATTTAAAATATAATTTATATATTCTAATTAAATTTTATAAATAATTAATATTCATTGCTTAAAAATATTAAAATTTATGTTTCATATATTAAAATATTAACAAGTTATAATAATTTTTTTATATTCTTACTAAAATATAATGATATTAACTAATTAGAACATTATTTAAATACATATTTGTTACTTAATAATATTATGTCTAAAATGAATATTTTATTTCTCAAAATAATTTTTTGATAATAATGCTAAACACCCCAATCTTAAAAAAAATACTTTTCAAAAACATTGTTAAACTAACCCTAAAACAACTTTAAAGAAATTTTTTAACTTTTCAAAATCACTTTTTCCCAAAATTGAAAAGTTAAAATTTTCAACTTTTCTCTCCCATAAGCACTTTTAACAACTTAATTATGTTCACTCCAACACATGATGCTTTTCCTCCTTTGGTTAATTTCTTAAAAAATATTTAAAATTAATTTTTATATATTAAAATATTAACAACAAACTATAATAAATTATATTTTATATTCTTATTAAAATATCTTAATATTAACTAATTTAAACATTATTTAAATGTTTATTTGTTGCTTTATAACACCATGTCTAAAATGAACATTTTATTTCTTAAAAATACTTTTTAACAACAATACTAGAACTAATTTAACATTACTTTTAAAAAATACTTTTAAAAAGTGCTTTGAAAAAATGATTTTAAAAAGTATTTTTAAGAAATAAAATGTCCATTTTAGATATAATAGTATTAAGTAATAAATATGTATTTAAATAATATTTATTTTAATAAGAATATAAGTTAAAATTTTAATATGTGAAATATAAATTTTAAATGTTTTAAAACAATAAATATTAATTATTTATAAAATTTAATTAGAATATATAAACTATATTTTTTAAAAAATTAAATATAACTATTAAATATTTGTACTTAGATATTAAAACATTTGTATTATTTTTAAAAAAAACTCATTGTTGGAAAGGTGAAAAAGTAATAAAATACCAAAAGTGCTTTTGGTAGAAAAAAAAAACTAAAAATTTTATCTTTTATTTACAAAAATACTTTTAAAAAGCTAAAAATTACAGTAAAAAACAACTTGTTTAACAACTCTTTTCTTCTAAATGTCCTTTTCAAGCCAAAATTATTTTTTTAAACAATACTAAACAAGACCTAAATACTTAAATCTTAAATCAAACTTTTCAAAATTTTCAAAAGTATTCTCAAAAATATTTTTTAACTATTCTAAAAAACAATATTAAACTAACCCTACAATACAATACTCTAAAAATCATAAAGAAGTATGTAATGAACAAAAAATTCAGTATCTGAATTTGTACTTCATCGAAACCAGTTGCCAAAAAAAAAAAAAAAAACTACTTGAATTCAGCAGAATCTACAATAAACAGACTGACCATTCCGCAGGAACCAACTCTTAATGTTTACTTTCAAACATGGTTTGAAACAGCTAAAGACACAAAGCTCAATTTGAAATTCATTCTTAAATGTTAAATGCCATGTCTCTTGACATCAAGAAATATTGGAATTATTATTGGCATTCGTTTCAACTCACGCTTCTTTAGCTATACCTTTATGGGCTCGGGATTTTCAATATAAGTCGGCGCAATCTTACATATAGGCATGCTTTCATTTTTGCTTAGAAGCTTCATGGACGGATGAACCTCGATATCATGCATTAACACTCTACCATCTATGTCTAATTTGCTCACATCCACCTCGATTTTTTGAGGAATGTGTTCTGCCGGGCATTGAAACATTAGACTGCTTCTTATCACTTTAAAGTAGCCACCTGGTACAGCATCAACGTATCAGTTGTCAAATAACAAAGCATAATCTGATTGTCAAAGACTACAATGAGATTAAGCAGGGGCAAATCAAAATTAATAAACGAAAACGGGAATACTAATAATAAGACGTATCATCACACGGTTTCTCCATTTGCAACACGAAAGCTGGCATTTGTGTTAGTCTGATTTACATGCTAGTTCCCTACAAGAAAATGCAATGAAAAATAGGCAAGGCAAGGCCATATGTCTGTTCAGGTTCTTGTGCATTATCGCTTGCAATAAAACATTCGGTAAGTTAACATCATTTAGTGTAATTGATAATATGAGAAGTGAGGAAAGACAATTAAGATTGGTATAACACGGCAAGAGGGTAAGTGGACAACAAGGACCAGAGCTCCAAGTATTGGTAACGTTAAAGATACCGGAACTCATTTAAGAAGTTGTAAAAAACTAATGGAGAAAACATTAATGTATAATTTTAACAAAATCCGATGACATAAAACTAAATAACAAATTGTAGCATCTAATCTTATTATCTATAACAGATCATTATAAAATGTGATTTATAAACCCCAGAAGTTCCAATATCATATTAATATATGAGATAATGTCGCATTTGGTACTTGTACTTTCATAAAATATTCAATGTAGTACATTTACTTTGAAAATGTCCAATGTGGTATCTGAACTATCAATATGTGTTCTCTTATGGTACCTGTGCTTTCATAAAATATCCAATGTGATACCTATATTTGAAAATGTCCAATATGGTACCTGATCTATCAATATGTGTTTTATTATGATACCTGGTATTATCAACATTAGTGAATTGCTAAACCAAGTATAATCACAAGACATAAGTCTCTAATTACTTCCTTTACCCAACAATTTCAGATAGTTAGCATATATAACATTTTTCATTTAAAAGAAGCAATGAACAAGCAAGTTGCCTATCATATAGTAAAATCTAAATCTTGCAAAAAATTAACATCAATAAGAAGATCAAATGGGGACAATTGCACTAAATTGCATACCTTTCTTAAGACCAGGGCAATCCTCTAATCCTTTGAAAACTACAGGCACATCAACCTTCAACTCAGTCCCTTCATCCGCCCAAACAAACACCAAATTCAATATTTTACCACTCTCTTCGTCCCTATGAATCTATAAAAGCAACCCAAATAAGAAAATTTGAACTTGGGGAACAATAAAAGCTACTAATAAAAAAAAAGAAAGCGGGGAAAAGTAAAAAACTTGCCTTGATGGGTAAAACCGTCCCGGATTCAAGTAAGACAGAAGAGCCAGAACCGGCCCGGATCTGAAGCTGGAACCTAGTGGAACAAAAGAAAGGGAGTTGAACGGACTTGATAATGGATCGAATCTGCTTTCTTTCGGCAGTAAGAATTTGTTTCCTGGACGGGGAACGGTTGCTTGGATTTTTCTCGAGCAAGCCTTGAGAGAAAACCACAGCAGGGATTCTACCTTGGGCTCTGTCACGGCTCGAGATACGGCTGCCGGTGCATTCTCGTGGGATAGCTTGGATGGTGTGGTAATGGTGTGTATTTGCCGGTGATGTTCGGACCACCGTTTTCAGGCCGCGCCACAACCTGAACATTTGGTCGGAAACTGTAATGGACTTCAGCAGAGTTTGTGCTGTTGAGTGCTGTGAGTGAAATGAGGGTTTTGAGCATGGTTAGGTATTAGGGTTTTAATAATCTGGGCCAAATTCGGGGTAAGTTTTTAGTCTAATATACCTTAAATCTGACGATGAAAACATCTACAAAGCCCAAATGTTGGTTTTGGAAGAACAAGGCCTCAGCAGTGAGATTTAGACAGTAGGGGTGATATTAAAATTAGTGGTAAAATAAACATTTGATTCAATCGCAAAAATAATAGTGAGGTGAAAGTATAAAATGATAAAAGAAAGATATTATATTTAATTATATATATTATTATTTAACTCCTTAATTGAGGAAATGTTATGAGTTAAATCAATACCAATTCGATTAGAAAAATTACAGAAATGTTCTTCCGTAATTAAATTAAATTAAATTATTTTAAGATATTTTAGTCTTTTAATTTTAACAAAAGCCAATAAAAATAAAAATATGTATATGATAGAATTTGAATCCATACCAATTGAATTAATAAAATTTAAAATTTATCATTCAATAAAAGTTTCATGTTAATAATATTTATACAATTTTATTTTAATATAAACAATTTATCACCCCATTGTATATTAATACTTACCATATATAAAAGATTTTGATTGAGTTGGTATCAATCTGGGTCTCAACTCAGTTATTAAATTACCAAGATACCTTTATTTTAAAAAAATAATAAATATTAATTTAATGGTATTTCTCTCTCTCTTTTTTTTAATCTAGAAAATATTGAACTTAAAATGGGATTTGAACCCAAAACACCAAACATACCCTCTTCCAACTTTGATATTTCAACTAAAGTAACATTTGGTATATATTCCATATGTGTTATTATTTCTAATTTCAAATATTACATTTCATTGTTTATTGTATGTTATTTATAAATGTATCAATGTATCCTAAATACGTAGTTTCCACATGCATAAGTGTGAGATAAAATTTCCACATGCATACGCGTGAAATAAAATTTCTAGTATATGTAAAATAATTAATTATGTTTCATATTAAATTTATATTTACCTTAAATAATAATTTTCTGGAATAATGCCACATTTAATATTTGTACTTTCATAAAATGTCCAATGTAGTACTTGATCCATCAATATGTGTCATATTATGGAACTTAGTGTTAACACAATTATTAAATTATTAAACCAACTAATGAAAATTTGACACGTAGAATTTTTTTCTCTTAACCATCTAGTCTAACATTATGTGGAAAACTAAATAAAAATAATAATTGAATTTAGAAAAAAACTAAACATATGGTTAAATTTACTAAAATAAAGAATAACTAAATAAAACAAAAAAATAATTTAAAAAAATAACAAAATATATGGTTAACGGAAAAGAAGCAAATACTAAACATATGGTTAAATTTACTTAAATGGTGAAGATAAGTTTATTATTTACTTCTTTTTTATTAACCATATGTTTAATATCTATCTCTTAGCTTTTTAATGCACTTTAAATCACTAAATTTCAAGTACGGGAGCTCAAGTTATGACCATTTTAGTGAAGAATACACGAGCAAAATTTTTAGGCGAGATTATTATGGAAATTATGAGTTTTAGACTTTTAATTCTAGTTTAAATAATATCGGGTTTGATTTTTATGCTTAATTTTTATTATATATGAACCTAAAATTGTATTTATTAAGTTTTATTATTTTATTATTTATTTATTCCGAATTTTGGATATTGTTTAAGTATTTTAAGTTGTTTAGGAGTTTTATATTTCTTAGTCAAATAAGAAAGTTTAGTTTAAAACTACTTCTTATTTAAATTAATTAGAGTTTCATTATAAATTGAAGGTTTCTTGGATGTAATTAACTAGCTTATATAAAGGCCTCCTCATTATTCATTAGAAAGACAATTGTTTTCATTAATAAGTTTTCAACTTTGGGAGTTAGTTTCTTTGTGCATAGTTTCTTTCTTATGATTTTTAGAAATAGTTTTCTTCTCAATTTTTTTCAAGAAGTCATGAAAATTAATTCTTCATCCTTTAATTTGCCAAATAATTATTTTATGGAGGGTTGATTAGAGTCATTAATTGAGTTTGTTGGGGTTTATATCCTAAAGGGTTCAATTGAACACTTATTCCTCTATCCATTAGATTCATCAATTTACTCGTTCCATCTTCCACTTTTTTTAAAAAAATTCATTTTTTATTTATTCTTTCTTCTCAAGTTTCTTCTTTTAGTGTTTTCTTTTTCTTTTTTTCTAATTTCTTTATTTTTTCTTTACAGGTCAAATATGAATCCTTCTTTCTTGAGTCAAACAACTTAAATACAATCTTCTTCTGCTTGCTCCTTTATCATTTACTCGTATACATGGACTGATAGAGTGAAATTTATTAAATTTCATTCACTGAAGTTGCCAATTTTCATGTTTAGTAAATCATCCGACTTGCAACGACTTTTTCAATGAGATCTGAGCATTTCGAGGTTGAGATGTCTTCATAGCATTCAAATATCTATCTCTGATCTTCGCAAGTCACTTTGAATCACTCAATTTTGAGTTCAGGAACTCAAGTTATTACCATTTTAGTGAAGACTATTCGAGCAGGATTTCTAGACAAGATTATTACGGAAATTATGAGTTTTGGGCTTTTAATTCGAGTTTAAATCGTATTGTGTTCAATTTTTAGACATAAATTTTATTATATATGATCCCAATATTGTATTTATTATATTTTATTATTTTATTATTTATTTATTTATTTATTTATTTATTCTGAATTTTGGATATTGTTTAAGTATTTTAAGTTGTTTAGGAGTTTTATACTTGTTAGAATTAAGTGACCTGAATCCTTATTTAAATAAAATACACAGGTAAAATAAAATAAAAGAAGAATTTATATAGAATTACACTTCTTTTATTTTATTTTTGAATAAGGTTTTTTAAACCTTATTAAATTCTATCTATTTGATATTGATTAGAATAAGGTGTTTCAGTCTTACTAGAATATGGCTTTACATGCCTATAAATAGACATAGTCTATTCCTCTTGCATTGTTTTTGAATTCGACATAGTGAATTTTCTTCTCCTCTGCCCGTAGTTTTTCCCGAAAGGGTTTCCACGTAAAAATCTTTGTGTGTTCTTTATTTTATTTTATTTTATTTTTCACAAATTGGTATCAGAGCTTCTGGGTTATTCATCTTGATCACGATAATGGCGTCTTTGAAGTATGAAATTCTACTGTTGGATCACAACACCAGATTTGCGTTGTGGCAGATTAAGATGCAAGCAGTTCTTGCGCAGATAGATCTAGAGGATACCATGCTAGGGATAGATAAGATGCCTTCAACATTTACAGATGAAGAGAAGAAGTGTAAGGATCGAAAGGCGGTAACACAATTACATTTGCATTTGTCCAACGAAATTTTGCAGGATGTGATGAAAGAGAAGACCGCCATTGCATTATGGAAGAGGCTAGAACAAATCTGTATGTCGAAAACTCTAACAACTAAGTTTCATATGAAGCAGCGTCTTTATGTTCATCGTTTGGAGGATGGTGTGTCTGTACACGAACACTTAATAGTGTTTAAAGAAATTCTCTCAAACTTGGAGGCTATGGAGGTTCAGTATGATAAGGAAGATCTAGGGTTGATTCTATTTTGTTCGTTGCCCCCGTCTTATTCAACCTTTAGAGACACAATTTTATATAGCCGCGAGTTTTTAACCTCGTATGATAAGATGAAGCATTTTGTGGTTAAACCCGACTCTTAGGGAGAGGGTCTTATTGATCGTGGGAGACAAGATCAGAATGCTGATGATGATCATGGAAGGACACACGTACAGAATCCTCACGGTAAATCTAAGGGTAGATCAAAGTTTTCAAACAAAGGTAAAACTTGCAAATTTTGCAAGAAGAAAGGGCACATTAAATCTGAGTGCTATAAGCTACAGAATAAGATTAAAAGGGAGGCTGCGAATCAAAAGGGAAAACAACCAGAAAATTTTGGTGAAGCTGATATTGTAGAAGACTACAGCGATGGTGAACTTCTAGTCACTTCTGTCAATGATTCTTAAGTAAGCGAGGAGTGGATACTTGATTCAGGCTGCACCTTCCACATGAGTCCCAATCGGGATTGGTTTACAACTTACGAAACAATGTCTGAAGGTGTTGTTTTGATGGGAAATAATGCTTCGTGTAAAATCGCAGGTGTTGGAACAATTAAAGTTAAGATATTTGATTGAATTGTTAGAACACTTAGTGACTTACGACATGTTCTAGAATTGAAAAAAAATTTAATTTTGTTAAGTCTTGATTCAAAAGGGTACAGATACACAGCTGAAAGTGGGGTTTTAAAGATTTCCAAAGGTTTCCTTGTTGTGATGAAAGGGCAGAGAAAGATTGCCAATTTATATGTTTTGCAGGGTTCTACTGTTACTGGTGATGCAGCTATCGTTTCCTCTTCCTTGTCAGATGATGATATTACTAAACATTGGCATTTGTGCCTAGGGCATATGTGTGAGAATGTCATGACAGAATTGAGCAAAAGAGGACATCTTGATGGGTACGGAATTTGCAAACTGAATTTTTGTGAGCATTGTGTTTTGGGGAAACAAAAGAGAGTTCGATTCACCACAGGAATCCATAACACGAAGGGAACATTGGATTTTATTCATTCTGATCTGTGGGGGCCATCCAGAGTGCCTTCGAGAGGTGGAGCTAATTATATGCTAACATTTATTGATGATTTTTCTAGAAAAGTTTGGGCGTTCTTCTTGAAGCAGAAAAGTGACGTGTTTTATGTATTTAAGTCTTGAAAAATTATGATTGAAAAATAGACGGAAAAATAAATAAAATACCTCCGCACAGACAATGGCTTAGAGTTTTGTTCTGATGAGTTTAATAGATTGTGCAAGTTAGAAGGGATCGTGAGACACTTGACAGTTCGCCATACTCCACAGTAAAATGGTGTTGCAGAACGAATGAACAGAACGATCATGGAGAAGGTTTGATGTATGTTGTCAAATGGCAACTTACCAAAGTCATTTTGGGCAGAAGCAGCCTCTACTACATGTTTTTTGATCAACCGATCTCCATCCATTGCCATTGAGAAAAAGACTCCACAAGAGGTATGGTCTGGTAATCCAGCTAGTTATTTTGATTTAAAGATCTTTGGGTGTCCTGCATATGCTCATGTTGATAATGGAAAATTGGAACCGAGATCTATTAAATGTGTTTTTTCTTGGTTATAAAGCTGGTGTAAAAGGGTATAAGTTATAGTTTCCTGAAAATAGAAAAGTTGTGATTAGCAGAGATGTTATTTTTGATGAAACTGCTATGCTACCTAACTTATCTCTTAAAGACTCTTCCAATAAAGAAAATCAAAAGCAGGTGGAGCATCAGATTAATACAGAGTCAACTCCTCAAGCCAGTATAAAAATTGAGAATAGAGTTGCTTTTTCACCATAACACTCTATCGCCAAAAACAAAACTAGAAGAGAAATTAAACCTCCAAAGAAGTATGCCGAGGCTGATCTAGTTGCTTATGCTTTAAATGTGGCTGAAGATATAGATGCGAATCAAGAGTAATCTAATTATTTTGAGGCGGTTAGCTGTGAAGACTCAGAAAAGTGGATGTTTGCTATGCAAGAGGAGATGGAATCACTCCGCAAAAACAGAACATGGGATATTGTGGAACTTCCTAAAGGTAAAAAGGCTGTTCATTGTAAACAGGTGTTTAAAAAGAAAGAAGGGACTCTAGGAGTTGAAGAACCCATATATAAAGCAAGGCTTGTTGCAAAGGGTTACAGTCAAATTCCAATAGTGGACTTCATAGATGTGTTCTCCCCAGTTGTTAAGCATAGTTTGATTTGAGCCTTGCTTGGTATTGTGCCCATGCATGATTTGGAGCTTGAGCAGTTAGATGTAAAAACTGCATTTTTGCATGAAGAACTTGAGGAGGATATTTACATGCAAAAACCAGAGGGTTTTACAGTCTTAGAAAAAGAGGACTATGTTTGCTTGCTGAAAAAATCCCTTTACGGTTTGAAACAGTCACCAAGACAGTGGTACAAGAGGTTTGATTCCTTTATGACTTCTCATGATCACAAAAGAAGTAGTTTTGATAATTGTGTTTACTTTAAGAAAAATAGTGATGGTTCTTTTGTGTATCTACTTCTTTATGTTGATGACATGTTGATAGCAACAAAAGATAAAGGAGAGATAAGAAAGATCAAAGCCCAACTAAGTGAAGAATTTGAGATGAAAGATTTAGGACCATCAAAGAAGATACTTGGTATGGAGATTCTCAGAGATAGAAAAGCAAGTAAATTGTACCTAAGTCAGAAGGGGTACATTGAGAAAGTTCTTTGCAGGTTCAATATGCAGAGTGCTAAGCCTGTTAGTACTCCTTTAGTAGCCCATTTTAGACTTTCATTGGCTTTGTCTCCACAATCAGATGATGAGATTAAGTACATGTCACATGTTCCATACTCTAGTGCAGTGGAATCTCTCATGTATGCTATGGTTTGTTTACGTCCAGATTTATCATATGCAGTCAGTACAGTTAGCAGATACATGGCGAATCCCTTTAAAGAACACTGGAAAGCAGTTCAGTGGATTTTAAGATACTTACGAGGTACTACTGATGTTTGTTACAGTTTGGAAGAACTAGAGATGGAGTCATTGGGTATGTTGAGGCTGCGCAATTAGTTGGAAAGCCAATTTGCAAACTACAGTCGCTTTGTCTACCACTGAAGCTGAGTACATGGAAATTACTGAGGCTTGTAAAGAATCTATCTGGTTGAAGGCACTCTTTAGTGAACTCAATGAAGACCTTCAAATCTGTACAGTATTTTGTAACAGTCAGAGTGCAATCTTCCTTACAAAAGATCAAATGTTTCATGAGAGAACAAAACACATTGATATTCGGTATCATTTTGTTCGTGATATTATTGCTCGTGGTGATATTGTTGTGAGCAAAATTAGTACTCATGAAAATCCTTCAGATATGATGACTAAGTCACTTTCTATAACCAAGTTTGAGCATTGCTTAGACTTGGTTGGTGTTTATTGTTGAAGTTAAACCCTTAAGGGGTTTTATGGAAGAGGTGGAGAACTTGTTCGTTGAGAGTTTACGACGAAGAACTTGTTCATTGAGAATTCGTGTCAAGGTGGAGATTGTTAGAATTAAGTGATCCGGATCCTTATTTAAATAAAATACAATGGTAAAAAAAAAGAATCCATATAGAATTACACTTGTTTTATTTTATTTTAGAATAAGGTTTTTTAAACCTTATTAAATTCCATCTATTTGATATTGATTAGAATAAGGTGTTTCAGTCTTACTAGAATATGGCTTTACAAGCCTATAAATAGACATAGTCTATTCCTTTTGTATTTTTTTTGGATTCGGCATAGTGAATTTTCTTCTCCTCTGCCCGTGGTTTTCCCGAAAGGGTTTCCACGTAAAAATTTTTGTGTGTTCTTTATTTTATTTTATTTTATTTTTCACAATACTTCTTAGTCAAACAAGAAAATTTAGTTTAAAACTATTTTTTGCTTAGATTAATTGGAGTTTCATTATATTTTATAGTTTTATTTGAATGTAATTAGCTAGCTTATATAAAGATTTCTTCATTATTCATTAGAAAGACAATTGATTTCATTAATAAAGTTTTCAACTCTAGGAGTAAGTTTTTTTGTGCAAGATTTCTTTATTGTGATTTTTATAAGTAGTTTTCTTCCCAATTTTCTTCAAAGAGTCGTGAGAATTCATTCTTATCATTCAATTTGCCAAGGAATTATTTGTCGGAGGGTTGATTAAAGCCAGTAATTGAGTTTGTTGGGGTTTATGTATCAAATGGTTCAATTGGACCACTTATCAATCTGTCCATCATATCCATCGATTTACTCGTTCCATTTCCACTTTCTTTCTTTTAAAAAAATCATTTAATTATTTATTATTTTTATTTATTCTTTATTCTCAAATTTATTCTTTTAGTGTTTTCGTTTTCTTTATTTCTAAATTTCTTTATTTCTTCTTTCTAGGTCTAATCTGAATCCTTCTTTCTTGAGTTGGATCTTGGTCCATTGTTTCTTATAATTTGGTATTAGATTTGGGCATTTTTGAGTTGTTTTCTTGTGGTATGTAAAGTGTTTTGCAAATTTTGCTTAAACAACCTCTAAAAAAATAAAAATTAAAAACTAAAAAATGTGGGTTAAATTTTGTGCCCAAAATTTTCAGATATGATATTTATCGTATAAAGAGGATTCAATTTAATTTTTCTGATTTTAGCACATCAAGAACACCTTAAACGAAAAATTCAAGTTATTTTCCTTTATTTCGAGTTTTCTGCTAGGTAGTTTATCTTATTTGATTCTAGCCTTAGGTTCTCTTTTGTTTTTAGTTTTCCTTATTCTATTACATATTCTAACACATTTTAGCTTCTTATGTCAATAGGTATGAAAAGAGTGGTCTCTAGTTCTCCACTCAACTTACTTTATTTGGAGTTGAGTCTTTTTTGGCTTTTTAGAGTCTTAGGCCAACTTTGTTAGAGAGTGATCCCACATTTTTTTAATATTATTGAGTTTGATTAGTCTTTAAAAATTACGAGTGAGAACATCTTAACTTATTTTCTTTGCATCTTGGAGTTGTTTATTTTTTGCTGCGAGTGCATAACGATGAGGTTTAATGTTCTTTGATCAACTTTTCTTGTTTGAGTGTTTTTTATTTCAGCCTCTAATAACGGTACACACACATAAACAAGACAAGGATAATGATAAACCTTGGACAAATCATAAAGGTTGTGTTTGTAAAAAACCCGCATGAACAAGTTGTTTCCAATGCCCAAAAATATTCTATTGTTAATGGATTTGTCAGGAAAGACATTTGAGCAAAGGTCATAGTGGGATACACATACTTAAACGACTTTTTGAAGAGCACAAAAAAATGTTTGGTGATAAGAGGGATCACCAAGACTCTAAATGCCAACAAGAAATGTGAGTATGATTTATATCTCACCTCTTGTGTGGAAACACGAAAATATATAAACTTTTTCATGCCCTTTTTAACCCAAATTCATGCAGTTTCGGTGTAATCTTGTCAAAAAATATATAATAATTATAAAATAATTAAATTGTACTTAAATTATTAACATTTTGAATTTTAATTAATTTTATAATAAATTTCGATTAATTTTGATTTATTTTCCACAGATTTGCACAAAGGGTGAAAAATGGCTCTGTAGAGCGCAAAAATGAGAAGGGATTTTTGAAGCACCGAAGCAAATTAAATTTTCAGCCTAAGATGGTCTAATTTATGAATATTAATTCATAATATTATTAATTTTAATTTTAATCTAATTTAGTTTGCGTTAAATAATTATTATTAATTAAATTATAAAAAGAGGCCCAATTGTGCTAAATCGAGAAAACTGATCCAACCGAGTAATGGGCCACCCAAAACCGTCCCACATGCTGACCCAATCAGCTTATTTAGCTGATTGTTTGGCTTGGAAAACAGCCCTTGAAGCTTCCTTAAAATTGCATTCAAACCTCCCCACTTATCAAGCTTTTGTAGTTTTGCCCCTAGCTAAATTTAACAAGTTTGAAAGCTTCAAACTTGCCACATGTGTGGCCGGCCATGGGGGAGTCAATGGTTGCTGATTTATGCCATTTTTAGCAGCCTACTCAACCTATAAATACCCCCTTGGCTGCTCATTTCAAACACACCTGTCCTCCTTTCATTCTTCACTTCTATCTCACTTTCTGTCTTCAAAACCCTTCCTTTGTTCTTCATTTTCCCCTTTCATTCCCTTGCCAATTTCCCTTATTAGAAAAGATCCCTTCAACCACTATTGGTAGTAGCATTCAAGTGCTAGTAAAAGCCTCGGTTCAGCAAGAACAAGCGGAGAAAGAAGAACGGAGCAAACTAGTCAAGCTTCGAAGAAACACCAGATTTGACTCTAGTTCCCTATCCTTTAATTTTTATTGTTGTTGTTATGAACATGTCTATGAATAATTGTTATGTTGATATGTTTAATTTAATTAATATGGCTTAAATTTAATTCATGTTAGGTTGATTGCATTTCGTTCACTTAAGTTATTAAAATTATGTTTGTGTTGTTATAGGCCTTGGTAAGTTATTTGATTAAGTAAAACCATGATTAAGTTATTCTTACATTATAATTGTAAGGTAACTAATGAATTAATTATTTAACCGTTTTGAAATTGTAATTAATTGTTACAATACTTAATCAGTGTATGTTTAATCTTCTAAGGTAGCTGAGGGTTAAATTAGCGACAGTATTAAACGGTACATTAGCCTTGCATAACTTACAAGATTATTGTAATTAAACTATTTCAAGGTAGGAATACATTGTTACCTCACTTAATCTTTTATATGTTTATGAAGATTGATTAATTGTGTGAAATTGACATTGGAAAATGTTGAAGAGATTGGTTAATTTAATAGGTACGTATGAGCAGTAATTAGCAAATTACCAAGTTGCCGTGAATTTATTCGTAACAACATGAACATGATTTTAGTAATTCTAAGTTAATAAATGTAGTTAATCTAACACTATTATGTCATCTTAATTAAAATCATCTTTTGAAATCGTGTATTGGAACTTTTTTTTTACTTAGTTAAATTTTATTTTTTAATCACTTCCTCAAAATCAAAATATTTTTCTTCACCAAAGTGTTTTTAATTGCATTCATAATTCTTTTCATAGTCCCTGTGGGTACGATAACTCTATATTTACTTGGCACTTTATTACTTGTTGCAATTGTATACACTTGCACATTTCTATCGTTCCATTGTGAAATGCCATTGGTGTTATTCAAAAGATCATTATGGTTCCCAATGTCCGATTCACTATCCACCCAATGATGAAAGTTGCAAAGAAGAACATATGTATGACACCGAGCCAATTGAGGAGTCTTCTTTTAGTACTACCATTGACGATGATGATATGAATGACCAAGAAACTTCGAGTGATACCATTTGTGAAGATAGCAAGTGTGATTTTGTGTCTACTATTGAGTCTAAATCTAACATTGCACATTGTTCCAAAGTTGATATCAATGAAGTTGATAGTAATAGTGTGAACTATGATGATAGTGATAGTGAACTTTGTGAACTAGAAAAAGTTGGTTGTGAGAATTTTTTCCTAGAGCCTATGGATTTGGATGAGTTAGACCTTTATTATCTTTCTAAAGAGTTATATTCTGATGAATTTAATTTTAAAAATTTTTGTGAGGGGTTGAAGGGCAGTGAGGATGATTCATGCCAAAAAACTAAGAGAAAAAAGACCTTGAGCAATAAAAGTCAATTTGATGGTCCAAATTTGGTAAGTTAAAATTCCTATGAGGTAAAATTAGAGAGTTCAATCACATTGAGAAAAAGAACGGAAAGAAAAAAAGAACCTATTTGAAAGAGAGGGATGATTATGTTTTGACTATCCTTAACTTGAATTTGTCTAGTGGACTTGTTTTATTCTTTCAGGGTTGATCTTTTGAGAGGAGCTCTGTTAAACCATTTCAACTATGATAAATATTCTTTCTTGTTTCGCCAAAAACAAGACTCGAGGACTAATATTTTTAAGGAAAGGGGGAATGATACATGCATGGATAGGGTGAAATTTATTAAATTCCATTCCCCAAAACTGCCAATTTTCAAGTTTAAAAAATTAGCAGACTTGCAATCACTTTTTGGATGGGATCCAAACATTTTTGGGTTGAGATGTCTTCATAAAATTTGAAGATCTATCTCTTATTTTCACAATTCACTTTGAATCACTCGATTATGATTTTTGGAGTTCAAGTTATTACTGTTTTAGTGAAGATTGTGTGAGTAAAATATCTAGACAGACGAAAATTATGAGTTTCGAACTTTTAATTCGAGTTTAAATCATATTAGGTTCAATTTTTAGGCTTAATTTTTATTATATATGAGCTCAATATTGTATTTATTAAGTTTCATTATTTTATTATTTATTTATTCTAAATTTTGAATATTGTTTAAGTATTTAAAGTTGTTTAAGAGTTCTATATTTCTTAGTCAAATAAGAAACTTTAGTTTAAAACCGCTTCTTATTTAGATTAATTAGAGTTTCATTATAATTTAGAATATTCTTTGGATGTAATTAGCTTGCCTATATAAAGGCCTCTTCATTGTTCATTAGAAAAAAAAATTGTTTTCATTAATAAAGTTTTCAACTTCAAGAGTTAGTGTTTTTGTGCAAGATTTCTTTCTTGTGATTTTTATAAGTAGCTTTCTTTTCAATTTTTTTTCAAGGAGTCATGAGAATTCATTCTTCATCCTTCAATTTTGCAAGGAATGATTTCTTGGAGGGTTGATTAGAGCCATTAATTGTGTTTGTTTGGGTTTATATCTCAAAGGGTTCAATTGGACACTTATCAATCTATCCATCATATCCATCGATTTACTCATTCCATCTTTCACATATTTTTATCATCATTTATTTATTATTTATTATTTTTTATCAAATTTCTTCTTTTAGTGTTTTTGTTTTCTTTATTTCTTCTTTATAGATCAAATCTATATCCTTATTTCTTGAGTCGAAGAACTTGAATACAATCTTCTTCCACTTGCTCCTTTATTAGTTATATTATCATGTGGATTTGATGATTTGGAAAAAAATCTACATCTTGAATTTTCATTGACTAGTTTAGCAATTCACTAACGGTGTTAACACCAAATACCATTGTTGAAAAATATGAAACTGACCTTTAAGTGGTAGGGAAGTGCCCACTTCCTTCACAGTAGAGTTGTTTAATTACAATTTTCATATTTGAGAATTGGCAATTTATATATTAGTTTGAATGAGTTGTGCTAATTGTTTGGAGAATATTTAGCCCAATAATGAAGACTATTTTAATTAGGAAACTCAGATAAAAATTGGGTCGAATTAAAACACCGAATACAATCCTTTACAACATGGGCATTTAGATTGGATTGAAACTCTATGAGATTAGTTACCAAGAGCCTATGTTTGGTTTATTCTCTATCATTATACTGTAAAAAAAATTATTGTATTGTAACACCCCTTGTCCAACCTGATCTCTGAGTCCAAGCTACAAGATGAAACATTCATTGTCAAAGCAACTTCAGACAATTATAAAGCATACAAGCAATTACACATGCAATTAAAGTATTTCACAATCATTTTATGTTATACAACCATTTTCGGGTCCTATACAAGCTTACAAAAGCTGTATTAGTAACCTAAGGTTGAATTAGGATCAAATTCTAAAGTTTTTAAAGTTCCAGATTGATGTTACGACATCATTACTTCCATGTTGTGACATAGTCAATCAGTAGGTCACATTGTGACTTCAGTCATCTTGATGTTGCGATGTCACTTACTATCAGCCCATGTCACGATGTTGGGGACCCGAGGTCTCAATGTTTCCCCTGTTTTGGAAAATTAACACTTTAGTACCTCTTTCAAGCTTTCAAACAAATACTTAAATACTTCCATACATCTTTCCAGAATTCAATACCATCATTTCATACCAATTTAAACATAATCAACCCTATTTAAACATAATCAACCCTTTTATTAAACCAACTACACCAATTAAATTCATTTTCAATTCAAACATCTCAAACTTATGCAATACGGAAATCGATGAACTTGACATGAACTAACCAAAGCATACACCAAGCTATGTTTCCTACTTAGCATTCAAACTTACCATTTCTAAATCATTCATCAACCTAGCTATTCCAACTAGCTCACTTGCAATTTTTAACATGCCAAACATACAAGTTTAAGGTCATACTCCCTAATAGCATCAAACTTGACCAAATCATGCATTAATAGGTTACATTCTATACTTAACATACAAGATCAACCAATACCACATTTACCACATAACTATCAACTCAAAATGACCATATGCACACTAAGGTGCCCTTATATACATGTCATTTGCTACAATTTGTTGTGGCAAAGTAAATCATCTTCGACACTTAGGGAGCTTATTTTCTAGAAAATAAGTATTGTTTTCGTCAAGTTTCTATTTAGAGTAATCAATTAATTAAATAAGCATTTTTTAGGCCAATCTGGGCCCAAGGAAAGACTAACGTGTTGATTAAGTTGCAGGAAATCAATTTAGGCTGATGACTTAATGGATGACCTTCGATGTCGCAACAGATTACAAGGATGTCACAAAACACCTTCTAGACTACTTAGGGAGCATATTGTCTTCTATGTCCCGACACAACCCTGAACGTGCCAAAAAAAGTATACTGCCTTTGATGTCGTGACATAGGCTAGAGGGTGTCACGACACAGCTGCAACGAGGCCAAATATCAACTGAGGGTGTTTTGTTTGCACAAAATATATTAACATGCTTAGTCCTATTTACTTGACCTATTTAGGTCATAATACATGTAATATATAAATAAGATTTTAAAACAACACATTAAACACATAAATTTAGGGAGACAAAAAATATTCTTTAGGTTTTTATTAGTTTTCAGCTTTTACTATGTTTATTTTATATTCGCTTAATTGAAAGATCCTATTCCGAAGTCATATTTACTTGACCTAATTAGGCCATAATACATGTAATATATAAATAAGAGCTTAGAACAACACATTAAACACTCAAATTTAGGGAGAAGAAACTTATTCTTTAGGTTTTTATTAGTTTTCAGCTTTTACTAAGTTTATTTTATATTCGCTTCATCGAAAGATCCTATTCCGAAGTGAGACTATCATGAGCAGAGATTGTTCCAAAACTGAAGTTTTACATCGATTAATCCATGAGCATTCTCTTCCCTTATTCTCTTATTTATATCTTTTTCTTTAACTTTGATTTTTGAATGTTTGTATGAATATCAGAAAGATTTTACGCTTTATACATATCTCGCATGTTTCAACCGTTTAACCTAATTAATTGATTCAGTAATTGGTTTTTATTCAAGAGTATTTAGTATACTAGGACATGACACCCCTAGTAGAAGATCTAGATCAGTGAGACTAAGAAGGTATTTGACCACTTGCGCGTGTGTGTAGAAAAACAAACAATTTTATAAAACAATTTAAAAGAGCAAGTTTTTAATTAGAAGCCTACAGTGTCAGTTGTAATATTTATAGTTCCAATGGAACACGGAGTATTCCAATGGGTCGAACCCAGGGAGGATGTCAATTGAGCAATTCCTAGGTAAAAGTAAGCAAATGAAGGAGTTTAAACAACTAATTGCTAAAAGCTACATTAGAATAAATCATAAAATGAAGTGTGATCAATCTAAACTATCAATTAACTACCTAGAGGACTAAATTGTAAAGATTGCAAAGTTATGAAATTCACAAATAACTAACAGATTGTGCTTGATTGACTTCGATGTGGTTCACTAATCATCTAATTAAGGTTCTAAATTGCTTAAACTCTCAAAGTAGCTTCGTTTTACCTCTCAGTCTCAATTTTACCAAGTTAGACAAATTAGTTCAGTTTATCTCTTGATCTCACCAACTAACCTGAGACTAAAGAATTGGTGCCTAATAAGATCTCATTTCAGTCTCACTTACCTAAATCTTCCCTTAGTGTCATCAATCTTAAGTTTCTATGTTCATTCAATTTAGTCTAATTTGTTGCAATTTGTCCTTTAGCCAAAAATTAGTTTGCCTACATCTTCATCAACCAACCCCTTAGGAGTTTAGTTAGTCATGATAAAAAGTAAACTAACAAGCATAAAAGAAAGAAACATGGCAACTATTAAAGTAAAACTCAAGAAAAATAAGAAAGCTGGTATTTTTAATAGAAAAATATTAAAAGCAAAGTAAAGATGAACATCTAACAGTAAAATAAAAAGCAAATAACATTAAAGAGTAAAAATTTAAGAACTAAAACTAAAGAAAACTAAAAATGCATTAAACAAAGATGAAAATTTCATTACAAGGGAAGAATGGACTAAAAGTGTAAATAAACCCTAACTGCAATAATGACTAACTTAACTAACATTAAGAACTACAAGAATAAGAATAAAGTTGTAGAAATTTAAAGTCTATACCTAAGGAAGAAGATAGAAAATATGAAACCCTAGAAAAGAAAAATAGAAAGCCTAAGAAAAACAAAAGCAAACACAAAAGCAAAACCTATCCTAAGTGTGGCCTCCTCTCTCCTCAATAAAAATTGGTTGATTTAGCAACAATCTCTGACCCAACCAAAATTCCATTGAATGAGCCTATCCTGATTGGTGCTTTGGTTGGACAAAAATTGCCTCTGATGTCATTTTTTGTCCCCTAACGACAATGATATCATGATACCAAGGGCTCAGTATCACCTAATCATTGTCAGTCTTGAAATGGGGTGGTCCTTTTTTCACCTGTGTATCATGATACCTTAGGCGTATATCACAATACCACACCTTCATGCCTTGATCTTGGGATTGATAAGGATATCTGTTGGAAAAAATCTGGTTTTGAAAATGGGTTTCTTACATAGCGAAAAATTAAAATTTTGAAAACTGACCTTGTTTGTGATTTTATAGACATAAATCTTAGACCAAAATAGTACCTGTGTTTTCAAGTAAGCGGATCCTTGATATTTTTTGACTTTCAACTAAACGATTTTCTCTGCTATTCTTGTACCACGAACTACTTCGAGTATGGGCTCAAACTAATTGAAACAAAACATATAACTAGAAAAAGTTTTCTTCCATCTTTGGGGTGAAAAAAAATTCACTCTTCTTTAATAGAAACAGATAGAATTGTTATTATGGAAAAATATATTTAATAGTTAAGAATAAATTCTCTCTATTTTTTGGCAGAGTAAAAATCTCTCAGAGTTTTGTTTTATGCTTTACCGGTGCCATCTGTTTATAAGAAGAGAAGTTAGAACCATTGTTGAGTTGAAGTGGTTTATTTCAAATAAAAAAAACTTCCTACTTTGAGTAGGAGTGGGGTGGATGGCACACCCTAGTATTCCTACTAGGATTGTTGCCCCCTTCATGTTATATGAAGGGTTTTGGGTCTATCTCACATCAGGTCCAACTATGAGTTCTTCTTGGGCCTTTTGACCCACTACTTTGTAATGTGATCCAACCCGATTTGGTTTTTTTATTTCCCAGAATAAAATTTAATATTCTATATTAAGCAATTTTCTCATCCCTATTTTACCCCCTGTAAAATTTTGACATTTTACCCATGATAAAATTTCAAGAAAATATGTTCAATATTTTATAACTCAACATGTTCACTGTGACCGAATGGTTTATTTTATTTTTTCAGGCTTCAGAACATCTCAAAAAACATAAACTTAATCATTCAATCATTTTTAAGTAATCCATATAGAATTGAAAATGGATCGTTTGCATTTCCATTTCTATTTCTGGAAACCTACATTCATTTCCAAACGATTAAATTTTTCCATTTCGGAAAAAAATTTAATCATTCCTGAATGTTTTTCATTTTTCTTTTCCTATTCATACTGTTCATTTCTATTCAAACTTGCAATTCATTTCTGGTTTCAACAAGCTAGCGAAGGGATTGATTGGACATATGTAATTAGGGCTCAAATTATTTATAATTAAGTTTTGGCTTTTCTCCTATTAATTATAAACTCATTTAGTCACGAAGTCACTCCACTTTAGTATTGTGATTGAGCTCTCCCTAATGACATACCATTATGAAAGAAACTACTTAATTCTCGTCCAATGACATTGTCATAAGTGTGTTACCCTCATAGGATATCTTCGATCTCTTTAGGATAATATTCGTTCTCCCAATGTGTTCCTATTTTATCTCATGGTAACCATTACATCTTCCTGCATAAAAAGTCAATTACTATCGAATAGTAATTAAGCCATTCATTACAGAGATGTCTGACTCATGGCCATGTTTACTTTTCATCAACCATGTAATGCCTATGTATAACAACCCGTTTTTAATCAAATCGAAATAGTGGTTTCAGGACCAAAAATATAAATTCAGAATAATTATTTTATTATTATTTTAATGTCTAAAATATGATATTATGTTGGTGTGAAAATTTCGTTAAGAAATTTTATCATATGACTAGTCAATTTGATAAAAAAGACTAAATTGCGTAAAGTGCAAAAGTGATGTTCTAATAACTAAAGGCATCTAATAGCTATGGAATATTAAATTAGAAGTCCTTATGTTGTAATTAGACCATTTTAATGGTGGGTGGTCATTTTTGGGCATATATTAAATGATTTATATGTTTAATTATAAAGGTTAAATTTGTAATTCATAAAATAAACATGAATTAAGTAAAAATAAGCCAAAATTTTCCTCCATTTTCATCTTCTACCACTGAAAATAAGAAAGAAAAACACCCATAGGAGGTTTCTAGGGTTCAACCACTTCATGATCTAATTCTAAGTCCGTTTTTGTCCGGTTTTTAATGATTTCTATGTTTTTGAGATCGTTGCAGCTAGATCTAGCTAGCCCAGGGACTATTTTGCAAAAAAATGTTAAAGATTTTAGATATTTCCATTGATGAATACTTGAGTATATTGATGTTTAATGATAGATTATGAATATATGTTATGAATTATACAAGTTTTGTTAAGTGATTTTTAGTGAAAATGCAAAATAAGAATTAAATTGAGAAATGTTGAAACTTTGTGGTTAAAATGAGAAATAAATGGAAAATATGGGTTGCTAGGGGCATAATAGTAATTCGGCTAGCATAAGTATTAAAGAAATTTCATGAATTTGTGATTTTGTGTAATAAGGACTAAATTGTAAAAATATGAAAGTTTAGGGTAAAATGTGTAAAATAGCCCTAATGTATATTTTGGATTGAATTGAATAAATAGATGATTAAATAAGTTAATTTTGAATATATTTAGATCAAGAAAAGAAAAATTTGGATCTAGATCGGGGGAAAACTAAAGTTATTGACTAATCGACTTATTTCGTCGTTTTCACATTCAAGGTAAGTTCGTATGTGATGAATTTCAATACAAATGTATTTCATATGCTTTGATATTGCATAAATTGTGAAAAAAGACTATGGATATGATTGATAGTTATTCGACGACAATTCGACATACAAAATCCCGGTTGAACCTTAGGAATAGTTTAAGATGCTAGTGACATGTCATTAGGAGATACAGTGAGTTGGCTTCGGGCGATGATATTAGCACTTCGGGTGCAAGTTATACCGATTTGGCTTTAGGCCATGTATATCGGCTAATTTGGCTTTGGGCCATGATATTAGTACTTCGGAGGTAAGTTACCTTAATTTGGCTACGGGCCACGGTATAGGTACTTATCGTGTGAGACCCTTGAGTATCCAACTTCTATTCTGAATGGTTCAATGGGTAAATGAAAGATGAGAATGTGTAAGAGATTAGTACAAGATGGTACAGGTATGTGCATAAACCATAGTAGTTTTGAATCGAAGAAATTGTGAAGAAAGTATATAGTTTGTGAATGAGTAATTGAGAGGTTTGTTAGTTTATGTGAATTCTTATACCTATGATCAATTGTTGAATTATGTGTTTGTGATTATATCAAATTTATGTCATACAAGCTTACTCAGATTTATAGCTTACATCTTTTATTTTTCTATGTTTTATAGTGAATTTAAAGCTAGCTCGGATTCGGGGATCGTCCGAGACATCGTCACACTATCCATCTATCTCTTGGTATCTATGAACTTTGGTATTTTAAGTATATGGCATGTACAGGTACTTTGGTCATTTTGGTTATGACTTGATAATGATTTTGGCCAAATGAATTGGCTTGTAAATTTATATGTTTTGGTTTGTATGAATAGCCATGAGTGATGGCATATTTTGGTCTATTTGGCATGTTAAATCATGTATATATATGTTTATGTCTTGCGAATTGAGTTGGTTGATAGTTGTGTGATGATTGTTGATAATATGTATTAAGAATGTTAAATTGATGGTTTGTGAATGCTGGTATGTTTGTGAAATTAGGCCAAATAATGCATATTTGAGTTTGATCATTTTAATGTTTGAAGTAATTGATTTTTGGTATGAATTGAATGGCAAATTGAAATATTGTGTGTCTTGTATATTGTTGGCATTGAAATGGTTTAAATGATACTTGGTGGAGGTGAATTTAATGCCTATTATGCCTTGTGTTGGTGCTTTGAATTGTGATATAGGTGTGTGACAATTTGGGTGGCAAAATGGCTTGGCAAATAGCCTATTTTTGTCCACACGGATGGAGACACGAGCGTGTGTCTCAGCCGTGTGTGACACATGGTCAAGCATACGGCCGTGTGTCCCCTGGCATTGATTTTGAAATTAAGTCAGTATGCTCCACACGGCCTCACATATAGGCTTGTGACTTAGCTGTGTGGCATAAGTAAGTATACCCTATAGGTTTGGCACAGCCTAGTACACCGTCTGACACACAGGCGTGTGTGGCCATTTTTAAGGCACACGGGTGTGTGTGTTGGCCGTGTGACCCAAGTTAGAGAGTTACACGGGGTTGGGTACGGGCTAGGTGTAACACCTCACACTCGTACCCTATGCCGGGATGGAATATGAGGCATTACCTACCTTGAACACATGCATTCCTATGTTTCTAAATCATCAAGACCTGGTCAAATTTAAAACTTTGTTTAAACTTCTTCAATATGGCTTATGAGTCTCCAAACATTCATATAAAAACCAATTGGGAACAATTCAAGTCTTCTAATGGATTCTGAAAAATAACACTAGACACAAGGGTACACGCCCGTGTGGGAGAGGCAACACGCCCGTGTGACCAATTCAACATGGTCGTGCTGTTGGCCAGTGTGGCTCACACGGCCTAAGCATACAGGGGCACGCCCGTGTCCTTTACCCGTGTGGAATTAATTTCAACTCCGGACCTACAGAGGTTTTCACACGGCCTGGCACACGCCCGTGTCCATGGCCCGTGTCCCTCACGTGGCCATGACATGCTCGTGTCTTAGCCCATGTGCAAAAACCTGGACATTCTATTTCTAACGTCAGCAATTCTTAAGGATCGTACGGCCAAGGCACACGCCCGTATGCTAGGTCGTGTCCTTCACATGGCTAAGACACACAACTGTGCCTCTGCCCGTGTGTTTACTACCATGCATACTGACTTGCAAATTTTACGTGCAGGGAACACACGATCGAACATCACGCTCGTGGGGCTGACTGTGTGTCACAAACGGCCTAGACACATGCCTGTGTCTACCTGTGTGGACAATATAGGGCTACCTACCAAGCCTTTTTTCCACCCTGAGACACAACATAACAACCATAATTAAGACCTATATACATTACATATATTCAACCATGCCAATAATTTCACATTCATGAAAGATTAACTTACATTCACATAATAACTTTCAATGTTAGCCATCTTTCCATGGCCTTATACAAAATGAATCAAAAGCTAAAGTAAGCCAACCCATTTGGCTAATTAACAATGACACAAAACTTGAAAGTCAGGGTCCTATACATTCTATAATCAAAATAAAAGATCTAACTATACCAAGTGCTTTGGTTGATTGTGTGACTGGTTTCTCCGACGTAGAGATGACCCTCGAACTGCTATGGCGGCACTATAAGAAAATAGAAAGAAATAGGGTAAGCATGAAGCTTATTAAGTTGCATAAAAATAAATATAACGACATCTTTACCATTCATCATCATGCTCATAACACTAAAATAGGCATAAGCGCAACTTTTTCGTCACTATCCAACACAATTGGCATAGCATATACTAAGCTCACATCTCATGCATTCCATTTAGGTACCTGTATCACTCACAACATGGTTATACTTTTCTCGTTTAACTTAAACTGTAACTCTCACCATTGAACCATTTGGAACGCTATCAGATATTCACTACGCCTTAAACATAGGGTATAATACCGATGCCATGTCCCAGACATGGTCTTACACTGGCTCTCAAGTTAAGTTGATGCCATGTCCCAGACATGGTCTTACACTGACACATCATGTAGTCGATGCATGTCCTAGACATATCTTACACTAGCTTACATTAAGAGGCCGATGCATGTCCCAGACATGTCTTACACTAGCTCTCGTCTCAATGCCGATGCCATGTCCCAGACATGGTCTTACACTGGCTCTCATAATGTGGGCGATGCATGTCCTAGACATGTCTTACACTAGTGCACAAAAGACCCAAATGTCATGGCATGAATATCCGATTTGTTCATAAGGTTCATCCGGGAGTTCTACTATCTCAAATTTCCTCATACATAATTATTTCACAAACAAGCAGTTTATGCTATATCAATTCAAACACATATAATAACAATGTAGTTGTATTATTTAGATACAACTTGCCTCAGATTTCAAAATGTAGACGACTAGTTCGGCTTAGTCCACTCGCTTCGTTTTTCCCCGATCTAGGCCTAAATTTTGTAATTTTTGATCTAGAATGATAAAAATTTACGAATTTAATCATTTTATTAATCTAGATACTCAACAACTTAAAATTGGGCAAAATGACCATTTTGCCCCTAAACTTTTACAAAATGACCATTTTACCCTTAGGTCCAAAAATCAATTTTTATCAAATTTCTTCATATCTCAAGCCTAGCCGATTACTTTTTACATTAGAAGTAGTCCACCTTTATCACCTATTTTACAACTTATGCAAAATGGTCATTTTTAGGGTTTTCATGAGAAATCTCTTCACAAAAGTTGTTTATTTCACAACCATGGTTCATTTTCTTCCATAAAATTTCAGAAAACATCATGTCCACTAACATGTAAAAACCCTAGACTTTCAACCATTTTGCAAAATAGTCCCCTTGTTAGAAATCTCATGCTACAATGACCTCAAAAGTACAAAAATATTCAAGAAAAACCCTCAAATCACTTACTTGCCAAGGCTTTTAGTTGTTGAAAATTTTTCAAGCTTCCATGGCCACTTTCTTGGAGAAAAATTGATGGAAAAGAAAGAGAGAGATAAAAAAATGACAACTTTTACTATTTGTTTTATTTTATTCAATTTCAACTCTTAATTTCACCAAATTTTTTACTTTTGACCACCTTTGTCTCCTATGGCCGGCCATGCTATTCTAAAGGGTCTAATTGCCCTATAAAGACCTCCAATTTAGGTTCTCTAGTTATTTGACACCCTTAGCTATTAAAATAGGACTTTTGCACTTTATGCGATTTAGTCCGTTTTTTTTGTAATTAAGCTCATAAACGCTAAAATTACTTCACCAAAATTTTCTTGCACTAATATAAACATGTTATAATCTTAAAATAATAATAAAATACTTTCTATGACCTCAGATTAGTGGTCTCGAAACCACTGTTCCAACTAGGCCCAAAATCGAGCTATTACACTAGGACATGACCATGTGCTCCTATTTCGAATGTCTACACGGCTTGTGACATGGACGTGTCTGGTGGCCGTGTGTCTGGCCACACGGCGTATGTCCCCTATTTTTAGAAAAAATTCAAAGTTTTGTGAAAGTTTGTTAAGTTGTCGGTTTAGTCCCGAACCACTCGCAAAGCATGTTTAGGGCCTCGTAGGCTCGTATTTGGGACAAATTGATTGAGATTGAATGATGATTGTATGTATTGATTAAATGTATAGGAAAATTATGTTTAAATGTGTTGTAAGTTCGGTAATGCTCCATAACCCTATTCCGGCTTTGAATACGACTGAGGGGTGTTATACTATGAGATGATATCATTTACCCATGTCTCAGGCTATAAATTCCACTGTTGTGAATGACGCTACATACTGCAAAAGTCGTACACCCAACACACCAAATTTTGGTTCCTTATCTATTTGAACTCAGGCTTTTACTTACTTCAAAGTATACGAGTCATGCATACATAGTCCGCCATCCACTTAGGGTTTAGGTATGTCACATTATGAACGAGTCATGCTTGACTGCTTAGGTCTAGTTCGATGTTATTTTAGTCCAGTCAGTCACAACTATGTCTCTATCTACTAAGACTCATCCACTTTAATTCCCAAGACAAACCATCTCCTTAACTAGACTTGATAGATGACATATTAGTGTTTCAATAGGTTTGCTCATTTCCGATTAGACTAAGGACATGTTTAGGTTCATCTACTAATACAAGTTGTCTTTCTATATTACGATATGACCATGTAATATTACTAAATATTAGTTAAATAACAGAAAACTAGTGAGCAACATTTGCTTCCATTTTGCTTTGCATGAAAAACCATGTTAGTACAATATACAAAGTATTAATGTAATTTATGAATAATTTAATTATAATGACCCGAAAGTTAGTGGTGTTAGAAAGTGTGGTTTTGAAACCCCGATTCTATAATTTGGACTCGTAAATATTTTTTTTAAAATATTTACAGAGTTAGTTTAGTAGCGAATTGAATTTTGGTTAGGTAAGTTCATTGAATTAGAGCTTATTTTAAGTGTAGGGACTAAATTACGTAAGTGTTAAAAGTTGAAATATAATTAAATCATGAGTAAATTATAATCAAGGGACTCATTAGATAATTAAACCATTACTTTATTTTAGTGGACAGTAACATGGTTTTAGTTGTTAATTATGTTATAAAATTTTAATGTAATAATATTAGTAAAAAGAAAATAATAATAAAAATAAAACATAAACAATTAGAATTAAGATGTCAAAGTGGGGAGAAGAGAAACATACTTTCAACTTTGCCTTGCATACCGAAATTGGAAAGAAAGAAAGAAGGAGCATTCGACCATAGGTTATAATTTTTGAATCTCAATTTGGTTTGTATATTTTAGTCTTTTTTATATAAATTTTATGTTTTTGGAACCCCAAGTTCATGAACTAGCTTACCCATATTGAAATATTTGGAATTTTTGAAGTTCTTGGAAGTTGCCATTATAGAGAAAATTAAGTTGTTGGTGTTGTTTTGATAGATTTTAAGGTTGGAAGTGGAATGAGACTATTTTGTAAAGTCAATTGATAATTCTATGCCAAAAGGAATAAGTTGTGCAAATTTCAAATTTAGGGGTTTAATTGAGAGGTAGGAAGTCTTATAGGGACTCTAGGAAAATTTGGCTTAATGCTGGAGGATTAATTGTGAAGTCATGCTAGTCCCGGTTTCCCAGACCAAATTGAATTTCATGCAAAAATAGTATAAAATTTGTTATTGAATTCAAATTGGGTTGTGAAGTGTTAATTTATTCTATTCGTTTTAATCTGTAGCTACCGTCGAACCAAAATCCTCGATGAAGAAAGGAAAAGACAAGGTGCTCGATGAATAGCTCGGAGTTTACAGTTTGTGTTTCTATAATCTGAACTATTTTAACAGTTGCTTTTGAACATTACATTATATGGTAAGTTATAAGGTAAGCTACACACTTGTTTTAGTGTGAGATATTGAAATGGTTGAATTGGTTATTTGTGTTAGGGATTGTATCGAATATTATTGAAATATGAAATTTATTATGTTATGGAAACTAAATATGTTACTATGTGTATATATACAAATGAGTGAATTATTTCGATTCATGAAATTGTATTGTGAAATTAAGGAATTGGTTTATGAATTAAACCATGAATTACGTTACCCTACTAAATGTTCAGGTAGGGTTGGGTATAATGGACATGCTATAGGATAGAAAGAGTTCAGGGTTTTACTACTACGTGTTGGGGAATGCTGGGCGCCCCATTTTTCGGTTATACTAACCAGTGCTAGGCACATCTATTCATCGATTTTACCGGCCAGTACAGGGCACAATTCATTTCTACATATTTATCCGTTAGGCACTGGGTGCCAAACTTTGGTGTGTTGGCTGGGTTCACGTATTGGATTTCAAGATAGAGTCATGTTAATAAGGAAAATTGAAATGGAAAAATAAAATGGAAACATGAAATGGAAAATGAAAATAGAAACCAAAATTATGAAATGAGAAATGGATGGAAATAAAAATGGTTGTGAAATTTGAATAGTTTTATATATTGATGTATGAAAAGAAAGTGAGATGATTCAAGAAATAGTCATGTTTAAATGAAAGAAGGATGAAAAATTATATGTTTCTTTGCATTTTTCTAGTTACATATTTTCTTTCAAAACAAGTAAATTAATGTTTTGTATTATATTAAGTTATTTAGATTATAGATTCACCATTAAGTTATACTTAGCATACGTTGTTTTTCTCATGTGCAAGTTAGGTATCTAGTAATTCAAGCACGACTCTTCAAGTGTTGCTGATGCTTTTATTTTGGTCTTGGCATGTACCTAGGAGATCTTTGGTTGATATGGTTATTTTGTAGTTTGATGATGTTTTGGATACTATGTGAATATGTATAAGTGAGAAGGCACTGGTCAACTTTTGATTAGCATGATAGTTGTTTAGTTATTTTCTTAATGCATCCATAAATGGGATGGTTTATGCTAGGCATTATGTTTGTTTGATATTTGAGGTTGGTCGTGTTTTATGATGTGCTTAGATGGTTTCTTAACATAGGTTTAGTAAAGGACATATTTATGTCTATGATCTATTTGAATGTTTAGGTAGCCTTTGCATTTAGGTTATTAAGTTAAAATAAAAATCAATTATGGAATGTTGAATGTGTTCATGATTAGCTTGATTAATTAAGGTGCCATTTGAGGCATATTGGTTAGACATTTAAGTGTTTGAATAGGTGATATTATTGTTTCTTGTTCGGTAGGTGAAATGTGGCATGAAACAAACTTTTTAAAAATGAGATTTTACCATTTTGAATTTAGGTATCGATATTTTGGAATCTGGTATTGATACTTGACCATATGAATAATTTTTAAATAAATAGAATGCCAAAATGATATCAATTTTTATTTGAGTATCGATACTTTTTCATCAATTACGGATACCATAAAATAATTATCGATAACCCTCGTTTTGCAAAGAAAATTTTTTTATTTTGGTATCGATTTTCAATAAGGTATCGGTTCGATATCGATACCAACTATGGATTTTCAATATTTACCTTAAAAATTTAAAATTTTACAATTCAATTCTATTACATACCTGAATTTCACAATTAGATCCTTGTAGAGTTCAAAATTTTTTTAATATGTTTGATTATATGTGATGTAATGATAAATAATTGAGTTTTTGTTTAGTAAAGTCTTTATCGATTGTTAAATTTTGTTGTAGCATCTTATTACTCGAGTGTAGCGGTTGGGCAGGGTAAGGGATGTTACATTTATTGGTATCAGAGCTATAGGCTTAGCCAATTCTCAGACTAAATCAATCTGAAAATTGAGTCTAAAGGTACATGCGAAGTTGAGTCGAGTCTGAGTCGGGATATGGGTGCTGATTAAACTTGTTTCTATTTTATAGATAAAAGATGTCAGAGGAATCAAATAATGTAGTTGATCAAGAGATTCATATTAGTGATAATTCCACTGGAAATATAAATAGGGCTAAGTTAATGGAACCGAGCGTTCACTCAGATGGTGCACAATAACTTAATGTTGATAGAGGTACTAATGTGGGACAAGGTGATGTGAACTTACTTCGTATTATAGCTAAAGCACTCTAAAGAGTGGCGGGAACTACTCCTTTGATAATACCTACGCCTGTAGTTAGACGGGCACTGATTAAAGAATTGAGGAGGTATGGTGTGTCTGAATTCACTGGGATGAAAGGAGTTGACCTGTCAATAGCTGAATGTGGCTAAAATCTACAACTCGAGTACTTTAACAACTTAAGTGTACATCTCGTGAGGATCTTATCTGTGCTATTTCATTATTACACAGAGAAGCTTATACTTGGTGGCAAACTATTACTCGTCACATCCTCACTAAAGCTATCGATTAGAAATTCTTTCAGTTAGAGTTTCAGAAGAAATATGTCGAGGAACTATATTTGGAGGATTAGAAACAAGAATTATTTTTTTTAAACAGGGAGATCTATATGTAGTAGATTACAAACAAGAGTATACGAGACTTAACAAATATGTTGTGGAGCTTATTCCGACTGAAGAAGTGAGTTGTAAACATTTTCTACGAGGGATGCGAGATGAAACCAAAACTCAGTTTATTGTATTGAAAATTAAGAAATTTGCTGATTTGTCCAAGTGGGCAAAAAAAAAAAAAGAAACTATAGCTTCCTCGTGTTTTGAGAAAATGATTTGGGACCCCTAGTTCATGTTTAGTGCCTAAGAAAACTAAGGAATCTTGTGAGCATAGGAGGACAACTGCAAAATTAGCTACGTTGAACAAAATGCGATATCGTCAACCAACGTTTCAGTTAGTAGTGTAAAATGGCTGACCAGAGCTCTTGAAGTACCGAGTTGTGAGTATTGTGGGAAGAAATGTTGGGGAAAATATAGGAAGTTATCTAATGTTTTTTTTCGATGTGGATCGTAGGTGCATTTCGCTTGTGAGTGCCCGAGAAATGATAATACTGCACCAATTGACACTCAGGCATCCAGACCTTTAGTTAAGGATTGCGGGGCTAGTCATGGTGCTTCTTTTTCCAGGGTTGATTCAAGGGAAAGGGATTGAATCAATTTCACATTAGTCAGAGGCTAGAGTTTCGGCTTAGACGTATATTGTACAGACTCGCGAGGAAGGCGATGCTACTGATGTTGTAGCAGGTATCCTTTTACTCTTCTTTGCAGCTATTTATAACCTAATAGATCTTGGTTCCTCTTACTCATATATTAATGTTGATTTGGTTAAATCTGGGAGCATGAAACTTGAAATATCAGAAGCAGCTATGTCCGTATCGAGTCTGTTGGGTCAAACGGTGTTAGTTGATCAAGTATGTAAATGATGTCCGTTGGAAATTCAGGGCTTGATATTTTTAGTAGATTTGCTGATCATGCCTTTTGGTGATTTTGATTTGATCTTGGGCATAGATTGACTAACCAAGCATGGAGTGATTCTTGACCGTTGGAAGAAAAATTTTTCAATTCAGGGCTTGAATGGTGAATTTGTAGTGGTTAATGGCATTAGAATGAGTGGTTCGACTTGGATTATTTCGTCAGTTCGAGCTAGTAAACTGTTAACTTGAATAATTGAGATCGTCAGATTGGCAATATTCAAATTGCTTGTGAATTTCCTGACATATTTCTCAGAGGAATTACTCGAATTACCACTTGATTGGGAGGTTGAATTCAAAATTGACGTGTTTCCTAGTACAGCTCTGGTGTCGATATCCCCTTATCGTATGGCATCGATTGAGTTGAAGGAATTAAAAATTCAGTTACAAGATTTACTAGACCATGGCTTTATATGCCATGGTATATCACCTTGGGGAGCTCCAGTATTGTTTGTTAAAAAGAAATATGGTTTTATGTGGCTTTGTATAGATTATCGGTAGTTGAATAAGTTGACGGTTAAAAATTGGTACCCCCTACCTTGTATCAATGACTTATTCTGCCAACTGAAAGGAGCTTCATTCTTTTCTAAGATTGATTTACGATCTAGTTTCTATCAACTGAAAGTAAAAGAAAATGACATACCAAAAACGATATTCCGTACGCGTTATAGCCACTACAAATTTTTGTTGATGCCTTTCAGTTTAACAAATGCTCATGCAACATTAATGGATCTCATGAATCGTATTTTTCAACATTGCTTAGATCAGTTTGTAGTGGTATTCATCGATGAGATCCTAATTTATTCAAAATTAAAGGCTGGTTATGATCAGAATTTTTTAGAATTTTTGCGAGAGAAACAAATTTTTAGAAAACTTATTAAATGTAAGTTTTGGTTACTCGAAGTTGTGTTTTTAGGACATGCCATTTCTATGGATGGGAGCCGTATTGATCCGAAAAATATTGGCACTATCTTGCAGTGGAAAGCACTGAGGAGTGTGTCTGAAGTCCGTAGTTTCCTTAAGTTTGGTGGTTACTGACAAGTTTAAATTATATAGACTTATGTCACATCTTTTTAGTTACTATTTGAGCAAATTTAGAGTATATTGGTAGAAAAATGTATGACTTTAATTCGTATTACGACATTGAGCACATAATTTTAGCAAGTTTGTAAATTTATTAATTTTCAGAGTTAATTTTGCATAAAATTAAGTTATATTGCTACATATGTTTAATAAAGTGCTTAATATATTGTAGTGGGACCATGAAATTAACTAACATGGGAGCAAATTAAATGTCACACATGAACAAGTCATATGGACAGCTAGAGCATAATTGGGTTTTGAAATTTTACCTTGACCCAATTGAAGTTAATTGCTGAAAAGAAACCTAATTGTGTCTTAAATTGGGTCACAAAACCGTCCATCAAGGGGAAGAGAAGCCCAAATTCAGCAAGCATCAAGAGCAGCCCAAAAATCATGTTATGGGATAATTAAATTGAGGTCCTTGTATTTTCAAAAAGATAACAAATTATTTCACAAATTCCACCACCAAATTCGTCTAACCCATTCCATGAATTAAGGGAGAATCGATCAATAAATCAATAACTTTCCAACCACGTATCCCACAATTCATGGCCGACCATGAGAATGAGAAAACCAAAAGATTTCCATCCAAACTTCAACAACCTCTCAAGCCCTCCATCCACTATAAATACCACCTTTCATCATCCCTCATCCCTCACTCATCCCTAATTCTTCTCTCATTTCTTTCTTCACTTTCTTCTCTTTTCATGCATAAAGCCATTCATTTTCCCATTCCCTCTAGCTAGCAATTTATTGAGAAAATTCTCTCTTAGCCAGCCATCTTGAGGAGCACTTTGCGAAGGAACAAACACAAGAATCGGAGGAAGCCATTGTGACTGATTTTCAGAGGACATCGAAAATTGTTTAGAGTTTATTCTTCCTTATCTTTATTTTGTTCTTAATTATTTAACATGTTCAAAAATTACTATAATGCTTTTTCATTAACAATGATAGCTTAATTTTGTTTTAGCTAAAATGATTACATTAATTTGAGAAAGTTTATTTGATTCATGTTTATGGTGTCTATGCCTCAATCATTCATGCTTTCAATTAAACTCATGCATGTATTTCAGTCATTAAAATATAATTGAATGGATTAGAATTAGTTGATCAATCCTAGTAGATGATGATTAATAGACACAATAATTGAAAGATGCATGGTTAATTTAGATTTTAGCTCGATTAAATTGAAGGTTCATAATAACTCGAGAGTGCTCTATTACCTTGCATAACTTTTAAATTTGTGTGTTTAAATTGTTCCAAACCTAATTTGTCCCTATTACGTTACATAGCTTTAAGAAACCCTTAGTTAAATATGATCATGGTAGTATGCATGTTTTTTTAAGCATAAGATTTTGAGAAGACTTATAACTGGTCTCAAGTTAATCAAAGATCAAGTTGCTATGGAATACTTTTTAGACATTGTTGAGCATGGTGAAAAATGAATTAAGTTGAATATTGTAATTATTCTAGCTCATTCATGTTATTATTGTTGAAGCTTGTGAATTTTCTGCTAAACCATCTCATCTCATTCATTGCATTTAGATTAATTCATTTGCATTTAGTTAATATTAATTTTTTCCATCACATCAAAATTATTGTGCTTTCTTACCAACTTGTACATCTTTAATTTTTCAAATTATTGATTAACATTTACAATCCTTGTGGAGATGATAACTTTTTTACGTACTTATTACTTGATAATGACTGTGTACTTGCACAAACCTATGGTTACAGTTACTACCAAAGATCTGTTAGCGGATTTTTAAAGATAGCTTTGCTGATGACAAAGTTGTTGCAAAAGAACACTAAGTTTGTTTAGAGCGATCAGTGCCAAAAAAGTTTTGAGAAATTGAAACAGATGTTGACTGAAGCGCCAATTTTAACCTTACCTAAATCAGGAAAAGTCTTCGTAGTTTATAATGATGCTTCTTTAAATGATTTGGTATATATTTTGATGCAAGATAGGAAAGTTATTGCATATGCATCTTGATAGCTAAAAATGCATGAACGCAATTATCCAATACATGATTTAGAGTTAGCTGCTGAGGTTCTTGCTCTAAAGATCTAGAGGCACTATCTGTAAGGTGAAAACGTTCAATTGGCCACTGACAGGAGTTTAGTGTCATGTTCTCAATAATTTCATATGTATCCTCATAGTTCTATTCATAAGGGCTCCTTTTGTTACTCCATCTAATCCAGATCGTGCATTTGCATCCAACCCATTATAAAATACATGCAGCCATATCCACTCAGGAAATTCATGGTGTGAGTATTTTTTAATCAATATTCTAAAACATTCCCATGCCTCATAGAAACTTTCTCCCTCCATCTATCTACATATAACAATCTCTCTTCTTAGTTGAACTGCTTTACAACTTCTATAAGAACTTTCCAGTGAGTTCATCCCATGTTGTAATAGACCCGGGACCCTACGAGTCTAACCAAGAAAAAGCATTATCAATCAAGGAGAAGGGGAACAACCGAAAGCAAATAGTGTCATCAGTGACCCGTTATACTTAAAAGTATCATAGAGTTGGAGGAACCATTTTATATGTTGATTAGGGTCTTCTGTTATGGTACCCCTAAATTATAGATTATTCTAAATTATCTGAATCATAGTCGATTTTACCTCGAAATTATTAGCTGTAGTCATTGGCCTTGTTATACTTTCTTAAACCATGTCCAAGCTTGGTAGGGCATGATCTATTAGGGTTCTTTCATTTCAAGCCATATGTACATTCACAAGTAACTATGGGACTAGTGGATTTCCTAGGACATTATTGTCAACATTGTCAAATAATGGATTTTCACGTGGTACGTTACCTATAGCAGGTGTTGGATCTTGCATTTGTTGCCACTACTGCTATTGTTGACGGCGGTTTCTTTAGATTATTTTTTCTGGATCGATGGTTGCTACAATAAGTTTACCCCTATTGCGAGTCATACACTAACTAAGAAAGAAGAGATTAGTAACAACAAATAAAATCGTATCTGTAACTAAAAAATTTCCTAATTATTCTAACTAAATGGGAAAATTAAAACTAATATAGTGTCATTGCCTTCTCGGAAATGATGCCAACATCTTGATCACCTTCGCATTTACTAATGTTCAGAGTGTGAGTATTGCAATAAAATCTAAAATGACAAAGCGATATCCGCAAGTATACAGGTCGAGTTGTAATATTATTTTACAACGGAGTGGATAAGTGTAACAGCCCGTTTTTAGTCAAATCAGAACAGTGTTTTTGAAACTAAAAATTTGAAGTTGAAATAATTATTTTATTATTATTTTAATGTATACAGCATGATAATATGTTGGAGTGAGAATTTCGTTAAGAAAATTCATTGTTTGATGGGTAAATTTGATAAAAAAGACTAAATCGCATAAAGTGCAAAAGTAATGTTTTAATATTTAAAGGTATTAAATAGTTGTAGAACATTAAAGTGGAGGATATTATGTTGTAATTAGACCATTATTAAGGTGGATGAACATATATGGACATATTATCATTTATTTTGATGGTTTTTAACTAAGGTTAAATAGGTAAATTAGTTAATAAATGATAATTTAATAAAACCAAAAGCCATTTTCTTCATTATCTTCTTCTGCTAATAGAAATTAGGGTGTATAAAAGCCATTTTAAAGCTTTCAAAGTTTCGGCTACTTCATTTTTCTAAATTGGTATGTATTTCGTCCTATTTTTAATGATTTCTATATTTTTGATATCGTTGTAACTAGGTCTAGCTAGCCCAGTGACCATTTTGCAAAATTGTTAAAGATTTTAGATGTTTCCATTGATGAATACAAGATTATTTTGATGTTTAATGATAGATTTTGAGTGTTTGATGATAGTTATTAAAGTTTTGTTATGTGATTTTTAGTGAAAATGCAAATTACGGATTAAATTGTGAAATATGGAAAATTTGTGGTTAAAATGTGAAATAAATGAAAAATGTGGATTGCTAGGGACCTAATGGAAATTTGGCTAGCATGGGTTGTGGTTGAATTGCTTGAAATTGTATCTTTATGAAATAAGGACTAAATTGTAAAAGTGGTGAAACAAATGGGGCAAATGTGTAAAAGTACTTTAAAGTTTGTTTTGGACTAAATTGAATAGAAGGATTATTAAATAAGCTAAATTTTATATCATATAGATCAAGAAAAGTGAAACTCAGACTTAGATCGGGGAAAGAACAAGGTCTCGGATTAGTTGACTCGTGTTGTCGTTTTTACATCTGAGGTAAGTTCGTATGTAATAAGCATCATTATAAATTATGCTTTAAATGCTCATAAATTGTGTATACGAGACTACAGTCGTGTTCGATGAAGATTCGGCTAATTATGTGCACTTATTGTACGAAATCAAAATAGCTTCAGCTATATATATTTGCACTTAGTGTGCGAGATCGAGAAAGATTCGGCTATATATATGTATATTGGCACTCAATGTGCGAGATTGATACAGCTTCGGCTATTTCTTTGGCACTGAGTGTGCAAGTTTCTCGAGTATCCAAAAATATTCCGATTGGTTTAACGGATATGTCAAAGATGTGAATGAATATGAGTTAAATACAGGAAGGTACAGGTATGTATAGGAATCGAGTAATACACTGAAATGATGAAAATTATGGAAATTAGATCTAATTTGGTGGATGCAAATATGGTAGGTTGATGATTCATTATGAGATATGTTATGTTATGTTTTCGCTTAATTTGAGTTTGTATAATGAGTTGATATAAATGTTATACGAACTTACTAAGCTATAAAGCTTACTTTGTTTATTTTTCCATGTTTTATAGTGAATTCAAAGCTAGCTCAGATTCGGGGTTCGTCGGAGACTCCATCACACTATCCAACTATCAATTTAGTACTTTTGAGCTTGTGTTTTGGTTATATGGCATGTATAGGATTATGGTCATTTTGGTTATGAGTTGATAATGATTTTGGCCATTTGAAATGGCTTGTAGATGTATATGTTTTGGTTTATTTATATAGTCAAGAATAATGGCTTATTTTGGGTTGTTTTGGTATGCTAGAATCATGTGTATATATAAGTGTATATGGCTTGTGTGATGTTTTTAATGGTTGAAATGTTTGAGAATATAGATCAAATGATGCATATTGGTTAATGGTCATTTTGATGATTTGAGAAGATAAAGATTGATATAAACTTAGATGGCATAATATGATATTTATGTTTTGTATTGATTTATATGGAAATGATATGGTCTATCTTTTGACTTAAGTGTATTGAAGATGATGGTATAAATGTGCATGATTTAGGCTTGAATTGGATGGTTTAAGTATCTATTTTTATGCCATGAATTGTGCAATTTGGTTTGGTATAGTTTTGTGCAAGTTGGGTGGCAAAATGGCTTGGTAAATAGCCTATTTCTATCTACACAGGCTGAACATGGGCTTGTGTCTCAGCCGTGTGTGATACACGATCATGTACACAGCCGTGTGTCCCCTGGTGTTGAAATTAAAATCAAGTCAGTATGCTCTACACGACATCACACACGGGCGTGTGACTTGGACATATGGTACATGTTAGTAAACCCTACAGGTTTGGCACGGCCTAGCACATGGCCAGGCACATGGGTGTGTATGGCCATTTTTAGGGCACACGGGCTAGCCACATGGGTGTGTGTGTTGGTCTTGTAACCCAAGTCAGAGAATTACATGGGTTTGGACATGGGCTGGGACACAGCCATGTGATCCCATTTCGAATGTCCATACGGTTTCTGACACGGGCATGTCTGGTGGCCGTGTGAAACACACGACCGGGCCACACGGACGTGTGTCCCTTATTTTTGAGAAAAGTTCTTAAGTGTTCAAAAAGTTTCCAAGGTTATCAGTTTAGTCGTGAACCACTCTCAATGTATGTTTAAGGCCTTGTAGGCTCGTATTAGGGACAAAATGTTTGGTTGTGAATGAATTGTATATGAATTGACTAAATGTACGTTTAAATGTGTTGTAAGTTCGGTAATGCTCTGTAACCCTATTCCAGCGTTGAATATGGCTGAGGGGTGTTACAGTAAGTACTCCAAGGATCATACCCAAGAGAGGCGAAGGCTAAATCAATTTTGAGCTATACGCTAAAAGATTTAATTAATAATTTAATCAAGTTATAATACAGAAACGTAAATGAGAGGTTTTTGGGATTTTTATAATACTAAGAATAAAAAAATAACATAACAGAAAACTAAATTTCAAGAGATAGAAAAAGTAGGAGTTAAATCTGGTGATGGGTGATTGGCTTGCTTCGGCAACCCCGATCAATTGTCGTTTCGGTTTCCTCGTCAACCAACCAATCGCTACCCTAGCAAGATTATCCAATCTTACACTAACATAACGAGTCAGAAAGAAATACTTATCTTCCGACCTCACAATCTAGACTAGCTAGGGGTGAATGTGTTCACGGATGGACAATACAAATTTTTAATTCCGACCTTCATGACTTCCCGAGGCTGTCAGGCCTAGGGTTTGTTTCACACTCTTCCTTTCCCAAACAGTTGATCCGTTGAGTAACCCTACAAAATAATTAATAGATCATGCCTCCACTCACTAATCCCCCATAGAAGGATTAGTTCCTCATGGCTTTCATAAAAAAATATGGAATAGATGGAAGAATAATGCATGGTGAATGAATTGAAGTGTAGAGTTTAAGAAAAGCCTAATTTATATAAATAATAACATGAATCCTCAGAAGTATATTGTCTTTACAAATTAGATCTCTTGAAGGAAAGTAATGAACAAATAAACTAAACTCTAAAAAACCTAAGAAAGAAAGAAAACAAAACTAAAGCTAAAGAGAGAATCTAGGTTAATCGAACAATGTCAATAGCATGTGCTAAAAGAGTTTATTTATAGACTTCAGGTGGCCATCATCCTTAACCCTAAGTCAGCTAACATTCTCGAGCTTTAAATTCAATTATGCAAACTAAAATGCCACTACTTTGTGTTTAATTTCCATCCCAGAGTCAATTTTACAACACAATAGGACCTGTGTCGCGACATAGAAGTCAGTATGCTCCTCTTTGGTATATCTTCAAGGGTCTGTCACAACATCCTCAGTCAGTGTCACAATATCGAAGGTAGTTTCATCCTTTCTCCATTCTTTCTCTATGTTGCGACATCAGACCTCTTGTGTTGCAACATAACATCTAATGTTGGCCTAAAATGCCTTCTTATGGTCTCCTGTACACTCACAAAGTACGTTAGCTCTCCCTTAGGCCTTATTCGGCCCTTAAGGTCAATAAAGACTCATTTCACACATTTTGTTAAATATAAGTATAACTAAAGAAACTTAACTAAAATATAACGAAAATGCTTATATTCAAGCTCGTTAAGTGCGAAAACTAATTTAATCTACTACACCGAATTCCACCAGATCAGTGGTAATTGATAGCGCAATAATATAATCTTTTAGAAGTTTGACCCAACAACATTGTCTCAAATTCAACTCCTTTTGAGTTGGGAGGAATTTAAGACTTTTGTGATCAGTGAAAATATGACATTTTCACATATGATCAGAAACCTGCTATGGTTAAAGCTATCCAAAAGCATGATAAGTATCAGCAAATAGTGGATAAACTTAACCGTATTGAATCTACTTCTACACAGTCTATGCATGAGGGAGATAAGTCACTCTTCCATGATATCAATAATCTTTTTGAGGATATAAACTACATTGGAAATAGGGGTGGAAACCCTTACTCGAATACATACAACCTCGATTGGATGGATCACCCAAACATGAGATGGGGAGGAAACCAATGAGAAGGTAACAGTTCAAATCAAGTTAAAATATAATTACTAGCCTCCTTATTTGTAGAAACCTCAGGATAGGATCAACCCTAGTGACCATATTGCATGTGGTCAACAACTGGATAGAATTGAGGAAGAAATACGGTTAATGAGAACTGATGTCAAATAGCTGCAGTCTGAATGCACCAATTCAACAAGAACATTGACTAAGATCGAAGATCAAATGAGCCAATTGATGAGCATGATGGGTGACATCAAAAGACAATTTGGCACAGGCATTCCCAGTAACATGGAAGATAATCCATAGAGAGAAGGTAAGGAGTATGTGAAAGCAATTGCACTCCGATTGGGCAAAGTACTGTGTAGCCTAGAAACCACTACTTTGGAGACAATTGTAGAGAAGAATGGCGATCCTCAAGAAGTATCTCTAGAAAGAAAAGATAAGATAGAATCAGAGGAGGTAACCACACCGACAATGGAGATAGAGAAGGAAATAACTAACGAGTTTGCCGGTGCAAAAATCCCATTCCCTTCAAGACTAGAAGGAAAGCAAAACCAGGATAAGGATGAATTTGTAAGTTTCCTAAACCTGTTTAAAACATTAAATGTTAACCTACCTTTAATTGAGTTAATTGAAAAGGTTCTCAAGTACGCTAAGTTTTTAAAGGAGATTATGGCTAAGCGTAAGAAAATTAAGGTAGTAGAACAAGCTACTTTAAATGCTTACTGTAGCGTGATTATTTCAAGACAAGTACCTCAAAAATTGAAAGACCCAGGAAGTTTTAGCATTCCAATAGAGATAGGGAGCATTCATTTTAATAGAGCTCTATGCGATCTTGGAGCTAGTATTAATTTAATGCCTTTATCGATTTTTGAAAAACTCGGTTTAGGGGATTTGAAAACTACTCAAATAACATTACAGTTGGCTGATAGGTCTTCGGTATGTTGGAAAGGGGTATTGAAAGATGTGTTAGTTAAAGTACGAAGTTACATTATCCATGCAGACTTTGTGGTGCTTGATTTCGAAGAAGATCGTGAGATATCGATCTTATTAGGTAGGAGGAAGTTAGGGGAACAATGTTAAAAAATATTTATTTCTAAATTCCTCGAGTCAAGGGACACACTTCCTTTTATACATGTAGAAAGAATAAATAGGTTTAAGGAAAGGGACAAATGGGCACAGGAGGAATGGCACAATGGACGATTGGCCAATACCGACAGAATAAGAAAATCATCCATCGCTGAATTGATAACACTGTCGGGTGAATCTGAAAGTAAAACTCAAAATTTTTTGAAGTGTTTCTTGACTTTTGTAAATTATTGTATATTTAACTAATCAACTACTTTAGATTTTTACTTTTATTTTATATGGGTTCATCTCTAAATTGAAACATCCTTAAAGCTGGAGTTTTTAGCTGGAATAGAGTTAGTGTTCTGACATCACCCCAATGAGTTGCAACATAATAGACAGTTTTCTTCAGACCTCTAAACTTACGAGCATGTCGTGACACAAAACCCCTGGGTCATGACATCAGTATATTGCCAGGGATGTCGCTCCATGGGACCCCTATGTCGTGAAATCGTTGTAATTTTCTACAGGGTTGACTCGACCTATTCGCGCATCCTAGTGGTTTAATCTTTAAATTACCCAAATTTTAACCCTTTAAAACTCTAGTCTATAACCTAAAACTCTATTTACTTCTAATTAAAACACATCTCAATCCCTAATCCCTTAAACCTTATCAAATCTCTTAAACCCTCTTAAACCCTAAAACCTTTAATTTTTTAAACATTCTATTTATTCTTAGCAAACTCTTTAACCATACTCGGGGCAACAAGGAATGGGAATATTACAGAAAAGCAAGGACTTTGATAGCATGTTTATTTTGCATATTTTACATGCTCAAGTCAACTTGTTCTTAAATTAATTCCTGCTAATTGGTGAATTTTATGCTTAAATCTTGTTAAGAACGAAATTCAGATGCTTTATTACAAAAACAAGCAGAAAAGGATTCAATTGGAGCATGAACAATAGAAGAGGGGACAAATCAAAAATTTGGAGACATTTAAGGGCTAATTAGATTTTTGACCTGTAAAAGCCAAATTTAGAAAAGAAAAACTAATATTTTATTTCATATAATTAGTGGGTAGGTGGGAATAGCCTAATTTTAGTTTATGGTTTGTATAAAAATAGGGTGTATGGTGGACTTAAAAAGACACACCTTGAATATCTGAAAATTGAATAAAAAAATCAATTCATTTCTTTCTTTATTTGTGTGAAATAGTAGTAGGCATTCTGTAAACTTTCCTTTCCTTTTTGAATATTTACGGTTTATTTTTTCCCAAATTCTTCCTTCATTTCATCTCCTACCATTTCCATTTAAGCTATTTCCATCAACTAAGAAAAGCATGATTAATTTATGATTCACTAAATCTCTACTTAGCTTTAGGTCGGTATTCTTTCTGATCAAGAATCATGAGAAATGTATCTGCATTAAAAATCTTTCATAACGGTATTCACCGTCTCTCCAGAATACTGGGATTGACAAATTTATCCCTTAAAGTTAACTCAATTTCAACTCAAAAGTGTGCTTTAGGTTGGAGTCATTTTGGCATACAGTTGGGAAGATGAGTCAGCCATGCTATATTTAGATTAGTACGAACAAAATGGCATATCCTAGCGAGGTCATACTAGTGGGATTTTTGTCAAGGAAGATGGTGATCGGATTTAAATGTCCAGTGCAATTGAAGCTATTGATCCAAGTTGGGTTTTTAAGAATGCAAGGCTATCGGGGTCTTGAATTGCGAACACGTGTATTGCAGTTAGACAATCGATAAGGGTTGATTTGCAAGTCATACGGAATCAACTATGAAAGGAAGACGCCACTATAACTAGCTTATTGTTTGGAGGAGAAAACTCATTTTCAAGGATTGATTCAAAAAATTGAATTCATTGAGTCTAGGGCTAAGTCTTTATAATTCTGTTTACAAAATTCAAATTCATTTTCTAATTTTATTTTATTTTTTATTTATATAATTGTTTATTGTTCCTATCTCACTTATTTAATTTCTAGACATTTTCAACTCCCCTAATTTATTTTATTTATTTTTCAACAAGTTTGTTTTGAGCTGTGGGCACAACTATTCCCACAAAAGAAATTAAGTTCATAAGGAAAGGATGAAAGTTGATCACAATAACCAATCCTTGTGGAGTCGACCCTACTTCTACTTACTACTATTTAGAGTTATTTTATCATATAAATTTTTATTTGGTGGTTTCGACTCCTATCAGAATTTAAACGAAATCTGACTATATATATTTAAGGTTAAGGGTTCCTAAATCCAACTTTTTACTGTTCCATTAAATTGTTTGCTTAGTATTGTAATAGGACTGAAATATCATGCCTCCTAGAAAAGTTAGAAGAACCAATGAACCCAAACCATTGACGGATCCCAACCCTCCTAATTTTGTAAACTCGGATATTGGAAAATATTTTACTAAACTTCAAGGAAATACCTTTATCCAAGAGAGGGGATTCGATCCGTTAATGGTGTTGTGTAAGGAAATATGGCTTTCAGTTAGATATCATAGGTAGGAACATTTTTTGATGATCCTGAAAGAGAATGTCATGGTCCCCATTGTTCAAGAGTTTTATGAGTCTTTACGAGACCAAGAATCTAGAAATACTAAAGGCTATATGTGGGATTTAGTACTTGTGCGGGGGAAGGAGGTGTGAGTAATCCCTCGAATTATTTGTGACTTTTATAATGCTCTATACTATGAGAATGAATTTATTGATGAAACTGATCTAGAATATTATCGAGACATAGATATGGATAGTAATATAAATGTTTTGACTGAAAGGAAGGGTGAATGGAAATATAAAAAAGGTACCAATATCCCAGTATCCTTCCATCAAGAGATCATGTTTCCTGAGGCTAAAATATGGATTCAATTTGTGTGCACACGAATAGTACCTACTTTAAATGTTTCTAACGTTAATACTTTTAGAGCAATTTTGATCTATGCTATTTTGTAGAAAAAGTAGGTCTGTATCGATAAATGGATCCACCAAAACATTAAGAGATGTATTAGTGGTCAAAAGGTGGGAGTTTTCTTTCCCGATCTAGTGACGACCTTATGCAAAAAGGCAGGTGTACCTATGATATCCACTAAGCAATCGCTGAAACCATCTAAAAGTATCATCGGAGACACCTTGTTCCAACAATACATTGAGCTACGAACTAAACAAATAACAGATTGGAACAAGCAACAACAAGAAGTGACAACTATTCCAGCTTCATCTCAAAGGTTGACACAAGCTCAACAAGAATTTGGTGAGAGTAGTCATCCAAAGCTAGATTGGATGATTCAGTGGATGCAAGAATCGAGACCAATTTTCCAAGAATTTACTAGGCAAAACAACATCTGGGTCCCCTAGTATACACCTAACATGTTCAGGTCAATAAGTATGAAGCAATAAGATGAAGCACATGAAAGCGAAGAGAGTGACGAGGATGATGGAAGTGACAAGATGGATTTGAAGAAGGAGATTGAACATTTTTTAAAAGACTTGTATTAATTTTTTGGATGATTTTAATTTAGACTTTGTAGGAGTAGGATTAATAAGTATATTTTTAATATGTTATATTTTGTTTAAGTTTTCTATGTAGGAACCCAACACTAAGGAAACACAAATAATTTGAGTTATACACGATCAAAGGAGGAAGTACCCACCAATAGAGGCTAAAACGATCAAGATCAGTCAGGTAAATTCCATCATTATCTTTTTATGGGCTACACATTGAGGACATTGTGTCAACTAAAGTGTGGGGGGGTAACATAGAAAATTTTCTTCAAATTTTTACATTTCCTTTGAATTTTTTTTTGTCTTTTGTGTGCTTGAGCTTGTGGAAATACAAGTGATTAGTTAGAAGCATGTATATAGGTTGCTTTTGTTTACGAATAAATTTGGCATGACGATAGGAGATTTTAAATTCTTGATTATTAGACTACTAAAATTCTATATGTTACACTGTAAATAGGTATTAAGTAATCATTTGTACTAAGTGACATAGAAAATACAAGGAAATAAGCATGCTAGTATGAATGATAAATGATTGAATTTGTGTTTGTTTCGTTGATTAAATTTGTGCATGTTAAGATATTTAAGGATGACCTAAGGCATTGTTTGGAACACATTCAGAGCCAAAAAGCCGTCCTATTTATGTTCACCTTCAGTACCAATTTTTGAGCCTATTGACACTTCTTGATGAACCTCATTACAAGTCCCGAGCCTGAAAAAGTTAATTTGTATTTACACTTTTTCTTTGGTCCTGCACTACAACATTATAGACGTGTCCATACATATTGAAGGTTAAGTAGATACAACAAGGTGGAGTTTGTAAAAATAGAGTGAAATATGAAAGATTGTTGTGATAGAGGAACTATAAATTAGCCTAATGTGCGGAACAAAACAAAAAATCCAAAAAGGAAATTAGTACAGTAGAAAAGGTCTTAAATTAGCAAAAAAACATTCATGAAAGAAATATATTGAAAAGATAAAATTCACAAAGTCACAAAAGAAAGAAAAACTCGTTTATTAGTGCAAAAAAACTCATAAGGCTAACCTTAATTACTATGTCATGCTATGGCTTCCTATATATAGAGAGACAAGGAAGGTGTGAGAATAGGGTGATGAGTGAGTAAAGGTCACTAAGGGGGGAAGAATAAGGACCACTACGATGTGCCAAACTATTTGCATGTTTGTAACCCTTTTTGATATTTACTGTTCTTGAATTTCATACCTGTCCTAAGCCTCAGAACGTTACAAGTCGAAAAGTCCTATGTGACCTAAAATATCCTTATACACTTTCAATATTGCATAAATGACTATTTGTATTCTGCTCAGATAATCAAAGTACTTGTATGATCTATTGATGGATTCCTACAGGTGAGACCTTTAATATTTGTATGCTTCTTAACATATTGAACTTAGATGTTTGTGGTCAAAAGTGGTAAGTCAACTACTGATCACCTTCAGACATGCTAAAGTCCAAAGTGTGAATACTGCACTAAAATATAGAATTACAAGACAATATCCGAAAGTATATGGGTCTAGTTGTATTATAGTTTTACAATGGAGTGGGTGAGTACTCTAAGGATCGTACCCAAAGGAGGCAGTTGCTAGATCAATTCTAACCTAAACACTAAGAGATCTAATTAGTACTTTAAATTTAGTTATATACAATATAGGATTTTTGGGGTTTTTATAATAATAATAAAACAACATAGAAAGATAAAATTTAAGAGATTAAAAAGGAAGAATAAATCAAATATGATTATGGGTAATTATCTTGCTCCGGTAATCTCCATCAATTATCGTTTCAAGTTCCTCGTCAATCAACTAGTCACTACCATAGCAGGATCTTTTAACCTTCCACTAACATAATGAGTTAGCAAGAACTACTTATCTTCTGACCTCATAGTCTAGATTGGTTTGGGGTTAAGGTGTTTACAAATGGGCAAAACCAATTTTGGGTTAATTCCCACCTTGATGACTTTTTGGGGTTGTCAGACTTAGGGTTTGTTTCATGTTCTTACTTTTCTAAATAGTTGATCCGTTGAGTAACCCTACAAAAAGTTAACAGATCATACCTTCACTCACTAACCCTCTGTAGAGGTACTAATTCCTCATGGCATTCATAAACAATATACAATTGATGTAAAGAGAAAGCATGCTAATTGAATCGACAAGATAGAGTAAATGAAAGAGCTTGATTGTATTGAGATTAAACAGAAATCCACACAGTTTGAATGATTCCACAATCTAGATCTCTTGAAAAAAAATGACGAACAAATAAACTAAACTCTAGGAAACCTAAGAAAGAAAGAAAACAAAACTAAATCTAAAGAGAGAAATTAAGTTAATGGAAAAGTGTCTACAACATGTGCCAAAGAAGCCTATTTATAGCCTTCAGGTTGCTGTCATCCTTAACCCTAGGTTAGCTGACATTATCGAGCTTTAAGTTCGATTGTGTGAACCAAAACACCCCTATTTCGTGTTTAAAATTGGGGTTAGTAGAATCGGCTTTATGAATCGAGAGAGAGTAGTCATGCCTTAATTTTTTAAAATTATCTATGCATTTTTGGGAAACAAATGAGGCATTGATTTGTTGGCTAAGTGTTAGTGTAACGTTTCTTGAAACCCAAGTTCAAATCCATTCTCTCCCATCATTTTTATTAATTTGCAAATTTTGCCTTAAACCCTGGTATGTGACATGCCTTGTTTTTTTAAAAAAATATTTCAAATTATATTAAGAATGAGTTATTGGTTTGATGCTTAAACATTAGTGAATTTATCGTTGAGGTCCTAACTTCAATTCCCTTCCCATACAAATTATTTAATTTTTTGACAAAAACCCCTTGTTTTAATGTATGGGGCCATCTAAGCCTAGTTAACCTAGGTATAAATATTAATTTTTTCACTAATAATCATCCTTTAATCCTCCTCTTCATTTCCCTAGCCGTTCTTGTCTTCCTCTCCTTCTCTTTGATTTTAATTTTTTTTGCTTTCCTCCATTGTTGTTATCTCCTACACTTAATTTTACCATCTCTTTCTTTTTTTTATTTTTGCCACAATATTTGTTAACATATTATCCAAAATATTGATGTAATTTTTCCTCATTAAAATCAGCATGAAATCTGAAATCTTGAACTCCAAGATCAATCCCAAAAATTTCCAAGAAAGTGTCATTGCCGTTTCTCTCGACTAGCTTGGGTAAGGTCTCTTCTCTCTTCAATTTTTTAATTAATCTTAGCCATTAAAAACATAAATGTCCAGATCTGGAATTGTAGGGATTTTAAATGAGTTCAAAGGTATTTTTTCAGAATTTAATGAGATCTCAAACCATTTTAAAGTTCAACCCCAATTTTGGTCACCATGGGTGGTGGTGCGTGCGCCTATGTGCAAGAAAAGGGGCTGTTTTATTTCTTGGTTATTTCCTATATTTTCCAGCATTAATTTGAGTTCTTGAACCCTCCTAATCATATTTTAAACCTATTTCAATTAGGGAAAAACTTTCTTGATCGATTGGCCATTCGGATCCCACAAATAGTGAAGTGTAAGTGCAATTAAGGGTAACTAGTTTTTATTTTGACATAGTTGTTGGATAAATGTTATGAATTGATTAAATGAATTAATTTAATCATTAATTAGCTACTGATTTTACAGTATATTATTGAATTAGGTGCTAACCCAAAAGCCCCAAATGATTCATAAAGGCGAAGAACGATTGTACATACGGTTCGCATCGATACAGTGTAATGAATCTAACTAGTTTGGATTCGAAGAATAGTTATAATTTCAGTGATTGGTTGGAACTCATAAGTAGGTGTTTGGGAGCTGGTTTAATGGTAAATTTATTTAATTTATACTGAATTTTGGTTTAGGTTTGTTTAAAGAATTATTAAGGAAAATTGGAAAATTCCCTAGTATGCTGTGATGAAGCGAAAAAAATTATGTGTGGGTCCTAAACTCATAAAATTGTTTGAAAATGTTAAATATCTTGTTATATTTGATAAATTAACTTGCTGATTGGATTGGCTTAATAGCCAAATTATTGATTTTGTGGGTGGCCGAACGAGGTATGTTTCGAGCCTTAAAAGATTGACATGCCAGGAAAATTGCTAGTTTGATAGTATGAATGTTTGATTGAGTTTGTAATTGCATATTTGAGTTATAAGATATGAGAATGTCTGACTGAATGATATAATGTGTTGAGATATTAAGCTTAGTATGTGAAATTGAACGATATTGATTGATGGCAAAACAATGGTAATTTGAAAGATTGAAACATAATTTCCATTTACTAAAAGTATGTGATTACTAAGGACATGTGAGCAAGTCAAATGAATGTGAAAAGTATTGAGATATGATTATGTATGAGATTGTGTGACATATTGTATATGCATTGGGTTGGGATTTTGTTGTTGACGGAAGAGTTCTGTAAAGTACCGGTGGCATATTAAGTCTTCATTATTCGTAGTCAGTGCACTCCACCTGGAGTACTAAGGGGAATGGTGATTTATCGCATTTTTACTGGCACCTTGTCTGCATTATTACTAGCAGAATTTTCTGCATATTGTTATCGGTGGTTTTAAACACAACAGGCTTAAGCCTACAATGTTTTGGAGTTAGGATGACGAGTTCTGGGGAACTTGTGGTATGTAGCGGATGGTATGGTTAGGAACTTTTTTGCATTGCATTATGCTCACGACATATTCAAATCTTATTTATTTATGATATGTGTTGTATTGTGTTGTATTGAATGATATCGAAATTAATGATTGTTACTCGAATGACTGATGTCTCATGCTCATACAACATCAATTTGATATTGCCTATGTAATAATATGAAATTCCTATGCCGGTTCTATTTTCTTCTGTTAAAGCTAATCTGTTTACTGTATTCGATATTTATGTTTGTTTAAATAATTGTTTAACTCACACTGAGCTTTTCATAAGCTCACCCCCAATAGTGTTTAACTTTTTAGGTAAACCTCAAAATTAGGACCAGACTCGACATTCAAAGAATCACCTTGGACCTTGTATTAATTTTCTTAATAAGTATTATTATTTCTTTATTTTTTTGGTTTGTAATTTTTAATTATTTCTAGTCTGTGGCTTACTAAATTTAATTTTGGGGATTCTTGCATTCATGGATTATTCAAGCATACTAATCGGATAATACATGATATTGGGATTAAGTAAAATTTGATTTTGTTCCCTAGTTTTTGTTGCATTGCAAAGGAACCGTTTTTGAAAAACAAATCGATAAGGCAACTAAGTTTCCAAAATGATTTGAAAAATGGTTTTTCCGCTGCATTAGTTTAACATCGAGTTTTTTTCTTAAAGAAGAGCGAAAAGTAAACTGTTTTTTCTAAAACAACACTATTAACAATAAAATGAATCCTAAATATACATGATATAATGAATGAATGCTTTTAAGCTAACTCAAAGTACAACTACAATTTTCTTTAAAATGAGTTTATTTTAGGTCTTCAAAAGTAACGTAAGTTAGCTTAGCCATTTCGGTGGTTAATGTAGCCTTCTCAATCTAGCCATAATGTCTAGGCCGGATTTGGGAGGTTACAATTTTCATCCCAAAGTTAATATCGTGACACACCAGGCCTTGTGTTGCGACATAACGACCAATATGCTCTTTTGTAGCCATCTTCAAGGGTATGTCCCGAGACCCTTAGTCTGTGTCACGAAATCGAAGGTAGACTTGAGTTTTCTTCATTCTGTTCCCTATGTTGCTACATTAGACCTCCCTTGTTGTGAGATAACATCCAGTATCGGCCTAAAATGCCTTTTAGTGGTCTCCTGCACACTCACAAAGCATGTTAGCTCTCCCTTAGACCTCATTCGGCCCTTAAGGTCAATAAAAGACTCAATTTGCAAATTTTATTGAATGTAAGTAAAACTAAAGAAGCTTAACTAAAATGTAATGAAAATGCTTGTATTCAGGCTCCTTAAGTGTGAAAACTTGTTTAATCTGCTACACCGAATTACAACAGATCAACTACTCATCATGTTAGGATTTTTTGTTAGTATGAAATGCCTAAGTCATATGCTCTGAAGTCAATACTTGTATCATATTTGCTCAAAGGTCCTCATTTTATTATTTTTGATATATGTTTCTTAGGGACAAGCAATGGCTTAAGTATGGGGAAGTTTGATCTGCCATAATTCGATGTAGCAGACTAAAATAGTTTTTGCAGTTAAAGAGCCTGAATATAAGCATTTTTGTTATATTTCAGGCAAGTTTCTTTAGTTTTACTTTTATCTAATAAAATGTGCGAAATAAGTCTTTTATTGACCTTAAGGCCGAATGAGGCTTAAGGGAGAGCTAACGTACTTCTTGAGTGTGCACGAGACCATTAGAAGGCATTTTAGGCCAACACTGGTTGCTATGTCACAACACGGGAAGTTCGATGCCGCAACATAGAGAACATAATGGAGAAAGTACAAAACTGCCTTTGATGTCGCGACACTGACTGAGGATGTCATGACATACCCATGAAAATATACCAAAGAGGAGCATAATGACTTCTATGTCACGATAGGGGTCCTATTGTGTTGCGACATCAACTCTATGACGGAAATTAAACACGATGCAGGGGCATTTTGGTCTGCACAATCGAACTTAAAGCTCGAGAATGTCAGTTGACCTAGGGTTAAGGACGATGACCATGTGAAGGCTATAAATAGACTCCTTGCGCTCATGCTATGGACATCATTCCATTAACCTGGATTCTCTCTTTAGATTTAGTTTTGTTTTCTTTCTTTCTTAGGTTTTTTAAAGTTTAATTTATGTGTTCATTGCATTCCTTCAAGAGGTTTGATTTGTAAAGATGATTAACTTTTGGAGATTTGTGTTATTATTTATATGATTCAAGCTTTCCTCAAACTACAGTTCAATTCGTTCACCATGCTTTATTCTTCCATCTATTCCATATTGTTTATGAAAGCCATGAAGAACTAATCCTTCTATGGGGGATTAGCGAGTGGAGGCATGATCTATTAACTTTTTTATAGGGTTACTCAACAGATCAGCTATTTGGGAAAGGAAGAGCATGAAACAAACTCTAGGCTTGACAACCCCGAGAAGTCATCAAGGTGGGAATTAACCTAAAATTTGTATTGCCCATCTGTGAACACCTTCATCCCAAGCCGGTTTGGGCTTTGCGGTTGAGAGATAAGTAGTCCTTGCTGGCTTGTTATGTTAGTGGAAGATTGGAAGATCCTTCTAGGGTAGCGACTAGTTGGTTGATGAGGAACTTGAAACAATAATTGTTTTGGATTGCTAAAGCAAGCTAATCACCATCACCAGATTTGAGTCATTTTAATTTTTCTATCTCTTGAAATTTAGTTTTATTTTATGTAATTTTCTTTTATTCTTAGTGTAGCACCCCTTACCCACATCTGACACCAGGACAGGGTTCGAGGCATCACCAGACTTAAACATGAACATTCATACAAAATCTAGCCATAAAATTACGTCCAAATTAAAAAATTTTCAATCACATGCAGATTGTCCCTTATAAGGGTCTATAAGACCCGAAACATACATCGAAGCTGTTCGGGACTAAACCAAGAACCTTTGGAACTTTTAGAACACTTAAAAAATTTTCTTGTTTTGGAAAGTCACACGCCCATGTGAGTAGGCCGTGTAGTCACACACACCCGTGTGGTTTGGGACACGCCCGTGTCCTCAGCCCATGTAACTCTCTGACTATGACATCATCCAAAAAATAAGGTCACACGGCCAAGTCACATGCCCGTGCGCTTAGGCCGTGTGGCGAATTAAATTCCAAAAATTAGGTGCAGACTTCACACGGCCTGGGTACACGCCCATGTCCTAAGGTCGTGTCCTTCACATAGCTGAGACACACGACTGTGCCTTTGCCCGTGTGTTTACTATTGGGCATAGTGACTTGCAAAACTAAGGTACAGGGGACACACGACCAAGCAACATGCCCATGGGGCTGACCGTGTGTCACACACGGCCTAGACACATGCCCGTGTGTCTACTCGTGTGGACATTTTAGAGGCTAATTTCCAAGCCAATAACCACCCTCAAACACTCATTTTCTCAAACATGTTTCATAGCATGCAACATAACCTATTTAAACACTCAAATATTCAACATCATGGCACTATCATGACTTCTTAGTGTCATCTTATTTACACATTCTATTAGCCATACCTTTTAAAAATATTCCACACCAATTTCATGCATAAACAAGATTTGTCATTTTAATTCCAAGTTACAAACTCTTTACTGTGATCATCTCAAGTCATTAAGTCATCCCTTAATTTCAAGCATCTAATTCACATCCCATCATATAGCCATCAAACAATCACATAACACATCATCAAGGCATTAGCACATGTATGCATGAACAATTAGGTTTCACAACCCAATAATCAAATATAAGCCATATCTTATGGCTATTACAAAATGAATCATCAACATTATAGGCCTTTACAATTCGGCCAAAATAGCATGACACATATCACAAAATAACCAAGTCCCCTGTACATGCCATATTCAAAATATCAAATTCAACATACCCAAATGTTCTTTTGATAGTGTGATCGAATAATCTGATGGCTTCTGATCCTCGAGCTAGCTTGGCGGAACTACAAAGGATGGAAAGGAAAGGGGGTAAACATTAAACTTAGTAAGTCTATATGCAAATAATATGCAATGAGAACAAGCAGATATCATACAACATCATGATAGCATAAATATAAAGATTGTTCATCATTCAAACCTTTTTGGACTTATTCATTATGTATATATTTCCTTATCACGAATCATCATTTACCAAGGTATTACTCATAAGCTTTGCGTACATATCTGTACCATTTCGTAGTATAGCATACAACCATAGCTTCTTTAATATGCCCTCTTTGGGACTTTCATTACATTATCCATTTCATTACCCGTTGAATACTTGGAATAATATTGGATATGCGGAAAACCTGGCACCTGATTGCCACATACACATACGTAGCCATATCTACCTTAAATCATGTAACGCTCGTAATAGAGCTACTCACAGGCCTGCTCACATAAGCTGTCGGTCAGGGCGTAACTACACGGGCTGCTCACACAATCTATCAGGTATCCAACATACTCAGGACTACCTAGCCATAGGTAGAACACCCATGACCAGCGCCCGGAACCAAATTACATGTGTCATAAACATCATGAACTCAGATCAACTCAATGAGCTCAGATGTCACATATATCATGAACTCAGACCAACTCAATGAGTTCAGATCATATACATTTCTAGTGACATGTCACTTGTGTAACACCCCTTACCCGTATCTGACGTTGGAAGAGTACTTATAATCATTTAAAACCGAGACATAAAATTTCCTCAAATTTTAAACGTTTCAAACATATATAATTTGTCCCTTAAAAGGGCCTATGAGGCCCAAAACAATCATTGAAATTGGTTCGGGAATAAACCGAAATCTTTCAGACACTTAGAAAATTTTTCCACCAAAGCAGGGTCACACGACCGTGTGAGTAGACCGTGTAGTCACACGCCCATGTCCGGTCCCCGTGTAAAAATTAGCTAGCTACTGGCTTGCTCACACGGCTAGACCACACACCCGTGTGGTGGCCGTGTTCTTCACATGGCTGAGACACACGGCCGTGTCTCAAGCCCATGTGTATCACATTAGGCTATTTTCCAAGCCCTTTTTTATGTTCTTAACTTAGCCACACCAAAACATTTATTTATGCATACATAAAATAGGTTTACATAACTTTAACCATTATGAGCCAAATCTTATGGCTATATACAATGAAGCAAAATGAGCCTATACATTTGGTTAAATCATAATATTACTTAATATCAATAACTAATTATCTATACATGCCACTTATTTGACAATAAATAAGAATTACCATTATTCTAATTTGATAAACTAATAGTGTGATGATACTTCCGACGATCTCCAACCCCGAGCCAACCTGACAACATTAAGAGAAATGGAAAAATGGTGTAAGCTTAAAAGCTTAGTAAGTTGGCATATTAATAATAATAAGCAATTTAATTAACAATATTATCCCATTCCTCAATAAATTTGCTCAAGAAAATAGAATCATTAATCACATGATTTCATCTTTTTACACAAGATCAGCTAAGGCTGTTTTTCTAAATCATAGTCACTAATTTAATTATTTCTTAAGCTACAGAACTCAAAATTAAGTTTCGTAAATTTTACTTGAAACTAAACTCATATAAATTTCTACTATAAAATTTTCAGAATTTTTGGTTTTGCCAATCAATACCAGATTTTTCTTAAAGTTTCATCTATTTCACTGTCTGACAATTCTGACCTTTCTATATAAAAACTCAGTTATTTCATTGTACAGAATTCAAATAATGTTTTTGATTATTCCAATGAAAATAGACTCATTAAGGTTTCTAAGCATAAAATCATGCCCCATAATTATATTTTTACAATTTATTATGATTTTACCAAGTCAGAACAGGGGATCACGTAATCATTCTGAACCAGTCTCAAAAAAATATAAATATCTCAAAATATAGAATTCCTTTGCTTGTTATGTTTCTTTTATATGAAAATAGACTCATTAAAATTTAATTTCATATCTCATTCAGCCTTTAATTAAATTCCTACTATTTTTGGTGATTTTTTTAAAGTCATGTCACTGCTACTGTCCAAAATAGTTTTATTGCTAATTCACTCTTTCACACTTTCTTTGTATTAACCTCATTTTAACATACATATCACAAATCATTTTCACCACATTTCATACATCACAAGTATAGGCCCATGATTACAAGGTCACCATAAAATCATCCTCATGTATAACTTACTCGTTTATAACCTTACCACATCCCGGTCACTTAATGAACACATCATTCACATAACCAAGTTCCTGCACTTATTCATCACAAAACTCACAAACCAGTACATAGTAAGTCTCCCGTTGAACACTTCGGATCAATCCTCGATACTTGGTGGTTTCAGCACATAGCTCCACCCATCATATAGTTCGACTCTCTTGTACACATGGTGAACACTTAGTACCACCCATGTGACCTAGCCAGTTTATCTCGTAGCTCTCTTGTCTACAAGGTGTCCTTCACCTGGAATCACGCATGCGACCTAGATACATATATCCCGTAGCTCTCTTGTCTACATGGTGTACACATAGTATCACCCATGGGACCTAGCTACATCATAATGTCTCGTAGCTCTTTTGTACACATGATGTGCACTCAGCACCATACATGTGACCTAGCTACATACCATCTGTATCATCCAATCTTTCCGAAGGTTCAACCGGGATTTCTCTCTCTTTTCCAACAATTTCACCAATCAAGTAATTATCAACAAACATATTTCCAATATTTTATAAAATATCATAATACAAGTAAAATTAATGTATTACTTACATATAAACTTACATCTCATTTAATATCAAGGCAATAACATTAAGTTACACATTGCATTATTAAAAATCATATGAACTTACAATTGCTCATAATATCCATAGTCATAGAAATCACATTTATGTCTGATAATTCAATGCACTTCATGTACCATAGACATATTTTTAAATAAATTCATAAACTTGGCACCATAAACATTTAATTTAACATAATTCAATTAATTCACTATATTTAACTTTTAAATATAAATTACGACATTATTGCAGTATTATTGTCATACCAACTTGTCTCAAATGCCGAAACCGCTAACTTTCCTGACTTAGCACACAACTTTGTTCTTCCCCGATCTTAATCCAAAATTTCATGTTTTCTTGATCTAACATGTCAAATAACACTTATTTAACACATTTTATCAACACACTAACCAATTCAGTTCATATATCAAATTTTGGAAAATTTACAATTCTGCCCCCTAAATTTTCAAAAATTACGCTTTTACCCCTAGACTCGTAAAATAATTTTTGTTCAATTTCTATAAAGTTTAAGATATGCTGAACATTTTTCTCTTCTATGACAACTCCAAATTTTCACTAATTCACACACTTATGACCAATTTATAACTTTTACAATTTAACCCCTTTTTGACATTTTTACCGAAATTCATCAAATAAAACTCGTATTTAACACATCAAACATTCATTATCTATTATAAATCATCAAAACACAACCATATCATGAATGGGTAAATTTTTAAACTCTAATTTCTCTTCAATCAATTGGTAAAAATAGAAAATTTAAGCTTCGGGGATCTCAAAAATACGAAAATCATTAAAAACAGGACAAAAACCGTACCTATATAAGCCATAGAAGCTTAGTTGAATGGAGCTCATCCATGGCTGCCATTTTTGGTTCTTTCCCACGGTTGAAGAAGAAAGAATGAAAAAAAAAATGATAGCTTTTATCATTTTTGTCTTATTAAGTCATTTTAATTAATTTACAAAATTACCCTTTTTATTTCAACCAAATTTCAAAAATACCAAACAAATATCCATCCACTTACTTATTAAAGGACTAATTATCACATAAGGACTTTCAATTTAAAACTCATAACAATTAGGCACCTCATATATAAAGAACTCAACTTTTGCACTTTTTACAATTTAGTCCTTTTGACTAGATTGAGTGCCCAACCGTCAAAATTTTCGAACGAAATTTTTACGAAATATTTCCATAAATTTATAGACTATAAAAATAATATAAAAATAATTTTTTTCTTGTCGGGTTTGTGGTCCCGAAACCACTGTTCTGACAAGACCCAATTTTGGGCTGTTACACCCGAGACCGTCGTCAGAATCGAGCACCAGGCATTACTTAACTTAACTTACTAATTCGGGGCATAACATTTTCTTTTAAAATTAATTTATTTACATTCATTCAATATGTCCCTAAAAAGGGCCCTCGAGACTCTAAAACATGCAATTGAAATAGTTCGGGACCAAATCGGGAACATTAAAAAATTTCTGAATATTTAGACAAATCAAAACTATTTATTTCATTATTCCTTATAAAACTGCCCACCTGCATCATAGTCACTAAATAAATCATAACTCGAGTCACAAAACTCAAAATTTAAATTCATGAATTTTTCCTAAAACTAGACTCATTAATCTTCTCACTAATTTTTTTTTCCAGAATTTTTGGTCTAGCCAATTAGTACAGTTTATTACTTAAAATTTTCCCTATTTCATTGTTTGACTACTCTGACCTCTCCTCACTACGAATCAATTTTCTCCCTGTACAAAATTCAAATAATCATGTTGTTTGTTTCTATTGAAAGTATATTCACTAAGAAATATAGAAATATAGAAATATAAACTATAACTTCTAATTCTTTTTTTACAATTTTTAATGAATTTATAAAGTCAGAACAGGAGATTCAGAAATCACTCTAACCCTATCTCAGTAAAATTCAAATATCTCTTAATATACACTTATTTTGCTTACTCTATTTCTTTCATATGAAAATAGACTTAATACGATTTAATTCTATATCTTATTCATCACCTAATTCCATTTCTACTGTTCTTGGTGATTTTTCAAGATCACATCACTGATGTTGTTCAATACTGTTTTTAATGCTAATTTCACTTTTTCATGATTTCTTTGTATTAACTACCATTTAGGCATACATAACACCGAAACATGTTCTTCATTAGCCATTTCAATAGTTGATCATTATCAAATATTTACATGCCATTCTTTAGCCATATCATAAGGACATACACACAAAATGGCTAAGTCCCAATACATGCCATAAACTAGAACGTTTGTAAATGAAGATACCCATTTGGTAACCTGATAGTCGATAGTGTGAAGTGATCTCCGACGACCTCCAACCCGAGCCCACTTTTAAATATTTTGAAACATGGGAAAGTGAAAGAAGTAAGCTTATAAAGCTTAGTAAGTTCACATGTAAAATAATAAGCATTAGCAATCAATTTAGCTTACTACTATGCTGTCATAATTTGCTTAAATAATGTTTAGTTCCTACTTTCCCATCTTACTCATCGGTAACCTTACCAAAGGCTCAGAACAAAAAAGGCACCTTACTTAATAGCTTGCTTACATACCTGCAACATCTCACCTAACACATGAGTACTCTTTCATAATATAGGCATATTGCCAATCATGTCATAGTGTCACAAGCATAACTGAAAACTCATCACTTACTTAATACTTGATAATCTCAATTACCTACAATCTCAATATTAAATAAGCCTTAAATGCATACCTGTACTCTTTCTTCATGTTCTCACCTTGTCGTTTCTTTGGCTTAATCTTTTGATTACTTGGGAACCTTTTCCTTTTTGAACTTACCATTGCCATGTCTTGACATGGTCTTACGTGGTATCCTTGACTTATGAACTCACTAATGCCATGCCTTGGCATAGTCTTACATGGGAATTTTTCCTTATAGTAACTCATCAATGCCATGTCTTGACATGGTGTTACATGATTTCCTTGCCTTATAGAACTTATCAATGCCATGCCTTGGCATGGTCTTACATGATATCCTTATCTTACCAAATGCCATATTCCAAACATGGTCTAGCATGGTATCCTTGTCTTAGTGCCAATGCCACATCTTGATGTGGTCTTACATGGAGTCCTTAATCAATGCCGATGCCATGTCTTGACATGGTCTTACACTGGATCCTTGCCTTACCAATGCCATGTCTTGACATGGTCTTACATGGTATCGTTAACCGTCAATTCCTCCTTAAATGACATGTTATGAACATGGAATTTTTCGTCAATTCTTCCTTAATTGCCATGGTACAACTTGGACTTTGAGATATCAATGCCTTGTCAAGTCATAGCTGAAACATACTTGCTCAAATTCTCAAGGTTAGTCGCATAACTCAATAATAACAATACTAATAAAAATAATTGCGTAATAATAAAATGATACTCAACTTACATACTCACATTCTCAATCTCATCATATCATCAACTTAACTTATTCTCATCAAACGTATGCTAGTCAATACTTTCTTGTTATCATACAAAGCCATAATACAAAATATGATCTTACATATAAATTATACAAGTTAACTTTCCAATATCGAATTATTATCGAACATTAATCACTATATCTGAAACTCAATATTAAAGTATTTATGGCCAAAATATCAATTTATCATTCAAATATGCATAATTAAATGCTTATTAAACATATGAACTTACCTTGATACCAAAACGACCATTTTACCAACTTTCTCGATTTTCAATTTTTCTCCCGTTCTAGGTCCAAATCTCACTTTCCGGGATCTAAAACATCATATTTCACTTATTTAATTAATGTACTATTCAAAACATTCCCTAATTCAAACTTTGGAAAAACTACAATTTTGCCCCTAAACCTTTGCAGAATTACGATTTTCCCCTAGGCTCAGAAGTTAAAATTTATCCATTTTTCTTGTGTTTTATGACATGCTGTACATTTTTGCCTTTATGGCAACATCATATTTCCACTCTATCATGTACTTATGAACATTAGGTATTTTTACCGATTATGTCGTTTTACTCATTTTCACTTAAAATCGCTTAGCAAAAGTCGTTTAACATAATTTCAAGCTTCATATTCTACCATAATACATCAAAATAAACACATTTAAATTATGGGTATTTTTCCAAATATGAACCCTAGCATGAATTATTGCTAGAATAGCTAAATCAAGTTATCGGGACTCCAAAAACGTAAAGAACATTAAAAATGAGGCTAGAACGAACTTCCTATTGAGCTTGGAATGATTACAAACCCGAACCATGGCTTCCCCCATGCTATATTCAGCCTCCATGAAGAAGATGGACCAATTTTGGCTTTATTTTCCCTTTTTAATTCTTTTAATTACCAAATGACCAAAATGCCCTCAAAGGCTTTTCTTTCAAATTTGTCCTATTCTTGCCCATTTTTGTCGAAAATTAATTATAATGGTCTAATTACTAAATAAAGACCTCCACTTTAAGAACCCATTTCAATTAAATCCCTTTTATTATCTAGAACACACATTTTGCTAATTTTACAATTTAGTCCTAATTATCAAATTAGGCACTTATACATAAAATATCTTCACGAAATTTTCACAAAATTATTCAATCAATGAATAAACCTTAAAACTTAATCGGAATAATGTTTTTGACCTTGAATTTATGGTTTCGCAACCACTATTCTTTTTAGGCCATATTTCGGGATGTTACATTTCTCCCCCCTTTAGGTATTTTTGTCCCCGAAAGTCTTACCTACAAATGGATTCAAAATTGATTTCCAGCAACACTTTCAAATTCTCATTCAGCCTTGGCATACCCAACATTTTACTTCTTATACTAAGGCTCTGAAACTGAAATACCTATTGATAAGTAACTGAACTTATATTATCATTAACCTCATACTCTCTGATGAAACGCAACTAACTCTTCTTTTCTTACCAAAATGAAAATTCTCTGCCACTACGGTACTTTCAAAAAAAAATACTTGTTTCTCTTTTGAGTGTCAATATTCTTACCTTTCGATTCTGTATACAATTTTTGATAATCTGTCTCTGATTTTTGTAATTAATTTTCACTTTCCTCTAATCCTTTCTGCTGAATTTAATTCTGCGAATTTCTCTTCCTTAATTCAACTATCAATACAAAGGTCACATGTAGTAACATTTAGCAATCTCATGGTCAAAACTTACTGTAGCTTTCTTCTGAAGTCACAGTGCAACCCTAGTTTTCCAACCATAACAACTAAAATTTACACTCTGAATGAATTGACAACCTCAAAATGAATAACTTAGATAATCCTTCAGTAGAAAAACTCATTCGTACTGAGAAGAATATACAAACTTCTTCGAGCAATCAACCATAGCTCATTTAACCTTTCGGTGATAATGCTAATTCTGTTGCACAATTCTTCGAAATACCCTCACATTTTCACACAAACATCAATACTAACTATAATAGCTTCTGAGATACTTGAAAATCAACTTTAACTCTCTAAAAGTTCAGGATCGGATTCAAAGTCTGGTACATAACATTTCACACTCTTACTAGTATAACTAAATCAAGTTATCATCCATCTCTGTACTTCTTAAATAATCAAATAATTATCACTGTGCTAGGCATCATAACTATTGCAAAATCTCTTGATTTCTCATTGACACATTTCTAGAAACCATAAACTCTTTATTCAAACCAAGCTGAATCATAATGGATACTTCAATTGTCAATATCTTCAACTGTTTATACTTTATTAACATGAATTCAAGCTAAACTAAACTTCATACAATGAGAACTTTAACAATCAGGCAACTTGGATTTGCAAAAATATACCTCTGATGCAACCATTCTGATATGCATATACAACTCTGTACCATAACCTCTAGAATATATACTATTTACTCCGATCATTTATCTATTTATACATGAAAAATCAACATTTACCTCAGAAGCCATGAATAATTCAAACATACATATAACTCAATCAACTGCTCAACTGAATCAGTCTCAACTGAAAGACAATAACTTTTCAAAAACTGTTCTTCTCTATGCTATCATGATATCTCAAACATATATTCTGTCATGATTTCTTCAAAGAGCTAATCACAAATCATTATTACTACATAACTTGAAAGAACATAGCATTCGGTCTTTAACTCATTGATATATATATCAAGATTATGTGAAAAATGAAAATCAATACACATGTCTGAACTGAACTACACTGAGGCCATAATACTCATACTACTAAAAAATCATAATGCCATAATAAGACTGACTTCTCAATTACTTTAGTAAATAATGCCCCGGGTGAAAATAAAACATCCTGATCATTTGAGAGATTTAAACACAAATTTCAATAACAACCAGTGCAAAAGCAGAATCTTTATACCTATGATAACTATACCTCTGTACTTTCATTATCAGGCCCGAACTCGCAATCATCATAAACATACTCATAATAAGAAGAAACCATTTTCATTAATAGAACATTTTCTGCTAATGTTTCATGGCTGATACTTTGAATAGTAATTTGTTAATAAAATTGAGATAATAAAATCTTAGAACATGGAGCTACACAGAATTCCTGGTAATCACATCTCATGTAGAACAGTTAAGGTTTAAATAGCATCTTAGAAAATTTCCAAAAGGAAAGGATAATACTCACAAGAACTGGGAACAACTATGACATAAATTTTCCTTTACCTTCATTAAGCAATAGTTAACAATATAGATCACTAACTGTAACACCCCTTACCCGGCCCGGACGTTATGGCCGGATCCGACATGCCACATCGAAGCATTCAAAACATTTCTAATCTAGAAAGAAAACTTACTGAGTGTTTTAAAAGATGATTTCATTATAGGTTAAAGTGAATGACAGCTGTGCACTAGGTAGGAAACCGGAAAAGAGGAGGTGAGTCCATCGGACTGCTTAAGTACCAAACTCCCTTCGGATCCAATCCTAGACATGCAAACCGCTATTGCCATACCTTAACGTCATGTATATTTCTAGGAAACCGATTTGATTAAGTCCTTTTTAGGAAAAGTGATTAATTTTGGAAAATATCTTCATTGCGGAAGCTTTGCTTGTTTTCGTGTTATTTTGAAATCAATTACTATTTCTGAAAACGCGCCCTAAAGCTATCCAATTTCAACAGTTAAATATAAATATTACCTATCTTAATAAAACATATAAAAACCATCAAAAATAATTAAACGGCCTTATTACATTTAAAAGCCCAAAACCTCAAACGTAATTAAAAGGATGTCCAATTCACCAGAAGAAAATCAAACTTTCAAAACGGGTGGCCACTCCGAATTCCCTCACAGCTCCAAGCCCACTATGGTTGGGGATTTCCTGCGTGGATGAAAATAAAAGGGGTGAGTTTGGGGAAACTCAGTGTGTAAGGAAAACCCATTCAAAGCCCAAGCCAGCTCAAGCCTATTGGGCCTAAGCCCATTCAGGTAACAGTGGTACTGGACCAGAGCCCTTTCCAGATTACAATAAACTGGGCCTTAGCCCCTTATTCAGATAACAGTATGGTCCATAAGTCCATTTCAAAATACATGCAACATCAATAACATATGCAAGCCCATTTGGGGAGACTACTCAACCCACCAACCACTACACTCCACCCGTACCAGCCCTACACTCCATGTGGGGACTCGCTCAACCCACCCAGCCCAACACTCCACAGTTGCAGCCTTGCTGCTCAGTTAACAGTAAATTGAGGCAAAGCCTCCAGTACGTGGACAAGCCACTTTCAATACTTCCTCCGTCAATATCCCAATCCCATGCATCAGGTAATAACAACATGGCATGCAGTAAATAACAACAGTCAAACATGCATTTAGGTCAATTTAACCCTAAGGGTATTTCGGTAATTTATCCACTAGGGGTAAAACTGTAAATTTTCCACTTTTAAAGGTATTTCAGTAATTTATCTATTTTAGGGTTTTTCATGCATATTCCTACTTTTCACGTACTAACAGAATCACGTACCGAGGGTTCTTACCGAATTGGGCCCGTTGGCCCATCATTCCAATTTTGGCCCATTAAGCCCAAAAATATCGAGGGCACAGAAATCATGCACTTTGCAGTCGAAATTTTACAGCTTACCAAAAACATTAATCAATTTACCTCACGAGCATTCGCACACTCGCAAATCTACAAAATACCGGTTTTCGACATTTCGGCTTTTCGACTTTTGCCGATCCAGACTAAGAAAGAGGGTGTTAGTTACACACCTATTTGCGACGATATGCTGACGAGATCCACACACGAACTGCGTACAATTGGATTACTAACACATTAATCTAACTATTCAAATACGAACTACGTATTAACCCCTTACAATATTCGGCCAACCACACCTACAGATCATAGTAAGCTTATAAGAAATCAATAAGCAACTCATTAACAAATTTTTGTCAATGTGTACCACATAATCATAATCTCACTGCAAGCTGTCTTCCTGAACAACAGTCACTAAATCATTTATAACTGGAGCTACGAAACTCCAAATCAAGTGTCGTTAATTTTAGCTGAAAATATACTCATATATCTTCTATCCATAAAATTTTCAGAATTTTTGGTTTATCCAGTCAATACCAGATTTTTCTTAAAGTTTCCCATGTTTCACTGTTTGACTAATCTGACCACTCTTCATTACAAATAAAATTTCTCATTGTACAAAATTCAAAATATGTTCTCGTTTATTTCATTTGAAAATAGACTCATTAAGCTTTAATTACATAATTTATTCAGCTTCTAACTCATCTCCCACAATTTATGGTGATTTTCCAAATTCACGTTACTGCTGCTGTCCCAAGCAAATTTATTACCAAATCACTCTTTCACACGTAACTTGCATGCATGTTTTTTTTAAACATGTATATCACCAATCAATCATCACATATCTATGATTTTACTTAAGTATAATCTCCATTTCATCATTTTAAAGCACAACATATTAGCCGATTTTTCCCCTTAGCATCTAAGCACATGCATGCTCATTTGTTTGGCTCAACTTTACGTATCTTCCATTTTTCATCAAAAGAACATGAAACAACAACCATTTCCTTCATTTTAATTCATGACCAAATGCTCACAACACAACCAAAAACCAAAATATGCTTCAAGAGTTAAGGTAGAATCAAGAAGAACTCATGAACATCAAGATAGAAGCAAACTACCATGAACTTACCTTCAATTTTCTTCCCCAAGTGACCGAACATTCAAGAGCTTTCTCCTCTCCTTTCTCTTCTCTAACTTTAGGCTATGATGAACAAAGATGGACAAAACTTTGTTCTTTTCACCCCTTTTTCTTTTAATAAAATTTCATATTTCATCCATTTAATTCTTTAATACAAAAGACATGAAATGCCCATCATGGAACATTTACCTAAACCATTATTATGGAACATTTACCTAACCCATTATCATGGAATATTTACCTAATCCATTATCATGGAACATTTACCTAACCCATTATCAATTTGTACCATGAATTATGGATATCAAGTGCTCATATTGTCTACAACAACATGATGGCTGGCCACTTCATGTAAAATGGGAGGTTTGTCATGCAAATCCTCCTATTTTGCACTCCTATTTATTTGGCCACTTCAATTTAGCCTATAGCATTTTCAAACATTTTCACATAGGTCATACTTCATAATTTCACTCACAAATGACAAAATTAAAGCATGAAATTTTGCCAACATTTACAGAATTCCCGAAAATTGGGGAGTTACACTAACATCATACATATCTTACTGTCAACCTTCCATCTGCAAGCTGAAGTAGAAAACTAGAATAGATAGAGCAATATCAATCACAGCTCAAACAAACTATAATGCTTTCATTTGTCTGTAAATTTAACTAACATTCACATACTGCAAGAATTGCATCTATGATCTTGCATATATTTATATATATCTCCGAATGTACACATATAATAGTCGGAAAAGATTTTTCTATAATTTTTCAACTATAAACTCTACATTCAACTATTAATACGGCTCAATTATTATTCCTCTGTCTAATTCTTTCATTACTGAATTCACATTATCCCATTCACAGTTGGAATTTATTCAGAAGAAAATCTAGCAATCATATACCTTACACATCATACTTGAATGAGTGCATTAGCTGAGCCTGACCTTTCTTTTACTGTGACATTTCAGTTATCTGGATGATTTTATTATTAACCTGGCATCCTTTCTGTAACTGTGTTCATTTGCTAAATCATTCTCGACTCTGATTACATCGTCAATAAATCTGTCACTGAACTCTTTAGTTTTCCACTTTAGCCTATTCAATCTGAATTTCATCAAATCTCATTCTGATTACCTTGCTGATAAGGGGGTGAGGTTGTAACACCTCTGACTTTCCTCTTACATACTCATGCATATAACTTAACACTCATCATATTAAAATATTATCACAATTATACAATTTGCTTCAAGCAACTTAACATGCACGTTCATAATATAATGACTTCATGATCATCTTATGCAAATTAGTGCACTTATACATGCATTCATAAATCTCGAGTAAAATTACTCATATCATGCACTTAACTTCTCTAGTTATACATATAGCATCATACAAATGCCAATTTAACATGAACACTTATCTCAATATAAACTTTTCTTTCATCTTATCTCATCTTTCATATTTCCCGAACAATTCTTAGTCACAATTTATTCATTATCACATAAACATCATGAACCATTATTCTTACAATTTATGGGCCTCAACTCATCATAAACATATTGTCTGTACTATCAAACTTAGCTCGGTTGGAGTGCGCATCTGTCTGACAAAACATTTTATATCTGGGTCGGGAGTCATCACACTATCATAGTTCAATATGGCATGTATAGCTAGACTCTTACTCATACTGAATATTTTGAGAACCGACTAAACCTTTGCTCTGATACCAATAAATGTAACACCCTTACCTGAGACCATCGTCGGAATCGAGCACGAGGCGTTACCGACTTAACTTACTAATTCGGGGCATAAAATTTTCTTTTAAAATTAATTTATTTACATTCATTCAATATGTCCCTAAAAAGGGCCCTTGGGACCTAAAACATGCAATTGAAACGGTTCGGGGCCAAACCGGGAATATTAAAAATTTTCTGAATACTTAGACAAATAAAAAAATTTTATTTCATTATCCTTATAAAACTGCCCACCTGCATCATAGTCACTAAATAAATCATAACTCGAGTCACAAAACTCAAAATTTAAATTTGTAAATTTTCCCTACAACTAGACTCATATGTATTCTTACTAAAGTTTTTCCAAAATTTTTGGTCCAATCAATTAGTACATTTTATTAGTTAAAGTTTCCCCTATTGCACTATTCGACTACTCTGATCTCTCCTCACTATGAACCAATTTTATCCCTGTACAGAATTCAAATAACCATGCTGTTTGTTTCTATTGAAAGTAGATTCACTAAGGAATCTAGAAATATAAACTATAACTTCTAATTATTTTTTTAAAATTTTTAATGAATTTATAAATCCAGAATAGGGGATTCAGAAATTGCTCTGACCCTGTCTCACTAAAATTCAAATATCTCTTAATATACACTTCTTTTGCTTATTCTGTTTCTTTCATATGAAAATAGACTCAATAATCTTTTATTATATATCTCATTCATCACCTAACTCCATTTCTACTATTCTTGGTGATTTTTAAAGATCACGTCACTACTGCTATTCAATACTGTTTTTAATGCTAATTTCACTTTTTTCATGATTTCTTTGCATTAACTACCATTTAGGCATACATAACATCGAAACATGTTCTTCATTAGCCATTTCAATAGCTGATCATTATCAAATATTTACATACCATTCTTTAGCCATATCATAAGGACATACACACAAAATGGCTAAGTTCCAATACATGCCATAAACTAGAACGTTTGTAAACGAAGATACCAATTTGGTAACCTGATAGTCGATAGTGTGAAGTGATCTTCGATGACCTCCAACCCGAGCTTGCTTTTAAATATTCTGAAACATGGGAAAGTGAAAGAAGTAAGCTTATAAAGCTTAGTAAGTTCACATGTAAAATAATAAGCATTAGCAATCAGTTTAGCTTACTACTATGCTGTCATAATTTGCTTAAATAATGTTTAGTTCCTACTTTCCCATCTTACTCATTGGAAGCCTTACCAAAGGCTCAGAATACAAAAGGCACCTTACTTAATAGCTTGCTTACATACCTGCAACATCTCACTTAACACATGAGTACTCTTTCATAATATAGGCATATTGCCAATCATGTCATAGTGTCACAAGCATAACTAAAAACTTATCACTTACTTAATACTTGATAATCTCAATTACCTACAATATCAATATTAAATAAGCCTTCAATGCATACCTATACTCTTTCTTCATGTTCTCACCTTGTCGTTTCTTTGACTTACTCTTTTGATTACTGGGGAACCTTTTCGTTTTTGAACTTACCATTTCCATGTCTTGACATGGTCTTACGTGGTATCCTTGCCTTATGAACGCACCAATGTCGTGCCTTGGCATGTTCTTACATGGGAACTTTGCCTTATAGTAACTCATCAATGCCATGTCTTGACATGGTCTTACATGATTTCCTTGCCTTATAGAACTTATCAATGCCATGTTCCAAACATGGTCTTACATGGTATCCTTATCTTAGTGCCAAACATCTTGATGTGGTCTTACATGGAGTCCTTAATCAATGCCGATGCCATGTCTTGACATGGTCTTACATGGTATCCTTAATCGTCGATTCCTCCTTAAATGCCATGTTATGAACATGGAATTTGAGATATCAATTCCTTTTCAAGTGATAGCTGAAACATACTTGCTCAAATTCTCAAGGTTAGTCGCATAACTCAATAATAACAATACTAATAACAATAATTGCGTAATAATAAAATGCTACTCAACTTACATACTTACATTGTCAATCTCATCATATCATCAACTTAACTTATTCTCATCAAACTATGCTAGTCAATACTTTCTTGTTATCATACAAAGCCATAATACAAAATATGGTCTTACATATAAATTATACAAGTTTTCTTTCCAATATCGAATTATTATCGAACATTAATCATTATATCTGAAACTCAATACTAAAGAATTTATGCCCATCAAATATGCATAATTAACTACTTATTAGACATATGAACTTACCTCGATACCAAAACGACCATTTTACCAATTTTCCTAATTTTCGATTTGTCTCCTGTTCTAGGTCTAAATCTCACTTTCCGGGATCTAAAACATCATATTTCACTTATTTAATTAATGTAATATTCAAAACATTCCCTAACTCAAACTTTGGAAAAAGTACAATTTTTCCCCTAAGCCTTTACAAAATTACGGTTTTGCCCCTAGGCTCAGAAATTAAAATTTTTCCATTTTTCTTGTGTTTTATGACATGCTGAACATTTTTCCCTTATATGGCTACATCAAATTCCCACTCTATCATGTACTTATGAACATTAGTTATTTTTACCGATTATGTCATTTTACTCGTTTTCACTTAAAATCGCTTAATAAAAGTTGTTTAACATAATTTCAAGCTTCATATTCTACCATAAAACATCAAAATAAACACATTTAACCTATGGGTATTTTTCCAAATATGAACCCTAGCATGAATTATTGCTAGAATAAGCTAAATCAAGTTACTAGGACTTTAAAAACGTAAAGAACATTAAAAATGAGGCTAGAACGGACTTACTATTGAGCTTGGAAAGCTTGGAAACCCTAGCCATGGCATCTCCCATGCTATATTCGGCCTCCATGAAGAAGATGGACCAATTTTGGCTTTATTTTCCCTTTTTAATTCTTTTAATTACCAAATAACCAAAATGCCCTTAAAGGCTTTTCTTCTTAAATTTGTCCTATTCTTACCCATTTTTGTCCAAACTTAATTATAATGGTCTAATTACTAAATAAGGACGTCTACTTTAAGAAACCATTTCAATTAAATCCCTTTTATTGTCTAGAACACACATTTTGCTAATTTTACAATTTAGTCCTAATTATCAAATTAGGCACTTATACATAAAATATTCAATCAATGAATAAACCTTAAAACTTAATCAAAATAAATTTTTTTGACCTCGAATTCATGGTTTCGCAACCACTATTCCGTTTAGGCCCTATTTCAGGATGTTACAACTTGTATCCTAACTATTTCTAAGGTTCAAACCGAATTCTTCCTCATATGCACGTAACAACTCAACCGCACTTGCTCCTGATGTCGTGGGTAACAAACATAATATCATTCATACTTTCATAACCACCATTAGGCATAACATCCATAATGAAAATAAAATATTTACCACATAATATCAATCAATCAAAATATGCTATATTGTCACATTATTTACACATGTACTTACTTTGGTACAAAACGATGAGAAACGAGTCTATTCGTCGCAAACTTTATTCTTTCCTCGATCAAGACCCGAATCACGTTTTTCTTGATCTATAATGAAAAATTTAACTTGTTTAATAATCACATTGTTCAAATAAACCCATAATTCATTCTTTAGTAAAATTACCTTTTTACCCCTAACTTTTCACTTATTTATAATTTAGTCCCTAGGCTCGTCAAAATGAAATGCATGCATTTTCTTTATTACCCGAGCCTAGCCAAACTTTCCTTGTACTCATAAAAGCCCATAATTTTCATCAAAATCAGATTTTTATCACTTATTTTACACATTTTATAAAATAGTCCTTTTAGTGGTTTTCATGAAAAATCACTTTGTGAAAGATGTTTATCTTACACCAAACTTTCACCTTCCTCCATTAAACATCTAAATACATGTGTGTCATACATGGGTAAATTTTTTAACATAAACCCTACCTCAAAATAAGGGTAGAAATAGGTAAATTAAGCTACGAGGACTTCAAAAATGTAAAGAACATTAAAAACGGGCTAGGGAACACTTACTATTCAGCTTGAAAATGTCAAAAACCCTAGCTATGGAGTGCTTAGAATTTTTGGCAGCCACATGAAGGAGATGAGCACATTTTTTCTTTGGTTTTCCCTTTTTATTCTTTTATTTACCAAATGACTAAAATGCTCTTAAGGCCTTTCTTTCAAAATTTTCCTATACATGTCCATTTTTGCCCAAAATTATAAAATCTAGTCAAATTTCTAATTAGGACCTTCTAATTTATAATGTAAAGAAATTTCATGCTTAAAGCTTCTAGAACACAAGTTTTGCATCTTATTCAATTTGGTCCCTAAAGTTCAATTCGACATTTTATGCGTAGAATTTCTTCATGAAATTTCCACACAAGCATGCATACATATCATGGACCTCATAATAATTATAAAATAATTATTTCTATCTTGGATTTGTGGTCTCAAAACCACTGTTCCTACTAGCCCCTAATTCGGGATGTTACAACTCTCCCCCTTTAGGGATTTTCATCCCCAAAAATCTTACCAGTGAAAAGGTTTGGGTATTGTTTCCTCATAGTCTCCTCGGACTCCCATGTAGCTTCTTCAACCCCTTGTCTTTGCCATAAGACCTTCACAAGAGCAATACTTTTGTTTCTCAATTGCTTAACTTCTCGAGCCAAGATCTTAACTGGTTCTTCACCATAAGTCATATTCGGTCGAATTTCAACTTCTATCGGTGTAATCACATGCGAAGGATCTGATCTATATCGGTACAATATAGACACATGAAACACATCGTGAATCTTTTCCAACTCAGACGGTAAGGCCAATCGATAAGCAACCGACTCTATTCTCTCGATGATCTCATATGACCCTATAAAACGAGGACTCAACTTGCCTTTTCTACCAAATCTCAAAATCTTTTTCCATGGTGACACTTTCAAAAATACCTTATCACTGACTTGATACTCAATTTATTTCTATTTCAGATCCGCGTAGGATTTCTATCTTTCCGAAACGGCTTTCAAACAGTCACGAATCACCTTCACTTTCTCTTCAGTTTCTTTAACTAGATCAACTCCGTGTATTTGACTTTCTTTCATCTCGATCCAATACAGTGGTGTTCGACACTTACGTGCATACACTGCCTCATAAGGCCCCATTTTCAAACTCGACTGATAACCGTTGTTGTAGAAAAACTCCACCAATGGTAAATACTTTTCCCAACTACCTTGGAATTCTAATACACAGCATCGGAGCATGTCTTCCAAGACCTGAATTACTCGCTCAGACTGACCATCAGTCTGTGGATGATAGGCAATGCTAAAATTTAGCTTTGTACCCAAAGCTTCTTATAACTTTTTCCGAAATCGTGAAGTGAACCTTGGATCTCTATCTGGTACAGTCGATATAGGTACTCCATAGAGTCTATCAATTTCACCAATGTACAATTCTACTAACTTATCAAGTGAGAAATCGGTACGCATTGGAATAAAATGAGCCGATTTAATTAGTCTATTGACAATAACCCATATGGCATCTTTCTTTCTCAGAATTAAAGGCGACCCTGTTACAAAATCCATAGTAGTCCGATCCGATTTCCACTCGAGGACTATGATGGGATGAAGTAAACCTGAAGGTACTTGGTGTTCAACCTTTACTTGCGACAAACTAAGCACTTTGATACAAACTCTGAGATATCCCTTTTCATACCATTCCACCAATACATTTGCTTCAAGTCATTATACATCTTTGTGCTGCCCGGGTGAATTGATAAACAATCGTTGTGTGCCTCATGAAAAATTTTCCGAATCAACTCAGTGTCTTTCAAAACACAAATCCTACCACGAAACCTGAAACAACCATCGGAGTCATTCAGAAAATTAGGTTCACTGCTGGACTCACATTGAATTCTCTTGGCTTGCAACTATTTATCAACTTTCTGAGCATCACAAATCTGTTGAAGCAAAGTTGGTATAGCTCTCAACTCGGCTATAATCGAACCATCATCGAACCAAGTCAGCTCTGTATTCATAGTCCTCAAGGCAAACGACTTCCTACTCAAAGCATCGGCGACTACATTCGCCTTTCCCGGATGATAATCAATCACAAGCTCATAATCTTTTAACAGTTCCAACCATCTTTGTTGCCGCAAGTTGAAATCCTGTTGAGTCATGAAGTACTTATGACTTTTATGATCGGTATAGACATGGGATTTCTTGCCAAATAAATAATGTCGCCAAATCTTTAAAGCAAGCACTATGGCGGCCAACTCTAAGTCGTGTGTCGGATAGTTCTTCTCGTGAGGCTTCAACTATTTCGAAGCGTAAGCTACTACTTTACCTTCTTGCCTAAGTACACATCCCAAACCATTCGAGGAAGCATCGCTATAAATCACAAATTCTTTACCTAACTCGGGTTGTACCAAAACTGGAGCCTCAGTGAAGAATACCTTTAATTTCTCAAAACTTTTTCGGCAGTTTTCTGTCCATTTGAACTTGACATCTTTCTATAACAACCTCGTCATCAGAGTAGCAATTATGGAGAATCCTTTAACAAACTATCTGTTAATAACCGGCCAAGCCTAGAAAGCTTCTAACCTCAGATACATTCTTCAGCGGTTTCCATTCAACAATAGTCGAGATCTTACTCGGGACTACTCTAATTCAATCACTCGAAACAATATGGCCCAAGAATTCCACTTCTTGAAGCCAAAACTCGCTTTTACTAAACTTAGCATAAAACTGTTTGTCTCTCAAAGTTTGTAAAAAAGTTCTCAAGTGTTCAGCATGCTCGGATTCATCACAAGAATATATCAATATGTCACCAATAAAAACAACCAAAAATTTATCCAAATACGGTCATAAAATACGATTCATCAAGTCCATAAATGCGGCAGGAGCATTTGTTAAACCAAAAGGCATGACAAGAAATACATAATGACCATACCTCGTCCGAAAAGTAGTTTTCGACCCACACAAGCTGTCAAGTATCCGACACACTCAAGACTACCTAGCCACAGGTAGGACACCCAAGACTAGTGCCCAGAACCAAATTACATGTGTCATAAACATAATGAACTCAGACCAACTCAATGAGCTCAGATGTCACATATATCATGAACTCAGACCAACTCAATGAGTTCAGATCATATACTTTTCTAGTGACATGTCACTTGTATCCTAAAATATTCCTATGGTTCAAATGGTATGCTTCATTACATGCACATAATATCTCATCCGCACTTGCTCGTGATGTCGTGGATAACAAACATAATATCATTCATACTTTCATAACCACCGTTAGGCATAACATCAATAATGAAAATAAAATATTTACCACATAATATCAATACATCAAAATATGCTATATTGTCACATTATTTACACATGTACTTACTTCGGTACAAAACGATGAGAAACAAGCCTATTTGTTGTAAACTTTATTCTTTCCTCGATCAAGACTCGAATCACGTTTTTATTTATCTATAATGCAAAATTTAACTTGTTTAATAATCACATTGTTCAAATAAACCCATAATTCATACTTTAGTAAAATTACCTTTTTACCCCTAACTTTTCACTTATTTACAATTTAGTCCTTAGGCTCGTAAAATGAAATGCATGCATTTTCTTTATTACCCAAGCCTAGCCGAACTTTCCTTGTACTCATAATAATCCTTACTTTCTATCAAAATCATATTTTTATCATTTATTTTACACCTTTTACAAAATAGTCCTTTTTAGTGGCTTTCATGTGTGAAAGATGTTTATCTTGCACCAAACTTTCACCTTCCTCCATTAAACATCTAAATACATGTATGTCATACATGGGTAAATTTTTGAACATAAACCTTACTTCAAAATAAGGGTAGAAATAGGTAAATCAAGCTACAAGGACTTCAAAAATGTAAAGAACATAAAAAACGGGCTAGGGAACACTTACTATTCAGCTTGAAAATGTCAAAAACCCTAGCTATGGAGTGCTTAGAATTTTTGGCAGCCACATGAAGGAGATGAGCGCATTTTTTGCTTTGATTTTCCCTTTTTATTCTTTTATTTACCAAATGACTAAAATGCCCTTAAAGCCTTTATTTCAAATTTTTCTTATGCATGTCCATTTTTGTCCAAAATTATAGAAATTGGTCAAATTGCTAATTAGGACCTTCTAATTTATAATCTAAAGCAATTTCATGCTTAAAGCTTCTAGAACACAAGTTTTGCATCTTATTCAATTTGGTCCCTAAAGTTCAATTGGACATCTTATGCATAGAATTTCTTCATGAAATTTTCACACAAGCATGAATACATATCATGGACCTCTATAATAATCATAAAATAATTATTTATATCTCAGATTTGTGGTCTCAAAACCACTATTCTGACTAGCCACTAATTCGAGATGTTATACTTAGTATTATAAAAATCCCAAAAACCTCTCATTTACGTTTTTGTATTATAACTTGATTAAAGTATTAATTAGACCTTTTAGTGTGTAGGTTAAAATTGATCTGGCCTTTGCCTCCCTTGGGTATGATCCTTGGAGTACTCACCCACTCTATTGTAAAACTATATTACAACTTGACTTGTATACTTGTGGATACCGCCTTATTGTTCTAAATTTTATTGTAGTATTCACAATCTAGATGTTAGTACGTTCCAAAGCGATCAACCACCTTGGTAAAGCTAATGTCAAGGGGGTGCGTTGAGCAAAAAGACAACAGTTGAGTTGCGAACGATGTTCGTTCAACTTAATATTAATAATGGTGGAAGTTTGTTGGCTGAGCTAAAAGTCAAACCAGTGTTGTTTAACCATATCAGAGCAATGCGGTTGGATGATACGAAATTGGCAGGAAAATAGAAATGGTTCAGAATGGCTTGTTAAAAAACATTAGAATTGATTACTGTGATTGTTTAAGGTTCGGTAATCAAATCTATGTCCTTGATGTTGCTAAGTTAATACTTCGTGCAACTCACAATGAAAATGCATCGTGACTTGTGAGAGTTATATTGGTGGCTTAAGATGAAAAAGGAAATAGTGAAATTTGTGGCTAAATGTCTAACTTGTTAATAAGTTAAGGTAGAACATCAGGTTCCCACTGAATTACTTCAACCTATTTTGATTCCTGAATGAAAATGAGAGTGCATAACGATGGATTTCTTAATAGGGCTACAGTTATCTCCAACCAAGAATAATGTTGTTTAGGTAATAGTTGATTGGCTTACAAAATCAACCCATTTTATTGTAGTCAGAACAGATTGGTCACTTTCAAAAGTTGTTGAAGTATACATTCGAGAAACTATCAGATTGCACGGCATACCTATGTCGATTATCTCTGATCGAGATCCCTGATTCACTTTAAGATTCTAGAAGCAACTGCACGAATCCCTAGGTATGAGACTTCAGCATCGCTTTTCACCTACAAACAGAGGGGAAATCTGAGCATGTTATCCAGATTTTGGAAGATATGCTTAAAGCTTACGTAATTGATTTTGAATCAAGTTGGGAAAATTATTTACCTTTGGCTGAATTTGTGTATAATAATAGTTTCCAATCAAGCATTCAAATGGCTTCTTATGAAGCTCTATATGGTCATAAATGTCAAACACCTGTTTGTTGGTGAGAATTATGCGAGGGAAAAGTTTTTGGGTCGGAATGGATTCAAGAAACGAAAGATATAATTAAGGTGATCCAAGATAGATTGAAAACAACCTTTGATAGAGAAAAAATGTCGAGATTTCGAGTTTGTTGTTGGCGATAAAGTATTCCTAAAGTTTTTTCATGGAAGAAGGGTTTTCAATTTGAATGTAAAAGGAAGTTGAGTCCTTATTTTAGTGGACCATATGAGATCATTGAAAGGGTGGGACCAGTTACATATCGATTGGCATTACCATTAGAGCTACAAAAAATGCATGATGTTTTTCATGTATCAATGCTCAATAGATACAAATCATACCCGTCTCACATCCTTTCGTTGGAAGAAATTGAGATTTAACCCAACTTGTCATACGAGGAAGAACCGGTCAAAATATTAGCTCGCGAGGTGGAAGAATTACGAAGTAAACATGTTCTACTTGTAAAAGTTCTGTGGCATAGCCATAGTGTTGAGAAACCAACTTGGGAGTCTGAAGAGACAATTAGAACCCAATATCCCCACCTCTTTTTAGGTAAATTTTGTGGACAAAATTTCTTTAGCAGGGAGAAATATAACTACTCAAAAGTTTGTGGTGTCAAAAATTATAGTTTCAAAACCCCGATTCTATAAATCAGACTCGTAAATATTTGCATTAAATATTTACAGAGTTAGTTTAGTAGCAAATTGAATTTTAGTTAGGTAATTTCGTTGAGTTAGAGCACATTTTATGTACAGGGACTAAATTGCATAAGTTTAAAAAGTTAAATTATAATTAAATCATAAGTAAATTATAATCAAGTAACTCGTTAGGTAATTAAACCATTACTTTATTTTAGTGGACGGTAACATGATTTTAGTTGTTAGTTATGTTATAAAATTTTAATGTAATAATATTAGTGAAAAGAAAATAATAATAATAAAACATAAACAATTAGAATTAAGATGGAAAAGCGGGGATAAAGAGAAACATACTTTCAACTTTGCCTTGCATGTCGAAATTGGGAAGAAAGAAAGAAAGAGCATTCAACCATAGGTTCTAATTTTTGAAGCTCAAATTGGTTAGTATGTTTTAGTCATTTTTATATAAATTTTATGTTTTTGGAACCCCAAGTTCATGAGCTGACTTACCAATATTGAAATTTTTGGAAATTTTCAAGTTTATGGAAGTTTCCATTGTAGAGAAAATTAAGTTTTTTTATGTTGTTTTGATAGGTTTTAAGGTTGGAAGTGGAATGAGACTATTTTGTAAAATCAATTGATAATTCTATGCAAAAAGCACTAAGTTCTGCAAAATTCAAATTTAATGGTTTAGTTGAGAAGGAGGAAGTCCTATAGAGACTCTAGGAAAATTTGGCTTAATTTGGAGGATTTGTTGTGAAGTCATGCTAGTCACGATTTTGCGGACTAAATTGAATTTCATGCAAAAATAGTATAAATTTTGTTATTGAATACGAATTGGGTTGTGAAGTGTTAATTTATAATATTTGTTTTAATTCATAACTACCGTCGAACTAGAATCCTCGAGGAAGAAAGGAAAAGACAAGGTGGTTAACAAATAGCTCTGAGTTTACGATTTGTGTTTCTATAATTTGAACTATTTTAATTTTTGATTTTGAACATTGCATTATATGGTAAGTTATAAGGTAAGCTACAAAGTTGTTTTCGTCTAAGATATTGAAATGGTTGAATTGGTTATTTGTGTTAAGGATTATATTGAATATTATTGAAATATGAAACTAATTATGTTATGGAAACTATATGTTGCTATGTGTATATATACAAAGGAGTGAATTATTTGGATTGGTGAAATTGTATTATGAAATTAAGGAATTGGTTTATTAATTGAATCGTGAATTTAGTTAACTTATTAACTATTCGGGCAGGGTCAGGTATAATTGGCATACCATAAGTTAGGAAAAGTTGAAGCTTTTATGACTACGCGTTGGGGACTGCTGGGCACCCTATTTTTCAGTTATAACGACCAATTCTAGGAACATCTATTCGTCGATTTTACTGACCCATGTAGAGTACAATTCATTTCTATGAATTTATTTCTCAGACAATCAATGCCAAACTTTGGTATGTTGGTTGCATCCGCGTATCTGAGTCTAAGGCAGAGACATGTGAATAAGGAAAAATGAAATGGAAAATTAAAATGGAAAGATGAAATTGGAAATGAAAATAGAAACCAAAATTATGATATAAGAACTGGATAGAAATAAAAATGGTTGTGAAATTTGAATAGTTTTATATATTAAATGCATGAAAAGTAAGTGTGATGTTTCATGAAATAGTCATGTTTAAACTGAATAATGAAGTTATGAAAGAAGGATGAAAAATTATATGTTTCTTTGCATTTTTCTAGTTACATATTTTCCTTTAAAACAAGTAAATTAATGTTTTGTATTTGACCGCCTCTAGACGTACTAACGTCTAGAGCGTGAATACTGTAGTAAATGATATGGAAATATGAGGCGGTATCCTCAAGTATATGGATTCAGTTGTAATATGTTACAACGAACTACGTGAGTACTCTGAGGATCATACCCAAGGGAGGCGAGTGCTAGATCAATTCTAACCTAAACACCAAATGATCTAATTAGTACTTTAAATAAGTTATAGTACAAAGGCAAAATAAAAGGAGTTTAATATTTTTATAATAATAAACATAAAGAAATAAAATTTCAAGAGATCAAAGCATAGAATAAATCAAATTTGATTATGGGTGATTAGATCGTTTCGGCAATTCCCATCAACTGTCACTTCGGGTTCCTCGTCAATCAACTAGTCGCTATCCTAGTAGGTGATAACTCTTGAAAAGAGTTATATTTCATGCCTTTAGACCTAACTAATCACTTGTACTTATGTAAATTTTCGTTGTCTTTTAAAACATTCCATTTGTAATTTTCATTGCATTAAATTGAGAGGATTGGACTGTGCTTAAAGGTTAGTACATGTTATTTTTACTTGTTTGCAAGAAGGATTTGTTTGGTAGTAATTGGCAGGTGCAGGATGCAGAGAAAGAAATAAAGGAATGAAGGGTTGTCGTAGCAAAAGGTTGGACAGTTTGCCAATACGAATGCCATGGCAATCCCAAAAAAATTTACCATAGGGAAGAAAATCATGGGCTGATTGGATTTACCATAGGGAAATAACTTATAAAAAACCAAATCATGAAACCTAAAAGGGGAACGAAAGAAAAAAGAACAATAATGTAACAACCCAATTTTGACCCTAATCGAAATGGTGGTTTTGGGACCACGAATCTGAGTCAGAAAAATATTTAAAAACTATTTTCTGTGTTTATTTTGTGTGAATTAATAACTGTGAAATTTTTGTGATTTAATTTTGTCATTTGAGTGTCCGATTTAATAAAAAGGGCTTAATCGTGTAAAATAAAAATTTGATGGTTTAATTTGTACGAGCTGAATTGTTGTTGTCTTTAAAAATAGAGGCATTTATAATGCAATATTACCATGTTAGCTTAAAGTGGACGGTTACAGCCATAAACATATTGGTTTTATATTTTATTTTAAAGGTTAAAAATGTAAAATAATAAATAACATATATGTTATCATAAAACATAAAATAAACATAAGTGTTCATTTTATTTCTTGGTGACTGAAACACTAAAAAGAAAAGAAAGAAAGAAAGCTTAGGTATTTAGCAATATTGAAGCTTGATTAAGGTATGTAACTAGCTCGATTTTTGATAATTTTTACGTTTTTGAGATCGTTGTAGTGAAATGTACAAAGCCCATGCTTGAATTTCTGATTTTGATGAATATTTTGAGTTATGCCATTGATGAATATTTGAGTTTTATGATGTTAGTTGATGAAATATGAAAGATATGTTTTGGATTGATATGTTTTGTATTGGAATTTTTGATGATTTTGAGTAATTAGGACTAAATTGCAAAAAAATAAATGTAGGGACTAAAATGTGAAATAAATGAAAGGTATGGACTTGTATGAACATGGGTAATATTCAGCCTAAGCATGGTATGTGCAAATTTTGCATGCTCTGTGTTTTGTGCAATTTGGACTAAATTATAAAAAGTGTGAAATATCAGGGGTAAAATGGTAATTTTCCCATTTATGTGTTTTTGGACTAAATTGAGTGAAAATATGTTGGATGAGTTTAATTTGAATATGTTTAGATCAAGAACCAAAGAAATCAGATTTGGATCGGGGGAAAACTAAAGTTGTTGACTAGTCGTTCTATTTTGATTTTTTGTTGTTCGAGGTAAATTTATAAGCAAATAGATGTTATTAAATTTCAATATATGTGATTTATAAATAATTGTAATAATTAGAATCAAATTATGAATCGGCATTAAGTAATGAAATATAATTTATGTTTGATGATGAAGTAATGAATAAGTTTTGGTATTTGAAGTGATGACATGAGCTATACATGTTAAAATGTTGATTATATGTATATTAATTGCAAATCTATATTTGGCTAAATGATATATGTATGTGATATTAAAGTGTGAATCATGGATATAAATATATATATTCGACTATATGATGATATTGTGACCTTAGAAGTGAATGATAACTTTGTTAATGAACATATGTGTATTTTGGCCAAGTTAAAGTTGATATGTGGATGTATATGAGACATTGATATGTGATTACTTGTAAGACCACATTTAGGATGTTGGCATCGATATGTGATTACGTGTAAGACCATGTCTGGGATGTTGGCATCGATATGTGATTACGTGTTAGACCACGTCTGGGATGTCGGCATCAATATGTGATTACGTGTAAGATCACGTCTAGGACGTTAGCATCGATATGTGATTACGTGTAAGACCACGTCTGGGACATTGCATCGATATGTGATTACGTGTAAGACCACATCTGGGACGTTGGCATCGATATGTGATTTCGTGTAAGACCACGTCCAAAATGTTGGCATCGATATGTGTTTAAGAGTAAGACCCTGTCTGGGACAGTGACATCGAGATGAGATTACATGTAAGACCACGTCAGGGACATTGGCATTGTACAAAATATGTGATTATCCGAATATCCTATTAATTTTGAACGGTTCAACGAGCAATGATAAGTTATGATCGAATGTGTAATCAAGTTAAAAAGTTTAGGTATGTGTTTGTTAAATGCTTATATGAAAATATGGTAAGGTAGACATTTGAAATGTGATATAAATTATGTATGATGTAAATGGAATTCTATGCACATATGATTGAACATATTCGGCCTTATGATTATAAAATGTGAATTTTTATGAGATGATTTATGAGTTACGAGCATGAGTATGTATTCTTGGATGAAAATAGGTTGATTCTACCTTGTTATTATAATGTTAATATGCATTCTTAGATATATATTTGCTTATGACTTACTAAGCTGTAAAAGCTTACTGTGTGTATATTTACTCTCTGCTTTATAGGTTTTGGATCTGGTAACAGACTCAGGGATCATTAGAGAAATCTATCACACTATCGACTGTTTTGGTACTTTTGTAATTTGAACTCGAACTTATGGCATGTATAGAATAGCCTTTATGTTAGTTTATTTGAAGTTGTGTATATATTAAGCCATGCGAAAATGGATAATATGTTATGAGAGTATATAAGACTTTAGTGAAGTTTTATATGTGTTATATGTATTGATAATGGTTGGTGAATTTGGATGTGGTTTGGTTAAATCAGCTTTGGTATATACATGGGTATGAATTATGTTTGTCATGTTATCTTTAGTTAAAATGATTTGGATATGTCTTGTATTAGATAGTAATGGTTAAATTTGGTTGATGAATATATTTGGCTAAATGTTGAATTGAGGTAATGAGTATACTTTATTGATGGTTCGGTATTTGTATATATATGTGAATCATGGTTGATACATGAGGTAATGGTGATAAGGTTATGCCAAAGTGTATGTAAATGGTAAATTTGATTTGAAGGGAAATTGTGGATGTATATTTTGTTGAGTAAATTACATGATTTATAAGTGGGTATATTAGGTAAATAACTATGTTTTGAAGTGTTGATATTCGGTTGTGGAATGAAATAGATATGGATATTAGTTTATTTCTTTTTATCATTGATTATAAATGAGATGTTAAGCATAATGAATAGCTTGTAAAATGACCATGTTTAAATTTGGAAAACAGGGTGAATTAGCTTTAGGTGGATATTAAATAATTGGAGTAACATGTATTTGTGATTAAAAGTGGTTCGATTCGACTATATATATGTTTATATATGTACATAGCCGAATATGATAATAATAAATTAGTTTAAAATATGACTTTTGTTACTATATGTAATAATTGATAATAGCATGTTAAATATTTGTTTTGGTATGCTAGAATGTTGGACAAATATTTTTTATGTATTATATATATATTTGATGTGTTCATGTGAAAGATAAATTAATATGATTGATTATTTGGTTTAAATCTTTGATTTGTGAATGTACATAAGCTTAATAATAAGCATGCAAAAAAAAGGTGTATTTTTCATTAGTATATGTGTTTTTTCGGTAATACCTAATAACCCCATTTCAGTGACAGATACGGGTTAGGGGTGTTACAAATAAGAAGGAAACCCTAAATGAGGCGAGCACAAAAGAGGAGAGATCCTTAGGCAAAAATAAAGGGTAGTAGTGGAGCAGTGATGGGAAGAGAAAGATGAAGGCAGTCCCTCGCAGCCACCATAGGACACTGAGTCGCTGGAGTGCGGGCTAGATAAGCGAAAGCTATCCTCCCGAAGTTCTACCATTATTTCTTGATTGCTCTTCCTGAATTGATTTGTTGAAATAATGTTGAATGATATTTTGATTTTGAATTTTAATTGCCGACCCATGAGCTAAATCTCATAAGGTTGGAATTACATGATGAAACCTTTATTTTCTTTAAAGGTTAAAGCACAAATCAGAATTAATTTACTATTTCTTTCAATTGTTTTTATTTCTAAATTGTATGCATGCAATCCCTAGACATAGATGACTATGCAGCATGCCCATAAACTAATTTAATTCTGAAAAGGTTGCAGTAGTTGGACAATAATTCGATGACATGGGCAAGTACTCAACAGGTACTTCTAGTAGACTCTAGACATAGAGCAACGCTCATATAGAATGAAGACAAAACAATGCATGGTACCATGCTAAAGCCTTTAGACACATGCCATGTAACTTGAGATCTAGCTCTTGAAAGAAGTAGGTCATTTTAGGTCTCTTCTGAGCAGTAGATTAAGTACAATTTTGCTGAGGCATTACTGAAAGTAAGGGCAGATTCTTAGTAGTCCCAACCTTCCAAATAAACATCGTAGACCCTTTATCCTTTGCCATAGAATTCTAAGTTCTTATTTATTTTTTCGCATATTATTCACATAATTATTATTGTAATTGCCATTGCATTTTCACTCTTGACTTGTCATAGCATTTTCCATTATTTATTAGTTACACATATCACACATATTATTATTCCTTTAAATTACCACTGCATACTTATCTTCATTTTTCCATAGCATTAATCATAATTTGTCATAATAACTTGACCACCTTTATACCTAATTCTATCCCTATGGAGATGATTTGACTTATCACTTTTTTACTTGATCCGACTTGTATAGTTGCACAATTCACATATCATTTCACATGCGATAAGTTTTTGGCACCGTTGCTGGGGAACGGTAATTTGGTGCAATTTGGTTTGGTTATTTTACTTAATTCCATTAGTTTTATCTAACTTAGTTTAATTAATTTTACAAGTTTCCTATCAGTGCATGAGAATAGGAATTCTTGCCAACAAAGAGTATCATTTTGACACAAAGATCGAGAGAACTTCAAGAAGAAGTTGGAAAGAATTGTGAAAAATGGCTAAGAACGACAATGACCCTAGTCTCAATGATAATCTGAATGGTCAAGATGTTAATCCTCATGTTCGTAGAGTAATACTTGGTATGAATGATAATCAAGATGATCAGGACACTAATCATCATGTTTGTAGAGTGATAGATGACCGAGACAAACCAATTTGAGAGTATGTTGTGACAACTTTGGATGATTTGAATCCAGGGATAGTCAGACCACAAATACAAGCTTAGTAGTTTGAACTAAAATTGGTAATGTTTCAAATGTTGCAAATAGTCAGAGAGTTTGGTGGGTTACCCACTGAAGATCCAAGACTGCATTTAAGGCTTTTTCTAGAGGTTTTGACTCATTTAGACAACAAGGGGCTCCTGAAGACGCTCTGAGACTTAAATTGTTTCCATATTCTTTAAGAGATTATGTGGGAGCATGGCTGAATACTTTACCGTTGGGAACAGTGGAATCATTGAATGATCTGTGCCAGAGGTTTTTTGCTACGGTATAATCCACCAAATATGAATGCCAAGCTTAGAAATGACATAACATCCTTTTGGAAATTAGAGGATGAAACACTATATGAAGCTTGGGAACAATCTAAAGACTTAATTCAGAAATTTCTGATGCATGGATTTCAACACAAGACTCAGATGAAGATATTCTATAATGGGTTGAATGCATATACGAGGATGGTAGTTGATGCCTCCGCGAATGGTACTTTTTTGGATAAATCCTATAATGAAGCATATGAGATTTTGGAAATGATTGTCAACAACGATTATCAATATCTGATCGTAAGACTCAGGACGGGCAAGAAAGTTGCTGGTACTATGGAACTTGATGCAATCACATCATTGACAGCCCAGGTGTCATCTTTAACTAATATGACCAAAACAATGAAGAGACCAACTGCAATTCAGGAGATGAAAGCAGTCGAGCTAGAATGTGTTTATTATGGTGAATACCATGTATTTGATGAATGCCCATCAAATTTAGCACTTGTGTGCTACATGGCTAATTTCAATTGGAATAATAATCCCTATTCCAACACCTATAATCCAAGGTGGAAGCAACATCCAAACTTTGGTTGGAATAATCACGGTATGGGAAATTTTAACAATGCAGTAAGACAAAATGCCATCAGTGCACCACCTGGTTATAATCAACCTATGTCGAGGCAAAATGTCCAACAAGGTCAGGCATCATCATCTATTGAGGACTTGTTGAAAGAATATATGGCCAAGAATGATGTCGTAATTCAGATTCAGGCTGCATCCCTCTGAGCTCTTGAGAATCAAGTGGAACAGGCAGCAGATGCTTTAAATTCGAGGCCACAAAGAGTTTTGCCAACTGATACTGAGAATTCGAGATCATAAGGGAAGGAACAGTGCAAGGTTATCATTCTTAAAAGTGGAACTCAGCTTGATGGCGTTGCTCAAGATGCCATGGCAAGAGAGGATAACTTGAATAACAACCATGTAAAGATCCCAAAGCCATCTGAAAAGGACATTGTACTTGAAAAGGGCAAACAACAGAATGTTGAAGCAGAATTAGATCATGTTTCCAACAAGAATGCCACATCAAAACAATATTAGCAACCTGAAGGACGACCATCTCCACCCTTTCTTTAGTGATTTTATAATTCTAAACAAGATGCTCAGTTCAAAAGATTTTTGAATGTATTGAAACAACTCCATATCAACATACCACTGGTTGAAGCTTTGGAGCGAATGCCCAATTACGTGCAATTTATGAAAGATATATTGTCAAAAAAGTGTATACTAGGAGAATTTGAGACTGTTGCTCTCACTAAAGGGTGCATAGCAATGTTAATGAATAAATTACCACCAAAGTTGAAAAACCCAAGGAGTTTCACTATCCTAGGTTTAATTGGAAATCACTATGTTGGTAAGGCGTTATGTGATTTAGGAGTAAGTATAATCTAATGCCTCTGCCTGTTTTTAGAAAGTTGGGAATTGGAAGGCAAGACCTACAACAGTCACGCTACAACTAGTTGATCGGTTTGATACACATCCAGAAGGTAAAATGGAAGATGTGAAGGTAAAATTAGATAAGTTTATTTTTTTAGTCAATTTCATTATTTTAGAATGTGAAATTGATAAAAATGTACCAATTATCCTTGGAAGACCTTTTCTTGCTACAGGTAGAAATTTAATTGATGTGCAGAAAGGTGAATTGACCATGAGGATTAATGATTAATAGGTTATGTTCCATGTATTTAATGCGCTAAATATGCTGAGAAGAATGAAGAATGTCGTGCCATTCACTTGATAGAAATAGCAGTGGAGGAAAAGTTCATGAGATTTTGCCATAGTAATTTTGATAGTGATGAAGAGTCATTTGAGCAAGACCCTTGTGCACTTTGCTAGAGCAAAATAGACCTTTCAATTTTGATGAACAATGCTTGGTAGCTTATGTATATTCGCATGGAGCTGTTGATGTCAAGGTCATGAAAATAAAGGACACATTTAAAGTTAATGGATAACAGTTGAAGCACTACTGGGTTGCTCATGTAGAGCGAGACAAACAACCCATTGATCTTTGAGATGTTTAACTTCAACATCTTGAAAATTCTTTTTATTTTTATTTCATTTTGTTGATTTAAATTTCTTTTAGTCATTTTATTTCCTTTGTTTAATAAGATGTAGGAGGGGAATGGGTCAGTGACGCAGAGCCTCTTGAGACGAATCTTTCCAACAAAGAGAATGCACCTAAAGCATCAAAGAAAGAACCAGAGAAAACGTAGTCTGTCAGGATTGAGACTAACTGTGAGGAAGAAGAGGAAGCAAATCCCTCAGTTGCACCACTAGTGGACAGCACTATGGCTGTTCCACCTCCTTCTACTAAACTGATGACTAAACAAGATCGTGAAATCAATCCAATTATTGATGAAATCACCAGATTTAATAATGAAGAGGAGGATGTACCACTTAATTTAATTAAAAGGCCGGTGCGTTATAAGATGAGTGCACGAAAGACCACTCGCCACAATTAAAGTACCACCATTTAGTTCCAAGCTCAGGAAGTTTTTCTCCCTTTATTCAACTAAGTATGTACATATATATTTTCTTGTATTCTTGATTTATATATGTAAATGCATTGAGGACAATGCATCCTTTAGGTTTGGGGGTGTATTGTACTTCTAGATTGCATTAGATATTTAGTTAAGTATGTGTGTTTTAGTATTTTTATTCATTTTTCATTCCTTTTTCCATAGCACGCATAACTACCAAAAAAATTGTGTGGACTGTGATGAGTGTATTTTTGTCTAGGATGTTCAATGAGGAACTTAATTCTTCTATAAACTTAGAAAGTTGTGACAATAGATTGGGTGACATTAGTTTAGGATAGTTTTCTTGCAAATTGACCCCTAAAGTTAGGATGTCCTAATTCCAATTCCAATTTATTTTTAGTAAATTTATTTTATTAAACTTAGAGATTCTTGAAGCTAAATTCAGTACAATGGTAGTACTCAACAATGAATAAAGTGGCAATGTTTAAAAAATTCAAGGGAAAAAAATCTAAAAAATGCCATAAATACTTCAATACTTACAACTGCTAAGTAGTTCAACAACATTTTGTTTGCTCCATTATGTTGTTGATTAAAAAAACAAGTTTCAGTAATAGTGTGTAAAAAAAAATTGTATAGGGGCACTCCACTGTAGTAATAGGATGAGTAACTAAGAGGGTAGTTGTTTGTTCCATCCATCTTTTTAGTCAAAAGCCTTAGCCTCATGAGTGAGTATTCAAATCGTGACATGATTAAGTATTAGACAATTAGTGTATGCTCCATTGTAATTTTCGAGTCAAAGAAGCATAGATGAGATGAATCCCTTATTAAAATATAGGTATAATAAACAAATATGTATGTGTTTGAGTATGTATAAGGCTAGATGAAAAAAAAAACTGAGTTAGTTAAAGGTTGAACTACGTAAATTAGGAGATACTTGCTATAATGAAAGTCACATGAGTACTTAGGATTGTTCTTTCTTTTAAGGCAAAATGTTTTGTACTGTCTTTGCTAAATAAGCTTATGAAAATTGATCAAATTTTTAGACATAGAAGATTGTTGAGAACTGAAGTACAAAATACTCTTTAAATGGTCTAACAGTCCAAAGGTAATTATGTTGCTATGGCTATTCTTACATTCATGCATATTTTGTTTGAGGACAAGCAATAACTCAGGTTTGGGGCTATGGTAACTCCTGAAAAGAGTTATATTTCATGCCTTTAGACCTAGCTAATTGTCTATACTTAAGTAAATTTAGTTCCATTTTAGGACATTCCATTCGTAATTTTCATTGCACTACATTAAAAAGATTGGACTGTGCTTAAATGTTATTATATGTTAACTTTAGTTATTTGCGGGAAGGATTTGTGTAACAGCCTGTTTCCTGTAAAATCGAAACAGTGATTTCGGGACCACAAATTCGAGTCAGAAAAAAATTTATTTTAATATTATTGCATGGTCTATATTATGATAGGAAAGATGTATAAAAATTTTGATAAGAAAATTTTACTGATTTCATGTTTAATTATAGAAAGGACCAAATTGCATAAAATGAAAAAGTTGAGTTCTAGTAGCTATAAGTATCAAATAGCTATGGAATTCAAAACTTGAGGTCCTTATATGGTAATTAGACCATTAAGAAAAGTTAGTAGATATTTTTGATGATTCATCCATGGAAATTTAGGAAAAGAAAATGACTAAATTGGAATTTGGAATAAATCAAGATGATAATAGCCTAATATCATCTTATTTCATCATCTTCTTCCCTAGAATTCTATGGAAACCCTAGGAAAGAGAAAGAAAAACAAGCAAGCCTAATTAGATCTAGATAGACCAAATTCGAAGTTAGAACGAGAAGAAAAGAAAATATCGGATTAGTAGATATTATGTACACGAACATTTGTTGAGGTAAGTTTGTGTAACTAAATTGTTATTTATATGTTTGAATTGAATATTGTATATGTGAATTGTGTAGTTGAATCATATATATGTGATTGTATTATTGACATGTATATGAAAGTATTCACATATCCGACAATAATTGATAAGTCATAAGTCCCATTTGAATGTATATGAAATTCGATGGATAATGGATTTCCCATATTGGTTTTGCTCCTGCATACGTTGCGGACACACCATACCTCTTACAAGCATCCCGTTATAAGCCCTCTCAAGCTTCCCGTTATATGGTTCCTGTGAACATCCTGATTGGTAGTAATCTTACATGTTGTTGCGGGCTATACCGTAGCTCTTTGTGAACGTCATGTTATATGATTGGTTGTGATATTGTATATGTTACAGACACAAACCCAGCTCTTTGTGAGCATCCTGATATGGCTCGCTTGAACTTCTTGATATATGGCTATCCGGAGCTCCTAATTAATGGCTTTTTGTGAGATTCTCATTTAAAGACTCTTCGTGAGGTTCCTAATTAAAAGTTCTTTGTGAACTTCCTATTTTAAACTTTTATGAGTTTCTTGTTATATAGCTTGGATAAGCTTCCTGATAGGCTCTTTGTGAGCTTCCCGATTAATGGCTCTTTGTGAGCTTTTTGTTACATACTTGAGAGAGTGCTTCCTGATATGTGCTTTAAGGAGCACCCCTAAACATGAATTGATGGATTTCTGATTTGTACACTTCGAGTGTACTACCTGTGTATCCATCGATATTTTAAATGGTTCAACGGGAAAAATCTTGACATGAAACAAATTATTACAAGAATATACATGAATTATATGAGCATGACTTGTACATGATATTTGAACACATGATGAGAAAAGTATATGAATATAAAAATTTGATTAATGTTGAACTCATACATGTTTCTTGATATTCATGAAAAATATATGATTAACCTGAGTTCAAAACAAACTATTGCTGGTAGAAGTCTGAAGTGCATGGAAATGATATCACATGATATATTAAAACATGATGTATTTGATACACGAATATGGAATATACTTGATGATTTTGTTCATTCATGATATATTGAAAAATGTGATGGAAGAAATATGTGTATGAAACTTGCTTGATACTACATACATTCATGAATTTAAGCTATTATAAGGATTACAGTGACTAACTTGGTTGATGAGGATATGTGTTTAGGCACTTGGCCAATACGACTTGGGAATGAAATGTATGTTTACCTTTATGTTTATAAAATAGTGGTAAGTTAAATTCCCAATTATATGAACTTACTAAGCTTAAAAGCGTGCTCTGTTTTTAATTTCCTTGTTTTAAAGGAATTCGGAAGTTCGTTGGGTTGGAAGCTTGGCGGAGATATTTCACACTATCCTTCGACCCATTCAGTGTAAATGGTAAAATTAATTCTGGTTATAATGGCATGTATAGGTTAATTTGGCCAATGTTGGCATGATAATCCAATGGTTAATTTGGCTAATGTTGGCATGATAATCCAATGGTTGTAACTAGCCATTGGAATGGCTAGTATTAAGCATATTTTGATGAAATTGTATAAGGTCTTATTATGTTTGATGTGTTTGAAATGGTTGTGTGATGAAAAGCATATAAACCTAATGATAAATGACTTTAAGCATAAATGAGAAAATTATACTTATATGTATATATATGGTGTATTTGGTAAGTTTAAACACTTGAACATAGGTAATGATAAGTCACGCATAAGTCTCAGTTTTGGCTTGATTTGAACGTTTTGTATTGACTAAGGAATGGGTTAAAATGTCAATGTAAGTTGAAGACATATTTTGGTGAGAAATAAAGCTTAGAAATGGCTTTATTTTGTCCACACGGGAAGAGACACGACTTTATGTCTTAGCCGTGTGTGACACATGGCCATGTGCACGGGCGTGTGGTTTGGCCATGTGTCCCCTGCATCTTAAAAATTAAGAAACAGAATGCTCAGGTAGTATCACACGGCCAGAGACACGGGTATGTGTCATAGTCGTGTGTGTCACACGGCCAATACACGGGCATATGTTAGGACGACCCAAAATTTATAGGTATTGGAGAATTTAATTTTTGGGTCATCATTTCTACAAAATGAATTCGTAAATATTTATTGGAAATATTTACGAAGCTAGTAGTGTAGTTAATTAGACTTTTATTAAGTGAATTAGCTTGAATAAAGCTAATTTAGTGAAAGGACTAGATTGAATATAGTGTAAAAGTTTAATTATAGATTAACGAAAAGTCAAAGGACTAAATTAGTAAAAAAACCTTAAGTGACAAATGTGTGGTAAAAATTAATTACATGTGTATAAAGTGTAATACATACATGTGTAGTATAAATATATGTTTACTTATATTATAAGTAAATAATAATAATAATTACTAAAATATAATAATATAATATAATAATTAAAGGTAAATAAAAGAAATAAAATAGAAAAAGGGAACAAAGAATGAAAACGAAATAGAAAGGAAAGAAAAAGAAAAGGAAAATTAAGGTTTTGAAGTTTAAAGCTTTTTTGGTAAGTCAATTTAGTCCATTTTTTAGTAATTTTGATATTTTTGGAATCTTAGAATAAATCCCTAGTTGAATCATGTTGAAATTTAGAAATTTAGTGAATTTTTAGATGTTAACTAGATTGAACAAATAGATGAATTATGAGATAAAATGATAGAAATTCAAGTTAGAAGTGGGAGAAGGATTGAATTGTAAGAGATATAAGTTTTGTTATGTAGGGACTAAATTGAATAAATTGTAGAATTAGTGTTTTATGCAGGTTAAATATTAAAACTTGTTAAGAATGGGTTAGAATGAAAATATGAGATTGGTTTTGAAGAAAAAGAATTAGCTATGGCTTAAGGACTAAATTGGAATTTTTGTAAAAGTTACATGGAAAATATAAGAGGTGTTATTAAATGATATGTATTGATGATTTTAAATGTTAATTTTTCCGTAGTTAGCGTAGCACCGGAAACGTCATCAAAGAAGGGAAAAGAGAAAGTGAACGAAGATAATGAGTAAACTCGAGAATCACGGTTTGTATTTCTACAAACCGAGATTTTAAGTTAAAAATTGTATGTATTGTTTTATTATGTATGGTAAGTAAATTAAAGGTAAGTATTGTTAAATTTGAAATGTATTAACTGTTATATGAAAATTTGAAAGTGAAATGAAAACCCTATTAACAGTGTCGGGCTAGTCGGATATAGTTGGCATGCCATAGGATTGGAAATGTTCAGGGATATTCCGATTTTGTGTCAGTAAGGCACTATAAGTGTCAACTACTGTTACCGTTCCAGATTCGTTCTGATGAGGTACTCTGTGTACCGCTACTGCTATTGCTAATGTTACTGTTACTGTTACTGTTACGGTGTATTCTAGCTTTGACTGATGAAACACTGTATACTATCTTGGTGTGTGGGTTGGATCCGTGTATCCGTCTATGTCTGAGTTATGTTAATAGGGGTAATTTACTGCACTGAAGATTGAATGATACTGACTGAATTAAATATCTTACTGGTATCTTACTGGTTTCAATTCTAATGATAAATGTTATTATGAAATGAAGACAATTAATTGAATGTTCATGATGTGTTTATTTATTGGATTCTATGGTTTAAGTATAAATGCATAAATTAAGTATTGGTTTATAGAAATACCACTGAGTGTATACTCAGCGTACAGTTTGATTCCGTGTGCAGGTTAGATACAAAGTAAATAACTTCTCAATATCTAAGCCAACTCCCGAACTCAAACACTTGGTGATGTATCTTATCTTGAGGAATGACATGTACCTTGGTTGTCTTAATGTTATTTTGAGTATGAATATTACTAGTGTAAGGATGATAAAGGTTAATTTATATAAGCAAAATTTATGTTTATAAAATAGTCACTTATATAGTTTATTTTGAATTGATATTGATGGTATTTAAGTATAATGTTTGGAAACTCTATGTTAAATAGTTATCGAAAATATGTGAGTTAAATCGTTATACTAGTGTTTTTAGTGTGTATTAGATATGTTTAATCATGTTTTGGACTGGTTGAAAGATTTTATTTTAAATTGCTTATTATTCAAGGTGTGGAGGGTTGGTAAGTTTGAACTATAAGGTTCATTTTGAGTCCACACGGCATGTCACACGGGTGTGTGATCAGACCGTGTGAGACACACGGCTTGCACATGGGCATGTTGATAGACCATGTGTCCCCTGCATCCTTAAATATGAAGTCAGGATAGTACACAAGAAAAAGACACGGCCGTGTGTCTTGGTCGTGTGAAGGACACAGGTTTCAAGCATGGTAATGTGTCAAAATCATGTGAAATGGCTTAAAAATGGTGAAAATTTTGTTTACCACATGGCCAAGCCACATAGGCGTGTGCCCAGGTCGTGTGCCCCTTTAATGCTTAAGAAACTGCAAGTCAAAATTGCCCACGGGCATGTGCCCCTTACTTCAAGAATTTTTTTTTTTAAGTTTCCAAAGTCACCGGTTTAGTTCCAAATCATTTCTAAAGCATGTAATGGGCCCCATAGGCCCATATTAGGGGCTTTATGGTGAAATTTCAAAAAGTTTTGATTTGGAAAGCAAATTTATGACTCAGTTTTGTATAAATGCTAGTATATAAGTTTGGTAATGCTTCGTAACCCTATTCTGATGACGGATATGGGTTAGGGATGTTACATATGTCTTGGCCATGTGACCACTGCACCAAATTATTGAAAATTAAATTTTCTACTTGGCCTAGCACATGGGCGTATGGATGGCCATGTGACCCAAGTCAGAGAGTTACACAGGTAAGGACACGGGCTGGGAGACGGCCGTGTGCCTCACATCGAATGCCCACACGGCCTGGGACAGGGGCGTATCATTTGGCAGTGTGAGCCACATGGCCTGGCCATACGAGCGTGTGTCCCCTGCACCTAGGAAAATTTTGTAATTTCACAAAAAATTCTCTAAGTTTCCGATTTAGTCCCGACTTACTTGTAATACATATTTTGGGCCTCGAGGGCTCTTATAAGGGACTTAATGATTGATTTCTGATATGAATACTATATAAATGTGAAATGCTTGTTATCTGATCTGTAATCTCTGGTACTGCTCTGTAACCCTGTTTCGGTGATAGATTCGGATTAGGGGTGCTACAATTTGTTTGGTAGTAATTGGTAGGTGTAGGATATGAAGAAAGAATTAAAGGAATGAAGGTTTGTCGTGGCAAAAGTTTGGACAATTTGCCAACACAAATGCCATGGCAATTCTAGGAAGACCGAGTCAGCACTCAATGCATAACAAGTTTAGCCCAACTCTACTTGTACCAAAAAATCTACCTAAAAAAAGGGAAGCAAATCATGGGTTGATTAGATTTACCCTAGGGAAAATGCTTATAAAAAGCCAAGAGATGAAACCTAAGAGGGGAATGAAAAAAAAAGAAAAACAAGAAGGAGGAAACCCTAAAGGGGGCGAACACAAAATAGGAAAGATCCTTAGGCAAAAATAGAGGGTAGTGGCTAAGAAGTGACGAGAAAAGGAAGAAAAAGGCAGTCTCTCGCAGCCACCACAGGACACTGAGTTGATGGAGTGTGGGTTGAATAAGCGAAAACTATCCTCCCGAAGTTCTTCTGTTATTTCTTGATTGCTCTTCCTAAATTGATTTGTTGAAATGGTGTTGAATGATATTTTGATTTTGAATTTTAATTACCCACCCATGAGCTAAATCTCATAGGGTTGGGATTACATGATGAAACCTTTATTTTCTTTAATGGTTGAAGCACAGATCTAAATTAATTTATTGTTTCATTCAATTGTTTTTATTTCTAAATTGTATACGTGCAATCCCTAGACATAGATGACTGTGTAGCATGCCCATAAACTAATCTAATTCTGAAAATGTTTGAGTAGTTGGACCGTAATCGAATGATATGAGCAAGTATTCGATAGATACTTGTAGTAGACTCTAAACATAAAGCATCTTTCATATAGAATAAAGACAAAACAGTGCAAGGAATCGTTCTAAAGCCTATAGACACAGGCCAGGTAACTTGAGATGTAGCTCCCCGAAAGAAGCAGGTCACTTTAGGTCTCTTCTGAGTAGTAGATTGAGTATGATTTTGCTGAGGTATTACTGAAAGTAACCACGGATTCTTAGTAATCCTAACCTTCCAAATCAACATCGTAAACCTTTTATCCTTTTCCGTAGTATCTTTTCCATAGCATTCTTTGTTTTTATTTATTCGTTTGCATATTATTTACGTGATTATTCTTATAATTGCCATTGCATTTTCACTCTTGACTTATCATAGCATTTGCCATTATTTATTAGTTACACATATCACATACATTATAATTCCTTTAAATTACCACTACATATTTATCTTTATTTTGCCATAACATTAATCATAATCGTTATAATAACTAATCCGATCCATGTAGAGATGATCATACTTATCACTTTATTACATCATCTGACATGTATACTTGCACAATTCGCATATCATTTCACACGCGACAGCAGGATCTTTCGATTTTCCACACAAATAACAAGTCAACAAGGACTATTTATCTTTTAACCTCACAGTCCAGACTGATTTAGGGTGAAGGTGTTCACAAATAGGCCATACAAACTTTGAGTTAATTCCCACCTTGATAACTTCCTACGGTTGTCAGGTTTAAGGTTTTAGGTTCTTCCTTTCCCAAATAGTTGATCCATTAAGTAACCCTACAAGACAGTTAATAGACCATACGTCCACTCGTTAGTCCCCCATAGAGGGATTAGTTCCTAATGGCTTTCATGAATAGTATAGATTCGTTATCGAGAATAAGCATGATAATCGAATCAAAAGTATAGAGTTTAAGAAAACACTTAATTTGTATTAAAGATGAATATGAATCCACAAGTGTTATCGTCTTCCATAAATCAGATCTCTCAAAATAAATAAAGAACAACTTGAAAATAAATCTAAAACCTAAAAAGAGAGAAAAGCTAAACTAAAATTAATACCAGAATTCTAAACTAAGTAATTGGTGCCCATAACATGTGACAAAGAAGCATATTTATAGATTTCCAGTGGTTGTTGTCCTTAACCTAGGTTAATCGACATTTCTAAGCTTTAAGTTTGATTGTGTGGACCAAAACGCCCCAAGCTTATGTTAGTTTCCATACATAATCGATGTCGCGACACACCAGGACTTGTCTCGCGACATAGGAGCTAGTATACTCCTCTTGGGATGTCTTTAGGGGTATGTCGTGACACCCTTAGTTTGTGTTGCAATAACAAAGGCAGTTTCGTGATTTTTCCATTTTGCTCCCTATGTTACGAAATTAATCATCCTGTGTTGCAACATAGCGACCAACATCTATTTATTACACCTTCTAGTGGTCTCTTATAGACTTACACAATTCATTAACTCCCCCTTAGGCCTCATTCGGCCCCTAAGGTCAAAAAAAGACTCAATTTGTAGATTTTATTAACTTTAAGAAATCTTGCAAAAAATATATTTAAAACATTATGAAAATGCTTGCTTTCAAACTCCTAAAGAGTGAATTACAGTAGATCAAACTTCCCTATACTTAAGTCATTGTTTGTCCTCAAGAAACGAAAGAAAAAAAAAAGAAATACAAACAACGTCCCTTGAACAGGTATAATACAATATTGACTTTGAAGCACATGACTAGGTATTTCATATTCACGAATAACTTTAACATGATGAATAATTGACTACCACTTTTGACCACAAACATCTAAGTTTAGTATATTACGAAGTATACAAACATTAAGGGTCTCACATGTAGGGGTCTATCAATAAATCACACAAGTAATTTGACATGATGAATAATTGACTTACCACTTTTGACCACAAACATCTAAGTAGTATATTATAAAGTATACAAACATTAAGGGTCTCACCTGTAGGGGTCCATCAATAAATCACACAAGTAATTTGATTATCTGAGTAGAATATAAATAGTCTTTTATGTAATTGTTTAATAAAATGGCCTGCAACAGCCCAATTTTGGCGCTAGTTTGAATAGTGGTCTCGAGACTACAAATCCAAAGTCATAGAAATTATTTTCTTATTATTTTGGAGTCATAGCATGTTTATAATAGTACATGAAAAATTTAGTGAGCTAATTTTGACGTTTGTGAGCCCAATTGCGAAAAAGGACTAAATCGCATAAAGTGCAAAACTTCTATATTGATAGCTAAAGGTGTTATTTTATTAGAGAAGAAAAATTGAAGGATTTTAAAGGGCAATTAGACCCCTAGAAATAGAGTGGCCGGCTATAGGAGACATATGTGGTTAAATTTTCAAAATTTGTTGGGTTAGGTGACCAATTTTGACTAAAACAGAAATAAAATAAAGAAGGATGATATCATCCCCTACTCATCTCTTTTCTCACCAAAAATTGGCCATTGAAGGGGGTTTGAGAGCTTAAAATTTTCATCAACTTGAAACACTCACAAGTAAGTGATTTCCATATCCTTTGTTGATGATTTTTGTATTTTTAAGACCCTTAAAGCATGACCTTTCAAATGAGGGGTATATCTTGCAAAATGGTTGAAGGTCTAGGGTTTTTCCATGAGAGCATTTAGGGTGTTTTTTGAAATTTTATGGAAGAATATGACTCTTAGTTGTGTAATAGACAACTTTTGTGAAAGGTGTTATCATGAAAACACCTAAAGGGACCATTATGCACAAGTTGTAAAATAAATAATAAATGTGTGAAATAGAGTGAATTTGCAGCTGTTGTAAGAGTAAAAAGAGTTTAGGTAAGTTTAAGATGTGAAGAAATTCGATAAAAATCAATTTTCGAGCATAGGGGTAAAATGGTCATTTTGCCAAAGTTTAGGGGCAAAATGGTCAATTTACCAAAGATGTGAATTTTTAATTACTTAAACATACTTAGGGATTAAATGAATGTGTTTTTCAATTATAGATTAAGAAATTCAAGCCTAGACCGGGGAAAGCCAAGCAAATCGACTAAATTGACTAGTCGCCACATTTTGTAATTTGAGGTAAATTTTATATAAATAATACAACTACATTGCTAATGTATGTATTGAATTGTATTGAGTTAATATAGCATGAATTGTTTGGTTGTGAAATTAAGAATGTATAAGGATAATTGAGATAGTGGAAATTTCATTGTAACCTTAGGAAGTAAATCGAATATTCATGCCATGACGTTTAGGTCATTTGTTTGTGAGCTAGTGTAAGACATATCTGGGACATGCATCGGCCACATTATGAGAGCCAGTGTAAGACCATGTCTAGGACATGGCATCAGCATTGAGACGATAGCTAGTGTAAGACATGTCTGGGACATGCATCGGCCTCAAGACATAAGCCAGTGTAAGACATGTCTGGGACATGCATCGGCTATGAGATGATAGTCAGTCTAAGACCATGATATGAACTAGTGTAAGACCATGTTTGGGACATGGCATCTGCACCTTACCCACGTTTGAGGCTTAATGAATATCTGGTAGTGTTCCAAATGATTCAACGGTGAACGTTATGTTCTTAAGCTAATGAGGAAAGTATAACCGTGTTGTGAGTGGTACAGGTACCTAATTGGTACTTATGAGATATGATCTCATTGAAAAATATGTGACTAGTATGGATGGTAATGAGTAAGTTATGCCTTTGCCTACCTTGTTATTATGAGCATGTGGATCATTGATAAAATGTTGTCGCCTAACTAGCTTAAGGGTTCCAGAAGTCAGAGATATCGATCACACTATCAACCGAAGCACTCGGTGTAGTTGGATTTATATTTTTGAATATGGCATGCATAGGACTTAGACTTTATTATTTTGTGTCTTAGAGAACTGGCCAAATGTGTTGGCTTGGGTTGGAAACCCTTTAATTTGTATCAAGCTTTGAATGACAGTAATATTCATTTTGAATTTATAAAAGATACATTCTCATGGTTGAATGAATGTCTATTATGGCTGATTTAGTTATAGGAGTTATACTTGTTTTATATTGGTTGGCATTTGTATGGAACTATATATATGTAAAGGTGGCAATAAGGCTTTATACTGTCCACACGGGTAGGCACACGGGCGTGTGTCTAGCCCATGTGTGACACACGGTCTGCCCCATGGGCATGTAGTCCGGTTGTGTGTCCCCTGCACGTAAAAATTGCAAGTCAGTATGCATGGTAATAAACATATGGGCAAAGACACGACCGTGTGTCTCAGCCGTGTGGATGACACAGCGTAGCACACGGGCGTGCGCCTTGGCTGTGTGACATTATGAGCATGCTAACGTCAGAAACAGAATGTCCATGTTTTTGCACATGGGCTAGGACACGGGCGTCTCGTGGCCGTGTGAGGGACACGGGCTAATGAAACGGGCGTGTGTCTAGCCTTGTGAAAACCCCTGTAGGTGTGAATTAGAAATTAATTCTACATGGGTGTGGGACATGGGCGTGTCCCAGGGTTCTTAGGCCATGTGAGCCACATGGGCCATCAGCACAACCATGTCGAAATGGTCACAAGGGCGTGTGTCCTATTTTAAAGGTAAATTTCTTAAGGTTGGTTTAAGGACCCGGAATGGCTCCAAATAGCTTTCAATGATCGATTTGGGGCTCGTAAGCCCATAATAAGAAGTTTAAGGTAGATATTAAAAATGTTTTAAGTTTGAATCGAGTCTCGGTGACTTGAGATTGGTTATATGCATGAGATCAAGTTAAGTGATACCTTGTACTCCTCTCTAGCGTGGGTTACGGGTATAGGGTGTTACATGTCCAATCATGTATAAGGATATTTAGGTCACATAGGACTTCTCAGCTTGTAACGTTCTGAGGCTTAGGGCAGGTATGAAATTCAAAAATAGTAAGCATCAAAATGGTTACAAACATGAAAATAGTTTGGCAAATCGTATCGATCCCTATTCTTCCCCCTTAGTGACCCTTTCCTGCTCACCGCCTTATTTCTCCATCTTTCACCTGCCTTGTTTCTCCACATAGGAAATCATAGCATAACATAGTAACTACAACTAGCCTACGAGTTTTTGTTCACTTAATGAACAAAATTTTCTTATTCTAGCAACTTTGTCACTTTCTTTTTCAATTCATCTCACTCAAGAATGTTTTTTTGCTTTTCAATAACATTTTGCTACTCGTATTGTTTTTCTTTTTGAATTTTTATTTTGCTTTGCACTTTCAGGCTAACCAATAGTTCTCATGTCACACCAATCTTTCCTATTTCACTCTATTTCTCCTTATTTCTCCTTCTCTCATCTTCCTTATTTCTCCACATAAGAAATCATAGCATAACATAGTAACTATGACTAGCCTACAAGTTTTTGTGCACTTAATGAACGACGCCAGATGTCTATAGTCATGTAGTGTAGGACCAAAGAAAAAGGGCAAATACAAATTAATGTTTCAAACTCAGTTTTCGTCATAAGGTTCATCAAGAAGCATTAACAAGCTCAAAAATCGATACTAAAGGTGAATATATATAGGTCAACTTTTTTGCTCTAGATATGTTCCAAACAATGCCTTAGGTCATCCCTTAATATCTTAATATGTAAAAATTTAATCAACCAATCAAACTCAAATTCAACCATTTATCAATCATACTAGCATCCTCGTTTACTTGTATTTTCTCTATCATTTTGTACAGTTGATTGCTTAATGTCTATTTACAATGTAACATATGAAATTTAGCCGTCTATTAATCATACAAAATTTATTTGTAAACACAAGCAACCTATGTACATGCTCCTAACCAATCATTTTTATTTATACAAGCTCAAGCACACAAAAGACAAGAAAAATCAAAGAAAATGTAAAAATTTAAGATAAATTTTCAATATCACCACCCACACTTTAGTTGACACATTGTCCTGAATGTGTAGCCCATAAAAAGATAAGGAAATAAGTTACTCGATTGATCGTGGTCGTTCCAACTACTAATGGAGGGTGCTTCCTCCTTCGTTCGTTAATAGCTCAAATTGTTGTGTCTCCTTTGTTTTGGGTTCCTACATAGAAAATTTAAACAAAACGCAACATAACTAAAAACCTATTATTAATCCTACTCCTACATAGTTAAATTAAAAGTATCCAAAAATTTAATGCTAGTCTTTAATAATAGAATTATAACAACGTTCATTCATCCTCATCAAAATCCATCTCTTCATCTCATTCTTCCTTCTCTTCCTCTACACTTTTATGTGCCTCTTCCTACTACTCCAGATGTGTTGGCCCAAACATGTCAGGTGTATAATTGGGTCCTGGATGTTGTTTTGCTTAGCAAATTCTTGAAATATTGGCCCCGACTTTTGCATCCACTACATCATCCAATCTAGCTTTAGATGACTACTCTCACCAACTTCTTGTTGAGCTCGTGTCCCCCTATGCGATTGAGCTGGTGTAGCCATCGCTTCTTGTTTTCATTTGTTTCAATCTTTTATTTGTTTGGCTCGTAGCCACTAATACATCTTTTCATGTTTTGGTGGATCCATCTACCAATCCATACCTACTTTTTTCTGCAAAATAGCATAGAGTAAAACAACTTGAAAGATATTAACGTCAGATATGTTTAAATGAGGGACGATTCATGTGCATAGAAATTGGATCCACATTTTAGCCCGTGGAAACATAATTGCTTGATGAAAGGATGTTGGCATATTGGTACCTAGAAAGTATTTTCATTTTCCCCTTCGTTTAGTTAAAATGTTTATAATGTTATCCATATCTATGTCTCAAAAATATTCTAAGTTGGTTTCATCAATAAAATCTTTTTCATAGTATGAAGCATTATAGAAGTCACAAATAATTCTAAGGGTTACTCGCACTTCCTTCCCTAGCAAAAGTACCATCTTACATTTGGCCTTCAGTGTTTCTAAACTCTTGGTCCCGTAAAGATGCATAAAACTCTTGAACAACAGGGTACAATTACGAGTACTTCTTGGGCCTTTTGGCCCACTACTCTTTAATGTGATCCAACTCGATTTGGTTTTTCTATTTCCCAAAATAAACTTTCATATTTTGTATTAAACAAATTTCTCATCCCTATTTTACCCCCATAAAATTTTGATGATTTTACCCTTGTTAAAATTTTGAGAAAATATGTTTAATATTTCATAACTCAACATGTACATTGTGACCAAATGGTTTATTTTCATTTTTTGGCTTTAGAATAGCTCAAAAACATAAACTCAATCTTGCGATCATTTTCAAGTAATCCATATAAAATTGCAAATGGATTATTTCCATTTCCATTTTTGGAAACCTACATTCATTTCCAAATGATTTCATTTTTTCATTTCAGAAAAAACTTTAATCATTCCTGAATTCTTTCCATTTCTCTTTTCCTGTTCATTATATTCATTTCTATTCAAACTCTTAATTCATTTCATGTTTCAACAAGCTAGCAAAGGGACCGATTGGGCATATCTAATTAAGGCTCAAATTATTTATAATTAAGTTTGGTTTTTTGCCTATTAATTATAAACTCATTTAGTCACGAATTCATTCCACTACAGTATCGTGATTGAGCTGTCTCTAACGACATACCATTACAAAAGTAACTATTCAGTGCTCGTCCAATGACCTTGTCATAAGTGTGTTGCCCTTATAGGATATCCTTGATCTCTTTGAGATAATATTCGTTCTCCCAATATGATCCTCTTTTATCCCATGGTAACCATTACATCCTTTTTCATGAAAAGTTAGTTACTATCGAATAGTAATTAAGTCATTCATCAAAAAGATGAACAACTCGTGGCCACATTTACTTTTCATCAACCATGTATTGCCTATGAGATGATATCATTTACCCATGTCTCAAGCTATGAGTTTCACATTTGTGAATGACTCTACATATTGTAGAAGTCGTACACCTAACCGCCTCCGAATGTACCAATGTCCAGAGTGTGAATACTGCAATAAAATATACAATGACAAGGCGGTATCCATAAGTATATGGGTCTAGTTGTAATATAGTGTTACAACGAGGGAGGTAAGTACTCCGAGAATCATACCCAATGGAGGCAAAGGCTAGATCAATTTCAACCTACACACTAAAAGATCTATTTAATCCTTTAATCAAGTTATAGTACGGAAACATAAATAAGTTGGATTTTTATAGTACTTAATAATAATAATAACATAAAAGAAAACTAAATTCAAGAGATACAAAAAGTAGAAGGAATAAAATTTGATTATGGGTGATTAGCTTACTTTGGCAATCACAATAAATTATTGTTTCGGGTTCCTTGTTAACCAACTAGTCACTACCCTAGCAGGATATTTCGATCTTCCATTAACATAACGAGTCAACAAGGACTACTTATCTTCCAACCTCACAGTCTATACTGGCTTGGGGGAAGGTGTTCACGGATGGGCAATACCAATTTTGTGTTAATTCCCACCTTAGTGTTAGGCCTAAGGTTTGTTTCACGCTCTTTTTTTCCCAAACAGCTGATCCATTAATTAACCCTACAAAACAGTTAATAGATCATGGCTCCACTTGCTAATTTCCCTTACAAGGATTAGTTCCTCATGGCTTTCATAAACAATAGAGAATAGATGGAAGAATAAAACATGGTGAATGAAATGAAGTGTAGAGTTTAAGAAAAGCCTGATTTATATAAATAATAATACGAATCCCCAGAAGTTGATCATTGTTACAAATAAGATCTCTTGAAGGAAAGCAATGAAAAAATAAACTAAACTCTAAAAAATCTAAGAAAGAAAGAATCTAGGCTATGGGAATGCTGACCATAACATGTTCCAAAGGAGCCTATTTATAGATTTCAGGTAGCTATCGTCTTTAACCCTAGGTCAGTTGATGTTCTTGAGCTTTAAGTTCGATTCTACAGACCAAAACATCCCTTTTTTTGTATTTATTTTCTATCTTAGAGTCGATGTCGCGACACAATAGGACCTATGTCACAATATCAAAGTCAGTATGCTCCTCATTGGGATGTCTTCAGGGGTATGTCGCAACACCCTTAGTGAGTGTCACGACATCGAAGGTAGTTTCGTACTTTCTCCATTCTGCTTTTGATGTTACGATATAAGACCTCCTGTGTTGTGACTTAGCATCCAATATCGGCCTAAAATGCCTACTAATAGTCTCCTACACACTCACAAAGTACATTAGCTCTCGCTTAGGCCTCATTCAGCCCTTAAGGTCAATAAAAGACTCAATTCACACATATTTTTAGATATAAGTAAAACTAAAGAAAGTTAACTAAAATATAATAGAAATGCTTGTATTTAGGGTCTTTAAGTGCGAAAACTAGTTTAATCTACTTCATCGAATTACGGAAGATATAACTCTCCAACATTTAAGTCATTACTTTTCCTCAAGCAACAAAAACAAAAATAATAAAATGACGACCCTTGAGCAAATATAATACAATTATTGACTTCGGAGCATATGACTTAAGCATTTCATACTTATAAATAATCTTAACATGATGAGTAGTTGACTTACCACTTTTGACCACAAACATCTAAGTTCAGTATGTTACAAAGTATACAAGTATTAAGGGTCTCACCTGAAGGAATCCATCAATAGATTATACAAGTACTTTGATTATCTGAGCAGAATACAAATAGTCATTTATGCATATGTTTAGTATGATGTCCATTCATGTAAAGGATAATTTAGGTCATCTAGGACTTTTCAGCTTCTAACCTTCTGAGACTTAGGACAGGTATGTCATTCAAAAACAATAAGCATAAAAAATGGTTGCAAACACGAAAATAGTTTGGCACATTGTATTGTTCCCTATTTTCCCCTAGTGATCCTTACCCATTCACCACATTATTTCTCCTTCTCTCACCTTTCTTATCTCTCCATATATAGGAAGTCATAGCATGACATAGTAACTACAGTTAGCCTTATGAGTTTTTGTGCAATAATAAACGAGTTTTTATTTCTTTTTTGACTTTGTGACTTTTCTCTTTTTCAATACATCTCACTCATGAATGTTGTTTCTCTAATTTAAGCCTTTTTCTACTCATACTAAATCCCTTTTTGGATTTTTTTTTGCACATTAGGCTAACTTATAGTTCCTATATCACACCAACATTGTTTTTGTACATACTCCGTCGTGATGTATCTACCTACTCCTCAATACATATGACTAGACATTTATAATTGTGCAGTGTAGGACCAAAGAAAAAAGGCAAATACAAATTAACGTTTTCAATCTCGAGGCTTGTAATAAGGTTCATGAAGAAGGGTCAACAGACACAAAACTTGGTACTAAAGGTGAAATATAAATAGGACAACTTTTTGTCTCTGGATGTGTTCCAAACAATGCCTTATGTCATCCCTAAATATCTCAACATGCAAAAATTTAATTAACCAAACAAATACAAATTCAACCATTTATCATTCGCACTAGCATGCTCGTTTCCTTTTATTTTCTATATCATTTGGTATAGTTGATTACTTAATGTCTATTTATAGTGTAACATATAGAACTTAGTAGTCTAATAATAAAAAATTTAAAATCACCTATCATCATGCCAAAATTTTCATAAACACAAACAGCCAATGTACATGCTCCTAACCAATTACTTGTATTTCTACAAGCTCAAACACACAAAAGGCAAGAAAAATCAAAGAAAAATTTAAAAACAAATTTCTTATGTTACCCCCCACACTTTAGTTGGCACATTTTCCTCAATATATAGCCCATAAAAAGATAAGGAAAGAAGTTACCCAGTTGATTGTGATCGTTTCAACTCCTATTGGTGAGTGATTCCTCCTTTGCTCGTATAAAGTTCAAATTGTTTGTGTCTCCTTCGTGTTGGGTTTTTTTTTATGAAAAAATTAAACAAACTTCAAAACAAAGATTATGTATGTATGTATCTCGAATCCTAAAAATAGATTACATCACTCTAAAATTTAATACAATCCTTAGAATAATTATTTATTAATAAAAAGTACAAATAAAGAAATAAGCATTCAATTTTCCTAAATTCATCTACTCCTAGTCCTACTAGATTACTCTTGAATATTAGTGCTCATCTTCTAGAAATCCTCATTTTCTCCTTTCCTCTTTTTGTTTCATCTATAGAAGAATAAATTGCTTGAATAAATCATCACCAAGTAATTTCCTTGGAGGATTCATGGTTTTATCCATCTGTTCAATGGGTACTCCTGCCTTTTTACATAATTTCGTAATTAGATGAGGGAAAAATATTCCTTTTCCTAAACTCCTCGTACAATCAACCATATTATATCAATGTTCTGATACATATTTGCTTCTTTTAGAGGATCCCATAGGTTATGATCACTTGAATTGGACTAATATCAGACATCTCTGTTATAAGCCATATTCTTGAACATACAAATTTCATCCACATCTTGGCTTTTGGTGTCATTAGCTCCTGATCGAATGTTTCAGGTATTGATGTCCTCGTTCGATATGTCCACATCTCTTTCCCTTCCGATATGAATCTCAGTATTTCCTCCGTATCAATGTTTCTGAATTCCTTTAAATATGTTTTATAGAGATAATCGCGATAATAATATGGTGCATCATAAATTTGGCAAATACTCATCTCAGTTATTGGAATATTAACCTCTATGACCTTCACAAAGGAGCGTGTCTCATAGAACAGTCGAGTTGCTTCCCTTTTTTTTCTTAATGCTAGATAAAATTCTTGCACCACAGGAATTATTAGGGGCTCTTCTGCTGGCAAACATAATTTTGTCCATTCTCTTTCAGTTATGTTTTCCCATATTCCTTTTCCAATTCCTTATTGGAAGGTCAAATCCCTATTCCTGAGTAAAAATGTACAACTGTAATTGTTGCAGATACTTTATCCATGTTGCCATCTTGAAACTCAATAGTTGGGCTTGAAGCACTTGCACTAAAACTGGTCATTTGATAATATGTTCTTATTATGCCTGCAATTTAACCTTTATTGTTGATAAAAGAGGGTTTCCTACAATTTAATCCATGTTAATGATAACATAAGGTGGCTATGTGACCTATTTATAAATTAGAAAGAAAGAATAAATTATTCAAGAGTTATGATCTAGTTCTACTAAATAAGCAGTTAAAGAGAAAGAATCATAATATAATTAACCTAAAATATTTCAATAGTTAGGTTAGTTGGGAAAACAGAGTTACGCAATAGTGTCGCGACATCCCTGGGTGATGTCGTAACATCGAGGGCAGATTCCTAAATCAAAATTTTGTTCTTTGTCCCGACATTTGTCGTGGTGTCACGACATGACAACCAAATTCATCTATGTTTCATGAAATCAATACCTATGTTACCTTTTTCCTTATTATTCTTCTGGTTTGTTGGTTTTCCATTGGTTTCTTGGGAATCTTAAAGAGCATTAGCCTATGGGTGATATGTCATTGTCATCCTATGTCTTATGTTGTAGTTAGCCAATTCTGCTTTGAACTACTTGCTATAAAAATGAGATCCTTCGTCACTAACCAGCGCTCATGGTGTAGCAAACCTGGCGAATATATTTTCCTTAGAAATCTCATTACAGATTTTGTATCATTAGTAGGTAGTGCAACAGCTTCGACCCATTTTGAAACATAATCTACAACCAAAAGAACATACTAATTCCCGAAAGAACTTAGAAAAGGTCCCATGAAATCAATTCCCTAGACATCAAACATTTTAATCTTGATTATCTTCGTTTGCAGTATTTCATCCCTTTTAGATATATTCCCAATTCTATGACACCTATGACATCCTTGTATAAATTCATAAGCATCTTTATTCATTTTTGGCCAATAAAACTCTGATTATAGTAATTTTTGAGCTGTCCTTTTTCCACAAAAATACCCTCCACAAGGAGATGTGTGACAACCTTGTAAAATATCTTGTATCTCTTCCTTTACTACACATTACCAGACTAACTGATCTACACATTATTTGAATACATATGGTTCCTCCCAAATGTAATTTTTTTATTCATGGGCTATCCGTTTTTTCTATTGCCAAGATGCATGTGTTGGAAAGACCCCATTGTAGTGTAATTAACATAATCCGTATACCATGGTGTTAGATGCTTACCTGGTCTTGATTGATTAATGTCTACTCTGAATATTGTTCATCTGCAAAGGTCTCTTTAATGTCTTCAATTACCTCCTTTTGTAAATGGTTTTTCAATTCTAGATAGGTGATCTGTAATTTGATTCTTAGTCCCCTTCCTGTCCATTATCCATAAATCAAATTCTTGAAGTAATAAAACACATCTCGTTAGTCTAGCTTTTGTTTCTTTTTTCTTCATGATGTATTTTAGCGCAGAGTGATCATTATACACAAATACTCAATTTATCATTAAGTAAGGTCAAAAATTTTCACATGCAAACATTACTGCCAACATCTCTTTCAAGGTTATAATGTAGTTGCACTGTGCTGAATTTAGTGTTTTGCTCGCATAATGAATAGCCCTAAATAGATTATTCTATTTTTGTCCTAAAACTGCACCTACTGCATAATCACTAGCATCACACATAATAATAAAAGGTTCCGACTAATTTGGGGTAGGGATTATAGGAGTAGATATGAGTTTTTATTTTATTACCTCAAAAACTTTGACGTAACTTTGGTCAAATATGAAATGTATCTCTTTTTGCAGAAGTTGATTCAGAGGTTTACGCATATGAGCAAAATCTTTTATAAATTTTTGATAAAATCTTGCATGGCCTAAAATATTTTGAACACCTTTAACATTTGTTGGATTTGGAAGATGCTTGATAACTTTTATTTTGGCTTTATTTACTTCCAAACCTTTTCCTGATATCTGATGCCATAAGACCAATCCTTCTTTCACCATGAAATGGCATTTTTTTCCTAGTTGAGCACCAGGCTAGTTTCCTAGCATCTTTTTAACACTTTTTCGAGGTTATCCAGGCATTCTTAAAAAGAGTCCCTATATACGGAAAAATTGTCCATAAATACATACCCCTCTTCTAACATATTAGCAAAGATCGCAATCATGCATCTCATGAATGTTGCTAGAGCATTATATAGGCCGAAAGGCATTCTTTTAAAGGCATGCATAAGAAAAGGGCAGGTGAAAGTAGTTTTCTCTTGATCATTGGGATGAATTGGGATTTGATGATACCTTGAATACCCATCAATAAAGAAATAATAGTCTTTTCTCACTAACTGATCGAGCATTTGGTCATTTTTTGTTGCATCATTCAGTTTCTGATAATCAATGCATACTCTCAAACCTATAACTGTTCGAGTGGGAATTAACTTATTGTAATCATTCTCGACTACAGTTAGACCCCCATTCATTATAAAAAATAGCATAAACAATACATGCATCAAACCTTTTAAGCAATTGCTTTTTGACCACCTCGTTCATGGCTTGATTAAGTCTACGCTAAGCATCTACCACAAGTTTTTTTCCTTCCTCTAATCTGATCTTGTGTTGGATACAGGTTTGGTTCCTTTAATATCAACAATTGTCCATCCTATTTTTTTTTATGCATTTTAGGACATTTAATAAGGCTTCTTCCTGCTTTGCGTCTAAACTTGCAGGAATAATTACTAGTAAAGTACTTTGTTTCCCCAAATATCCGTACTTTAAATGGTTAGGCAATGGCTTTAGTTATAATTTTGGAGGTTTGACAATAGATGTTACCATCTTCACTGAGTTTGGGATAATTTGCTCTAGTAGCTCCTTATTCTGTCTCCACCAGTCCAATTTAGTTACCATGTGATGATTCTCCTATTCCTCTTTTGTTTCGTAACCCGTTGATTCTTTCGCATTGAGCTCCAATTGATTACATTCTTGCTTTCTATTTCCTACAGATTCTAGTTATTGATTTTGTATTTCAAGGCATTCCTTCCAGGTTCATTCATTGATGTTGTATCTTTCCAATATTTCCATTACTTCCTCTTTAGTTTTTGTCCAAATACTTCCCCTAGTCATGATATCAAATTTTTGTCTATTCTAACTATCCAACCCGTAGCAAAAATGTTATATTTGAACTGTAAAATGTATTCCTCGACCTAATATAGATATAAGGATTTCCTTGAACCTTTCCCATGCTTGTCCTAAAGTTTCAGTGATACACTGCAGGAAGTAAAATTACTGCAAGTAGATAATTAGTACCTTAGTCATAACTACACAAAATTGTTCCATGCCGTGATAGTACCTTAGTCTCTAGCAACATTTTTTTACTTTCCCTCTAACGCAAATGGAATTAATGGTAACTTTATAGTCTCAGGTGGAATTCCTACATAACTAACAGTGTTGCATATAAGGTCAAATTTCTGCAAGAATGCGATACGATCTTCAATGACATGATTGGCGAACCTGACATTATTAGAGATCCATGTTAGTAAATCAGGACTTAATTCAAAATGTGAATTATGGATAACATGTCAGGTAATGCAAGACCTTAGCCAATTTACATCAAATAATTCCCCAGAACCTACATATTGTTAGTAACTTATGTGTAAATTTATCTATAACTTAAAAATTTCCTAATTATTCTAATTAAGTGCAAAAATTAAAATTAATCTAGTGACGTTGCCTCCCCAGCAACGACACCAACAATTGACCACCTCCAGATGTACTAATGTCCAGAGTGTGAATACTACAATAAAACATAAAATGACAAGGCGGTATCCGCAAGTAGAAAAGTCGAGTTGTAATATAGTGTTACAACGAAGTATGTGAGTACTTCAAGGATCAAATCCAAGGAAGGCAAAGGCTAGATCAATTTTAACCTACACACTAAAAGATCTAAATAATCCTTTAATCAAGTTATAGCCCGAAAATGAAAATAAGATATTTTTTGGGATTTTTATAGTACTTAATAATAAATAACATAAAAGTAAACTAAATTTCAAAAGATAAAAAATTAAAAGGAATCAAATTTGATGATGGGTGATTAGCTTGCTTCGATAATCCCAATCAACTGTCATTTCGGGTTCCTCGTCAACCAACTAGCCGCTACCCTAGCAGGATCTTTCGATCTTCCACTAACATAAAGAGTCAATAATGACTACTTATCTTCCGACCTCATAGTCCAGACTAGCTTAGGGTAAAGGTGTTCACGAATAGGCAATACCAATTTTGGGTTAATTCCCACCTTGATGACTTCCTGGGGTTGTCAGGCCTAGGGTTTGTCTCATGCTCTCTCTTTCCCAAACAGTTGACCTATTGAGTAACCTTACAAAATAGTTAATTGATCATGCCTCCACTCACTAATCCCCTTTAGAAGGATTATTTCCTCATGGATTTCATAAACAACATGGAATAGATGGAAGAATAAAACATAGTGAATGAATTGAAATGTAGAGTTTAAGAAAAGCCTGATTTATATAAATAATAACACGAATTCCTAGAAGTTGATCATCTTTACAAATCAGATCTCTTGAAGGAAAATAATGAACAGACAAACTAAACTCTGAAAGACTTATGAAAGAAAGAAAAAGAAACTAAATCTAAAGAAAGATTTTAGGCTAATGGAATGGTGTCCATAACATGTGCAAAATGAGCCTATTTATAACCTTCAGGTGGTTGCCATCCTTAATACTAGGTTAGCTGACATTCCTAAGCTTTAAGTTTGATTGTACAGGCCTCCATATTTATTTTCCATCCCAGATTCGATGTCGTGACACAGGTAGTCAGTATGCTTTTTCTTAGGATGTCTTTAGGGGAATGTCGCGACACCTTTAGTTAGTGTCATAACACTGGAGGTAGTTTTGTACTTTCTCCATTTTGCTCTCTATGTTGCAACATTGGGCCTCCTGTGTTGTGACATAGCGTCTAGTTTCGACTTAAAACGCCTTCTAATGGTCTCCTACACACTCACAAAGTACGTTAGCTATAATTAAAACTAAAGAAACTTAACTAAAATTTAACGAAAATGCTTGTATTCAGGCTCCTTAAGTGTGAAAACTAGTTTAATCTACTACACCAAATTACGACAGATTATGTACACATATACTCAATTTTCTATCAAGTAAAATTAAAACTTTTCACATGTGAACACGACTAGCATTTCATTCTCAATTTTCATGAAGTTACATTATGGTGAATTAAACATCTTGCTCACGTAGTGGACGGCATGAAAGATCTTATCACTTTTTTGTCCTAACACTGTCCCCACCATATAATTGTTGGCATGACACATGATCATGAAGTGCTCACTCCAATTCAGACTTGTTATGATAGGAGTCGCGACCATTTTTTGTTTCAACACCTCAGAAGCTTGATTGCATGCTTTTTCAAAAACAAAAGGAACGTTCTTTTGGAAGAGATGAGTCAAGGGTTTAACAATTTAGGAGAAATCCTTAATGAAACTTCAGTAGAACCTCACATGCACAAGAAAGTTCCAAATTCTGCTGACCGTCTATAAACACATCCAATCCGTCCTCTATCTTGTCAGTAAAGATCAATTTTGTGCAACACATTAATGTAGCTATGGCATTACACAAGTCAAAGGGCATTCTTCGAAAAGCATAAGTCCCTTTGGGATAAGTGATTGTAGTCTTCTCTCAATCATAAGGGTGAATCAAAATTTGATGGTATCTAGAGCAACCATCAAGGAAACAATAGTAGTTTTTCCCTATAAGCCTATCCAACATTGTAACACTCCTAACCCGTATTCGTCGCTGGAGTAGGATTACGAGATATTACCGATCAATTCAAAACATAAGGCATACATTTATCAACTGTAAAGCATTCATTCTCATAAATCATTCAACACAATCACATTATCCCTTATAAGGGCCTACGAGGACTTAAACATGCTTTTGAAGTGGTTAGGGACTAAACCAATATCATATGAAAATTTTGGAAACTTAGAAAAATTTCAATCATACAAGGGCCGCACGCCCGTGTGAACAAGCCATGTACGGGTCTCACGGCTCTAGACACTCCTGTGTCTTAGGCCATGTGAAAACAGGGCATACATACTGACTTGGGTCACACGGCCAACCACACGCCCGTGTGTCTAGCCCATGTTGTAACAACCCAATTTTTGGCCTAGTCAAAATAGTGGTTTTGGAACCACAAATTCGATGTCTGAGAAGTTATTTTTAATATTATTTTATGTGTCATAACATGATTATATAAGTGCATGAAAATTTTGGTGAATTAATTTTAATGTTTGTGAGCTTAATTGAGAAAAATAACTAAATCGCATAAAGGACAAAAGTTTTGTTTTGCTACCCAAATGTGTTAAATAGCTAGAGAACCATAATTGGGGGTCTTTAAAGTGCAAATAGGCCTTTAAATTAGTGGTGGCCGGCCATAGAGACAAAAAGAAGAAGGTTGTTAAAGTTAGGTGAGTTTTGGTGACTAAATTAACTAAAAATGAAATAAAATAAAGAATGAATGATATCATTTTTTCTCATCTTCTTCTTCATGGAAAATATCAGTAAATAGGGTGTTTTAAAAGCTGCCACTTATATTCCTTGCAAGTAAGTGATTTAGATAGCCTTTCTTGATGATTTTTGCATTTTTAGGACCCTTGTAGCATGAGCTTTCTAATAAGGGGACTATTTTGCAAAATGGACGAAAGTATAGGGTTTTGCTATGAAAAATTTTATGTTTTTAGCTGAAATTTTATGGAAGAAAATGAATCATGGTTGTTAAACAAACAACTTTCGCGAACGGGGTTTTCATGAAAACACCTAAAAGAGCTATTTTGTAAAGTTTGTAAAATAGGTGGTATTTGTGCGAAATGTTTGAAATTTTAAGTTGCTATAGGTATAAAAAGAGTTTGGCTAGGCTTGATTAATTAGGAAACTCGATAAAAATTAATTTACGAGCCTAAGGGAAAAATCATAATTTTTGTAAAGTCTAAAGGCAAAACGATCATTTCGTCGAATTGTGAATTGTAGAATATTTTTATTTATGTGATGATTAAATAAGTGAAATTTTATTATTATAGATGAAGAAATATGCAATCTGGACCTAGATTGGGGAAAAGCCAAGCAAGCGGATTAAATATAATTAGTCACTTACATTTTGTGTACCGAGGTAAGTTGTACGTAAATAATGTAATTTAAATAATGTAATTTATTTGTATTTACGTATTGTATAATTAATATGGCATAAATTGTGGATTATTCTTGTCAATGTGCATGATGAGAATTGATGTAGTAGAGACTCAGGTTTGAACCTTAGAAATAATTTGGATATCCATGCCATGACATTTGGGTGATGTGCGTGCTAGTGTAAGACCTGTCTGGGACATGGCATCGGCCTCAATATATGCAAGCTAGTGTAAGACCTATCTGAGACACGGCATCGGCTTGAGGTGTGTCAATGTAAGAACTATCTGGGACATGGCATCGACACAGATAAGCGAGAGCTAGTGTAAGACCTATCTGGGACATGGCATCTACTTAGATGTGAGAGCCAGTGTAAGACGATGTTTGGAACATGGCGTCCGCATTGTACCCTATGTTTGAGGCTTAGTGATTATCTTGTAGTATTCCAAATGGTTCAAAGAGAAATTTACGAGTTATATCATAATGATAGAGCTTATGACCATGTTGTGAGTGGTACAGGTACTTATATGAAATTGATGATATGTGAACTCTATTCGTGTTGTATGAATAGTGAGGAATGAGTAAGTTGTGTTATGAACATTTACTCTTCGTGCGAGTTATGATATATTGGGAGTATGATCACATGTGGTAACATGGTTGTTATTTCAATATTTACAAGCAACTTACTAAGCTTTGTGCTTACCCTCTTCTTTTCCACTTTCTTATAGTGCTGCCAAATTAGCCCGTGGATCAAAGAATGTCGGAGGCATCGCTTACACTATCACTCGAAGCTTTTGGTATAGTTAGTTTTGTTATCTTGAGTATAGCATGTATAGGGATTAAGTCTTTTGTTATGTGACATATTGTTAAGTTAGCCAATTATGTGACTTGGGATGAAAACCTTTTCTTTTCTTTTTTATAAGGCCATGGCTAATGGCTAATATTCATTATTGATAATTGCAAATGATGATGGTCCCACAGATGAACAAAATGTATGAATGACCAAGTGCATATTTGGTTTGCTTTTGAATGTCATGTTGTGGTTGATTTAGTCATTTATTGGTGTGTGGACTGCAGATATTTGTTGTTGTGTAGGTTGGTGCAAGTAAGGGTGGCAAAAAGCCTTGGTCAATAGCCTTGTTTTTGTCCACAGGGGTAGACACACAGGCGTGTGTCTAGGCCGTGTACAAGACATGGTCAACCCCATAGGCGTGTTGTCTGGCCGTGTGTCCTATGCACCTTAAAATTTCAAGTTAGTATGCATGGTAGTAAAAACAAGGGCAGAGACAAGGCCGTGTGTCTCAACCATGTGGAGGACACGACCTAGTACACGGGCATGTACCTTGGACGTGTGCCCCTAAATGGTTACTGACGTCAGAAATAGAATGTTAAGGTTTTTAGACACAGGCTGAGACACGGGCGTGTCATGGCCGTGTGAGGGACACGGGCGTGTACCAGGCTGTGTGAAAGCCCCTGTAGGTTCGAAATAGAAATTAATTTCACACGGTTAGGGACACGAGCGCGTCCCGATGTGTTTAGGCCGTGTAAACTGCACTGGCCTTCAACACAGCCGTGTCAAGAAGGCCACACGGACGTGTAGCCCTTCCACACGGGTGTGTGCCCCTGTTTCAATAGTCATTTTCAAGAGTTCTTTAAAGGATCTGGTTTGATTCTGAATCGTTATTAAACCTTGTTTTGGGCTTCGTAGGCCCATAATAAGGAATTCTAGATAAAGATTGAAAAGGTTCAAATTTGATCAAGTTTTTATGATTTGTAAATGTGGGAATGCATGAGTTTAAGTTTAGTAATGCCTCGTACTCAGTCCCAGCCTTGGACTCAGGTAAGGGGTGTTACATGTGTACCCTTCATAGTGGCCACACATGCCCATGTGCCAAGCTGTGTACTAGGCCGTGCCAAAACTATAGGGAATACTGACTTATGCAACATGGCTAAGTCACATGCCCGTGTGCTAAGCCGTGTGCCAATTAGGGGGTATACTGACTTGTACCACACGGCCAGTCACATGCCCTTGTATGAGGTCGTGTGGAGCATACTGACTTCATTTTAATAACAACACTAGGGAACACACGGCCATGTAAAATGACCATGTGTCACACACGGCTGAGAGACACTCCCGTGTGTCTGCCCGTGTGGACAAAACTAGGCCATTTGCAAGGCCAATTTGCCACCTTTACTCATGTTCAAATAAGCAACCAAAATAGTACCATTTCATAATACAATTAGGAAGCCAAAATCATCAACCAAATACACAATTCATACCATATCCATTTCAACCAAATTCAATACCATTTACCTATTCAAATACTTATCACTCAACTTTCAAAATCATACTTCATCAAAGCATTTCTCAAGCATTATACACCATAAATCAATTAACCATTTGCAACTATAAAACTATAACCATATTCATACCAAACATGCCAAAATAAGCCATCACTCATGGCTATATATACAACCAAAACATATATATTTACAAGCAAAATACCACATCTATCCTATACATGCCATACACCATATATACACAACTCAAAAGTACCAAATAGATGTCTGATAGTGCGATCATGTTCCCGATGACTTCTGGATCCAAGCTAGCCTTGATTCACTATAAAACATAGAAGAATAACACGAAGTAAGCTTTATAGCTTCGTAAGCTTGTATGTAAATAATTTAATTCATCGAATAAATGTAAATAAACCAATTTCACATTAATTACAAACCTGTCTCATGTTTAAAATATGATTAAATACCATCTCATTGAACCTTCTCTATTTAATACTCGAATAGGTTCTGTGCATACCTTTATTGCCTCTTGCTAACCTCTTTCTCAACCACATCATTCGTTTACCCGTTAAACTATTCGAAATAGAAATTGAATACTCAATAGTCTTATTCGATAAGTACCTATACCAAGGCCCCTAGCCAAATCAAGGTAACTTATCTGAAGAACTATTTTTCATGGCCTGAAGCCAAAACATTCGATATGCATGGCTCGAAGCCAAATTTATATAACTCGCACCTGAAGTGCTAATATCATGGCCTGAAGCCAAATCGGTATATCATCTTATAACATGTCAAAAGTATCCAAATCTATTCCTAATGTTCAACCGGGATTTCTAACTTGTCAATTCCATCTTCGAATAATTTTGTAGAGTCATATTTAAAATTCATAAATTAATAAAAATCTCATAATCATAGTTTAGGCAATATCAAAGCATTTAACATACATTTATAATGAAATCGTCACATACGAACTTACCTCGAGTATGAAAACGGCGAAATGAGTCAATTACTCGATAATCTTACCTTTTCCCCGATCTAATACCAAATTCCTCTTTTCTTGATCTAAATATATTCAAAGTTAACTTCTTTAACCAACCACTCATTCAATTTAGTCCAAAACATACATTTAGGCCTATTTGCACTTTAGCCCCTAAACTTTTACACCTTTAACAATTTAGTCCCTATTTCACAAATACATAAAATTCAAACATTTTCAATAAACCCAAGCTTGGCCGAAATTCATATTAGTCCCTAGCAGTCCAAAACTTTCATTTATTTCACATTGTATCCACACAATTTGCACCTTTCACAAATTAATCCCTATTATGCGTTTTCATCAAAAATCACTTAACAAAACATGTAAAACTATCATCAAACTTTCATATTTCAACATTAAACATCAAAGAACTCATAGATTCAACAATGGAAACTCTCAAAATCTTTAACAGTTTCAAAATCTTCAATAATCGCTAGCTATAATACAAAGCAATGATCTCAAAAACATAAAAATCATCAAAAACCGATCTTAAAACATACCTAATTGCTTGAATTATTCCTAGCCGAATGAAGAACCCTAGTTCCTCTTGTTCTTCTTTTAATTTCGATTCAAAAATATGATAATGGATGAAATTTGTGTTTTATTTTACTTATTTTAACATTATTTACAAATTACCATAATTAACCTTAAAAATATTTCATAATTACACCAAATGCCATGCCACTATCATCCACTATCATACTAATGGTTTATTTACCACTTAAGGACCTTAACTTTAAGGCTTTATAGCTATTAAATACCTTTAGCTAATAGAATGACACTTTTGCATTTTATGTGATTAAGTCATTTTTCTCAAATTGATCAATTAAACGATAAAATTAGCTCACAAAATTTTCACACATACATGCTATCTGCTGTAAACACCAAAAATAATATTAAAATAATTTTTCGGCATCGGATTTATGGTTCTGAAACTACTGTTCTGATTTAGCTAAAACTGGGCTGTTACAAACATCTAGTCAATGAATGGTAAGAGAGAGTGATACTTCCGGGTGGCATCATTGAGTTTTCTATAATAAATGCAAACGCGCTATCCAGTTACAGTGCGAGTCGAAACTAATTCACTCCTTTCATTAGGAACCATATTCAAACCACCTTTTCTTAGAACGCACTGAGTTGGACTAACACACTAACTATTGAAAATGGCATACACAGTACATGTATCAAACCATTTTTTTAATTCCTTTTTCACAACCTCCTTCATCATTGGATTTAATATCCTCTAGGCATCCAATGTTGGTTTTTTCCTTATTCTAACTTGATATTATATTGACACAATGTTGGGCTTATAACCTTGATATCAACGATGGTCCGTCCCATGGCTTTCTTATGTGCCTTTAACACTTGAAGAAGAGCCTCTTCTTATTCCAAAATTAATTGAGCAGAGATGATAATCGGTAACATGTTTTCTCCCCCAAATACCCATACTTCAAATTTTTAGAAAGAGGTTTCAAATCTAATTGTAGTGGTTTAACTATAGAAGGGATCATTTTTCAGAGGTGTCTTTCAAAGGCCCCAACGGTTCCTTACAATGCCTCCGCCAATCTAAGTGATTATCCCAAACTTTACATAATTGGTTGCAAATTGATAATTCAAAATATAATTCTATAAAAAATGCTTACTGGTTGGGCATGGTTGAATGACCTTATAAGAGAAATAAAAGGTGTTGAGCAAGGTAAGTATCCTAAAGTATTAACCGAGTGTTTAAGCCCTTTATCGGGATTACTTGTATGCAAAATTGTTATTTATAATTTTCTATTTAGATACCATGGTTATGGATTATTGAATGTAGGTTGTAACATGTTTTGAAATGATAATATATCGTGAATATTGGTTAATGGATGCATGTGTAATGTTTGACATGCTATGACATTGTTCAATTGTATACTCGTATGACTTGATTGTATTGTATGTCACATACAAGTGAGATTGTTAAATGGGTTGACTGACTATATGAAAAATTAAAATTGAATATGTTACTAAAAGCATGTATGAATGTCAATGTTACTATTAAATGAAAGTGTGCAAGGCATGCATGTATGAATGTCAATGTTACTATTAAATGAAAGTGTGCAAGGCATACACTGACATTGAATATTAATATGCATGTTAAGCATGCCACTCCACTGAAATAGTGAGTAAAAACATGATTTGCTTACAGGTTTTTTCTCATATTACATCTACATTGTTGTTGACAGAGGAGTTTTGTGATGATCTAGTGGCATTTAAATTTCAAAAAATTATTTTCAGTGCACTAAACCGGAGATTTCAATAGATTGGGTGATTTATCGCATTTTTCTACAATACCTGTATACTGTTATTGGTGGTTCTAACCATAATGGTCTTAAGCCCTTACTATTTTGGAGTTCAAATGACGGGTATTAAGGAATTTGTAACACCCCGAACCCGTATCCATCGTCAAAGTAGGGTTACGAGGTATTACCTATCAATTTACAACATATAGCATACATTTATTAAACATAAAGCATTCATTCTCATAAATCATTCAACACAATCACATTGTCCCTTATAAGGGCCTACAAGGCCTTAAACATACTTTAGAAGTGGTTCGAGTGTAACACCCCCATGCCCAAAACCGTCACCGGAGTCAAGCTTAAGGTGTTACTAAACTTATCTTACCTTTTAAACAACTTTAAACCACTTATTTTAATTTTAGAAATAAACTATTTTTCTGCGTCATGGTTGCTTAAAAATTCATTTCTCGAGTTTCAAAACTCAAAATTAAGATCTGTAAATTTTTACTAAAACTAGACTCATATATCTATCTACTAATTTTTTTCTAGAACTTTTTACTTAGCCAATTAGTACAGTTTATTAGTTAAAGTTACCCCTGTTTCAGAATTCAACTGCACTAGCCTCTACTTACTACGAACCACTTTTCTCTCTGTAAAAAAATCATATGACTATATCGTTTATTTCTATTAAAACTAGATTCAATAAGGATTCTAACCATATAAAGTACACCACCTAATTATTTTTTTAAAATTTATGGTGAATTTATAAAGTTGGAATAGGGGATCCAGAAATAGCTCTGGCCCTATTTCACCAAAACTCAGATACCCTATAAAATACAAAACCTTTACCTGTTTTGCTTTTTCCATATGAAAATAGACATAACGAGCTTTAATTTCATATATTATTCACCATCAACCCATGTCTCTACAATTTCTTGTGATTTTTCAAAATCCCGTCATTTCTGATACTTGAATCTGTTTTTAAGTTACTTTCACATTTTTCTTAGTTTTCATGTGATAGTTACTACTTAATCATACATACTATTAAACATGTATATCATCAGCCACTCTATTAGCTAATCACTAGCAAGTATTTACACATCATTCATTGATCATATCATATCAAAAGAAACCAAGTTCCTATACATGCCATACACAAAACGAAACGTCTAACTATACCAATGTGATTTCTTCGATAGTGTGATCAGGTCTCCGACGTTTCCTTCGATCCCCGAGTGGCTTGATAAAACCTATAAGAAAAAGAAAATAAAGAGAGTAAGCACTAGGCTTAGTAAGCTTACAAGCAAATAAATTACAACATTCAACATAATGAATAATTATACATAATGTCACCTAGCCTCATAAACTTTCTTTACTTCTCATTTTCTACCTTCTTCTTTACTCACTTACCTTCTTTCTTAACTGACCTTTCACTATTCATAAATATAATCTACCCTCCCTTTTGCTGATAATTCACTGTAATTTAACGTGTACAATGACCCGTTGAACCACTCGGAATACTAAGGATACTAGGGTCGTTCCTGTCTATCAATATCCTGCCAATACCATGTCTTCGACATAGACTTACATGAATTATTCTTGTCTCCAATGCCATATATATATAATATGGGCTTACATGGCTCATTCCTATCTCCAAAGTCATATAACTGATATGGACTTACATGGCTCATTTCTGTCCTGTCAACCCCAATATCCTAACATTCCTAAGGTTCAAACGGGGCTTCCTAATGCTTTTTCTCTGTCACTTCGCCTTTAATTCGACTTTAAATATTCAAAGAAAATAGTTATATAAATGCTGGAAATTGACAATAATAATGTAAAATAAAATAATATTGCATTTATTTACTGTAAACTTACCTCGATACAAAATGTGACTAAATAGTCCTTTACTTTTTCTTTTCCCCGATCTACTCCTGAATTTCGCTCTTCTTGATCTATAATAGCAAATTTAACTTATTTAATAATCACATTTATCAAAACAGTCCTTGACCCAAACTTTGGAAAAATTACATTTTTGCCCCTAAACTTTCACATATTTGCACTTTTTCCCCAAGGCTCGTAATTTAAACTTCATCCTATTTTCTTATGTTTTATGACATTCTGATCATTTTTCCCTTCTATGACAACATCAAATTCACACTCTAACATGTACTTATGACTATTACGTATTTTTACCGATTAAGCCATTTTACTCGTTTTCACTTAAAACCGAGTAGCACAAGTTGTCTAACATAATTTAAAACCTCATATTCTATCATAAAACATCAAAATAAACACTTTTCACCTATGGGTATTTTTCCAAATATGAACCCTAACTTAAATTATTGCTAGCATAAGCTTTATCGAGCTACTAGGACTCCGAAAACGTAAAGAACATTAAAAACGGGGCTTGGAATCACTTACTATGGAGCTTGAAAGCTTGAAACAAACCCTAGCTATGGACAACCCTTGAAATTTCGTGCTAATGAAGAAGATGATGAATTTTGTGTTATTTTTCCCTTTTTATTTCATTTAATATCCAAATAACCAAAATGCCCTTCCTTATTAAACTTTCAAAAATTCCATCCATGTCCTATTTTTTCCATGAACTTAGAAATTGGTAAAATTGTTATTTAAACCCTCCTAATTAATATTCCAAAGCAAATTTCATACTAAAAACTTCTAGAATGCAAGTTTTGCAAATTATTCGATTTAGTCCCTAATCTCAACTTAAGCACTTTAAGCATAGAATTTCATCACGAAATTTTCACACAATCATGAAATCATATCATGAACCTCAAAATAATAATAAAATAAATTTTTCTACCTCGAATTTGTGGTTTCGTAACCACTGTTCCGTTTAGGCCCTATTTCGGGATGTTACATCGAGACTAAACCAATAACATATGAAAATTTTGGAAACTTAGAAAAATTTCAGCCATACAAGGGTCACATGCCCATGTGAATAGGCAGTGTGCCTCACACAACTCCATACATGCCCGTGTCTCAGGCCGTGTGGAAATAGGGCATACATACTGACTTGGGTCACACGGCCAACCACACACCCGCGTGTCTAGCCCGTGTGCCCTTCGACGTGGCCACACACGCCTGTCTGTCAGACCGTGTGTTGGGCTATGCCAAAACTGTAGGGTATACTGACTTATGCAACACGACCAAGTCACATGCTCGTATGTTAGGCCGTGTGCCAATTAGGGAGTATACTAGCTTGTACCACATGGCCAGTCACATGCCCGTGTGTGGGACCATATGGAGCATACTGACTTCAATTAAATTTCATCACCAGGGACACACGACCGTGTGTCACACACGGCTGAGACACATGCCCATGTTTCTACCCGCGTGGACAAAAAATACGCCATTTGCAAGGAAATTTTCCACCCTTATTCATGCTCACCTAAACAACCAAAATGGTACCATTTCATCATACAATTAGGCAACCAAAATCATCAACCGAATGCTTAATTTATGCCATTATAATTTCATCATTCCAAAGCTCAAATCACTACCATTTACTTAGCCAAATACATGCCAAAACAATATCAATCTATATAGTTCATTTACCATAATTCACACTCTCATTACTTCCTTATAAATAACCACATAACATCTCAAATCATACCTCATCAATGAATTTCTCAAGCATTATATACTCCACAAATCAATTAACCATTTGAGCAACTTTAAAACCATAACTACATTCATACCAAACATACCAAAATAAGCCATCACTCATGGCTATATAGACAAACCAAAACATATACAATTTAGAAGCCAAATCTCATGGCTATAATCACAACCAAAATATCACATCTATCCTATACATGTCATATGCTAAAATGTACAATCCAAAAGCACCAACTTAGATGTTTGATAGTGTGATGATGATCCTGACGACTCTTAAATCCGAGCTAGCCTTGATTCACTATAAAACATAGAAAAATAACACAAAGTAAGCTTCATAGCTTAGTAAGCTTGTATGATATAAACTTAATTATACACAAATACAACATTCATCAATATAAACATATTATCATGTACCTTATGATTACTAACAAACCTTTCAACTGCTTATTCATAAGCTTATATACAAACTTTGTAACTTCTTCGATTTTAAGCTTATAATATACATGTACATACCTTTACCAATCCATAACAATATCATACATACACTGAATGCTGTTGAATACTCACAGCTTGTTTGGTTGGATGTAATGCTAAACCATTACAGCCTTATTTAGTGGGCCCAACCCTATTCCATTGTTTGGTTGGCTGAATAGGCTATTACAACCCTATTTCTTACAGCCTTATTCAAGGCAAACTCACCGTTTACAATTCAACACTCCCCCAAGGGAATACCAACTCAGCATGAAAATTTTTCCACTTCACCCTCCTCATTTCTTTCTCACATCTGAGCATTTTTTTCTTTTTTTCAGTCTGATTCCCATTTCCTTCAACCTTCTCCCTTTTTTTCACATCTAAAGCATCATTTCCAACTGTATCCAAGCCAAAACCCAGATTCAATTTCAAATTAAAAGACACCAAAATTTTACCCATCGATAAATTCCATTGATTCTCAGTATCCTCAAGCTCCAGTTGAAATTAGGGTCAATAGTTTCAATTTCCTCTCAAAAAAACGCAGCTTGAAATCCAGATTTCTCAGTTTCTTGAGAAAATCTAACTTCAGTGTGAGAGGAAAGGGCTAACGATCCAACACCCAGATGTTAAATCGGTGTTGAATCGAGTGGAGTAGTCCGCTGACAAGGTATTAAATTTTTCTTTGTCTTAATTAAGACCCCCCTTTTCGTTAACTATCCCAGATCCCCAAGTTCTCCATCGTCTTTGAACCTTAGTTATTTTTAAGGAGTGGTTTTTGTTTTGTTGATGACTAGTTAGGCTTTTTGGTTGTCTGCTTTCGGTTTAGGATGTGTATGAATGGCTAAAAGAAAAGGGTGTTTGTGATGTTGGTGGGAGTCTTTTAAGTTTGTTGTTTGTCTTGATGCTGTTTTGTTTGCTAGATTTTATGGGTGTTGTTGTCTGAATAGGTTTAGGATTTACGACTATCATTTTGGTTGGTTTACTGCTTATGGTTGATTTTTAATCATTGGTGTTGGTTTTGTTTTTGAGGCATGAGTTGGAGCACTTGGAGATGCTTGGAGGGTGAATTGTTGTGTGGATGGATGAGGATTAGGTTTTGATTGGGATCATACTTGGTTGGGTTGGGTTCATTGATGCGCTGCTGGGATAATTTTGATTGTGTGTGAGTCGTGTAATGAGGTATTGATTGCGGGTCGTTTCCAGGGTGCTCTTTTTTCTTGGTAGTTGTTTGGGTTTATTTTCTGATTATTGTGCTAGTGAGGTCATGGGAAGGGCTACCTTCATCTCACTTACTCATGCTGAGTTGTCTATACATATCTAAAAACTAATGATCTTATTTCATGATTCAAAAGTTTACACTCATGTACTTTATCTTATTACTTATATCATTACTATAAATTTTTCAATTCCATAAATATACATAGAGAATATTGCTTATAAATCTCAAATGACTACATGTAAAATATTTATAACGTTTCAATGACTACATGTAAAATGTTATAAGTGATTTAACAATTATAAGTGAAGGAGTATAAGTATTGAGTTATGTTTCTTAGTTATTAAAATTTGTGCCTTTTAAACTTATTTGAATAATTATATCTATTGTTAAAAGATGTGAGTATTCAAATAAACATTTATTTGGATAATTTTATTTATATAAATAAACATGAAATTCTTTGAAAATAAGATGGAATTTCAGTTGCAACAAACTTTAGAACTTTGAAAATGATATTATTATACCCTACTAAATCGTTAATAAATTATTTACTTATACATAAGCAAATATATTTTTAAACATACTTATCCTATTTATTAATACATATGTATTGCAGTTTAAAAATAATAAAGTAGATAATATTTTTTTATAGTATTATATATTTTGATTTTTTTAATTCATATAATAATTATATAAAGAATGTTATTAAATTATATTTTTTATTAAATTATATTTAATAATAATTATGTTAAAATATGGTTAAACTATTTATTATTTTTATTAAATTATTTTCAAAAATAATCTTATTAAAATTTAATAACAATAACAATAATTATCTACCTTAAAAAAAATTTCTGCTAAGGGTATTCTGGTCATTTTAATTTTTTTCCTTATGCTATTACAACATCATTCCATTCAACTAAACACAAGAATACTATTACAGTTCTATTCCATTCCATTTAACCAAACAGTTGAATTACTTATTACAGCATTATTCCATTACAGCTCTATTCAATTACAACCCTATTCCATTACAGTGAACCAAACGTACTGTCAATGTCTCACACACTAAGTGCCATACTCGATATCTCACACACAAAGTTCTATACATAGCTAAAGCTATCTTAGATCGCACACTAAGTGCCATATATAGCCAAAGCAATGTCGAATCGCACACTAAATGTCATATATAGTCGAAGCTATATTGTATCGCACACTAAGTGCCACAAATAACTGATTTATCATTGAACATATCTGTAGTCCCGTATATACAATTTATGAAATATCAAAGCACTAAAGCATAATTATTACAATGCCTAATACATAAGAACTTACCTCGGATGCTTAAATAGCAAATCGAGTCGATTAGTCGATAACTTTATCTTTTCCCCGATCCAAATCCATATTCCGCTTTTCTTGTTCTAAGTATATTCAAAATTAACTTATTCAATCATCTATTCATTCAATTTAGTCCAAAATACACTTTAAAACACATTTACACTTTTGCCTCACAAATTTCACATTTTTCACAATTTAGTCCTTATTTCACAAAATCACAAATTAATGAAATTCAAGACTAACCAATGCTAGTTGAATTACCATAATGCCCTTAGCAGCCCACAATTTTCATTTATTTCACATTTCAACTACACATTTTCAACATTTCTCAATTTAGACCCTAAATTGCATTTTCACCAAAAATCACTTAACAAAACTTGTTTAACTAACATCAAATATTCATAATTTATCATTAAACATAAAAAATCATGCATATTCATCAATGGAAACTTCTAAAATCTTTAACAATTTTGCAAATTAGTCCCTAGGGTAGCTATACTACTTGCAACGATCATAAAAACATAGAAGTCATTAAAAACGGGACAAAAATCACTCATCGATTTAACAATGAAGTAGTCGAACCAAGGAACCCTAAAAATTATTTCTTCTTCCTTCAATTTTGGTGGATGAATGCATGAAAGAATATGACTATTTTGATTTCTATATTTTACTTAATTTAATTTATTAATTTACTATTTTAACCTTTAATTAAAACATTAAAATCACTTAATAATGTGTCCAAATATGTCCACTCACATTAACCATGGTCTAATTAAAACATAAGGACCTCTAATTTAATGACCCATAGCTATTTAATACCTTTAACTAATAGAATTCAAATTTTACGCTTTACGCAATTTAGCCCTTTTTACCAAATTAACCATTCAAACAGTAAAATTTCTTTACGAAATTTTCACACATACATACTATCATGCTGTAAAGACTTAAAATAATATTAAAATAATTTTTCAACCTCGGATTTGTGGTCTCAAAATCACTATTCTGATTTGATTAAAAACAGGCTGTTACAACTCTCCCCTAGGGATTTTCGTCCCCAAAAATCTTACCAGTGAATAGGTTTGGGTATTGTTTTCTCATAGGATCCATGGGTTTTCATGTAGATTCTTCAACCTCGTGTCAATTCCATAATATTTTCACTAATACGATTCTCTTATTTCTTAGCTCTTTGATCTCATTGGCTAAAATTCGAATCAGTTCTTCACTATATGATAAATTTGACTGTATCTCAACTTCAGTTGGAGAAATAATGTGCGAAGGATCTAATAGATATCTTCGTAGTATTGATACATGAAACACATTATGTATCCTTTCTAATTCAGACTGTAAGGACAACCGATATGCCACTAGCCCAACTCGCTTAGTAATCACATACGGTCCAATGAATCGCGAGCTTAATTTCCCTTTTCGACCAAACTGCAATATCTTTTTCCACGGCGACACTTTCAAAAACACTTTTATCCCTGACCTGAAACTCAATATCTTTCAGTTTCAAGTCTGCGTACAATTTCTATCCATCAAAAGCTACTTTCAAACTATCGCGAATTACTTTCACATTTTCTTCAGTTTCTCTTATCAGATCAACCCCGTGAATCATATTGTCACTAAGCTCAGTCCAGTAAAACGGTGTTCTACAATTACGATCCTATAGAGCTTCGTACGTGCCATCTTTATACTCGATTGGAAGCTATTATTGTATGAAAATTCAATGAATGATAGATATTTCTCTCTACTACCTTCAAACTCAAGAATGTAACAACGCAACATATCCTCAAGTATCTGAATAACTCGTTCGAATTAACCATCTGTTTGCAGGTGAAATGCAGTGCTAAAATACAGCTTTAAACCTAAAGCTTCTTGCAATTTCTTCCAAAATTGCAAAGTAAATCTTGGATCTCTATCTGAAACAATAGATAGGGGAACACCATGTAATCTCACAATTTCGGAAATATACAACTCAGCTAATTTATCAAGCGAGAAATTTGTACGTACCAGAATGAAATGAGCTGATTTCGTCAATCTGTCAACAACAACCCAATCGCATCTTTCTTTTTCAGAGATAAAGACAATCCCGATACGAAATCCATTGTTACTTTATCCCACTTCCGCTTAGGAATCATAATAGGCTGTAATAAACCTGCCAGAACTTGATGCTCAGCTTTGACTTGCTAAGAAATCAAACATTTAGAAGCAAATTCTAAGATATCTCGTTTCATGCCAGGCTACCAATAAAGCTGTTTCAAATCGTTATACATTTTCGTGCTTCCTGAATGTACTGATAAACAACTACTGTGTGCTTTTAAGAATCTTTCGAATGAGCTCAGAATTTCTTGATACACATTCTATCACAAAACAGCAAACAATCATCGGGCCCTATTCAAAACTCTGACTAAGAAGTCGACTCACACTGAGCTCATTTTCCTTGCAATTTATTATCAAAATTTTTAGCCTCACAAATCTAGTGTAGAAATAATGGTCTCACTTTCAACTTGGCTATTATCGAGCCATCATTAGACAAAGCTAATTGTGTGTTCAAAGCTTTTAAATCAAATAAGGACTTTCGGGTCAAAGCATCAACAACTATGTTCGCTTTCCCTGGATGATAGTCAATCATTAATTCATAGTCTTTTAGAAATTCTAACCATATCCGTTGTCGCAAATTCAAATCTTTCTGAGTCATCAGATATTTCAAGCTTTTGTGGTCGGTATAAATATGGCATTTCTCACCAAATAAGTAATGACGCCAAATTTTCAATGCAAACACTATCACGACTAACTCTAGATCGTGCGTCGGATAATTCTTTTCATGCGGCTTCAACTATCTCAAGGCATAAGCTACAAATTTTCCTTTCTACATCAAAACACAACCTAGGCCATTTAACAATGCATCACTGAAAACTACAAATTCTTTACCCAACTCAAGTGGAACTTACACTGGTGCCTCTGTCAATAATGCTTTCAACTGCTCGAAGCTCTGCTGACACTTTTCTGACCACTCAAAATTAACATCTTTTTGAAGTAATCGTGTCATCGGAGTCGCAATCATCGAGAAGCCTTTCACAAATTGTCTATAATAGTGAGCTAGTCATAGAAAACTACGAACATCTGATACATTTCTCAGAGGCTTCCAATCTGTAATCGCAAAAGTTTTGCTCGGGCCAACTCGGATACCCTCGGCTGACACTATATGTCCTAGAGAAACAACCTCTCGTAGCCAAAACTCACATTTGCTAAACTTTGGAAACAACTGTTTATCTCTCCAATTTTGTAACACAATTCTCAAATGCTTGGCATGCTCAGATTAATCACGAGAGTAAATCAAAATGTCATCAATAAAATCAACTACGAATCGGTCTAAATACTACCTGAAAATCCAGTTCATCAAGTCCATAAAAATTGCAGGTACATTTGTTAGTCCAAAAGGTATAACAAGAAATTTGTGGTATCTGTACCTTGTTCTAAATGTAGTCTTTGGCACATCTGAGTCTTTAACTCACAATTGGTAATAACCCGATCTCAAATAAATTTTCGAAAACACTATTGCGCCTTTTAACTGATCAAACAAATCATTTATTCGTGGCAAAAGGTATTTATTCTTGATCATCACTTTATTGAGCTATCGATAGTCTATACACATTCTCATTGTGCCATCTTTCAATTCTTTTAACTCTATTGGAGCCATTCTGTATGGAGCTATCGATATCAGCATTGTTCCCTGTACTAATTCAATACCAAACTCAACTTCTCTGATAGGTGGTAAACCTGATAACTCTTTGGGAAATACATCTGGATAATCACACACAATTGGTACTAATTCAATCTTTGTTTCAAACACTTCTGTGCCTAGAACGTATGCAAGATATGAATCACAGCCCTTTTTCATACATTTCTAAGCTAACATAGACGATATTATAGTAGGTAACTCACTTGAATCATTAGACTCAATTCGAAGAATTGCACCATTTTGACATTTCAATTCAATAACCTTTCGTTTACAATTCACAACTACATCATGCATTGTTAGCCAATCCATACCCAAAATCACATCAAATTCATCGAATGGAAACAACATCAGATTAGCCAGAAAACAAAAATCTTGATTCATTAATGGACAATTCTTACAGACTTTGTCAAGCAAAACATATTTGCCTAAGGGGTTCAATACTCTCATCACAAATTCAGTAGACTCTACAGGAAAAATCTTGCTAAATACTAAATTCATACATATATAAGAATGAGTAGATCCTGGATCTATCAATGCAATCACATTAGTATCATAGAGAGTGAAAGTATCGGTGATAACATCTGGAGATGATGCCTCCTCTTGTGCACGGATAGCATAAGCTCAGGCAGGTGCTCGTGCCTCAGACCTCATAGCAGAATCTCTCTTCACACCTCTATTGGATACATTTCTGTATTTCTTGGCAGTCTCCCTCTCGTTGTCATATTGTTCGATCTTGTATGTTTAGATTTATCTTTTTCATTTAGCTCGGGATAATTTCTGATAAAATGATCTCGTGAACCACAACTGTAACAAGCTCTATTATTAGTTTTCATCCAGCAATCTCCAAAATGTCATCTTCCACACTTTTGACATTCGGGTTTAACATCTTTCACATTGCCAACACTCGATACCGATGTAGCTTGAGCTTTAGGGTTGGTATATTGCTTTCCACGATCTCTATCAGAATATCCCACTAAAGTTGTCGATCGGTTAAAATAGTCTATGGATTTCTTAGACGAGGACTGATAAGGTTTACTTATAGATCTCTTCCTTATATCTCTAGCCTCCAATTCAGCTTTCTTCTTTTCTCGACTAAAGTCTTCGACTTTGCTAGCCTGTTCAACTAACACAACAATTTTTTTAAAAATCTAAAATCTCAACTAGAAGTTTAATATCTTCGTTCTCATAAGCGTACTTGCTTAACCATACAAATTCCCTCTCGTGCTCGGTTATAGTCATGCGGCCTTGTTTCAACTCTAAAAACTCTTTATGCTTTTGATCAAGGAATCACTGGCTTATATATTTCTTTTGGAACTCCGTTTGAAAGAATTCCCAGGTCAGTCGTTCTCTTGGTACTATAGACACCAAGGTATTCTACCACTGATACGCTGTATCTCTCAAAAGGGAGATAGCACAATTTAAACATTCAGCTGGCGTGCAAGAAAGTTCATCAAATACTCAGATTGTATTTTCCAACCAAAACTCGGCTCTCTCAAGGTCATCATCAACATTAGCTCTGAACTCTTCAGCTCTGTGATTGTGGATCTTGTCAACAAGAGGTTTATTCAATCTTAAAAGCTCGACTCCTTAAGGAGCTACAGGTATGGGTTAAGAATTAGGAGGGGATGGAGGTTGTTGAGTAGATGGGTTCGTACGAATGTATTGGGTGAACCATTCGTTCATCATTTGGAAGAAGAATTCTTTAGCCTCTCCTCCCTGACTACCTGTCACGGGCCTAGAATCAAATGGCGTTGTCCCTTGCGTGGGAGCAGACGCATTACTCTAAACCTTATCGGCTATAGCTCGATTGGGATCCATTACTATGTGAAAACACAGTTTAAAACGTCAGGACTCATCACACTATCTCAGTTTATATTTATGGCATGTATAGCTAGACTCACATACGCTACGTTAGTCCTAAAATTGACTAAACTGTAGCTCTAATACCAATAAATGTAACACACCGAACCCGTATCGTCGCGGGAGTAGGGTTACGAGGTATTACAGATCAATTTACAACATATAGCATACATTTATCAAACTTAAAGCATTCATTCCCAAAAATCATTCAACACAATCACATTGTCCCTTAAAAGGGACTACGAGGCCTTAAACATACTTCTAAAGTGGTTCGGGACTAAACCGGTAACATATAAAAATTTTGGAAACATAGAAAATTTTAAGCAATACAGGGGTCACACGCCCGTGTGAACAGGCCATGTACCTCACATAGCTCCAGAAACACCCTTGTCTTGGGCTATGTGGAAACAAGGCATACATACTGATCTGGGTCACACGGCCAACCACGCGCCCATGTGTCTAGCCCGTGCGCCCTTTGAAGTGGCCACACACGCTCGAGTGGTAGACCGTGCCAAAACTGTAGGGTATACTGACTTATGCAACACGTCCAAGTCACACGCCAGTGTGTTAGGCCGTGTGCCAATTAGAGAGTATACCACACGACCAATCACACGCATGTGTGTGAGACTGTGTGGAGCATACTGACTTCAATTAAATTTCATCACGAAGGGACTCACAGCCGTGTAACATGACCGTATGTCACACACGACTAAGACACATGCCTGTGTCTCTACCCATGTGGACAAAAAAAATAGGCCATTTGCAAGGCAAATTTGCCACGCTTATTCATGCTCACCTAAACAACCAAAATGGTACAATTTCATCATACAATTAGGCAGCCAAAATCATCAACCAAATGTTCAATTCATGCCATTATAATTTCATCTATTCCAAATCTCAAATCACTACCATTTACTTAGCCAAATACATGCCAAAACAATATCAATCTATATAGTTCATTTACCATAATTCACACTCTTATAACTTCCTTATAAATAACAACACAACATCTCAAATCATACCTTATCAAGGCATTTCTCAAGCATTTTATACTCCACAAATCAGTTAGCCATTTGAGCAACTATAAAACCATAACCACATTCATACCAAACATTCAAAAATAAGTCATCACTTATGGCTATATATACAAACCAAAACATATACAATTTACAAGCCAAATCTTATGGCTATAATCACAACCAAAATACCACATCTAGCCTATACATGCCATATGCCAAAAATATACAATCCAAAAGCACCAACATAGATGTTTGATAATGTGATGATGTTCCCAACGACTCCCGAATCCGGGCTAGCCTTGATTAACTATAAAACATAAAAAAATAACACAAAGCTTTATAGCTTAGTAAGCTCGTATGACATAAACTTAATTAAACAAAAATACAACATTCATCAATCTAAACATATTATCATGTACTTTATGATTACTAACAAACCTTTCAACTGCTTATTCATAAGCTTATTTACAAACTTTGTAACTTCTTCGATTTTAAGCTCATAATATACATGTATATATCTGTACCAATCCATAACAAGTTCATACATACACTGAATGTCATTTAATACTTGATGTCTCACACACTAAGTGCCATACATAGCCGAAGCTATCTCAAATCGCACACTAAGTGCCATATATAGCCGAAGCTATGTCGAATCGCACACTAAGTGCCATATATAGCTGAAGCTATATTGAAGCACACACTAAGTGCGACAAATAATTGATTTATCATTGAACATATCAGTAGTTCCATATATACAATTTATACAATATCAAAGCACTAGAGCATAACTATTCCAATGCTTAGTACATAAGAACATATCTCAGATGCTTAAACAGCGAATCAATCTATTAGTCGATAACTTTATCTTTTCCCCAATCCAAGTCCGTATTCTGCTTTTCTTAATCTAATTATATTCAAAATTAACTTATTCAATCATCTATTCATTCAATTTAGTCCAAAATACACTTCAAAACACATTTACACTTTTGCCCCACAAATTTCACAATTTTCACAATTTAGTCCTTCTTTCACAAAATCACAAATTAATGAAATTCAAGACTAACCCATGCTAGCTGAATTACAATAATGCCCCTAACAACCCATAATTTTCATTTATTTTACATTTCACCCACACATTTTTAACATTTCTCAATTTAGCCCCTAAATTGCATTTTCACCAAAAATCACTCAACAAAACTTGTTTAACTAACATCAAATATCCATAATTTATCATTGAACATCAAAACTCATACATATTCATCAATGAAAACTTTTAAAATATTTAAAAGTTTTGCAAATTAGTCCTTGGGCTAGCTAGTACTAGTTGTAACGATCACAAAAACATAGAAATCATTAAAAACAGGACAAAAATCACTCACCAATTTAACAATGAACTAGCTGAAGCAAGGAGGCCTAAAAGTGGTTTCTTCTACCTTCAATTTCGGTGGATGAATGCATGAAAGAAGATGACTATTTTGTTTTCTATATTTTACTTAATTTAATTTATTAATTTACTATTTTAATCTTTAATTAAAACATTAAAATCACTTAATAATGTGTCCAAATATGTCCACTCACATTAACCACGGTCTAATTACAACATAAGGACCTCTAATTTAATGACCCATAGCTATTTAATACCTTTAACTAATAGAACTCAAGTTTTACGCTTTACGATTTAGTCTTTTCTACCGAATTAACCATTCAAACAGAAAAATTTCTTTACGAAATTTTCACACACACATACTATCATGTTGTAAACACTTAAAATAATATTAAAATAATTTTTCAATCTCAGATTTGTGGTCCCAAAATCACTATTCTGATTAGACTAAAAACGGGCTATTACAGATGTAGCACCCTGAATTTGGGCCTAGAAGTTTTGGGCCTTGAGCATGGGAGCGGTTGAAGGCAGCTTATAATATTCTGTTGTGCATGTAAATTTCGTTAATGAAAGCTTGTTTTAGTGGTTAAGTGTGCTGAGAAGTGTTGGAGAAGTCCTAGGTTCAAACCTGGACTCTAGCAAAAATTTTGGTTTAAGGTGAATCAAAGCCTGGGTGTAGTAGGTAGGCCTTAAGAATATTGTTGGAGAAATTGTGACACAAAAAGCCTTGTGGCTTAGTGGCAAGTAGTGTGTGGAGCATTTAAGGGGGAGGCATGGGTTCGAATCCCATGGCAAGCAAAGAGCATTTATTTTGCTAATAGGGGGCGGCAAGAGTTGGTGTTGAATTTAAACTCTGATGATGGAGAGATCCCACATCGGGAAGCTAACATAAGAGTGGATGCGAAGCTGGCTTTAAATAGAGTGAACCATGAGGAGAGTAAAGGTACCTTTCTTGGCTGATCCCTTTCGCTTTATGGCGTGCTCGTTTGGGTTAGGCATCGACTAAGAGTGCTCGGAGTGTGGATTAACTCCAGTCTCCAATCAGGTGTATATTTCTCACAACTCTAGCTGTAGGATGGCTACTTCGGGCCGCGATGGGCCAAAAGGGGCCATGTGGGCCAAATGGGCCTACGGGCCCAATTGGATAAGTTGTTTGATTGTGTAGTAAATATTGGACTAGGCTAGGTGAATCTCATATCTGTGGCTAGATTTGGGCTAAAAGGGCCACACGCGCGTGTGGGCCCATTTGGGCTGAGAAGCGCTTTAGGCCCATTCGTATTGTTATCCCTGTTTAGAATACTTTAGTTTACCAAATTACTGAAATACCCCTAGTTGTAAAATTACCAAAGTACCTCTGGTTTATAAAATTATCGAAATACCGTCGATTGTAAAATTACTAAAATACCCTGACTTGTAAAATTACCAAAGTACCCCCGGTTTATAAAATTACCCAAATATCCTCGATTTGTAAATTTACCGAAATACCGTTGATTGTAAAATTACTGTAATACCCTCAATTTATAAAATTATCAAAATACCATTGTAGGGTAGAATTACTAAAATACCCTTATAGGGTAGAATTATTGAAATACCCTTGTAGGGTAGAATTACCGAAATACCCCTGTAATGTAGAATTACTGAAATACCCCTGTAAAGTAAAATTAATGAAATACCCCTGTAGGGTAGAATTACTGAAATACCCTTGCAGGGTAGAAATACCGAAATACCCTAGTAGGGTAGAAATACCGAAATACCCCTATAGGGTAGAATTATTAAAATACCCTTGTAGGATAGAAATATTGAAATACCCTTGTAGGGTAGAAATATCGAAATACCCCTGTAAGTAGAATTACTGAAATACCCTTGTAGGATAGAATTATCGAAATACCCTTGTAGGGTAGAAATACCGAAATACCCCTGTAGGGTAGAATTACTGAGATACCCTTATGGGGTAAAATTACCCTTTTTGCCCCTAGGGTGTTAAATGATTGTTTTGCCCTTGTGGGCAAGTGACTGACTTAGATTGTGTAGTTGACGGATTTGATTGTGAATATATTTTTGTGATATGAATGACTTGACTGTAATTGTTTGATTCAAATATGGGCATGACATTCTACATGCATGACATGTTGCATGGGTTGGGATTTCGTACAGAGGAAGATTTGATCTGTTAAGGTCACATGGGTCGCCCGAGATGACTGTGGACCGATCGACGACTGAGTGCCGATCATGTTATCGAAGGCTGTGTGCCGCTATTGTGGGCTTCGTATCGATATTGTGGGCTTCGTGCCGATTATAGACCCGTTATCGATGGCTCTGTGCCAACCTAAATATGGCTTTGTGTCATCTTGACTATGGCTTCGTGCCAAACGTATTTACCTGAGGCTATGTGCCTAACATATTTGTTGACGACTCTGTGTCGATCATATTTACCGAAGGCTGTGTGCCAATTATATTACCGTCACTGATGGCTATGTGCTGAAGTTATTACAGTTATTGATGGCATTGTGCCACGTATTCTGTTAAGTGGTTTTGCCACATTATCTGATTCTGCTGGCTATGCCAGATATATTTGTTCTAGTGGCTCTGCCACAATATCTGTATCTGGTGACTCTGTCACAATATCTATTCTGGCAACCATGCAGTAAATTTTGTGGTGTGTAGTGGATGGGTGGGTCGAGTTGTCTCCCCACATGGAGTGTAGGGTTGGTACGGGGGTGTATACGACTGGATTGGGTTGGGATTGCATTCACATTCTGATTTTGATTCTGTTACCTGATACTGATTCTGATTTTGATTCTGTTACCTGATACTGATTTTGATTTTGATTTGGTTACCTGATACTGATTCTGATTCTGATTCTGTCACCTAATTCTGATTCTGATTCTGATTCTGATTTTAATTTTGATTCTGATTCTGATTCTAGTTCTGATAATGTTTCTTATTCTGTAACGGGTTAAAGCCCATCTGGTACTGTCTGTTATAATGGGCTAAGGCCCAATTGGTACTGAAACTGTAAGTAAGGCTGGGGCCAGACTTTTAATTCTTTTATATGACTGACTGTTCCTTTTTATAGTAGGGGATTTCACATTGAGTTTTGGTAAACTCACCCCGTTTATTAACCTTTCAGGTAATTTCCAGCCTTAGACGGATCGGGGCTACGAGGGGCTCGGAGGAAGCCATACACACTGTTATGTTACAGTTTTGATTATTATTTTTAAATGTTTTTATGTGGGTTGTAGTAAACCCGTTGTAATTTTCTGGATTTCAAATTTGGAATTTTATTTATTGTTCTTATAATTGCTAGTATTAGAACACAGTTTTCAAAAGCAACTACTGTTGTTCAAAACATTACGTAACCGTAATTGTTCTTAAATTAAGCTTCCGCAACTGCCAGGATTTTTACAAAGTTGTTAAAAATGTTATTCAGCTGAGGTTTTCTAACAATGTTTAAAAAGGGTATAAGTTTTTAATTATTAAGAAGGGTTTTTAATGGAAACATGGTTTGTGAAAAACATTTCAATGTGACACGCCAGATTCGAGCCAAACTTTCAGGCCGGGTTTGGGGTGTTACATTTAGTGGTATCAGAGCCTGGATTGCAACAACTCGGCTGTGGATGGCGATTTCAAAGGTTGAAATTCAGAAAATTATTTTCAACCACATGGTCTATTTGAAGTATTTCTCTTAAAGAGTGTGGCACACCGAGTCTCCGACGCTGAATCTGTAAGTCTTCTGAATACTTTTGTCTGTTTAGAAATTGAAATACTATGGATTCCTTAGATATTGGTCTGAATTTAAATTTGGTATTTATTTTATTTGGATGTGATGTTTGGATATAGAAATTGTATATATGTGTGATAAATATGTGGCTGCTTCTGTAAATAAGTGTTGTATGTATGAGATGTTTCAAGTTCTAGTTGAAGTATGATAGTGATAGTAGGATCGGAGTGCGCAGCGGTAGCGTAGTGGGGTAGATGTTACACAACTACCCTATTAGACGGAAATTTCAGGGACGAAATTTCTTTAAGAGAGGTAGAGTTGTAACACCCTGAATTTGGGCCAAGAAGTTTTGGGCCTTGAGCATGGGAGTGGTTGGAGGCAGCTTATAGTATTCTATTGTACATGTAAATTTCGTTAAGGAAAGCTTGTTTTAGTGGTTAAGTGTGCTGAGAAGTGTTGGAGAAGTCCTGGGTTCAAACCTGGACTCTAGTAAAAATTTTGGTTTAAGGTGAATCAAAGCCTGGGTGTAGTAGGTAGGCCTTAAGAATATTGTTGGAGAAATTGTGACACAAAAAGCCTTGTGGTTTAGTGGCAAGTAGCGGGTGGAGCATTTAAGGGGAGGCATGGGTTCGAATCCCATGACAAGCAAAGAGTATTTATTTTGCTAACAGGGGGCGGCAAGAGTTGGTGTTGAATTTAAACTCTAATGATGGAGGGATCCTACATCGGGAAGCTATCATAGGAGTGGAAGCGAAGGTGGCTTTAAATAAAGAGAACCATGAGGAGAGTAAAGGTATCTTTCTTGTCTGATCCTTTTCGCTTTATGGCGTGCTCATTTGGGTTGGGCGTCGGCTAAGAGTGCTCGGAGCATGGATTAACTCCAGTCTCCAATCTGGTGTGTATTTCTCACTACTCTAGCTGTAGCATGGCTACTTCGGGCCGCGATGGGCCAAAATGGGCCATGTGGGCCCAATAGGCCTACGGGCCCAATTGGATAAGTTGTTTGATTGTGTAGTAAATATTGGACTAGGCTAGGTGAATCTCATATCTGTGGCTAGATTTGGGCTAAAAGGGCCACACGACTGTGTGGGCCCATTTGGGCCGAGAAGGGCTTTAGGCCTATTCTTATTGTTATTCCTGTTTAGAATACTTTAGTTTACCAAATTACTAAAATACCCCTAGTTGTAAAATTACCAAAGTACCCCCGGTTTATAAAATTACCGAAATACCGTCGATTGTAAAATTACTAAAAGACCCTCGACTTGTAAAATTACCAAAGTACCCCCAGTTTATAAAATTACCCAAATATCCTCGATTTGCAAAATTACCGAAATACCGTTGATTGTAAAATTACTGAAATACCCTCGATTTATAAAATTACTGAAATACCGTTGTAGGGTAGAATTACTGAAATACCCTTGTAGGGTAGAATTACCGAAATACCCCTGTAGGGTAGAATTATCGAAATACCCCTGTAATGTAGAATTACTGAAATACCCCTGTAAGGTAGAATTACTGAAATACCCCTGTAGGGTAGAATTACTGAAATACCCCTGCAGGGTAGAAATACCGAAATACCCTTGTAGGGTAGAAATACCGAAATACCCCTGTAGGGTAGAATTATTGAAATACCCCTGTAGGATAGAAATACCAAAATACCCTTGTAGGGTAGAAATATCGAAATACCCCTGTAAGTAGAAGTACTGAAATACCCCTGTAGGATAGAATTACCGAAAAACCCTTGTAGGGTAGAAATACCGAAATACCCCTGTAGGGTAGAATTACTGAGATACCCTTATGGGGTAAACCCTTTTTGCCCCTAGGGTGTTAAATGACTGTTTTGCCCTTGTGGGCAAGTGATTGACTTGGATTGTGTGGTTGACAGATTTGATTGTGAATATATTTTTGTGATATGAATGAATTGACTGTAATTGTTTGATTCAAATATGGGCATGACATTCTGCATACATGACATGTTGCATGGGTTGGGATTTCGTACGGAGGAAGATTTGATCTGTTAAGGTCATATGGGTCGCTCGAGATGACTGTGGACCGATCGATAGCTGAGTGCCGATCATGTTTTCGAAGGCTGTGTGCCATTATTGTGGGCTTCGTATCGATATTGTGGGCTTTGTGCCTATTATAGACCCGTTATCGATGGCTCTGTGCCAACCTAAATATGGCTTTGTGTCATCTTGACTATGGCTTCGTGCCAACCGTATTTACCTGAGGCTATGTGCCTAACATATTTGTTGATGACTCTGTGTCGATCATATTTACCGAAGGCTATGTGCCAATTATATTACCGTCACTGATGACTATGTGCCGAAGTTATTAAAGTTATTGATGGCTTTGTGCCACGTATTCTGTTAAGTGGCTTTGCCACATTATCTGATTTTGGTGGCTATGCCACAAATATTTGTTCTGGTGGCTCTGCCACAATATCTGTATCTGGTGACTCTGTCACAATATCTGTTCTGGCAGCCATGCTGTAAATTCTGTGGTGTGTAGCGGATGAGTGGATCGAGTTGTCTCCCCATATGGAGTGTAGGATTGGTACGGGGGTGTATACGGCTGGATTGGGTTGGGATTGCATACACATTCTGATTTTGATTCTGTTACCTGATACTGATTCTGATTTTGATTCTGTTACCTGATACTGATTCTGATTTTGATTCTGTTACCTGATACCGATTCCAATTTTGATTCTGTTACCTGATACTGATTCTGATATTAATTGATTCTGATTCTGATTCTAGTTCTGATAATATTTCTTATTCTGTAACGGGTTAAAGCCCATCTGGTACTGTCTGCTATAATGGAATAAGGCCCAATTGGTACTGAAACTGTAAGTAAGGCTGGGGCCAGACTTTTAATTCTTTTATATGACTGACTGTTCCTTTTTATAGTAGGAGATTTCACACTGAGTTTTCGTAAACTCACCCCGTTTATTAACCTTTCAGGTAATTTCCAGCCTTAGACGGATCGGGGCTGCGAGGGGCTCAGAGGAAGCCACACACACTGTTTGTCTTTACAGTTTTGATTATTACTTTTAAATGTTTTTATGTGGGTTGTAGTAAAGCCGTTGTAATTTTCTGGATTTCAAATTTAGAATTTTATTTATTGTTCTTATAATTGCTAGTATTAGAACACGGTTTCCAAAGCAACTACTGTTGTTCAAAACATCACGTAACCGCAATTGTTCTTAAATTAAGCTTCCGCAATTGTTCTTAAATTAAGCTTCCGCAACTGCCAGGATTTTTACAAAGTTGTTAAAAATGTTATTCAGCTGAGGTTTTCTAACAAGGTTTAAAAAGGTTATAAGTTTTTAATTATTAAGAAGGGTTTTTAATGGAAACATGGTTTTCAAAAAACACTTTAATGTGACACACCAGATTCGAGCCAAACTTCTAGGCCGGGTTTGGGGTGTTGCATTTAGTGGTATCAAAGCCTGGGTTGCAACAACTTGGCTGTGGATTGGGTTTTCAAAGGTTGAATTTTAGAAAATTATTTTCAACCACGTAGTCTGTTTGAAGTATTTCTCTTAAAGAGTGTGGCACACCGAGTCTCCGGCGTCGAATCTGTAAGTCTTCTGAATACTTTTGTTTGTTTAGAAATTGAAATACTATGGATTCCTTAGATATTGGTCTGAATTTAAATTTGTTATTTATTTTATGTGGATGTGATGTTTGGATATAAAAATTGTATATATGTGTGATAAATATGTGGTTGCTTCTGTGAATAAGTGTTGTATGTATGAGATGTTTCAAGTTCTAGTTGAAGTGTGATAGTGATAGTAGGATCGGAGTGCGCAGCGGTAGCGTAGTGGGGTAGATGTTACACAACTACCCTATTAGACGAAAATTTCGGGGACGAAATTTCTTTAAGGGAGTTAGAGTTGTAACACCCTGAATTTCAGCCTAGAAGTTTTTGAAGGCAACTTATAATATAATGTTGTGCATGAAAATTTCGTTAATGAAAGCTTGTTTTAGTGGTTAAGTGTGCTGAGAAGTGTCAGAGAAGTCCTAGGTTCAAACCTGGACTCTAGCAAAAATTTTGGTTTAAAGTGAATCAAAGCCTGGGTGCAGTAGGTAGGCCTTAAGAATATTGTTGGAGAAATTGTGACACAAAAAGCCTTGTGGCTTAGTGGCAAGTAGCGTGTGGAGAACTTAAGGGGAGGCAGGGTTCGAATCCCATGGCAAGCAAAGAGCATTTATTTTGCTAATAGGGGGCGGCAGGAGTTGGTGTTGAATTTAAACTCTGATGATGGAGGGATCCTACATCGGGAAGCTAACATAAGAGTGGATTCGAAGCTGGCTTTAAATAGAGAGAACCATGAGGAGAGTAAAGGTACCTTTCTTGGCTGATCCCTTTCGTTTTATTGTGTGCTCGTTTGGGTTGGACATCGGCCAAGAGTGCTCGGAGCGTGGATTAATTCCTGTCTCCAATCAAGTGTGTATTTCTCATTATTCTAGCTGTAGGATGGCTACTTCGGGCCGATGGGCCAAAAGGGGCCATGTGGGCCCAATGGGCCTATGGGCCCAATTGGATAAGTTGTTTGATTGTGTAGTAAATATTGGACTAGGCTAGGTGAATCTCATATCTGTGACATTCTGCATACATGACATGTTGCATGGGTTGGGATTTCGTACGGAGGAAGATTTGATCTGTTAAGGTCACACGGGTCGCTTGAGATGACTGTGGACCGATCGACGGTTGAGTGTCGATCATGTTATCGAAGGCTGTATGCCGTTATTGTGGGCTCGTATCAATATTGTGGGCTTCGTGCCGATTATAGACCCATCATCGATGGCTCTGTGCCAACCTAAATATGGCTTTGTGTCATCTTGACTATGGCTTCGTGCCAAACGTATTTACCTGAGGCTATGTACCTGACATATTTGGTGACGACTCTGTGTCGATCATATTTACCGAAGGCTGTGTGCCAATTATATTACCGTCACTGATGGCTATGTGCCCAAGTTATTACAGTTATTGATGGCTTTGTGCCACGTATTCTGTTAAGTGGCTTTGCCACATTATCTTATTCTGGTGGCTATGCCACAAATATTTGTTCTGGTGGCTCTACCACAATATCTGTATCTGGTGACTCTGTCACAATATCTATTCTGGCAGTCATGCTGTAAATTTTGTGGTGTGTAGCGGATGGGTGGGTCGAGTTGTCTCCCTACATGGAATGTAGGGTTGGTACGAAGGTGTATACGGCTGGATTGGGTTGGGATTGCATTCACATTCTGATTTTGATTCTGTTACCTGATACTGATTCTGATTTTGATTCTGTTACCTGATACTGATTCTGATTTTGATTCGGTTACTTGATACTGATTCTGATTCTGATTCTGTGACCTAATTCTAATTCTGATTCTGATTCTGATTCTGATTCTGATTCTAGTTCTGATAATGTTTCTTATTCTGTAATGGGTTAAAGCCCATCTGGTACTGTCTGTTATAATGGGCTAAGGCCTAATTGGTACTGAAACTGTAAGTAAGGCTGGGGCCAAACTTTTAATTCTTTTATATGACTGAATTTCCTTTTTATAGTAGGGGATTTCACACTGAGTTTACGTAAACTCACCCCGTTTATTAACCGTTCAAGTAATTTCTAGCTTTAGATGGATCGGGGCTGCGAAGAGCTCGGAGGAAGCCACACACACTGTTTATGTTACAGTTTTGATTATTACTTTTAAATGTTTCTATGTGGGTTGTAGTAAACCCGTTGTAATTTTCTGGATTTCAAATTTGGAATTTTATTTATTGTTCTTATAATTGCTAGTATTAGAACACAGTTTTCCAAAGCAACTACTGTTGTTCTAAACATCACGTAACCGCAATTGTTCTTAAATTAAGCTTTCGCAACTGCAAGGATTTTTACAAAGTTGTTATGAATGTTATTCAGCTAAGGTTTTCTAACAAGGTTTAAAAAGGGTATAAGTTTTTAATTATTAAGAAGGGTTTTTAATGGAAACATGGTTTACGAAAAACACTTCAATGTGACACCCTAGATTCGAGCCAAACTTCCAGGCCGAGTTTGGGGTGTTACATTTAGTGGTATCAGAGCCTAGCTTGCAACAACTTGGCTATGGATTGGGTTTTCAAAGGTTGAATTTCAGAAAATTATTTTCAACCACGTGGTCTGTTTGAAGTATTTCTCTTAAAGAGTGTGGCACACTGAGTCTCCGACGCTGAATCTGTAAGTCTTCTGAATACTTTTGTCTGTTTAGAAATTGAAATAATATGGATTCCTTAGATATTGGTCTGAATTTAAATTTGGTATTTATTTAATTTGGATGTGATGTTTGGATATAGCAATTGTATATATGTGTGATAAATATGTGGCTGCTTCTGTAAATAAGTGTTGTATGTATGAGATGTTTCAAGTTCTAGTTGAAGTATGATAGTGATAGTAGGATCGGAGTGCGCAGCGGTAGCGTAGTGGGGTAGATGTTACACGACTACCCTATTAGACAGAAATTTCAGGGACGAAATTTCTTTAAGGAAGGTAGAGTTGTAACACCCTGAATTTGGGCCTAGAAATTTTGGGCCCTGAGCATGGGAGCGGTTGAAGGCAGCTTATAATATTCTGTTATGCATGTAAATTTCGTCAATGAAAGCTTGTTTTGTGGTTAAGTGTGCTTAGAAGTGTCGGAGAAGTCCTGGGTTCAAACCTAGACTCTAGCAAAAATTTTGGTTTAAGGTGAATCAAAGCCTGGGTGTAGTAGGTAGGCCTTAAGAATATTGTTGGAGAAACTGTGACACAAAAAGCCTTGTGGCTTAGTGGCAAGTAGCATGTGGAGCATTTAAGAGGAGGCATGGGTTCGAATCCCATGGCAAGAAAAGAGCATTTATTTTGCTAACAGGGGGCGGCAAGAGTTGGTGTTAAATTTAAACTCCGATGATGGAGGTATCCCACATCGGGAAGCTAACATAAGAGTGGACGCGAAGCTGGCTTTAAATAGAGAGAACCATGAGGAGAGTAAAGGTACCTTTCTTGGTAGATCCCTTTCGCTTTATGGCGTGCTCGTTTGGGTTGGGCGTCGGCTAAGAGTGCTCGGAGCGTGGATTAACTCCAGTCTCCAATCAGGTGTGTATTTCTCATTACTCTAGCTGTAGGATGGCTACTTCGGGCCGCGATAGGCCAAAAAGGGCCATGTGGGCCCAATGGGCCTACGGGCCCAATTGGATAAGTTGTTTGATTGTGTAGTAAATATTGGACTAGGCTAGGTGAATCTCATATCTGTGGCTAGATTTGGGCTAAATGGGCCACACGAGCGTGTGGGCCCATTTGGGCCAAGAAGGGCTTTAGGCCCATTCGTATCGTTATCCCTGTTTAGAATACTTTAGTCTACCAAATTACGAAAATACCCCCAGTTGTAATATTACCAAAGTACCCCCGGTTTATAAAATTACCGAAATATCGTAGATTGTAAAATGACTAAAATACCCTCGCCTTGTAAAATTACCCAAGTACCCCCGGTTTATAAAATTGCCCAAATATCCTTGATTTGTAAAATTACCGAAATACCGTTAATTGTAAAATTACTGAAATACCCTCGATTTATAAAATTATTGAAATACCCTTGTAGGGCAGAATTACTGAAATACCCTTATAGGGTAGAATTACCGAAATACCCCTGTAGGGTAGAATTACCGAAATACCCTTGTAATGCAGAATTACTGAAATACCCCAGTAAGGTAGAATTACTGAAATACGCCAGTAGGGTAGAATTACTGAAATACCCTTGTAGGGTAGAAATATCAAAATACCCTTGTAGGTAGAAATACCGAAATACCCCTGTAGGGTAGAATTATTGAAATACCCCTATAGGATAGAAATACCGAAATACCTTTGTAGGGTAGAAATATCGAAATACCCCTGTAAGTAGAAATACCGAAATACCCTTGTAGGTTAGAATTACTAAGATACCCTTATGTGGTAAAATTACCCTTTTTGCCCCTAGGGTGTTAAATGACTGTTTTTCCCTTGTGGGCAAGTGACTAACTTGGATTGTATGGTTGACGGATTTGATTGTGAATATATATTGGTGATATGAATGACTTGGCTGTAATTGTTTGATTCAAATATGGGCATGACATTCTGCATACATGACATGTTGCATGGGTTGGGATTTCTTACGGAGGAAGATTTGATCTGTTAAGGTCACACGGGTCGCCTGAGATGACTGTGGACCGATCGACGGCTGAGTGTCGATCATGTTATCGAAGGCTGTATGCCGTTATTGTGGGCTTGTATCGATATTGTGGGCTTCGTGCCGATTATAGACCCGTCATCGATGGCTCTGTGCCAACCTAAATATGGCTTTGTGTCATCTTGACTATGGCTTCGTGCCAAACGTATTTACCTGAGGCTATGTGCCTGACATATTTGGTGACGACTCTGTGTCGATCATAGGCTGTGTGCCAATTATATTACCGTCACTGATGGCTATGTGCCCAAGTTATTACAGTTATTGATGGCTTTGTGCCACGTATTCTGTTAAGTGGCTTTGCCATATTATCTGATTCTGGAGGCTATGCCACAAATATTTGTTCTGGTGGCTCTACCGCAATATCTGTATCTGGTGACTCTGTCACAATATCTATTATTGCAGTCATGCTGTAAATTTTGTGGTGTGTAGCGGATGGGTGGGTCGAGTTGTCTCCCTACATGGAATTTAGGGTTGGTACGGGGTGTATACGGCTGGATTGGGTTGGGATTGCATTCACATTCTGATTTTGATTCTGTTACCTGATACTGATTCTGATTTTGATTCGGTTACCTGATACTGATTCTGATTCTGATTCTGTGACTTAATTCTAATTCTGATTCTGATTCTGATAATGTTTCTTATTCTGTAATGGGTTAAAGCCCATCTGGTACTATCTGTTATAATGGGCTAAGGCCTAATTGGTACTGAAACTGTAAGTAAGGCTAGGGCCAAACTTTTAATTCTTTTATATGACTGACTTTCCTTTTTATAGTAGGGGATTTCACACTGAGTTTACGTAAACTCACCCCGTTTATTAACCTTTTAAGTAATTTCCAGCCTTAGATGGATCGGGGCTGCGAAGAGCTCGGAGGAGGCCACACACACTGTTTATGTTACAGTTTTGATTATTACTTTTAAATGTTTCTATGTGGGTTGTAGTAAACCCGTTGTAATTTTCTGGATTTCAAATTTGGAATTTTATTTATTGTTCTTATAATTGCTAGTATTAGAACACAGTTTTCCAAAGCAACTACTGTTGTTCAAAACATCACGTAACCGCAATTGTTCTTAAATTAAGCTTCCGCAACTGCCAGGATTTTTACAAAGTTGTTATGAATGTTATTCAGCTGAGGTTTTCTAACAAGGTTAAAAAGGGTATAAGTTTTTAATTATTAAGAAGGGTTTTTAATGGAAACATGGTTTTCGAAAAACACTTCAATGTGACACCCTAGATTCGAGCCAAACTTCCAAGCTGAGTTTGGGGTGTTACATTTAGTGTTATCAAAGCCTGGGTTGCAACAACTTGGCTGTGGATTGGGTTTTCAAAGGTTGAATTTCAGAAAATTATTTTCAACCACGTGGTCTGTTTGAAGTATTTCTCTTAAAGAGTGTGGCACACCGAGTCTTCGGCACCGAATCCGTAAGTCTTCTGAATACTTTCGTCTATTTAGAAATTGAAATACTGTGGATTCCTTAGATATTGGTCTGAATTTAAATTTGGTATTTATTTTATTTGGATGTGATGTTTGGATATAGCAATTGTATATATGTGTGATAAATATGTGGCTGCTTCTGTAAATAAGTGTTGTATGTATGAGATGTTTCAAGTTCTAGTTGAAGTATGATAGTGATAGTAGGATCGGAGTGCGCAGCGGTAGCGTAGTGGGGTAGATGTTACACGACTACCCTATTAGACAGAAATTTCAGGGACGAAATTTCTTTAAGGGAGGTAGAGTTGTAACACCCTGAATTTGGGCCTAGAAATTTTGGGCCCTGAGCATGGGAGCGGTTGAAGACAGCTTATAATATTCTGTTATGCATGTAAATTTCGTCAATGAAAGCTTGTTTTGTGGTTAAGTGTGCTTAGAAGTGTCGGAGAAGTCCTGGGTTCAAACCTAGACTCTAGCAAAAATTTTGGTTTAAGGTGAATCAAAGCTTGGGTGTAGTAGGTAGGCCTTAAGAATATTGTTGGAGAAACTGTGACACAAAAAGCCTTGTGGCTTAGTGTTAAGTAGCATGTGGAGCATTTAAGAGGAGGCATGGGTTCGAATCCCATGGCAAGAAAAGGGCATTTATTTTGCTAACAGGGGGCGGCAAGAGTTGGTGTTAAATTTAAACTCCGATGATGGAGGTATCCCACATCGGGAAGCTAACATAAGAGTGGACGCGAAGCTGGCTTTAAATAGAGAGAACCATGAGGAGAGTAAAGGTACCTTTCTTGGTAGATCCCTTTCGCTTTATGGCGTGCTCGTTTGGGTTGGGCGTCGGCTAAGAGTGCTCGGAGCGTGGATTAACTCCAGTCTCCAATCAGGTGTGTATTTCTCATTACTCTAGCTGTAGGATGGCTACTTCGGGCCGCGATGGGCCAAAAAGGGCCATGGGGGCCCAATGGGCCTACGGGCCCAATTGGATAAGTTGTTTGATTGTGTAGTAAATATTGGACTAGGCTAGGTGAATCTCATATCTGTGGCTAGATTTGGGCTAAATGGGCCACACGAGCGTGTGGGCCCATTTGGGCCAAGAAGGGCTTTAGGCCCATTCGTATCGTTATCCCTGTTTAGAATACTTTAGTTTACCAAATTACGAAATACCCCCAGTTGTAATATTACCAAAGTACCCCCGGTTTATAAAATTACCGAAATATCGTAGATTGTAAAATGACTAAAATACCCTCGCCTTGTAAAATTACCCAAGTACCCCGGTTTATAAATGCCCAAATATCCTCGATTTGTAAAATTACCGAAATACCGTTAATTGTAAAATTACTGAAATACCCTCATTTATAAAATTATTGAAATACCCTTGTAGTGCAGAATTACTGAAATACCCTTATAGGGTAGAATTACCGAAATACCCCTATAGGGTAGAATTACCGAAATACCCTTGTAATGCAGAATTACTGAAATACCCCAGTAAGGTAGAATTACTGAAATACGCCAGTAGGGTAGAATTACTGAAATACCCTTGTAGGGTAGAAATATCAAAATACCCTTGTAGGTAGAAATACCGAAATACCCCTGTAGGGTAGAATTATTGAAATACCCCTATAGGATAGAAATACCGAAATACCCTTGTAGGGTAGAAATATCGAAATACCCCTGTAAGTAGAAGTACTGAAATACCCCTGTAGGATAGAATTACCGAAATACCCTTGTAGGGTAGAAATACCGAAATACCCTTGTAGGTTAGAATTACTAAGATACCCTTATGTGGTAAAATTACCCTTTTTGCCCCTAGGGTGTTAACTGACTGTTTTTCCCTTGTGGGCAAGTGACTAACTTGGATTGTATGGTTGACGGATTTGATTGTGAATATATATTGGTGATATGAATGACTTGGCTGTAATTGTTTGATTCAAATATGGGCATGACATTCTGCATACATGACATGTTGCATGGGTTGGGATTTCGTACGGAGGAAGATTTGATCTGTTAAGGTCACACGGGTCGCCTGAGATGACTGTGGACCGATCGACGGCTGAGTGTCGATCATGTTATCGAAGGCTGTATGCCGTTATTGTGGGCTTGTATCGATATTGTGGGCTTCGTGCCGATTATAGACCCGTCATCGATGGGTCTGTGCCAACCTAAATATGGCTTTGTGTCATCTTGACTATGGCTTCGTGCCAAACGTATTTACCTGAGGCTATGTGCCTGACATATTTGGTGACGACTCTGTGTCGATCATAGGCTGTGTGCCAATTATATTACCGTCACTGATGGCTATGTGCCCAAGTTATTACAGTTATTGATGGCTTTGTGCCACGTATTCTGTTAAGTGGCTTTGCCATATTATCTGATTCTGGAGGCTATGCCACAAATATTTGTTCTGGTGGCTCTACCGCAATATCTGTATCTGGTGACTCTGTCACAATATCTATTATTGCAGTCATGCTGTAAATTTTGTGGTGTGTAGCGGATGGGTGGGTCGAGTTGTCTCCCTACATGGAATTTAGGGTTGGTACGGAGGTGTATACGGCTGGATTGGGTTGGGATTGCATTCACATTCTGATTTTGATTCTGTTACCTGATACTGATTCTGATTTTGATTCGGTTACCTGATACTGATTCTGATTCTGATTCTGTGACTTAATTCTAATTCTGATTCTGATTCTGATTCTGATTCTGATAATGTTTCTTATTCTGTAATGGGTTAAAGCCCATCTGGTACTATCTGTTATAATGGGCTAAGGCCTAATTGGTACTGAAACTGTAAGTAAGGCTAGGGCCAAACTTTTAATTCTTTTATATGACTGACTTTCCTTTTTATAGTAGGGGATTTCACACTGAGTTTACGTAAACTACCCCGTTTATTAACCTTTTAAGTAATTTCCAGCCTTAGATGGATCGGGGCTGCGAAGAGCTCGGAGGAGGCCACACACACTGTTTATGTTACAGTTTTGATTATTACTTTTAAATGTTTCTATGTGGGTTGTAGTAAACCCGTTGTAATTTTCTGGATTTCAAATTTGGAATTTTATTTATTGTTCTTATAATTGCTAGTATTAGAACACAGTTTTCCAAAGCAACTACTGTTGTTCAAAACATCACGTAACCGCAATTGTTCTTAAATTAAGCTTCCGCAACTGCCAGGATTTTTACAAGGTTGTTATGAATGTTATTCAGCTGAGGTTTTCTAACAAGGTTAAAAAGGGTATAAGTTTTTAATTATTAAGAAGGGTTTTTAATGGAAACATGGTTTTCGAAAAACACTTCAATGTGACACCCTAGATTCGAGCCAAACTTCCAGCTGAGTTTGGGGTGTTACATTTAGTGTTATCAAAGCCTGGGTTGCAACAACTTGGCTGTGGATTGGGTTTTCAAAGGTTGAATTTCAGAAAATTATTTTCAACCACGTGGTCTGTTTGAAGTATTTCTCTTAAGAGTGTGGCACACGA